>NW_028288538.1:16730323-17330914 GCF_059628265.1 Tinamus guttatus
GATTTATAGATAAGCTTGAAGCATTCATGATTTCAGATATGAGATGGACAGCATGGAACATTTGTATGAATGTGAAATAAGGAATAACTCCAGAGAGACCTAAGCTGTACTCTAGAACCAAACCAAGAAATTGGTAGCACACATTGGATCGCTCCTGCATCCCACAAAGCTGGTAAGAAAAACCTGGAGTGGTTAATCCAAATCACAGTAAGGTTCAAGTAACCTGCGACTGGCAAGAATCTGCTGTGGTTACCCAGTGACTGGCAGATTGCAAGTAAAATTAAAAGGTGACTCAAAAAAAGTAAATTCATAACCAGTTTTGGTCAGCACTGGATTTGCCAGGAAATATTACATTTTCGTGGAATAGAATCAAGTTATGAACAAAAAGTTTCCACAGAATCACTGCATGGGTGAGGCTGGAAGGGATCTCTAGTCCAAACCCCCTGCTCAGAGCATCATCAACTAGAGCAGGATGCCCAAGTCCATTCCCAGCTGGAATATCTCCAAGGATGAAAACTCCAGCAGGCAACCAACCCCAGTGTCTGACCATTCCTACAGTAAAAAAAAAAAAAAAAAGTTTATTCTGACGCTTAGTCTTTTTCAATTTATTGCCTCCTGTCCAGGGCATGGCTAAGAACAGCCTGGCTCTGTCTTCTTCGTTCCTTCCCATCAGGTCTTTGTACACATTGATGAGATCCCCCCGAACCTTCTCTTCTCAAGGCAACAGTCCGGCCTGCCCAGCCTCTCCTCACCCATCAGACACTGCAGTCCCTTGTCACACTGGTGCCCCTCACTGGAGCTGCCCCAGGATGTTTTGGTGCAGTCATAATATGGAGGAATGTTAGATGTGATTTAAGATCAGTTACCAGGACACATGCTACATTATATTAACAAAGAATCACCCTTTAACCATACCCAGAGCCGGAGACCACAACATATAGTAAATACAAGAAGAAAAACCTTCAATATTACAGTACTAAGAAATCGAAAGAAAGAAAAAACAGAATTTAGACACATGCCTAACAATTCTGTGTGTAAGCCTGATGTCAAAAGCCACAACACAGAGCCCTGATGAAAGTGAAGCACCTTTGAATTCCCAAACCACAGGGAATTGGAAGATCTGTCGTTAGCCAGTACCAGCCTGATTAATAGAGGGGCAAGTTCCATTTCGAGTGAAAGCCCTTGGGTTTGAAACCCACATCAACACCATGAAGACTCTTGAAATTTGGTATATTGCAAAGGAGGAATATTTCTCTAGCAGCATTCAACACCAAATCCAGCACATTTAGGCCATCAGAGGGCAGATAACAATTTGAGGATGACAAATTGAAGGGAGAGTATGATAGTACACATAAAACTCCTTAACTGGAGAACACAGAATTGCCAATTCCAACAATATATTTTCTTGGGAAATTAAGGACAAGGGTTGACATTGAATAAAGATGTGTAGAAATCCCTGAGGTCAAAAAAGAAATAGGATCTTCTGCATTGCTTTTGTTTCGTATTACTTGCTAAAGATGGCCAGCCTTGGAATTTCTGTAAGCAAATAAGGAGAGTGAAATTTCCTCTACAATAAGAAACTCACCGACGTCACCAAGCAGCAATTAAAGAAGCCACATTGCCAGCCAGGTCTTTTTCTAATTCTGATGTCTACATCATTTATAGAAAACAGAACCTGGGCATTTATGCATTAAATATCATTTCTTCATGCTGCAAACTGCTACCACGGTACAACCAAAACAAAGTAGAAATCAGTCTGAAGTGGAAAAAATGTCACTGGTTAAATGTCAGCCGTACAATAGTGATGAAAAATTTCTGAGTGCCCTTTCAGCAGCAGAGCCCTCACTGAATCAGAATAGCTTGTTTTGCAGCTCTCCAGACTGTTGGAAACTGCCTCTCAATTTCTACATAGCTTGCAAAGTAGTAACCTTGTGAATTGACTTCCTCAGTCATCAGAAGCACCTTCTTGGAAGCATCAGGTCAGTGAGGTCCTTCAGCTCCCACAGCACGAGCTTCATGGACTGAGTCGGAGCACCATTAACCTCACGCGGACACGCTCAGGCCCAGGGTGGCCTCATGTAATGCCCCTTCTCCTTGTGCCAGTACACTCGTACAAAAAGAACATCTCCATGAACAGAGGACGTGCGCTCACAGCTGGTGAACGGCAGAATCTCCTTCTTAAGAGGTTTTTGTACAGACATGGACTCTTACAGGCTTTAAGTTACTTTCTAAAAATTGAAACTCTCCCCCTTTTAACAATCCTGGGTTCTGGTTCCCCTGTGCAGGAACCCCCATGGCTTTCAGCTCAAACGAACCTCCAGGAATGACAAATGAAGCATTTTAGGAGAATTCAGAATGGACATGAGAAAAGCTTTCAATGTAACACAGGAGCCCAGTGCTCCCCGAAAGGCCACACCAGGTTGGTAGGGACATCTTGTGGCTTGGAGCTTTGGGAAACTTTACCTCTTGTGCAAGGTAAGACACCACAGAGAGCGCATTCGGTTTCCATCCTCTGCCTCCACCAAGCCCAATGACAGGTTGCCACCACCTCTGGGAAATAATTGTTTTCAGGACCCTGGAATTTTCACTATTCCCTGCATGCCATTACAAGACGGCAGCAGTTTGGGACCTACTGTACTCTACAAACTGGATGAAAGTCCTGTTATCTTTTTATCTCAAAGCAGGAAACATTATTCTTAAAATGTTAGGAACAACAATTGCATCTAGTTAAGTCATTAATTTTCCAGAAAAATGGGCTGTTTCTGTGGGAGTCCAGGCAGAGAAGGAACAGAGCTCCTCTGACCGGTTGTGAGTCCTGGTGCAGGGATCTGCCTTCTGCCACCCTGCAGGAGTTGGTAACAGCCACCTTGCAGCACCTGCACATGGTTAAGCAAAGAGGCTGTAAACCAGCTGCAGAGCCTGCCTCAGCATCTCTTTCCCACATACAGATGTTCAGCATCTCTTTCTTTCTCTACTTGCACCATCAGGGAGCAATTGCATCCTGCATGAAGAACAATTATGTCCAAATATGAGACAGCTGCATCCACATGTATAAATACAGTATAATCAAGTGTCTTTGAAATACAAGACAGCAGGGCATGAGTCAATTTTGGGCCAACTCTCCTTTTACTTTCAACACTTTAAAAAAAAAATATCTTCACAACAAGAACACTGGTCTCACATCCTACATGGTAATTAAGCCATTTGCTTTGTCATCTTCATCGTAGAAAGCAAACCAGAGGTCTATGATATTGCTTATCATCGCTAACAAATATTTGCACAGTGAAATTACACACAGTTATTTGATGAGTACATTACAAATTCACAGTTTTGTCTTTCAAATAGAATTTCTTTGGTACAGGATAGGAAACATAACTGAATTTAGAAAAAAGGATTAATCAGTAACTAACACCTGTTGACATTAAAAGATTGAAGCCTGCATAACTGGCCTAAAAAGATCATCTTAACATTTCTTCATCATCAGTCATTTTCCTGGAGATTTTCCACATTGCTAAATGTTAAATTACTGCATCATTTACTCCGCTTTACAGGACAGATTCAACTCTCGTAAGTATTTCTCTCATCTGCTCCATAGTACCATCTGCAGCAGGTCTACACTGACATTTTCTTCATCCAACCGAAGATGCTATCATGAGATTTTTACAGGTTTCTAGGTATCTGAACTCCAGGAAGCAGAGACTGGAGTACTCTTCATTCCAATTTTATTACCTAGTAATCTTCAGGAGTCGTATATATGATGAAGTCAGTGCATATGGCTGTAAGGATAAATGTGCTCCATACCACTGTGATAATCTAGTTCGCTGCAAATCGATTCACAGAACAACTTGGAAAACAACTTGAGCACTACAAACCACCAAGAGTTTATGGGTTGGTCAGTGGTTTGTGCCATACATCAGAATTGCTATTTCAGTAGTGGGTGTTGCTTGTATGTAGAGATTATGCACTGACAATTTAACTGCTGTACAATAAGGCAGACAGCAAAAACACACAAACTCTGCACCTAACCCGGTCTACCAACATTACTGATTTGATTCTGCCACATCAAGATTCAACCCTGCAAGGAATTCTGCACAGCAAGATCTGTTTAATAACTCCATTACCGATTCATTAATATCTTTGTTGAACACAGAGTCAAAGTTTCCATTCACACAGGTCTCATTTCCATTTTCCATTTGAAAACTATTCATTAAATCCTGGATCCACTTGAGTTCTTCCGAAAGTTCTTGACTTAGAGACTCGAACTGACACTGCAGATCAGCGTATTTCCCTGTTATGCCTGTGAGACTAGTGCCTACAGTCTTGATATCATCCTGCAAATGTCTTTTCAGGGATTCAATTTTACGGTATTCATACTTCAGCTGAGACAGCTTGTGCCTCACGCTTTCGTTCTCCTCTTTATACCAAGCTTCCTTCTCGTTATAAATTGAAACCAGAGCGTCGATGTCCTCCTGCAAGGAGTCGTGGGACACGGCCAAAGCGCTGAAACCCTGCTCCATAAGGGAAATGTCTTCTACTACGCGGGCAAAGCGCTCGAAGTTGATGTAGGTGTTATTGGGAGGCATGCTCGAGTGACATTTTATGGTGTACTCTCTTAGCCGTTTTGTCTTCAGCTGTGTGTTCTCAACTTTCTTGTTTTCTTGGACTTTTGTTTCTTCTTTCAGCTTCAGACAGAGGAACTAATATTACTGAACATTTACAGGACAGGGCAGTCATTCAAACTCTACACATCAAAGGATGCAGCCTGAATTTCCACAACAGTGGGAGATTCTTCGCTCCCAGAGATTTTCTTTCATGCATTTGATTAAAGGAAAATAAAAAACTAATGTGATGAGCAATGCACATTCATTCCAGTGTGATAAGTATAAATGAAAGGGTCCAGTTTATTTTCATGTTAATTTTTAGCAGATAAGTCTCAAAATTATCCATCCTGGAAACACTCCACTTAATGCTTTCTGCAGTGCAGAGCAAAAACTGGATTTCTAACATCCTCATTAGTCATGCTGAGATTAGCCACATCTATTTTCAATAAGACATTCATCCATAAAGGCAAGCAATGTTTAGGATGAAAAGAAACGTACAGACACACAAATGCAAGCAAATCACACTTGGTAAAGCAACTGGCATTTTCCACATTGGATGGGGTCAACTTTCAACTGAAGAAAAGCACTATACACAAAATGCAGTATATGTCCATGCAAACAGTGGGCAAATATACAAAAAATGCAAAGCACAGTCTAAGATAAGATCCTGTTTGTGCAAATGACAAAGCTTTCTTTCCTCTCTTTTTGAGAGTTATGGTAATAAAAGAAGTTGTGCTTAAGGTTTGACTCAATCAGTTTATTTTGGGTGAATCTCTTTGAGACTCCTAGGGTCTCTAAATATTCTAGAGATCAAATTTTCATTTAACGAACCAATAAGAATGGAAATACCTCTGCTTTGCTCATGGAGAAAAGCAAGATCTGTTTCTCTATTTGTTCTTACCGTTATCCATGGATGAGACAGAGCTTCCTGGATTGTAAGCCGTTTCCTAAAAAAAAAACAAAAAAACCCACATATTTGAATGAGAAACACCTTGTACTCACATCCATTGACCCACATTTCTCCCAGCGCTGGACCTGTGTGAACACCTCTCCTCAAACCCCCACCTTTCCCTAGCTCCTGTAAGGTTCGAAGCTTGCAGGGATCCTGGTTGAAGAGCTTGCCTCTTTCTTCCTGACACTCCTCATATCCATTTTCTCCCCCTGCTGAAACCTACAACAGCCTGACTACCCTTCAGAAACAAAAACAGTAAGGGCACTGAGATGCTGCTTCTGGGGGCACTTTACTAAAAGCAAGAAAGAAACTAAACAAGGTCTGTGGTTCCTGGAAAGTGCGAATAAAGCTCTGCTAATCACACAAGGTCCAGATGATCTTAACAGCAAGACATTTATGTGCATTTATGTGCATGCATGTATAAGTGCACAGAGCGAGACCTCAGCAAACAGCAAGGCTAATGGGGTGAGTCCTGGCCTGTGTATTCTTAGTCACACATTTTAGCTATAATAAGAGGTGCTAGGAATAAGGAAAACAAACAGAGCTTTTCAGTATGAGAAAGATATAAAACCAGTTGAAAACACAGATTATATACTTTCCATCATATGTGGTATGACAGTATATACAGTGCAACATACTCTTTCAGGAATAACATGATCCAGATGCTCCTCAGTAATGATCTACCTCTCTCTGCCCCTCTCCTGCCCTCCCTCGCTGTCTTGTCTGCTTAGAGTATAAACTTTCTGGGACAGGGACCAAGCTGAATGGGGTCCTTGCCTTGGTTAGAGCCTACATCTATCAAAAAAATCACCAGAAACAGAAAAGCAGAACAAAACCACAGCAGATCAAAATCGCAAAAATAATACACAAATAAAAATAAAACATAGGAAATATCCTGTGTATAACAGAAGCTTGAGAACTATCAGCACCTATTTAAACTTCAAACAAAATCGAATGCAAAGGTGAGTGGCAGCTCTTGGCCTACTCGGAGGATGGAGGCACAGAGCTATTTTTAGGTCTTCTGGATGCAGCCATTCCCTAGGGATGCAGCAGCAGCGCTTTCCCAGTGAAGCTTTGCACATTACTCAGCAGGCTCTGCTCTCAGCAGGGTTATCGAAGAGGCAGAGGGCTCTTTCTGAGCTTTCCCTTACCGTGTATCTTTCACCAGCAGTTTCTGAATAAAATCTTTTGCTAGGTCACTGGTATTGCTGAAAAATTCTTCATCAAATTCATAGTTCACAGCTGTGATGTTGGCAAGTGTTTCCTGCTTAGTTTCTCCAAGGAAAGGTGATGCACCACTAAGCCTAAATAAGCCAGAAAAAAAGAATCAATTGGAAAAATAAGCGAATTAATGTAGTGCAAATTACAATGGTCATGTAACGCACTCTCTCTACATTTGTGGATTTCTGTGCTGGAGCAGCAAAGCCGTTTGGGAAAAACAGGTCCAGCTTTGACTCACTATATTTGTGTTTCTGAGTCAGACTCATCCCAAGAGCCTCCCGTGCAGCACTGCTGTGTGCCCACACAGACTGAAGTGCTCAGCTCCTCCCATCCCCAGGGTCTCCTTGAAGCCATCACTAACCCTCACCTGCAGATGAGGAGAAGCTCTGTCCCTGGGAGTGTAAAACACTGCTTCTACCCAACCAAGCAGATCAAATGGTATTTCTACAGATTTTATTTGGGTAGGAGAAACCTGCCCCTCACTGCTTTTCTCCCTGCAGATTTACTGACTTCCCAGCACAGCGGGTTCGGTCTAAAACAGTCTCAGCTGGAACCACATGCAACACGTGGTGGGGAAATCAGACATGTGGCTTTGCCTCAAATGCTGCAGCAGAGGGAGAGGGCCACTCTTGGTTCAAAGGAGCTCCCAGGCAAGGGAGGGATTTTAGCTACAGTATAATCCAACTGTTTGAACAATGCAAAATTTCATTCAGCTCTGCTCCAACTGCAATGCAGACAGCACCGTAACAACATGGCATTCAGCAGTCTTTACTTAGATAAAGCTTTCATCCTGCTTTGCCTATCTCTGGACTGTGACTGATGTCCTTCATTGTGGCTGACTATTTACCTCTGCTCCACAAAACTCTAAGAGCCAGCGCAGGCTCCTCCTGCCCTGCCGTCCCCGCTTCCTCCCCCGGCTCCCAGGAATGCTGACTTGCAAAGTCTGCTTTACAGGAAATGTTATTTATACCAAGGAAATTGATCTCATCCCTTTTAAAAACCTTCAGGTCTGTTATTACTGTTATCTACTGTGTCTAAGCTTTGATAACAAAGCTGCAGGGTGCAGCGGGCTCAAACTCTTGGGATCTAAATGGAAGGTTCAAATACTAAACTGCTTGCTTGCATGATCCCGATCCAAAGACCTTTTACCCCGCGCCTGCCCTGCCCTGTGGACTGGGTGTTTGGGGGAAAGCTGAGAACTGGATGGGACTGCCTTGGCCATTCAGCCCAGGTCCCAGCTGCCACACATGGATCTTACTCACAGAATACACATCTGAGGGCAGAAACCATTTGGATTTGGAAAACATGTGGATTTACTGCATTGGCCACAGTCAATCTCATCACTTAACAAGTTTTACTTACTCTCCCCTTGGGCGTCTGTTCTGTTTCTATCAGCCATAGAGGAGTTCTGTGATCTGCCCAACGGAGGAGTCTCAGACCCCGGCCTCCGACGTGGTGACTTTTGGCACACCCTGGCTCAGGGGTGCCACCGTCCCCACCTAACTGCAGACCTCAGTGATAAGGGCTGGGTGCTCGCAGTCCAACCCACTGAATCACTCTCACAGTCATTGAATTAAGGACTCGTAAGCACCTTACACGTACACCTGTACACCCGGAGATGGCATCCATGTGAACGTTGGTTTTGCTAAGGCATGCAGTATCTTTACACACACCCCTGTTCTTCAGAATTCAGAATTCTTCCGAATGAAAGGCAAAAAAATTTACAGGCAGTGCTAGTTAAGGGCCATAAAGGCTTCTATTACACACCATGCCACTCAAGCACACCCTTCCTCGCACTCAGAACATGCTCTTGTTTCCTGTTCTGTTGTAGAGAAGGGTTATTTCTAAGCTTACATACTACAGCAATCTTTATTAGTCAACTTAAATAGATCTGCTGGCACTGGCTGCAGCCCCAGCATGACTGCACCTCCAAAACAGGGCTGCGCTGCACCCGAAAAGCCTCTTGAAAGCACCTGGGCACCCAGGTCTCCCTGTAACCGCAGGGTGAGAATTCCAACCTGCTCCTCCTCAGCTCCCAAGTGTTCTTCTCCACTTCTATGAACACCCATAAATAGCAATTTACAGAGTTTAATATTTTGTGAGGCACATGTGTCACTCATGACACAGAGCGCTGATAAAGAGCAAGAGTCTGGACAACTTTAAACGTCTTCACCTGGGGTTGGGCTCATCCAGAATCCCCTGGTATTTCTCTCCTGCACCACACGACAGACAGGATTTTATTGCACCGAAACTGATTTCTCAGCCCATGGCTCTTCTGCAGCTGCTGGGCTCTAAGCCTTGGGCATCGCCTGAGGGTGGATTCGATTCCACCCCATTTATTTTCCACACTGGGAAAGCATCCCTCCCCTTCAAGCTTCTATACTTGCAGTGAGCTCAGTGCTGTGCAATGCAGAATTCCCTCTGATGCTAGCGGGCACCTTCTCTAAGCCGGGCAGCAAGGCAGCGGCGTGGCACAGCAGCAGCTGAGCCCCGGCCACAGCACCCGCCACATCCACCACGAGCCGCTCGCAGGCCGCAGGAGCCCCGTTCCAACGGGATCGGTTAGGACAGAGAAGTGGTTGGGATGCTTGATTCTCACCACTCCACTGCAGGCATCCAGCGTCGCTCAGGCAGTTCCGCAAATTACCAAGCTCCGTCTCAGAACTGTCTCATCTGCTTGTCCCCAGGACGCCCAGGAAGCCTCATTTCTATAAGTGTGAGCTTGTTTTATTTTCCTACTTTATTTATTCATCACTGGTTTATATGCTCTTGTTCTAATAGCCCTGGGAAAAATCTCTTCCTCCTTCTTGTGCCTACCAAGTGCAACGATATTCCCACCAGCTTTTTCTCCACTATGTTAAACAAGCCCTTTGTTCCCCTGTAAAATGGGTTATTTTAATTTTGAATAGGCTACGGAAGGTAATTTGTCCAGTAGACAAACAACCACCCACACCTTGCGTGCAGCATCTTACACAGCTGAAGGGCTGTGTTTTATATTAATGCAATCGAGGTTAGGGGTGTTTCTACAGGACTGAATCTGCCGTTGTACTTACAGTATGTAGGTGATGACTCCTATGCTCCTAAAAAAGAAGGAGACAACTAATTACAGCTGGTTTATATCACATGTATTATTTTTAAAGTATGCAACACGCAAAGGACAACAGCTGCTGGACAAGCAGAAAGGCCACAGTTTTAGATGACTGCTAATACCCTTGTTAAAAAAAATGATAGTGTTTCAGGGAAAAAATGTGAATTTTACACATAAATTAAAGTAGGGTTGATATTTGATATTTCTACCATGGTAGGCAGTGAGTTACCAGGCACATGAGAAATACAAAAAAATAGAAAGAAGGATGTTTTACCTGGGGTAACTCCCTTCAGCTGCCTTCTCAGCAGACCAGATGAGCATGCAGGTCTGCTCTGCATGCAGGGCTCATTAATAAGGTTGTCACGGGCACTGCAGGAACACGCTGTCTTCTAGGAGTGCTCCACAGCAGTGGGCAGTGGCACAGTGTTAACTCTAACTGGCATCATTAAAGGTTTGCACTGTGATTTGGCAGATGTTAAACACTCACCTTTTTATTATAAAGACAGAACTGACAATTAACAATTGCATTTAAGGTACTTCCTTCTTAATTTGTTGTGGTAAAATGGATTTTTTTCAGAGCAACCTGGGAAATACTAAAAAAAAAAAAAGTTAAAAACTTACCACATATCTGCAGCTAATCCAAGTGGTTCATAGTTTACTATTTCTGGAGCTGTAAGAGATATTTAATCAAACATCAGCAACTGAGAGGAAAAAGTAATTCTAGCAGGCTGAATGTGTGGCAGGTCAAGAATTACCTCTGCTTAAAAAAAAAAAAAAAAAAACCAAAAAACAAAGAGAGAGAGAGAACTAAGTATAGGAGGTACTTTCTTTTTAGAACTTTATTATTCTGGTAAGAATCACGTTCCCAAGTGTCCACAAGAAATCCTGCGGAGTAACAGGGAGCGCAATGCAACTCAAGAACAAGGGTCAGGCAGTTATGGACTAACCACAGTACAGATCATGCCTGCAATAACAAATGACTTCACCCAACAAGGATACCATTATCCCTAAGAATCTGAGCTTTGTCCTATTTTTTGTTTTGCTTTCAGAATGACATTTAACTGGTGCCTCTCAAACTAGTTTCTACTGGCCAGTGAGAAACAGCCCTCAGGCGAGAGATTAAAGTTGCATACCAGCCTACATTGCTATCCTGGTCAAACCTTATTATCTTTAGGAAAACACCCTCTAGTCGAAAAACATCCCCATTCAAGACTGCATGTTGGAGAAAAGACCAAGGTGAGGTGCTGAGATGAGAAAAGGTGTCTGTGGCAGTGCTGAAATATGAGTTTATGTACCAGTGTGCTTAAATGGAACATGATGTACAAGCAAAACAAATTAAAAAACCCCCAAACCTCTAATGGAAAGTAGCAGGATTAACCACCATCCAATCTAGACAGACTACAGATAGCAAAGAGAGTATCAGGTGGAAAAATGTAAGGGGAGTTGAGGGTTTTGTACTCAACAGGTGAACAGAGGGAAGCAGTTTTCTCTAGAAAGCACTAACAGCAACATTCATGTCATTAGGCACCCCTGTACAGAAAACTTACTTGCCCCAGGCAACAGGTACAAACCTGGAATTTATACTGCAAACTTTTGCAGTCTCAATTCTGAAATTACGTGTCTCAGTACTTATTTGGTAGCAAGCTGCTCTCACAAGACCATCAGATCGTGTCTATAGAGAGCACCTCTCTCCTGTTCCAGGAAAAGGATCTCTAGATTTAAGTCAATGGAGAGTCCCAAAGAGTTGGGAACAGCTACTTCAGGAGATGGAAACCACCCCTATGCCTCGCTTCTGGAGCTGGGAAAGATGTCTCACCTTTCTCACGGAACTTGCAATACAAACCAAAGGAACTCACCATTCACTCACCTACAAATTCTGGAGTCCCAAAAATGTTTTTAAATTCAACTCCGTCTTCTATTTTGTGAGCTAGACCAAAGTCAATGAGCTTGATGTGTGGAATAGGGATATTCTTGTCTAGAAGCATAATATTTTCAGGCTAAAAATAATAAAAAATAGATATTTGTTATTATAACATCTTGGGAAAGTTAACAGATTTAGGCCTAGAGTTCTCAGATCTTACTTTCTCATACAAAGTCTCCCTTGCTCTCTTCCATTAACACTTCTGGGCTCATTTTGTTCATGGCAGCTGTTGCCAGGTTGTAGCCAAGAGAACCCTGTTTTTGCAGTGAGACAGAAATTATTCATACAACTCTCTGCTGTTGCCTAATTTGACAGACTGTCACTAGACTATCTGCGCAGCAACATGGTGATATAAGATGAAGTGAAAGCTTGGAACATCTTGTCCCCTCCTCAGACAGAAAATACCCCCTGGCCTGCAGGGGCTCCTTGGAAGATCTCCCACCTTGACCCTTGCGCTTGCCCGAGGCCAGGATCTGCTCCTGGAGAAGGGGCATCCTGAGAGCAGCCAGCGAGCACGTGAAGCAGAGCAAACACCTGGCGCAGACACAGGCTCACATGGCCTGGCCCCGGAGAGTTGCGCCACCAAGTATTTTGCTGATCTATTCATGGAATTTGCACTGAGAAAGCTCACTATTTCAGCCCAGCTGCTCCTACTGTATTATCCCTGTTTGGAAGGTTCTTGAGAGATTCTGGACACAGCTGAACCTGCTTAGAGAGAAAATACTGCCTTGTATGAGACTAAATTAACAGTTGCAACAGTTGCAACAATAAGGTCAGGAAACAGCTGGAATTTGCTATCTGAATAGTCTTGAGATTGGAAGGAGATTGGAATTAAAGATCCAGTCTCATGTATGACAACAAGTTGTTAAGAGAAAGTAGCATTTCCCACAGCAGGATAAGGAAAAGCACTGAGCCAAAGCCAGAGGAATTGTGAAATTAAAGCTAGCTTTTCTCAACCGCAGACTTTGACTCCGCATTCTTTACCAGATACAACATCTATTTCATAAACTTATTTTTTTCAACTAAATTTCTCAGACCTAGTTAGTCCCTGCTACTCTCCTATTTCACAGGTTTCAGAGTAACCTGTGGTTCCATTTACCCGTGATGAAGGGCTTCGGTGCATGAATCTTTCATAGGTTAATCACAAGACAAGAACATCAGCGAGAGATTTTAATTGGCCGCTGGCAGCTGTCTGGCCTCTTTGCAGCACATCCTAATGGGCAAGCAGCTCCTGCTAAACACACATTCTCGTTGAGGCCCACACTGGGAAAGGGGTCACATCAATAATTTATGGTCGTAGCCATTGGCCCAAGTGTGTTTTAGCCTCAGGCTAACACATCTGGGGTTCCTTCAGGGACCTGGGACATATGTGCTCACTCTAGATATATGATGCAAGCTTGTGTGGAGCAGACAGAATTGACTGAAATGGCAAAAGGCTAGAGACAAAAGTCACTACCTCTTGGACTGCTTTACTGTGTTATAAGTCAGTGTAGCTCCACTGCAACCTGTGTAGAGCGCTATCAAATGCTCAGGTAATTATAAATCACCTCTCTAATCAGATTACTGCTTAAAATTACATGCCCCATTTAACACCAGGCTGAACTCAAAAATCAGTCCAACAAAACCAGGGAGGGTTATTTTGTTTTAGAGCATTTGCTTTAGCAAATGCTTTAGAGCATTTGTCTTTTGCTATCAATGAAATGATTCTCTACTCATCCTTTCTAATTTCTAACTTGCATTTTCTCTAACATCTTTATTGACCACCTAGCATTCCTGGCATTAAATATCAGAATCAGTAGCAAGAAAAAAAATGTTATTTATATTCTCATAATAATTTTATGCCACTGGATATTAGGGTGCTTTTCTAATACACAGTGAAGACAATTGTCTTGAACTTCTGGATTCACATAGTAATTATAAAGTCAAGTGTATCTGTCCATCCTTGCATGCATTCATATATCTCATATGCTTTTTCACATGCACCCCAAAATGAAGATTTGAAGGGTACTTTGCTAGACAGTTTGTTAGGTTAGATGCATTTGTAACATCTACATATATGACATAAATGCTAATTCAGCAACAAGCCCTTTTAGACTGGGGTTGGCACACCCTTAGCACAAGGAATCAGAACATATATCATGGGAATATGGGAACAGTCTATCCATAGCACATGCATTAGTGTAGTAATTAATAATAAACTATCCCGGATTTAAAGATAGGACAAGAAATATGTGATCTAGCACTACAGCTTCTTCCTTTATTTCCCCCTACAGTTTAAAATATTTTAAAACTCTCTTGCCTGTTTTTATTCTGCTTTCCCAGGGAATTAGTGCATGCTGAACTGAAAGCAGCCGTGTCTGAGGCAGCCACTTCTGTAGCTGTGAGGCTGCTACTGCCAAAGTGCTTTCTCCTGGTCGCAAGAGTCTTATCCCCAAGGGTGACAGACTTCAAGCTTCAGAGAAGCACGTTCACCTAGGCAGGTCACAGTCAAAACAAGAAAGACTGCCTCTTGTGCATTATTCAGGCCACATCTACTGCTACGAAAGGCAATGACACAAACCAGAGATGTCACCTGATGTGGTGGCAAGAGACCGCTCTCATGTGCGCCCTAGGGCCTCAGCTGCTAGGAAAGCCTGATGTCTTTCTGCTACCCAAGCTGCAGCAGCTGACACGGGCCCCTCGTGTAACTCAACATTGTGGGGGCTAGAAGGAACAACAGCCCTTCATAGGCCTCTTCCCCCTGTCCCAGAAAGGCACTTCTGTGCATCACCCTGAAAAAACAGCCTGCTTTGGAGGATCCCTCAATGCACAGTAATAGCCATACTAGCTGAAAGACAAGACAGATTTTCTTAGTCAGTAAATATGTAGCCCATCCTAAAGTTATTACAGGCCTGATGGAAAAAATTGTACTCCTTGGCTCTCATTGTTGCAAAGTGTATTTAAGATGGTTTATAACTATACCTGTTCTTTCAGGTATATTATCACACGCAAGTATTCAACAAATTGTAGAAGCTGTGGTCCTTAAACGACAATGACAAAAGCTCTAAGTCAGCATCTTTACCTTTAAATCAAAATGAGCAATTTTATTGGAGTGAAGGTAATTCACACCATCCAAAATCTGCTTGATGAATCTGGTTGCTTCCTCTTCACTCAAAGACTCCTTCTGTGCCAAGAAGTCAAAAAGTTCTCCTCCAGACACCCTGCAAAACACACCAGGAAATTTCCCATTACCTACTGCATTGTAAGTCATAAAATAAACATAAGCACAAAAACTGAAGTGGAAATAAACCTCTAAAGTAGTGTGGAAAAGGCCACTCTTGCAGGCAACCCAAGAGTTGTCTGTTCTGGTCCCAGCTCTGCCAAAACTTCCTTTTAGCTTTTCCTCCCCTGTAAATTGGGAGTTATCTTCCTCTAACTCAATGATGTTGCAAGGTTTAATTGATCTAGAATTATAATGGACCAAGAAGAGGTGCATTTTCTGATGAATTTACAGACATGTTAAAGAACTGCTTCTCTGTCGCCATCAATAACATGAGGCAAGTAGATCTGCCAGCAAAATCTGGTTCCATTACAATCTTCTGCCTTGCAAGCTTCTGCTGCAGACTCTTCCTTGACATATAACTGACAGGAAAGCATTTATCTTGTGCTGAATTTTTATAAATATAGCAGACTGCAGTATCTTGGAAAGTACCTTAAAATTTTCTTCCCAAATAAAGGAAGTGGAGGATTACTACATACTATTGTGAGTACTCACATCAAAATTGGAATACATTCCATATATATTCAGTGCATTATACCTGTTCCTACTTTTATCTCTTTTACTGAGAGCTAGAGTGCTCTATTTCCACCTATGTTGAAAAAGGATGCTCCAGATACTAAATTTGCCATCATATGGAGCTTTGTTGTTTACAACAACAGTCACTTTTATTGTTACCAGTTCCCCATTCAAAGGGAGCCCCTGGGAAGCGGTTGTGTCAGGCAGGTCTCAGGGCTCTGATGCATCTCCCACCAGCTGGGCTGGCTGCTCAGAGCACAGGCAAAAGACTCAGCGCATCCAAAGCCACTTCAGAACACAAGTTTTTGGCCCTGTTGTCTGACAACCTACCAATAAAAAACAGGCAGTTTCAAATGCTTTAAGGTCACTAACGGCTGACACAAGTCAGAGCCGGCTGTTTGGGTAACGTCTGGGCCGGGCTCCTGCACAACCCCGGTGTGACTAAACAGTGATTCCCTATTCTGCCTCTTTCAGAGCAAACTATTCTGAACAGTTACCAAAACTGCAGGGAGAAGTCAATGCAAACAAGAAGCCAGTGTCAGAAGTCACAGAGGCCTCGGCCTTGGCTCCTGGCTTGTGCTGCTGCTGCGGGTGGCAGTTTACCTTGCTGCCCCAAGGCAGCCGGTTACCCTGCTCCAGCTGGCACCAGTGCTGTTTACTGCATGTTTTTCATGGCAGCCACGTAGTCAAAAACTTTCTAGACAACATGAGGCAGGACATGAAGCATTTTCACCTGGGCAGAAGTCATTTGATACTTTAGTTATGGTTAAATGGCCAAAAAACAAAAATAAACTTGAGATGACCCAGGGATACAGCACAACTGCTGTGTTTCTTTGCCTTTCCTTCCTACTCACCTCACTTACTCATTGCCAGAGACTCCAGTTGCCACTTTAGGTGACACCAAGGGTCTCAGCAATGCCATTGCCTTCACTAAACAGTTTTCCTTCTACGCTGGGCATTTCAGGACCCTGGAAACATTGCCTCTTTTTCCATGGTTGTAGGTTGGTTGGTTGATTTGAAACAACCCAAAAAAAGTAAGAACAAGTCCTGAGCCAGCCTGGCAATTCTTAATTCTTGTCCTGCAGCTGAATGCAGTGGCCTTAAACAGCGCAAAGCTTCACTGCATCCAGCCCTCTGCAAGGGCAAGAAGCTACAGCTACAGAAAAGCAGAAGCTGGTGACACAGGAGGTTGTTTTAGCCCAAAACAGCTGCTAGTCAGAAGTAGCAAGCTCCTTTCCTGTCCCCCAAAGCCTGACTAGGGAGACCAATATATTTGGCCATAAACATATACTTAAAAATTAACAGATGCTCCTCATCACTCATACACCATCTGCCAGCAGTCACATTAATCTCCAGGAATGCTCCCTGGCCTAAACACTGGCTCCCCTGCAAAGGCAGCGGTTATTTCATCTCACTCAGGGATCAAAGCCTCATTGTCTGGACTCCAACACAGCAAGGCTGCAGCAGGTGCCCTGGGCAACACATGGTGAACATAAATTCAGCCCTGGTATCTCTAAATGTCCTGCTTTATAAATTCAGAAAAATGTATTATTTATTATCTAAACATTTATAGTAAGTGAAGGACCTCAGGGTAGCTCCTTGTTCACAGCCATGTAAGCCCATGCCATGGACTGACGGATCAGTATGTCACCTTCTGCATAGCCTCTCTAAAACTCAGGGTTATACTGACTCCTCAGAAGAGCAGGACCTAGTCCCTCAAAATGTATCTCTCCATTCCCTATGGGGAAAGTTCCACCCCTCACCCCCCTGGCCAGGACTGTACACCCTGACCAGCAAGACCCAGTTTGTCGGAACCACCACTTCCACTTCTGGCTCTGACGAGCACACGATTCTACCCACTGTTTTGTGCAACGACGTCCGCGTTTCTCCTGGCTTTCAGGTGTCAGTAGAAGATGGGACACAACCATCCATGTCATCATAGGAAAGTTGAGCCACACAAACACACACAAATATCTGCAGCTCTGGTTTGATCTTGCAAAACCTCTACTTCGGCCTCTCCATTAGAGGCTGAAGTTACACAAATAGCAATATCTTTAAGCCACTTTGAATGACGTTGGGTTTCCAGGCCAGGAGGCAGAAATGCTGTTTACACAGAGCACAGCTCTTTTGGCTAAACTGGAGAGAGGAATTTCTTCTTTAAAAGTTAACCTTCACCTCCCTCCTTACGGTCAGGTCTCTTCTGTATCTAAACATGAACACCAAGTTTGGGTGTTTAGAGCCCCTTTACCCCTACCCTGGCTCGGTAGCAAAAGCCTCAGCTGATGCTAAGGGGCACCTGTCCCCTGGGGCACAGGAGGGGCTGGGGGAGCCGCTTCCCAGTGACCTTGGCCAATCCTCCTCCAAGGGCTGGGGGGCCAAATGACACAACTGTCCCATCTCCAGCAGCCTCAGCTCCCCGTCCTGTTCCTCCACCTGCCCCGGAGGGTAGGAAGCCCCCTACTCACAGCTCAAGGATGAGGACCACGTCTGTCTTGTTCTCGTAGATGTCGTGCAACTTGATGATGTTGGCGTGCAGGACCTGCTGCAGGATAGTCACCTCCCGTTCGATTTCCTCGCGTCGCACCCCGCGACGGCTGGCCCGGCTCTGGCGCTTTTTGATGAACTTCGCAGCGTACTCCACACCGGTGCTTCTGTCTCGGCATTTCTTCACTATAGCAAACTGGCCACTGCAAGAAGATAATTAAAACATAATAAATAACAAAGCTTAAAGCTCTCACATGACAGTTTCCTGACAGAACTGTTCATATACAAAGCTTGATCCTGCAAGCCCCTGCCAGCAATAACGCTACCATACCAGGCTGGTCTCACTACAATAGTGAGGACTGTCACAGTTCTGCAGCTGAAGTCACTAGAGCATAATGAGGCCGTGCCTGGAGCTCAGCAAGCCCAAGCAGTGTCGGAACAGAAGGGAGGATTCAAGCTGAGAATCTCTAAAGAACAGTTCATGTTTAAATGAATAAGAACTGGCTCAAAAGGTTCAAATTACCACTCTTTTGCTTGCTAATACTTGAGGCATTTGAGGTGGCATCAGACCCACTGCATGTTCTGAAAGGGCATGCACGCATCAAAGCATCTCCCTGAAGGATAATCCTTCGGAAAAGGACTCAATAGATTGATGACCCTTTGGAAATGTAGAATCGACCTCCAGTAACCAGTTTATTTTCATAGAAAGTGCTGCCTTATTCACAGTTTTGCACTTCACTTGAATGCTTGGCTATAATGTAATTTGAGCAAGCGCACGCTCCTTACTGTTAGGGCAAGGACAGAGAATTTCCCATTTCATCAGCCAGTTGCTGCACCAAAGTTTTCAAAAGGCACATACCTGCCACTTGCTACTAAGATTTCCTTACTGTGGCTCCTAGACTAAGAAATTCCAGCCCAGTTTTAACAGTTCCCTGTTATCTCCCAAGAGGGGAACACTTGGAGGTCAGATGACTATTTCAACACATAATAACCGTAGAGTTCACAGTCTTATCTCAGTGACAGGAACTTTTTGAAATGAGGCACATTTTATTGACTTTCCAGTAGGAAATTCTGAAGTCCTGCTTTATTTTCCTTTATATGAGCTTTTCTGCCTTCACCATTCCCTTGAGAGGCACTATTTGAACGTGAGAGAGAGGCTGTCTCCAGAGCTGTGGTTTTCTTCTTCTCTAGTCTTTCTGCAAAATGACTGTAATCAAACTGAGTGTTGCCTTACCAAAGCTAAGAAACAAGTGGTCTGCAGCTAAAACAAGATTTGAGAATTAAAGACTTTGTCTTAGGCAAGAAAACAGCACGGAACAGCATTCTTTACTGCTCCTATATGGGATCAACTAACTTATCCTAGGTAAGAAAAACAATGTTGTATCAAAAGAATGCTTAATCATGCTAAAATGAGACACACACAAAGCAGGAAATAAAACTGTAAGTCGCTACCTTGAATTTGCATTTTAGCAAGTTACAACAACAACATTAAGGGCAACTAACACTACTGCATGCAACGAAATAGGCTCTTGTCCAAACTGCTTCTGAAAAGCAGATACAAATCACACACACAGAAACACATTTCTTTTTAATGAAGAAACACATAGCAGATTTAATTAAGCATACCTTTATCTTTTTAGGTTTGACTTAAATTTGTAACGCTAAGCAAAGAGAGTAGCAAGCATGTAGATTTAAATATATATTAACTCCATGGCTCGATCTGTGCAGGAACTTAAACAGTAAGTCTGAAACTATATGAAAACTTGAATGGCTTGAGATTTCATCACAAACTCTATCTTTGAACTATGGCTTACTAAAAAGAAGTTAGGATTTTTTTTTTTCATCAAATTCATGGAAAATCACCTTGTTTGGGTACAAAACCTCTCCAGCTATTAATTTTCCCTTAGATTTTCCAAAACCAACTCAAAACTGAACAGGTCTGAACAAAAGAGAAGCTGGAGTTAATAGAAACCACTGATAATGATTCTCTGAAACAAAATTAAACAGACCCTCTGGTGTCCAGCTCAAGCAACAATGCAGACCAAGAACATTTGCTTTAACGTCTTGATATTTGCTTCAGTCAGTTGAAACACAGCGAGGTCAGTCTGCTCCATCCAGAATGAGTTTCTTTCATTACTCCTGCACATTCCTCAATAGGAAGGCCTAGTATTTTCTACCACTAGTCAGCAATCTAATTTTAAACACAAGGAATAAAATAAACAAAGCTAATTTTAAAATTACGTAGGCCATCTCAGAACCCCTTTGTACCTAACAGTCCCTTCATGATGGATCATTATTCTACCTGCACGTCCACAACCAACAGTTTGATAGTGCAGCCCTGCACATAGTGATGCACAGAGCACAAAATCAGGCAGGAGGTTGAACGGGAGCTGGTGGAAAACAAGGAGTCCATGGCGGGCTGAGGCTGCTGTCAACAGCCAGATGTTGACTCTGAGAGTCAAACACAAGGAAAAGTTGGCTGTTGTTCGGACTCTAGTTCAAGGAGCTCATAGCCCACCTGAGGACAAGCGTAATTTCAAGCAGCAGAAACAGCCTGTCTCCACACTGAAGCTCCTCTGCTAGAAGCCCTAAGCTGATGGAAACTTCCTGTCATGGCTTTTTACTCTGCTAGGAGGAATACTTTTATTCCTTCTGCAGGGGGAATTTGTCAAACTCTTTCAGCAGAAGGAAAGAAAAAGAGAAGATCACAGAATCCACCTTGAAAATAGGCAGTATGTACTGCTACAAGCATTACCATGGTGCTGAGCTAGACCAAATACCTGGTGACTTGAATTTATGGCCAATGTCATGTGCTTTGGCCAATGCTTTGCTTTGCTAAAGGATAAAATGCATCTTGTGACCACAAAGAGGTAAAAACCTGGCAAGGCTTAAAGACAGGATAGCCTGAGCATTTGTGGTTAAACAGAGTTTTGCTAAAACTGCTCCTTCACGAGAGCTGTGTCTGTTTTGGAATCTTTACATGAAGCACAGAAATTTCAAGTCCACATATTCTCCATATCCTACCGAATATTGTCCAGTCAGAAAAGGCTCTGGGTGTCAGCGACTACTTGACAGAACTGTACTTTTGCAAAGACACGCAAAATCTTTCATCATATTCCCACAACAGAGCAGAAATCAATTTTGAATTTCTAGGAAGTTGGGTTGCGAGGAAACCACAGCCAATCTAATAAAATTAGTGGTCGGGAAGCAGAGCCCTGCTAGAGGAGCAGCCTTGTCAGACAGCGACTCCCGCGTGGCAGGTACAGACCTAAGATCCTATCAGCAAAAACACAGTCTTATCTACACCCGTGTCTCCTCAGACCCACAATGACACTCTGGTGTCTAGCCACTTTTCAAACTGACAGAACGAGGCAGTGAGTCCTTCTTTACACCCACAGGCAGCCCAAGTCCCTGCTCCATCTCTGAGATCTCACTCAGAAAGGGCTGGCAGATTCTCAGACCCAGAATATATGTACAAGGTATTTCCTTAGTCAGGGCTTTATAGCCAGCTTGCAAGGAAAGGATTCACCTTCCAGAAAATTTTAACCTTTAACTGATTTTATCAGCCAGAACTTCTTCATAAGAATCACAAACACACTTGTTAAGTGCAACCCCCAATGACTGGGCCTGTTCAGCCTGGAGAAGAGAAGGCTGAGAGGAGACCTGAGCAGTGTCTGTAAGTACCCCAAGGGAGGGAGTGCAGAGGACGGTGCTGGCCTCTTTTCACTGGTGGCCACTGACAGAACTAGAGGAAATGCCCGGAAACTGAAGCACCAAAAGTTCCACAGGAACTTAAGGAAAAATTTCTTACCAGTGAGGGTGACAGAGCCCTGGAACAGGCTGCCCAGAGAGGTTGTGGAGTCTCCTTCTCTGGAGATCTTCAAACCCTGCTTGGACGCAGCCCTGTGCCACGTGCTCTAGGTGACCCTGCGTGTGCAGGGGGTTGGACTAGATGAGCTCTAGAGGTCCCTTCCAAACTTAAGCATTCTATGATTCTATAATTACACTATAGATGCACTGAGCTATTATTGTTACAGTATTATGATATTCTTCTCCAGCTTGCTGAGAAATACAAGTACAATTAGAATTTAGATTATGCAGTACACACAGCAACGATACTCAGAAACTTTATAACATATAACGTATTTAGTGCTTCATTAATGCAGGCGGGTGGCTGGAGCCTTAAACCTGCAATGTTAAAGAAATCTAGAATTAAGGCTCTCACTTAGCCCTTGCTTGCTCTCAAAAACTGTCGCTCCCTGGCAAAGGCAGCCCCCTATTTCAGACAACTCTAATGACACCAGACAGCTCAAAGGATGTCTTTCTTTGTTACTGTTCTTCATTCTCAGACATATCTTAAACACTTCACAGGAGAGAGGAGGGAACGGATGGGACAAGTTTACTTATCCCTTCAGGAAGCTTTTAATTCATTAATCACACATGGAATCTAGACTGCAACCATTTGTCAGATCCATTAAGAGGCTGTATTTCTGCCTCCTGATTTTGTCATTACATGCAAACCCCTAGAGATCTTAACAGAATTAAATTTCTGCTTGAAAAGGAAAAAAAAAAAGCCCTAAATATTCTGCTAGAAGAGTTCAATCTATAGTGCTGAGAGCCATTTCTGTAAACATCATGGGCTTCTGGGCACTCCACTCATGTTCAAGGACTCATTTTTTGAGTTTTGAAGAAGCAGAGCTTGCTTGATCCGTGGTATCTGAAGAGACCCGATACAGGTGTTGCTGTATTTACTTCCCTGACTTCACCCTAGGAACACACATTTTGTCAAAAAGGTTTAGGGAAAAAGTATCACTATTTCATGTCTGCAGATTAGGGGAGCAAAGACAAAGTTATTTTTGCGTTTATTCTAAAAGACCAACAATGCCCACAGACGACCATGATTTTGAAGAGTTCTGTTTACTTGAGATCTTACAAAATAACAATGACACAGTATAAGAATTGCTGTTTTACCCTCTGACATACTTAAAGTCTGGACAGTTGCCCATGTTGCCATGTTACCCCATCCCTTAATTATTACTATTTCCCACCAGCTCGCTCCCTGCCCCTGCCCTGGACTTCACTTCATCCTTTAAAAACAGGCTTTCAAGACAGCCCTTAACGAGCACCAGGGAAGGCAGTTGGTGACCGGGCAGAGGAGGGTGCGAGGCGCAGACAGGAGCACAGCGGAGCTCCGATGCGCTCGTACCCCGCGCACCCCTTTCTCCCCTCCTCGCTGCAGAGCATGCTTGCTTTGCCTAGGCTTACCCAGGGTCTTGGTTAATGTAGCACAGGGGAATGCTAAAATATTCTTGAACAACCCTTTAAGATCCTCACCACAAAGCAGCAGGCAGCGTGCCACTTCACACAAGCAGCCTAAGGCTTCGCAAGGTGCTGAAACATCAGAGAACACCAAGAAAATAGTCAGGTTAAGGAAGGGACAGGCAGGGGGGAGGCTTTGAGCAAAAGCTGAAGTGACAGAATATTGCTCTGCTCAGCAGACACAGGCCCTGCAGAAAGGAAAGCAGAAAGGAAAGCGTGCCCCTGACAGCCGAGCCAACAGCTGCAAGGAAATTAAGTCCTTTACGTAATTTCACATAAGGAGCTGTGACTAGAAACCAAATTTGATAGCTCGGATGTCTAAATTTCAGATGTGTCTGCCAAAATTCAAGTTTTCTAGTACATCAGTGAGACCAACGTGACTTGTGTCCTAACCAGCAGTATTCACAGCACACATGAGATCAGCTCAGAGGCAGCCACATCTTACCTGCTTCTTCCCCTCCTTTACTTTTTTTTTATTTTTTTCCAAATCAAAGTAGTTATTCCCTTTTAAAATCGCTTGGGCAGCTGTACTGTGGTCTCAGAGACCCAAAACACGCCATCCTCAACTGTGGTAACAGCTTTAGGGTATAAACAACAACAGCTGCAACCAGTCAGTTACTATATGATTACATACACCATATTCATCCATCATTAATAATGGGATTCATCCTAGCAGTGAAGACAACATTATTTGCATTGCTAATATCATCTAGGAGACTTCTCACCAAACAAGAACACAAAGAGACGATAATACTGGGTGGTTTTAGACTTCATTTTTAGAAACGTGCTTTAGATGAGCACAGATTCAGCTCTTTCTTATTGCCGTGCAGTTCACACGGGAGAGGATGTGGAAAGGCCATGGAGAAGAAAGAAGCTGGGCAGTCCAGAATAGCTGGATAGTTTCCCACTTTTTTTCAAAGGTTATTTGTAACCCTGGTACCAGAGGGTAATGCTCTAGGGCAAAATTTGTCTTGAGTGAACAACAGAAGTGCAGGTTATTTGGGATGCCTCAGTGCAGAAGCGTGGCATTGCTAAGGTACATCAGAAAGAAGAGAGTGTTTAAGAACATCTAAGCATGGATCTGCATTTATATCCATCCTCCCGGGATACTCCATAAGTATCAGTGCTGGTTGCTGCCATGAAGAGCTGAATGCACGTAAACAAAATGCTGAGGTGACAGCACAGGTTACTTGGCTCCAGTCAAGCCCTCTGAAGCCAGCTGAGGAAGATGAGGCTGTCATTTGAGAAGAGCAAACCATTTCTTCCCCAAATACCAAACTCAGCTTCAGTTTGGGCTTACTAGGCTTATGGTCTATATTTATCCATTTCATTCATTTAAGAAAAATCTGTAAAAGGAAGAACTGCAGTTGCTAGAATCTGAAATTTTCCTAAGATAGCTGGATACACGGTAACATGCTGACATGCCACTTGATACTGAAACAGGATGTCAAGGAGTTTCAAAGCAAGGTGAACCTGGAAGAGGAGGATAGTGCTGGGGCATTCTGCTGGGCAAGCGGCTGCACTCACTTCCCCAGAGGAGCCTGGACAATTTACTTTGGAAAAGATTTGCGAGGGATTCAAGGCAGCTACCTCCAACTGATTTTAACGGTAATTAGGATCCTACATACTTGACGGAAAAAAAAAAAAATCTCAAGCTTCCTGTATTTAGTTTTCCAGCGTCTGTAAAATGCAGAGAGCACTACTGGAAAAAGGGAAGGAAATTACAAGTAGTAAGCATACAGCTAGATCTATTCATTTTATGTCTTTAAACATCACTATAATCACTCACTTTAGTCACTAGTTTTTTCAGCAGAAGAATACATTACCAGGAGGAAAACTAAAATACACCAAACTGCATCTCAACCACAGTCTTAACTGCCCACATGCAGGCTACCCTGGATACAAAACATTCTCTTTAACCAGGGACCTGCAGCCACACTGGAGCAGCTGCATCATTGGCCAGAATTCCTTTGGTTTCCAGTTTGGGAGCAGTTTGCAAGGCCAACACTGTATAGGCCACAGGCAGGGAGCACCTGCATGCTACTGCACAGAGCAAAACTGCAAAATTTCTACTTAAAAAAAAAAATCCAACTCGATTGATGCTATAAACATCTCTTACTTCTCTGGGGTTTTCTTTTTGTTCTGCAGAAGGTGCAGAAAGGTGGGAGTCTCAGTTCTCCCTCTTTCCACTACGAAGAGAGGGTGGATGGCCCTGTGAGGGATGCTGCTCCACAGCAACAGGAACGCGGCAGTACTGATGCTGACACCTTCGGTTTTGCTGTATCACAGTCTGCCAAATCCCCGTGAACACAAACCAGCACTTTTAAGGGAAATGGAGATGACCTTCCATTCCCCTTTCCTCTCCTCTCTCACACGTTTTGTTATGTTTTAAGCAAGGTTACGCTGAACTTCCTCGCGCCGTTCAGTTCCTGCTCCGATGTGCACTTCTCTAAAGATAGAAGCTGAGTTAAAGTAGCTATGGTTGGCATGCCAGCCAGCTGGCCCCAGCGCCGTATAATCACATTCCAGACACAGGGCCTTGAAGGAAACTTCGCAAACCACAGGCCTTCATGCAAAGCATGAAGGAGGACAACAAGAACTGCACATGATCGTAAAAACAGGTATTTTTACTCTGAACTTCTTTACAAATCGGTCTTCCAAGAGAGCATCTCCAAAACATAAAAAGCATCTGTAGTGTTACAGGAACTTATGTCTCTTGATCAAGACTCATCAGAAACTGAAGATGACCCCTTTAATACAGACCTCAGCCAAAGTACAAGAAAAACATCTATTCAAATTGAATGATTTCTCACTTGCCTTTTGAGAACAAGCTACAAAAAAGGTTATGCAGATAGCACTAAAACCGCCAAAGCTTGCAACATAGGAACCTGGAGAGTAGCTTCCAGACTGCAGTTCGATAAGACTTATAATACTTTGGCTTTCTTGATAATTGGGGAAGGGATGTTGATCTCCAGGCAGGCATCAAACTTTATTGCTAAAAAAAAAAAAAATTACTTAAGACTTTCTACTTTTAGTAACATCACTTCTCAAATTTTAGGCCAAGTGCTAAAACACTTCTAGGAGTTCTAAAATGCTTCAGATGCCCCTTAACTTTAAAATGCTTCTGTGAGCTATAGGACACAGATATTGCAGATAGCTGAAAAATATTCCAAGAAATGTCTCACAACAGAAGCATGGTCGTTCAGCCCCCCCTAAGGCTGGATCAGAGCTCAAACCTGCCTGTGATTCAGCACAGCATCAGCAGTGGCAAGGTCAAGGGTGCAATGGAAAACTCACGTTTGTGAGTGATCCTGTTCAACTGCCTCCTCTCCAGCACTGAGGAAAAGCAGAAACACGGAGGCAACGGGCTTGACCCTCAGAAAGTTGGGGTTGCCTCAGGCAAGTGACTTTATCTATGTGCTGTACGGTGATGCCCTGTCAAAAGGCAACTGCGCCTGTGCCATGGGGCCAGGAAGGCCTGACTTCTGTTTATATCAAACACGGAACACGTAACTCTGATTTAAGGTTGTTTTCTACAATAGAGTAGGGTGAATATTTCACTCTCTCAGCAACCTTTCCTGCTGCCCTAAATGGTCTATAAATCTAAAAGCAAGAATTTAGGAGAACAAGAATGCACAAGGGACCTTGCCATAAAAACAAGTCCACTGTGGCAAGGAGCTCCCTTTTTCCAATATAAGGTGCCTAAAGTTTGAACAAAAAACATGAAAGCTGTATTTGTATTCTTTCTTTATGTTCCAGACATCTAGTTGTAGAAATATCAGCACATAGAGCTTACAATAGTCTTAACATAAGCATGGTCTGTCAGCCCTCCCTAAAACAAGATCAAAACTCAAGCCTGACTGTGATTCAAAACAATTATTACTTACTGGCAATTTCTTATGGCAATTTGCTATTACAAGCCCTGTCCCAAACACGGGCAGACTGATGCAATCCGCATACGTGGCTGCCTGGGCCTACAAAGCTAGAGTGCAGCTTGCAGAGCTAATTTTAGGTTTTACTAGACATTGCAAGTTTGCCAGCTGTTGCTGCACCTTCACTAATTGGATGATAAAGTATGTTTGGTCCCCTGACAGCAGGAGGGCCATGTGTTCTCCAAGCTAAGAGACAATATGATATCTTTAACCCTGAAAATAATTTCACATTTATCTTTACTGACAGTAATAATCAGTCAACTGCACGTCACGTACCTCATGGGCCAAGTGAGCCTCACCTTCTGCTGGCATCACTCTGCCCATCCGCTAGTGAATGGGCAGGAGGCATCTCCTACTTGGTGAGTAACTAGAGCTAGATTCTGAAACTCTCAGGTGCTGAACACTCCCCTTGTGCATGTTTGAGTCAATATACCCGAACACAACCATTGGAAACAGTGTCAGGCTGACCTGGGTGCAGGACTTCTAACAGCAACCCCTGGTAGCTACAACAGAACCCAGGCTTCACAGGTTATTTGGTTTAAGCAAAGATCATTGATCATCAACTACAGCTGTTGCTTTTATGCAACCAGTTTGTTCATGGTATTTTTTTGCCACTACTGGATATAATTGAGGAGTGTAAGCTTATTACTATTTCTTCTGGTCTTGATCTTTTTCTCTCAGCTCTTCCCTGGAAAAAGTAGATTCCAAAAATCTTATCCTTCAATTGCTTTCCCTGCAAAGCCCTTAAGAATTCTTATTCGGGATGTTTCTTACAAAACCTCAAGCCGTTCTCCTCCCAGATTTAAGCCTTTAGAACAGTTTTTCTGCTGCACTTAATGGATTTCATCATGCCACGCGCTCTCCTGCCCAGGTTTCAGCAGCGCTGCGCTCGCTGGCGCGCTCCTCCCCACGAGGGGCCCTGGATGCTGCAGCCCCCTGGCCCAGGGGGCCATCTCTGTGTCCTAGAGCTCGTCAGGAAACGCTTCAGCCAAGGCCATGCAAGGTCCACAAGCATAAAGAAGCTTTTTGTACAAAGTCCATGGCCACAGCCATAAAGAACTAGGGGCTTTAAGTGGGCCATAACAATACTTCTTAGCGTGTTTTATGTTTTTATGAGTATAGACAGCATAGATTCAAACTACCTGGTGAATCCTGCAAGGCACTATAAACTAAATCAGTATTTGCTATGGCAGTGACTACCTTGTATGCCCAACAGCACAGTGTTTACTAAGAAACTAGAGCACGATAGATGAAACAGTGAAAAAGAAACCCTGGCAGGGAAGAATCATAAAAATACAGGGTCTTCCTGCTCCTGTAAGGCAGAAAGCAAAATTGTCACAAAAAAAACAGAACTTTAATGTTTTTGCTACTCTGCTGATACATCCTATAACTTCATAAACAGTTTTTTAAATGAAATAGTGACATATGTCACTATTTCCTGTGTTTGAGCTGCAAATAAAAAGTGTAAAATCAAAACTGACAAAAGGCTAACAACCTGGCTAGCTCTCGTGGAGGTGGGAAGCGCTCAGAACCTCACTGCAGCAGTGCTGCATCGTGGCAGAACACTCTAAACCTTTTCTTATTAACAGAGTATTTCACAGGAATTTTGCTTGGCTACTGAAAAGCAGATAAATTCTTCATGTGCGTGTGAAAAATAAGCACGTAAAACCAGTTCACAAAATACTATAGCTGTCTTTTGAATGTTTCAAGCAAGATTATCACAGGGATATCACTGGTTGCTTACCACCGCCCTGAGGGAGAGGTGGGAGGAAAGTGACTAGTGATTTAATTTCAGATTCACTAAAGGCCTGGGCAGTATCAAGGTTATTTCTAACCAAATCAGTTAAGGTGACAGTGACCACACTGCTAGCTGGGGGGTAGGCCTAGCAGGATGCATTACTCTAAGCAGAGGGAAAAAATAAAAAGTGACTTTACATGGTAAGTTTTAGCACAGGCCAGGGGAGCACTGGGCACCTCTGGGCACGCGCTGCGCCCGGCAGCATCGGTGTCTCCAGCACCTTGAACCACGTCTGGAGCTCGCGCAAAGGAGACCCATCCCAGGCAGCACAGTCAGCTCCACGGCCAAAGGGGAGCCCCAACAGTGGGGGGAAACAACTCACATAGAAGGATCCAGTTTACTGGAATAAGGAAGATATAAACAAACCATCTGAGACTGAAATTAAGATTTAATAAATCTCGTGTTTCTGAACAATTCTATGCCTTATGAGCAGCTATCGATCAAGGGATGCTCTATCCGCATTACAGCCAATTAATGTCTTAATGACAATTTGGGTTTACCAGCCCTAATTTAAAAGAAACTGTGCCACCTGCTGAATCACCACAGCACTTTCTGAAGCTGTTAAGCGTTTTCTGGAAGCCTCCCAGCGTGCAGTGACAAGCAACGTGGCCCATTATCAGCCCCCGAGGCTGGAGGAGCAGAGAGTCTGCAGGGATACATGGCACTAGCCCAGCAATGCTGGCAAGCTCCTGATAGCCTGGCCAGCCTTTTCTGTACTCTGAAGCACAAGAATAAAATGTGCATGATAAAAATTGTCCCCACTTATCACCCTTCAGTTTTAGATTGAGTATCAGCTCCCACAGCAGTAACGAACAGAGTCCAGAGACCGAGGGAAGGTCAGGGCTGACTCAAGCTTAGCAGGAACAGCTGATTTGATAAGCGGTTCCTGCTGCCATGTGGAGCAACACCCGGGGGTACGTAACACATGCAAAGGTTAGCGCCTCGTACGGCTTGTGTTTAAAGGTACAAAGTGCTTAAACTGCACTTTGAAAAAGGGTTCTGATCGCTCCCCAAACAGGGCAGCGACTCTAAGCCAAGGCACCCGTGCTGCAGGAACAGGCTGCTTCTGAATGACTCTGCTCACCAGAGCGGCCCTAGGTGCTACGCTCTACGCTCAGCTCTTACACCCGCTTCCCACCCCTGTTGTTTTAGAAATGCTGAATGGAGGTCACCTGAGCTGGGTTAATCCTGACAGGCACCTAGAAGGTGCTGGTAATTTGTCCACTGGCAAGCTGTGCTATTTTCATTTTACTTGCAGCTACCGTTCTGAACGTCACAAGCCAGCGGGGAAGCCAGCACAGAGTATTTCCTGAGCAGCCCAAATTCCCAGCAGCTTTCTACCACAAAAAAAAACAGTTTTTCTTCTCTTTTTAAAGAGATAGCAAAGCAAGGATTAGAGTTAAGATTTGATCCTCAATGGTTAAAGCCATTCTTCTACAGAATTTTAGCTTTGAGTGCTTCCCCTGGGGTTGCTTAGCCATAGTCATACTTCTAATGACAAACGTAGACTGAACAGATACACTGAGATCATTTCCATCACTCACCTCAATTCCAGTAATAAGAAATCCAAAAAAAGTGCGACTTTGCTATTAAGTACCAACCCAGGCCAGTTCTTCTTAGTTACTGTACGCAGAGTAATTTCATTACTTAAAATATTTTTTAAAAGCCGTAATTTTATCTGTACTTTTTGTCATAAAACAAAAATTTTAGAAGGAAATAATTGAGTGAATACTGAAAACTAGCAGAGGAATCTATTTAAAAGGGAAAAAAATAATGAAGACCAGTTTGCTGAAAAGAGCATTAAACATCCGAAAGCAGCGACTGTGTCAGACAGCTGATGGCAATCTCTGTTACATGAACCAAGTACCAGATGCCTAAAACGTTTCAAGAGAAGATTCAATATTCAAACACATGACACGTAAAATTACAGTAACAAGAAATATTAACAGAGGCGCTGCGTAGAAATCTGTTAAGTACCTCTGTATGCACTGCAGAAAAAAAGTCCAAGGCTATTTTTCCAGTTTGGGGGAACTAGCTCAAAGTACAGATGAAGAGAAAGCTAGGCTGATGCCCGGGCAGACCCAGCACTGAACGATTTCTACAACAAAGCACAAAAAAAAATAGCAGGGGAGGATGTTCTGTGATGTGTGCTAAGGGTAACCCTGCTGTTGTAATCACACCCCTCTGTTTGCCAGAGTCCGTGTCGCTGGATGACATTTTTTATGATGGATTTCCAAGTTCCTCCCCTGTAAAGAATACCTCGCTTATCTCTGCTTTTTCTTTTCATTACGCAAGTAAATATTTATTAGTTACACTGTCAGAACAGCGATTGTGCGCCAGGCCCCAAGGTCCCATTATCCCTGGGGAAACGCTGCTCCTGCAGCTCTCCCAGGCGTCCCCGGGAGGAGAGCTCCCCGCTGTCCCTGCGAGCCCCTCCGAGCCGCACGCACCGGGAGCAGCACGGGGCAGCGGTGCCCGGGCTGCGGGAGGCACCGCGGGGCACGCGTGGCCTTGCTTGCTTTAAATGAACCATAAAACCACACGCCGGGTCAGAAGGGGCTGAGAAAGTGGCCACTGGATTATACCTGGAAAAACCAGCAGACATCCAAATGATTAGCTTTTCACTGGGACACTGTCTGGAATCACCTGGAATATCTTCCCGGCCTGCTTATGGAGAATGCAGAAAGGAAACTACTTCAACCATAAGTGCTGATATTTTCCAACATTTCTTTGACTAATGATTCTCATTTCCCTGTTCACTGATAGTTCCTTAAAAGCAGATGTCTTCTCCAAAAGAAGACAATTTCCTTTATGGGGTGTCTCAGCGAAAACAAAGGATGACAACAAGCTACAGATACACAGAGAAATTTCCTTGCGCAGCCGCCCCTCTCAGTTTGTCTCAGTTAAGGCTGATGTTGCTGGAGGGCAGGACGTGGTCTCCAGAGGCTGCACTGCTTTTGCAATGGGCATCGTCACAAAACACTTCTTGACAGGCTCTGCCACACGTCCTGCCCCGAGCCCGGGCTTGGCTGCTAGCAGTGATGCTGCCCAGAAGGCACAAGTTAGAGCAGCCTCTCTAGGCTGGTGGACAACGCGTTTGGGGTTGGATTAGTGACTCCGTAGAGCCACTTTTTCAGAACTATGCCGCACATCTCTGAAACGCCACCACTCTTTCAGCACCTACCAGCAGTGCTGCAGCGTTTGCTAGGACAATTAAAGAAGCTCCTGCCAGGTTGCCCAATAAATGCTTCTGTCCCACTAGGCAGAACAAGCCACCCAAATCCCAGCCAGGTCCTGAGCTGTTTTATTTAATGGCTGTCCAGCAAGGCCTGAAGAACTACACCACACATGAAGGGGTCCCAGCTCAGCTCCAAACCAGGCGTTTTCCCTCCCAGCAACTTGCCTTGGCTCAGAATAGGTGTTTATCTGCCTCTCTGGGTACTCCAGGGCCACTGAGGTAGCTTTGGCTTCCTCATGTTCTTTCAGGTGCATCTCATCTTTTGGACACATACTTAGAGTGGCAACCATTCCTGCAACCAGCTTGCCCCAGGGCTTCTCTCAGAACAGACAAAAATGCTTTAATAGGTTTCTGGCATAGAACTTCATCAAAATTAAAAATAGTTATTTAAGGCACAGTTTGCCATTACTCCATCTGAGGAGGAATACATTTTGAAAACATCCTATGGATTTTTTTTTTTTTTGAAATTTCCATTTTTGATCAAGAACTTCAAGGAAGTTGACTCTGCCAGAAAACAGTCTGATGCCTCCAAAGAATAAGAGCACTAAATGCCTGCGAGGACTGTGTAAAGTCCTCCCAAATTGTGCAATCTGCTGTCTTGGGGAGAAAAGCACCATCTTTTTGTAACACATCTGCAGCCAATCATTACTTTATGCTCTGTGGCATTCTAGCTCCTGTAGAGCACTAGCCTAAACAGTATACCTGAGGACTTTACAAACTAATAGTCACGAAGCATATTCATCTTTTCGATTGCTCTTTACAAAAGGACAAAAGGGCAAAGCCCATTAGTACTCCTCTTTTTGCAGAGTTTTCTCCCATGGCTGCAACGTTCACAGAGCGAGCCCTCTTCCTTCCAAATCACACCCAGCAGTGCCCTTGGGGACTGCAAACCAGGCAAGCAGCTCGGAGCGCGCGGAGCACCCGGCTCGCCACCATCCTTGGCTGCTCCTTGGAAAGGCAAACCATCACCAGCATTTGCCCCATGACAAGTGCAACGAAAAGCACACAGATTTTCTGTTGTAGCCAAATCTGTGTCTCCCCATGCCCTTTTACCACACCGGTAAGGAGCAGCAGTAACTCTTGGCTACAGAGTCCAAGAAGAAGAGCAAGCAAACTTCATACCTAGCTTCAAGCCAAAGCTCTACATGCACGCTCTGACAGGGATGCCATAGCTCTAACTTGTGCCAATTTTCCCTTAGGACAATAATACCTTGAGAAATTCAAAGCTGAGTTTTCAGCTAGCACATACTGACTTACATTCTTAGGTCAGTTAAGTTTTCTAAACTCACCCTTCTCTCTTAATAAATTTTGATTAAAAAAGTAGTATTTCAACATTATAGCAATAAATTTTACTGTAGATGTCAAAAGGGTTAATTATTATTTTTTTAAAAACATTGACATTTTCTAACTTGACCCAAGAGGCTCCTCCTCTTCTTACGTCCCCTTTTAGCTACTGCTCAAGAACCTCAGTCCCCACAGACTTTAGACATACAAACCACCTGATCCTATATTGTAGGAAGTAGCTTTAAGAGTACAAATATCATCGTAAAATCATGTGTAAGATATGATCTGGTCATGGAGCTCACAAATGTGCCCCTGCAGCCTGTGCTGCAGCTGGATCTGGGCAGCCTTTGCTCAACATGACTGTGTACGGTGACAGGAGACCTGGCTTCATCACCAGGCATATGGGGGCCTCGCACAGGAGCCTCTGCAGTACAGAGCAGGACCTTCCTTTCCTAAGGGCTCTGCAAAGACATGCAAACAAACAGATGCTGGAACACCATCAGTGAGATCCTGTATTTTATTTTTTGATTGAACCTCAGCTGGAACACACATCAGCCCTGAGTTAATGAGAAGTTTTGTTTTCAGGAAGGCGAACAGACTCAGAAGCACATGAACAGAACAGACGCTTCACAGACATTGTTTGAAAATCTCCTTGTTTAGTGACTTTTGTTGCCAGAGTCACAATAAATTAATCTTTTAACCTACCTGTTACTGTCTACACTAACAGCTTGTTGAAAACATACCAAAGCTAATGAAAGGCATCTATAGGCTTGAAGGGTGTCAGTCAGCACCGGAAAAAATTCTTGTGTTCAAGTCACCACAACCCATTGTGTGTGTAATGTCACTTCCAATACAGGAAGCATTTGTCACAGGCCTTAAAGCAGTAGAGAGACAGAGTGCTTAGAAACAGAGACAAGATAACCTCAAACACCACATTTGCCATGTGGCTAAAGAAATTTGGATTCCACATCTGGGTGTATTGCATGAGGTTAGTTGAGAATCGCAGTGTTACCGAGCAGAAGGCAAAGGATTTCTATACACTGAAGCAGTAGATATTTACTCACTCAATTTCACTCACCTCTCACAGTATAATCTTTCCTCTTGCATACCTGCCCATCAAGAGCACCGACCACCCCTTGAATCTAGAAAAAAACTGGCCGCCTTCAGATTGCTTCTAACCTTGCTCTGCTGTTGGCCAATACAAGTTTGCAAATGTAAAAGAAGTTGTTTGCACTCACTGCCACTTTGCCTGGTGCTGCTCTTTCCTTCGTCACCCTCAAGGAATCAAACGAAACCTTTGGTGCCGTGATCAAGCCTGAGGTTTTATTTTCAGTCATACTGCAAAACAGTAGCCTAACAGCCTAAACACAACCTCTATTTGGTTAATCTGCAAAAGGCCAAGCACCATGCACTGCTGCAGCTGTCCCAGCTCCGGAGTGCTCCAACTGCTCAGTACATTTCTTCTGTCCATTTTACTGCAGGTTGGCTCCAGATTCGGCACGTGGAAACAGCCTCGTCTTTCTCCCAGCCTGGTTGTGACGAGCTACCTCTACCTCCTACCTGGCTTTCAGCCTCTCTCTGCTGATGAACTGACCCCCAGCCTCTCAAGCACTACAAGTAAAACTCAGCAAAACACTCTGCTGACAGCTCCTTAGATTTAATTTCTTCCAGCACTTCAATGCCCACAGTGGTATTTTCAATCACCTAACTTCCCTCCTCCATGCCCACGTGTGTGTGCACACACAGGACATTTCTTCAGGGCTCACTTTTGTCAGATTTTCACTTTCATGCTGATATTCTCAGGATCAGTCACTAGCAGAAAGAAACTAGTTACAAAAAGTTTAACAACTGAGGCCTTCCTGAGAGGGAAAGGAATGAAAAAATATAAACATCCCTCTTATAAAGAAACAGTCTTGACAATTCTAGCAATGAATAGCTGGGGATTTAAAAAATAAAGAATAAAAAGATTTGGCAGGGAAGCAGCTTCAACTGAAGTGTTTTAATGCAACTAAATTATCAGTCCTTGAAAAAGGGTAATTACACATACACAGCCATTTATCAGAACCAACTGCCAGATGTTTGGCAAGAAGCCAGCATGTGTATAGCCCTTATTTAGCTATTTGCATATTAAAAAGAAAATCATAAAAGGGTTGAACACTGAATGGGAACAGTCTACCCTCATCCAGAGCACTGTGTGCTGCTGAGTGACTGAGGGAGCCCTACCTCATCCAGGCCATCAATCCAGCAGTGTGTTTGAACAGGTGCTTATGGTTAAGCATAATAACAGCCCACTAATTTCAACTAGAATTGATATTTGTAGGCAAGCCTCTAAGGCTTAAAAGCTGCACACAGGCATTAATCAGACCAGATGAAATTTTGATCTGTGAATCTTTTCTGGAATACATACACAGTGTTTTGCAGGCAAATATGAACACATCCATGTCCAAGGGGCTGGGCAGCACTATGCAAAAAAACAAGCCCTAAGAGCCATGTCTATGATCATGACCATGGTGCCACAGCCCCCTAGCTGCTTCAGACAACACACAGACCAACTCGGTATAAAGGACAGATACAGCTGACTTCTATCTACAAAAGGCCACATAAACATACCTTCCGTTGTCTCAGTTGTACGGTGAGAAGCAGGAATAATAGCTACTACAGTTTAACTAAAACAATTTGAAAAACCTTTTTTTGTAAAGTGATGCATTTCTATTGTTTTATATTAATTCAGGTTATAATGCAGAGTAGACATCAAGTCATCGTTTTCAGATGCTGCCAACATGCCAACTTTTAAAACAGTGCTGGTGTCATCCGTACAAACTTACCTTCCTAGCTCTTCTCCAATTTCATAAATGTCCTCCACCTTCTGTTGCTTGAACAAAGCCATATTTGGACTCTTCATTGATGCACAAAGATGACGAATCTGGACCTGTAAGAGAGAATGACATTTGACATCTCCTTCCAACAGACAAAGAATCAGTAAAACATCTCTAATGCAGTCACTTTGGCTGCACTGCAGCTCATTCATGGCCAAAGCTACCCGTGACCAAAACAGCTACAGTACTAATTCAGCAGGCTCTGCTGAACAGCATCCAAATCTGGAAAGAAAGGTCTGTGTCTTTGACTGCAGAGGGCTCTTGCTTCTCAAAGTACTTGAGCACATAATTTGCCAAAAGCACAGAATACTCCGTTAAGCCTAAAAGGAAGGTATATGGTTTAACTAGCATGGGATCCTAAAGCATTTGCACTATACCAAAAAAGAGCTACCACGAAAATGAGCATTACGGGTTTCTTCATCAGCGTGTCAGCACGCAGACCAAGAGCCCAGAAGAGCACAACACAACTTCCTTTTTCTCACTTCAGGCTCTGTTTATGAAACACAGCGGTGAGACTGCAAAAGGAAGCTTCAACGACTGCTGCAAAAAGGGCACTGCAATTTTATCTCCAGGGTTTTCAGTGCAACTTCTTTCATCACCCCTAGACATTTCAGATGACAAAACCAGCAGCAGCATTTATTTTTTTGCATATGTTGCGCTGTATAACGGTGACACTTCCTTCTTCAGCATAATCACTGAGGTGAGGTCTGCAAGGACAAGCCTCATACTGGTATGGTCTGTAATCGAACAGGACCTTATACTGGTCACTAGTGACCACCACCAGCTGACTGTGTCTTGAGGACTGCTTTATCCACAATCAGGTTATCTTGGAAAATTGAGCACTTGACAAGACTTGCAAAGCAGAGAATGAGGTTGCTGCAGAAGCAGAGAGAGAACTTGTTTTTCCTACCAGAGCTAGTGGTCTCCCTTTGGAGACTGCTCTTGTAGAAGAAAAAATATATATAGAGAGAGATATATCTATATCTATGAGGCCTGAAATATGTAACACGAAAGAAAAAAAATAGATTGATTTAATTATGCCCAAGTGCAACATCCCCTATACCAATATTTGCACTCAATATTTTTTCCAGTTTTGGGCAGGTGGTCCAGAAGCTGCTGCTCTTGAAGAGGAAGACCAGAGACATTATTCCTCAAGATACACCCTCCACAGCAAAACACGTTATCCTGACAGAGTGCATTTCAATACGATAACCTGCTGAGCAATTTGCAACGTATTTGTCATTTCCTATGCTGATAAACACTAGAATTACCTTAAACAAAAGCCATTCTAGTAGATAGAAAGGAGTAAAGTTAAATAGCTATAAGGCCTCTAACACCGTGAAAAAGCCTAACTACACTGAGCCATAAAAAGCTCAGTGCCCAACTCTGGTCAGGGTCTGCAAGCACAGGTAACAAGTGCTTTAGTAACGCTGACATGAAGCAGGGTGTCTCTGAGGTTTTGTGCTATATTAAACTGACACAGTTTTGTCAGCAGTTGTTCAGAGCAGGATTCTCTAAAGCACTGGTACAGCTGTAGCTCAACACGTGCAATCTTCAGGAAAAGCTGGCTAAATAAAACGCCAAACCTTTCCAAAACTCCGCAATGTTATCTCATGCTGATTTGCAAAATTAAGTTTTGAGCCCACATTAAATCAACTAAGGGAAAATGCCCACATACTAAGAGACAGGCTGAGACTTGCCCAAAGACTACATTCCCTCACACTGACTACTCCCTTCAGCAGAATTCAAGGTACAGAGCTATAAATAATATTAATGCGAACACACCTAAGAGAAAATCATTGTCCTAAGAGAGAAGCAGATTGTCAGAGGGGCAAATTAAGAAAACAACTTGACAACAGGGAACCCGCCCAAGATCTCTCTGAGAACACAGCCAGTTTGCAGTAGATTGACAAGTCTATTCATCTCCCAGCATCCTCTGAAGCAGCTGCCCGTTTCTGCAGATCCATAAAATCCACACGCTATTTTCTCAAGAAGAACCAGACCTGCCTCCCCCCGCCAACACCTTTCGCAGATCTTTTAACACCTTGTCTGCACAGGTCAGAGGAGAAAGCCATTCTCCAGCACTGAGGAGCCGTTCAGGCAATCACAGCCTCAGGCTCCACTTTTGGGGACAAAACACCAACCTGCTCGAAGCGCCCAGACCCTCCAGTCACCACCCCGCGCTGCTGCTGCTGCTTCCCGGGTCTGTCGCTCCGTGTCACCCTACACTGCCTTCCACTCCGTCACTTCTGCAGATATTTCTTCCTGGCTGTCACCCAGCAGCCACTGTAGCAGACGCCCAAAATAGATCACGCACTTGATGATCCAAGACAATTGTCATTAGCAAATACACAGCATAAGGAGAAAAACATAATAAAAGATGACCTTCACGCCATTAAAATTCATCTGTAATGAAAATGCCGTTCAAAGGCATAAACACAATGGCCCAGATATCATATCAGAGTGAGGAAACCAAAAAGATTTGGACTGTGATGTTTTGTTGGACTCCATTTGCAAGTAGGCAGCATGGTTATTTCAAAGCATAATTACACCCAACGAAGAATGAGAGGTGTTTTTTTTTTTTTTTTTCCCCTTTACTCAGATAGTGATTTCCCTGGGCTCTCAGTGAAAGCAGACTGAATTAGAGGTTTGACTCATTCAGAAAAGCGAATTGCACATTCATGAGAAATAGTAAAAATAGTGTATCAAAAAATTAAATTGATTGTTAACACTTTCGAGACGTGTAACCAACCACTACTCCAGCACAAGGACTTAGGGCTAGGCCAATCACGAGGTCTGCACCAGGATTCAATAAAACAGGAAGATAGGGAGAAATCAGCCTCGGTGGCTGCTGGATGAGACTAGAACTTTAAAACCAAAGAAGTTCATTGATAAGCTGTAGAAAGGCTTTTACAGCAAGCCCGAGTTCCACAGCTTCCACAGCAGTCACCAGGACTTCCCAGCAAGCTGGGAGACGACGCCGCTCCGAGTGCTCTCATTAAACACCCCAGGTCATCCCTTCGCTGTCACACATCAGGATCAACTCTCCTACCTCAGTCTCTTTGCTCCAGGAGTCCCCCCAGCTGAGTGAGTGAACATGAAGGCCAGCACATGCTGGCCATACTCTGCATTAATTCAGCAGGCTCAGGTTACTTACCTGGTTTCCACAGAGCCACTCACAGGATAGTCCCACCTTTGGGCTCCCATTTGCCAACCCCTTTACCTAACACCCCAAATACCCTCAGGCAGAAAAGTATCACTAATCTCATTCAAATGATTTACCTACAACCAAGCGACAAAGCTGCAGCAAAACCAGAAGCTGAACACTGAACTCCCAGATCCCAATTTTAGGCACCAGAAACATTTCCTGCCTAAACCACTTCACGTTCCTAAATTCTGTCATACCATAAATCAGACCTTATCGGCCCTAACAAATATGTATTTCCCAGCGTGACTTGAGTCACGAATTTAAACGTACATATTTATTATAGTCCAAACCCCAGATGGAGATGATGCTCTTTCTTAGTGGAGCTTGTACTGTGTGGAAAGGAAATTAAGAAACTCACTCTTCAGAAGAGGGTGACAGAGTCCACCTTAGGGGGAACAGAAGGAAGAAAGCTGAGATTTCTCCCTTTTAGGAGGAGTTTCCTATGTAGTTATTAATCTGTCATAATCAAGTTATTTGATAAGCAATGACTAGTTTGTATATGCTGAGTCCATGATAAACATCCACCCACTGCTGAATGACAGAAGAATTATAGGAATTAGAGACAGGAACAAAATATTTGGATCATTTACCTCATTACCAGCTCTGCGTATGTTTTCCTTAGTGAATCTTCTCTAAGCTGTTTGGCCAAGCAGTTTCAAGTGACTGAGGTAGCCGCAGAACACTGCTGCTTGCTCGAGTACCCTGACGCGAGGTGAAGCCCTGCACTCTGCCCAACTCTGCAGCATCCCCTCACGCATGTTTTCATATTACGAAGCAATAGGTGTACTGAGGTAAAAACCAAAACACACCAAAACGCACCTCAGAACTGACCAGAGCGATAAACCTGCCCCATATGAATTCCTTCTTAATATAGAAAAATGGCTACAACTTGGATTCAAACCTTGCCTTTTCCAGATTAAACCTTTGAAAGAAAAGAATATAAACTGAAACAATTTTGTCTTCTACTTCTGGTGTTTTAGGCTAAAGCTAGATAGAGCTTCCATGAAAGGCACTTTTTGCTCTTCTCATCCCCGCTGAACTCTCTTTCCTCCTCTTTTAATATTTTTCAATTCTAGAAAACACTAATGCTTTCAACAGGAAAAAAAAAGCAAGTACTCCTTCACGCCTGCTCTTAAATGACAAAAGAAAAAAGAAGTTAGAAACTTGTATTAGTCCTAGCCAAAGCTTACGTTCACATGAGATTTTTCCTGTCAGAAAGCAACAGCAAGCTAAGTTTTTTCTGCCAGAAGACTACGTTACCTATTACCTGCACGTCCGTAAGGACAGCGGACACCCCGGACGCCCCAAGAAGCCCCACTTAGCGCACGGTCCCGCTAAGGAGCTGCCATACCGGGGACATGCCGACCTCCCGTGCTCGCGGCGTGACGATGCTCCCGGCGCAGGGCTCTGCGGCGGCTCTGGCAGGGGCACGCGGCCCTCGCAGGGGCACGCGGCCCTCGGCGGCACCGTCGCTGTAACTGATCCGCGGCGGCCGCGTGCTTGGCCCATGAGCTCGAGGGAAAGCCCCAGCGCGGCCGCTGCGGTCCCGTCCGCGAGGCGCCTCCAAGGATTACCCGGGAGAGGCATCCCTGCCAGCAGCCAAAGAGACCAGGGGGCTTTCTGCACAAGCGGATCCCAGCAGCGCGGGGGCTGGAAGCCGCTGGAGCTCGGAGGGTCCCCGGCAGCGTCGCGCTGGCCATGGCCACGCATCGCACCTGCGCTCTGGGCCTGCAGCCCTGCGGCCCCGGTGCGCGGTGCTCGGCACCTGCCGGGGCAGCGGGCGGGCTCGGGGAGCCGCGGGGGCGAGGGCAGCGCGCGGGGGGGACGCGGAGAGGCCGCCTGAGAGCTGAAGGGCAGCGCGGACGGCGCCGGCGGCCGCGCGCCCCCGCGGCCGGGCCGCCCCCCAGCCCCGTCCCGCTGCCGTCCCACTCACCGGCGGCTGCGCGGGCTCCTCGGCCGGCGGCGCCGGGCGCGCGCGGGAGGCGCCGCCGCTCCCGCCGCTCCCTCCGCCCCGCTCCGCCCCGCGCCCCCTCGCGGCGCCTGCGAGAGGCAGCGCCCCCCTCCCCCCGCCCCTCTGGGGACACGGAGCGCGGGGCGCCCGGGCCCGGCGGCCCCCGCAGCGGCCGCCCCAGGAGGGCCCCGGCCGCCCCTTCAGCCCTGCGATCCAAAGGCCGCCCTCACTCACCGCGGCCCTGCGAGGAGAACACAGGGTTAGCGGAGGCCACGGCGCCGTGCGGGGCCGCGAGCAGCCGCGAGGCCGGTGAGGGCTCCCTTGCGGGCAGCTCGCGCCGCCAGAGCCGGTACCTGCCCAGGGCCCGCAGGGCATGGCTGTCCCTGCCGCGCAGGGCGGTCGCACAGACACAGGCAAACCACGCTGAAAGAGTCGAGGCTGGCATGAACCCTCATGGAAATGCCCATTTTGCACAGACACAGGCAAACCACGCTGAAAGAGTCGAGGCTGGCATGAACCCTCATGGAAATGCCCATTTTGCACAGACACAGGCAAACCACGCTGAAAGAGTCGAGGCTGGCATGAACCCTCATGGAAATGCCCATTTTGCTAGTGCCGTATTCTGCACGGGTCTGTGGCGGGTGCTGACACCTAGCACCACCCAAGGAAAGGCCAGGTTGTTTCAAGAAGTCACCATCAGAAAACGCGGCCGGGTTCTCTGGCCCCAGTGCTGACCTCAGGGCGCGTTACTACTCATTACCAGGACAAGCACTCGCAGCGCTGCTTCTGTGGCTGCCCCAGACCATGCCCTGAATTGGCCAGCTGCAATTACCCGTCCTTCGTGACCTTACTCGCCTGTCCTAACAACATCCTCGAAACTTGTAAAACTAGATCGTCTCCAACTTTATTCACAGACAGTAATTGCAATAAGTACTGCTTGGTTTCCTTACATTTCTTCTGGGTAGGTTAATAGCCAGCATTTGTTATGAGAAATGATGGGGGATTGTTCACACTTTAGAAGTGGCGTATAAATAAATACCAGGCTGCCTTCCCTTCCAGTTCTGCACATGGTTACAATCAAGCAAAGCTAACTCATATTTGAGTGGGCAGGCTGTTTGCATTGCAAAAAATTTGCACAGGTACAACATATTTCTGAATTTTCTGCAGGGCAGGAGCCTAAAGGCAGCGTGTTTCAATGTTGTAGCTGAAAACAAACTTGCTCCAAGCCAAGAGAGCTGAACCATGCCCTGCTAGCCTGCCCCGAGCCGTGTTTACAGGCCCAGTCCCACCCAGCTCTCCCAAATCAGAGGAGAGTGGCTGCATCTGACATTGCAGAGGGTGGAGAGCAGGAAATGGGAGCAATACTAAAGGTTTCAAAAGGCCAGTGCAAGAATTCAGAACTCTGTTGAAGGGAAATAGAGATTTCTTTTTTTACCTTTACTGCTTCTGTGTCATATGATCCCATGACACCATGCCAATGCTCCACGTTATCAGCAAAAAGCACACAGAAGGCAGGCCACCTTTCTTGCTCCTGGGTACAAGGGGGACAAAGCAACACAGAGCACAGACACTTTTCAAAACATGACAAGCTCACTATACCCTGAGTGACCCTCCTTTGAGCTTCATTTCCACTGGCTTTCCTTAAAAGAAGAGGTGAGGCAAAGATAGACCAAACCTTCCTCCATTTTAATGTTCAGACTTGCCATTAACAATATCCATATCAGCTATAGAACCGGAACTACAGATCCAGTTCATCCGCTATAGAACTATATCCACCTTTTCCCGACTTATAAAAGAGCAGTTGCAGTGCCTTTGGCAATGAGGGCAAAACCTTTATGTGCCATGGGACACAAATAGGAAGGAAACCTTGAGCCGAGTCCCTCTCAAGGCCAGCAGGGCAGCACAAGCAGCCTCGTTAAGTCACTGAGCTCTGAGGGCTAAGGCTGCCGTACCTGCTAGCCACGCTATTAACCGTCTCCTTTAGGAAGGGATCAAGGAGGAAGCACATACCTGACATTCCTAAGGGAAGTCTCATCTCGGGCTTCACTACATACCAGGAGAACACCACCTGCATTTACAGAAACAGATAAATCGCCTATTTCATAGTTTAACCACCAATCACAATACCTAAAGACATCATTTTAAGAGTCAGTTCCTCAGCTAAAACCTGAAGTCTTAAAGGCAGCTCACTGCACAGTGATCCAATTGTTTCATTCACACAAAAACCACATCCTAAGTAAAACACATAGGCAGAATGTAGCCAGGATTAGGAAATAGCCAAACTAAGGCTATCAAACTCATCTTAATTACTCCAAGTATGTATTTTGGTTCCATTTTTTTCACTTCTCTGCAGGACCCCAGATTCACTAAGGGCAGAGAACAGCCTGCATATTAAAAAAAACCCTTCTATTTAATGTTATGTTCAGTGTGTGGTCCCTAGGTCTGCTTTTTAATCTAAGCCTGCTCTGAAAGACTAGCAGTTTTGACAATGCAGAGCTGCCCTTCAATCAGATGTGTAACTCCATCAAATCACAATTTCTGCAGCAGACTATCATGATGATATTCACAGAATGGTTAAGGTTGGAAGGGACCTCTAGAGGTCATCTAGTCCAACCCCCTGCTCCAGCAGGGACACCCAGAGCACGTGGCACAGGGTGGCATCCAGGCAGGCTTGGAAGATCTCCAGAGAAGGAGACTCCACAGCCTCTCTGGGCAGCCTGTGCCAGAGCTCTGTCACCCTCACAGAAAAGAAGTTCTTCCTCACATGAAGGTGACATTCCCTGTCACAAACTTCTGTTCATCATTTCGCCAAGTTAATGCATTCTTAGGGGTAAGGTATTTAACATACCTCATCTGCTAAATCCATCATTCTTTCTTACACACATCCTAGCTGCAACTTTGAGGACAGAACTGAGGTCCCAAGGAAGAAGCAGGAACATCAGCTGTTCTATAGCTATTAAGGCCCTAGCAGCTGCTAGGGCATCACAGCCTAAATATGTCAGGTGTCCAAGGGAAGACATCACTCCCCAATGCACTCCATCTGTAGAACTTCTCTGTTTATTCCTTTAGACTTACATTTTTCAGGATACATCACAGGAGTTTTTTAGGCCATAGTCTTGTCCTGACTCAATTCTTCGTTATCCTGTTCTGTGACTTCCTTGAACAAGTTTCCAGCCCAGCCAATATCTGCATTTCTCCTACAGCATGACAAGATGTTAACAGCTGTGCGCTATTCACCTCTACTATGGAAGACCTGTTTGGACAAAGAGTTATAAGTAATCTCATTATGCTTACTTCCTCACAAACATTTAGCTGCCAAGTTTGCATCCGTAGTAGCGAAGTACTTGATAGCACTGCTAAAAGCATCAAACTAATTCAAGATATCAAGTGAGTACATAGGTTTAAGTCTGTTTCCTGCAAATGCACACGAGTATTTTCCATCCCCCGCCCCAAGACACTAAGGACACCAATCGTAAGTTTACTCGATCAGCATCACCCACATGCAACATGTCTAAAGTCCACCTCTTCATGCTTAAAAAAAATAAATGTGCTTATTTTAACCTCTATAGAGTCTTTCTCAAATGACATTTGAGAACTTTACTAATGGTTTTTGTTTCAATGGCACCTGCAGTCATTTCCATCACTGGGAACAGCAAGAAAAACCAGAGCAAGTTGTAATGCAAAGTAGTAAACAATTTATTTTTCTTTACATCAATCTTTAGCAAAACAACACTGGTTACATTTAGTGATTCAAATTTCTTGTACCGCATATTGCTGATTCATAACATGGCACTTAAGGGAAGATTCACTTAAACAGCCACACTGTTTCTTGAAATAAAGTGACTAATTTTCCATTTCTCAGTTAAGCATATCATATTTAAGACTAGCCATTCATTTGTTCTTGATGTCCTAGGGAACAAAAGTCTTTCCTGTTCTACTGAAATATCTTACTATGTTTACAAAGACTGGGAGAAGGGGAGAATCTCTCACAGAAGACACCTAAAAGGCAACAAAAATTCTTTCTATGGATTATATAGCTTGTAAAAAACAAACAACCCAATAACACTTGATAATAATACCACCTACAGACATCAACACGTAAAGCTGGAATACTGTGAAGTTTTTATAGCTAAAGATGTAGTGCACCAGATTTCTGACCTTTTTACAGAAGATATTTTAAACAATAGATAAATTTCCCCAGAAAGCCATATATAATTATGAGGATAAAAGAATATTCTGTAGGATGCAACTTGATGGTTTGGTTCACACAACATACACAGGGAGCCTTGCACAAGGAACTTCACATATCTGCATAGTCTTGAAGTTACAAAGTAAAGCCTAAAAGTGTTCCTTACAACAGACAAGTCCATGAAACTGATCACCAAGTCGCACTGTATATATGTTTGGTTTCATTTGGTTTAAATATTGCTTGTATCTTACATACTCTTAACAAGAGTTATTTTTTTTTTCAAATTTGCCAGATGAAGCATCACTAGAAAACCAGCATTTGCCCGTAAACTGCTACGGCAGCACGGCAAGCTTGCCCTGGAGCCGCTTCCTGCTAACTCACCTCAGTTTTGTTCTATGCAGACTTCCAGTTGTCAGAAGCAAGTCTTAGATGCCTGGGTTTTTTTTTTTAATTATTTTTTTGATTAAGGCATCAGTAATGACAGTAATGAAGCTTAGCAAAATGAAGTCAGCTTGCTGGGAGTATGAATAAAATACCAACAGTTCATTTCACAACTTTCAGCTAGTGAACTGGAGCCAGGATTTCCGTAAGCTTCTTCCCAGTTCACGTCCTAGGATCCACACAGCACGAGAAACTTGCTTCTAACTGTACAAATGGGTAACAACATCTTTAACAAATCACAGTAACACAAATTTAAACTCCAGCAAAACTGTATAAAAGAAACAGTCCTGTAACATTGTAAATCTAGTTTTGTCAGCTAGAAAGCTTCCTGAACAGTTGCCTCAAAGTTAGTTTTATCTCCACACCCTGAAGACCTCAGTGAATTCAGTGTGGAAACATCTCTTAAGTTATAAGGTCGGTTCATAGTAAAGACTCAAAAACCCCAAGAATAACAGATTTGTAAGAACAGGGCAGGTACTTACTTCTGAATTATTCACCTGAACATTTCAACTGTTCCACTGGAAGGAAGGTCATAAATGTAATCTTTTCCTAAGCTTAACACTTAGAAACAAGATGCAAACAAACAAACAAAAAGATTGAACATTACAGAATATTGTGACTTAGAGACCAGCTCTTCCGAAACAAAGACAGTATAACTAGAAAATTAGAAAAGCTGGTCCCATTTTTATAATCAAATACCAATTATGAGTAAAAAAAAAAAAAAGAATACAGTACATGCAATAATATGAAAAACTAATAAATTCAAGTATGCAACAAAGAGTGACTAGGGAACACCACCCCAACCACGCACACACTGCTTATAATAGACAAGGTAGACATTTTAGAAGACAAGTAACGAAAATTGAGTTCATACCATGTTTCCCTCCCTAGCAAGGATTCCTTGACTGTTTTGAAATTATGGTACACAGGAAGAGGCATACATTAAGTATCAAAAGAAGTTCTATAACATGCAATATTTGCCTCACTTCAGTAACGTATTTACCTTTCAGATAAACTGTCTTATAATATGCTTACAGAAGGCTATAAATATATTCTCAAAAAAGTGCTATGAAACAAAAGCAGGATTTCTCCACCTCTTAAGACTTCCAAGACATGCACATACCTGACAGAAATCCTACTTGTTCTTAGAATAAAAAAAAAGAGCAGATCTCATAGAAGCTTCATGCACTTGACTGTTCCTGATTAGCGGTTTTCATTTCTGCCACCTAGCAGCAAGAACTGAGATTTCAACATTAGTTCTACCATAATCCATGCAGGGACAAGTGTCTAAATCAGACATTCTGAATGGCTAAAAAAAATAAAAAATAAAAAATAAAAAATAAAAAATTGCAAGACCCCAATCAGAAAAGAGGCAGGAAAAAAAAAATCCTAACCATTTTTAGAAAGCACAGCTAGTAATGAAGTGAGAGAAAACGGCCTACGGTCGGTTTTCAGCTAGTGTCCCTCGCGCTCCCTTGCAGCGCATGGACACATTCACCCAATGTTCCAGCTGTTTTCCGGCAAAAGGATCTAAAGTTTTTGTGCACATGCTGTAGCTTTAGGCTTGAGTCATGGCTAAATAGTTACGAATTATATCTCTACCACAATTGTACAATGGTTATACATACATGCAAATACTACGTTTCTGTTTAAAAGACAGACTTCATCCTCTCTGAAATCCTAGATAGGAGGAGCCCTAAAAACGAAAAAAATACCTTTAACAGATATACAACTAATTAGCTACTAAAACATGGTGTTCCTGGCTAGTTCCCTTCTCCATAATATCTGGGTTTTGGCTGTGGCTTCCCCCCCCACCCCGACTGCAATGTGTCAATACAAACAAACAAACCACACACCCACACACCTGAACAGGGATAAAACTGACTGCATAAATGATGTATATCACTGTTCCAGTTCACACTGAGCATTCACATGACAAATAGGTATTTGAACATAAAGAATAAAAAAGTGTTCTGATCAATGATGCATTTCTTGTTGCTTCAGGAAACACAAAGGAAAGCAGAAGTTATTTTTTGTGCTTCATTCCATACTTACCCAGTTGACCTAAAGAATTGCCAATTTGACAACAGCATGATGAAAGCCATTTACTGAACCAACATGAAAATGAAACAACTTCTCCCACACTGCGTCTGTGCTACAAAAAACACAATTATGTCAAAAAAATGCAGAATCTTGGCAATGAATGTGGTAAACCAAGTGATGACCTTGTTATTACTGTTTCACATATAGGCACAAAGAGCATGCTACAGAAAAACAACCACCAATGCAGCTGTTTGACTAACCCAAAATATTCATTTAAGTGCTCTACATACAATTCAATGAATACAATTGTAAACAGAACCATTTTGGCCTCCAAACAAAGCAATATTTCTGAAAGTGCTGGGATTTGGAAATCTGTCCTGCATATTTCCAAAAGCAACTAGTTTACATTCTGTTTGATAGGATTAAAGTGTGTTGGAGGTTAACTCACTCAATGAACTTTGGTCATGATCCCAAAGAAAAGTCTGAATACTTTCAGCTATCCTCCTCATCATCACTAATAAGGTCTCTCTTTTCTATGCAGGTCTCTCGTTCTCGTAGGAAATCCTCACGAATGGCTTCAAGTTCAGTTAGTTCAAGACGCACTTTCTCCAGGTGGTAGGTCCTCCTGTTCCTGATCTGACGTAATGGAAAAGGATTCAGGTCTCCAAAAGCAATAGCAGTCAGTTTCCTGTGGAATTATACACGTTATAAGATGACAGACATTGGTCTTTTAAAGCCAGTTTTGAACTCCATCCACATTAATACTTATTACAGAGCTGAAACTTCTGACTTCCTTCACATACCTGACATAGCTCCAAGGAAGGTCTGTAGAGCAGGCAGTTTCAAAAGTGACAAAACGCTCTCAAACTCTCGCCAGTTTGCAAAGCCACGTTGAAATTCTACATGCTGCTATGGTGATTAGAGCCTTGATAACACTGACCAAAAGATGAATGCTTCGCTGATCAGAGTTTAATTGGCTAGGCAGAATAATTAGTGTGTCCAAATATCTGATCAGAGATTAGACATTCCACTTCCTTCACATAATTCTTTGAAGCCAATTCAATATCAAGAGAGTCAGCTCTTTGCTATCCAGGGTTATGAAGTGGTTCAGCAGCCAGATAAAACCCAGGATAATACGAGTATAAAAAAGGATAATGCGGAACATGCATAAGCCAAACTTTGATGTAGTTAGAAAGGTCAGGGATTTTGCTGGTTGGAGCATAAAGGTCTCTGAGCTGGTGTTGGCTGAAGTTAGCAGAGCAGCCAGCAGAGACCACGGAGCAGCTGCAGCCCTTGGGGTCACACAGCATAAGGCCATCACCTAGCACAGCAGTACTGACCACCTCATCCCACTTGCAGCTAGAATCTAGGGTAGAAAAACTTTCTATTCAATTCAGATGTTCAAAATCTATAAAAAAAACTTTTTCTGATGCTTTCCTGTACAAGATGACCTGCTGTCCATATCAATAATTGGTCTCACCGTGCATATTTATGCATTGTAAGTTTCAATATTGTAAAATTTGTGCAAAAACAGTGGAGTTACACAAGCAGCTGGTTTGAGTCGCCCCTCACTCCGCAAGCGCATCCTGCAGGCACGGCGGGACCGGCAGGTGGCACCGCGGCACCGCTCCGTCCGGAGCAGCACCCGGCACATCCGCGCTGCAGACATCTCGGACACGCGGAATTCTGCCCGGCAAAACACCATGGCCGATTACACGGGTGGCGGTGGGGAAGACCCTTTGTCACTCACATCTGCTAAACAACAAGGTCTCCTCTAGAGATCTCCTCTAGCAAGGCTCACTCCCCCTTCCCCTTGCCAGGGTAGCGATGCTGGAAAGGGGACACTGCGGAAGTTCACGCAGGGGACCTAATCATCCTATGCTTTTACATGTCTGCAAAACAAAGGAGAAGCAAAAGCTGAAGCTCTAATGAAATATCTGACGACAAACAAAATTCTGCTCAAATTAAGCAAGAATTTATTTTGGCAACTTTTAGTTTCTTGGGGTATTCACGTGTTTTTTTTTTAAAAAAAGGCAATTATAAACTACATTCTTGAAGTATCTACATATCTTAGATAAGAGAGAAAAAAAAAGAAAAAAGCAGCAATAGCTTCATTCCTTTACTGCTTTAGTGTACTCTTTGCCCCAAACCAAGCACATACTTTTCTGTCCCTTCCAGAGTGGGAATCGCAATCAGCATCTATTTTGGTCACGAGCAGCTGAATATAGCAACTGTTCAGCATTTTTCAAGTCCAAAGGGGAATGTTAAGATATAAAGAATGCTGCTACCCCCCCCAGAGCCTTTGCTGAGGTTTCGGCAGAGATAGCAGAAGCTGTTAGCAAGATTTTTACCCTTTAAGTCGGGTGCAGAGCATTATGCCAGCATCGATCCCAGCAAAACCCTATAGACAGAATTAGACCATTCAGTTTAAACTCATATCCAGGCCGAACTCAAACACAGGAAGTGAAAATAATAAACAGTTCTTGCAGCAGGAGCCAAAGGGTAAGCCTAAGTCCATATGGAATTTATTACAGTAAAAACAACAATAAAAAAATCAAATTAAAATATATTATTTACTACTATGTTTTAACCAAGTCTAAATATCTGTGCAAAATGTATTTTCAGCCATTATAATGATCCCAATAGAGCTTTTCCTTTTAATCTTGATATGTTGCTCTACAGTCTTGTCATCAGAATAACACATTAACATTAAAACATTAAACTTTGATTTACATAAGCCATGCTTCTCATGCAAATTACTGAGGAATAAAATAGCATCCAATTTAAAATATTTGCTTCAAGCATTTTAAAAATCATGCTCTATTTATGTGGTATTAGATTACAATTTGGTGATTCAGAAGGTACCTAAATTGAATGAGGTACAGCTGACAGCTAACACTGAGCCTTTGTTTCTGTTATGAAGCATTTTCTAGCTTAAGTGACCCCCACAATGCGGGGCAAGGCTTTTCACCTATACCTGGAATTCTGAAGAGCTACTGACAAGATGCAATTGCTACCGCAGCAGCCTGTCCAGAAGCATCACAACCATTGCACAGAATTCACAATGTGCTTTCAGCAGCTCTGCTTTTGTTTCCTCTCCTTTTGCAGCCTGAAACAGTTACTCAAACAAAGATTAAAGCAGCTGCAAGGTAAAGCTGGATTACTGATGAGAAATCTCAGGAATCACATGTTTATCTCCAGTTACTTAACTTATAAATATCTAGATTTTTTTAAAAGCAGATCACTCCCACACTACTACACCCATTTGAAAATTCTTTTCAATACACACAAGTCTGAGTTACCCACCTAGCATCAAGGATAGTGCGTGTAAAGTATCGAAGGTACTTGAATATGGACATTGAATCTTGCAATTTTAAGATTTCTTCTTCTTTGTATTTAAAAAGTGCCAGGGCAAATCTGAATATTACCTGATAAAAAAGAAAAACATATGTATTTTTAAGAACAGAGTGCACCCATTCTCATTTTAATCTAAAGTAAACTCAAAGGAACAAAGCTGCTCTTCCCACAGCTGGCATTCGAGCTATCTAATCTCACTCCTCTATTTCCATTTCCTGCTGTGCTCTGCTCCTCCAATCTCCACCCACCAAGAGCTGCCAAAAACTTGCTATAGAGTGTAACTAGCACAAGCTGTTCTATCTAGAATACGATACTGAGTTTTTATACTGTAAATCTTTTGAATTCTGAGTGCCTGTTTAAGTTGCAGAACAGAGACAAATCATTTTGAAAACGAAATTGAGCTTTGCTTAACAATTAGCAAGTTGTATTTCAGTGCCTTGAACTTCCCCAACCTATTGGGAACATATTGAGGAAGTGATACTAGAGGAATCTGACACTGGCTGCCAGTTGGCCCTGGCAGAGGCTGGAGGGGCCTTGTTCTTCATTCTGAAAAGGTTTCAGTAAGTTTTGTACCTGGCAGCCTTTGCAAAATACCTCGATGCTTAAAATTGATTTGAAAGAAAACTCGGCAAGAATACTAGAGTGTCAGAATGCTCAGAGAGGGCCAGCAAAGAATCTAGTTAATATATTATTTTTATCTACTTATTTTATACTTTCTGCTCTCTTCAAGACCCTACATCTGCTTTTAATGTTACTATGTTTAAAACCAATGACTTTCCTTGCCCTGCTGATTTTATTTCACTACAACTTTGAGTGTGAAGCACATGAAATAGTCTCCTCTTTCAGTAATTTATGAGATAGAAGCCCAGACTGTTGGACATTATCATTTAAATATCCATAGCAATAAAAGAAGTATTTGCAAGAGGCAAACTAAATTTTAGCACTTAGAGCAAGTTTTTGCATCTTTTCAATATTTCTAATTATTGCCGCCTTCAATTAAGCTCTCTTCTTTGTAACAGTATCTGTCAGCTTAATGTAATTTAACGGGTGAACAAGACAGCTGCATGTAGGAGCAGATATCACTGCTTGTACATTTACTTATAAGCTTTAAAAAATTGGTGACAGAGAAGTGGCAAAACACTCAGCATTTAGAATTGTGTAACTTGAGCTAACTTGCAGAATATATGAAGTGAAAAGTGTCTTGGCTGGTTATTTATGCACATTTCCTCCCTCTTTTCCTACCAGTGATTCTAACTGACAGGGTTTTCTGCAAGTACCTTCTTCCAATCCATATTTATTCACAATGCAGCATCTCATTAACAGATAACAGCCAGAAGAAAAAAAAAAAAAAAAGTCACTCAGTTCACCTTTGGTCCCTCGTATAGGAAAGAGTCCCATATTTTAAAAAGGATGTCGCTAACGACGCTGTCCACAAATACCACAAGAAACCAGTTGAAGGTGATCAGAGTGTAGTCAACTTTGTACTGTTCAAAATGTGCGTGCAGCCGCGGCAGTTTCTCACTCATTAAATCCTTGAACACACGTTGATCAACCTAGAGACACAAATATGACATGACTGCTCCCAAGTTCACCAAAACGTGGGTTGTTTCAAGGCAGACCTGTCACCAACTTGCGAGTGGTAATTTTTCAGGAGCGAACAGGGAACTGCAGGACTGTCAAATTTAGCTAGGCTACACCCCGGCTGCACCCGCGGCCTGTGAGCTGGTTAAACCCCCGTCCCCACAGGCCCCTCGTGCACAGACCTTGCGCTCCTGCCACACGCCGGCCTGGGGAAGCGCCGGGGCAGCCGCGCGTCCCGGAGCGCTGGCTGGAGGCGGCGCAGAGCCGCGGCTCCACGAGACACGTCTGTGCCCTGCTCCCCCAGAGAGCCGCCCGCTGCCCCGCTCCTCCTGCCCCTACCCCCCGCGGGGAGAAGGGGAATGGGTTAATGCTGCCCAGCTGCTCCTCAGCAGAGCGGCCAAGGGCCGCAGCTCCCAGCTGATCGGTCCCTTCAGTGCCACAGCCCCCAACCTGCTCAGGGTCCTGGCGCTTGGGGCTCACCTGTGGCAGCTCCCCACATCTCACACCATCATTTGGAGTTAAAGGCACTCATTTCCACTTTACTATTTCAGAAAAGGCAGCTTATCAGCCAGTTTCAAAGCCGAAGTTTTAAACGGCTGCACTTCATGGGACCAGGCTTGGTTTGGCATAGCACATACCTGTGATCCTAGCAGCGTCTTAGTGTAATAATCACGAGGCATGAAGACTTCCACTATAGTTACTAGGCACCAGAAAGCATCTTCCTGTTCCAGGTACAGAAGTGCAATCGCCACCAACCTGAAAATAACATTTATTAGGAGAAAAAGACTATTATAACACCACAATATGTACTAAGAGCAATTACAACATAGCATTTGTCTCTGTTCAGAGACACATGGATTAATAGTAGATCACTACCCTGCAAAGCTATTAGTGAAGTTTACAATGAGGTAATGAGATGGCTGTCAGCCAAGCCCAGTACTCTTATTCAATCCGGTAAGCAAGGAGATAAAGCCAAAAGAATGATTTGTTAGAGGCTTTTTTGTCAGGAACTCAGACAAAATAGAGTTTTGCTAGTCTTCAATTTACTCCAGACTCCAAACTTCTTTGTCTTCCCTTATTAAAATGAAAAAGATAGGTAGCTCCTGTATTTCAATTAAAAATGTCATAAATTTAGGAAAAAAAAATCTTTTGCAGGAAGTTCACCCTATGCTTAAGAACTTTTTGAAGAGACTTTACTTTTAAAATAAACTTCCTAAAGTAGAAAAAACATATATTAAAAAAGCACTATCTGTATTCCTGTCTTCCAGTTTCCAATGACTACTATGAAAGAAAGAAAAAAAAAAAACACACAACACCACAAACACCACCACAAACTACCTCTCAGCTTAAACTTCTAATGCCTGAATCGAAGCAAGTAATAAATATTTAACCTGCACCCAAATGCTGAATTGTTCCTAGGCAGTTAGGCAAAAACTATGTTGCTCCAAAAGTCCTGGTTCAGCAAAAGCACTTCTGCCACCTTATAATCAGAGACACGTTGCTCCAAGACAGCAACTGCTGTTTTCTTCGGACGTGCCTTGGGACACACCAGGGACTACTGACGCTAAAAAGTGTTCCCCAAGAAGTACAGAACCACCAAAGGCAGCTGCTCACGACAGTGAGTCAAAGCAGCACACTTCACACCCCCACATCACTCCCTCCTCCTGATAAACTTAACTCTGAACAGCCTCATGTGCCCCACATAACTGAACACTTGACTTAAACTCTGGCTACCATGCTAGGTCCGTTTGTTTCATTCCCTCAACCTTAGCTTTATTTTGACTCCTTATTAAGGTTCCTGACAGAGTTATTATCTCAGTATGCCTAAATAATCCCCTCCTCATCCCCTGCCTGACAAAAAACAGTCTGTGGCACTTAAGTCAATTACTTAACTTTTAGTTTTCAGAAGTTCACTGGTCTTCCCTCATCTTTCATAATGAAATACCGAAAAAAAAAGGGGGGGGGGTGGGGGGATGAATCAACATCTTTTGATATAAACTAGGCTGAATTCATTTCTCCACTGTCCTTCAAGCCCTCATCTCTGCTCCCTTTACTGCTTTAACCCAGATAATACCTGAATCTGCTTAAGAGATTTGTAACAGAACTACACCATCTTTAGAAATAGGGAGGAAGCACATAGAGAGATAGGAGGGATAGCATCTGCCCTTCTCCCCACCAAGAGGACAACTTTGTGTGACGTTTTCCTATCAATTTCTCTATTTTTCATTCCTAAATCCTCCAGAAAGGCAGTGTGAAAGGGCATTCTTCTTCTAGGCAAGGTTTATATAAAACAAAGCAGAGAATTTGAACTCACAGGAGGGACCTAAAAGCCCCGTGATCCAATCTGAAAATGCTTCCTTCTGAAAAAAGCTTTGGCCAGAGAGAGGCCCTAACACTTTGCACTGCACTTTAATATATCCATCCCTTCTGCAGGGCATATCTCAGATAATGAGGTTGCTTCAGCTCCAAAGGCCTTACCTATCCTAGCACCTGAACTAGGGCACAACAAGACACCTCTGGAACTGCTTCATCAGAGTGCTGAGGTGTTGGGGACTTAGTATTCCTACTTAAAATAACACCTTCCTGCATTTACAGCTCAAGGTATTGAAGCTGATTCAGCAGCCTCTGATTGCAAGGACACTAAATGTTGAACTCCACAGCCCCGTAACAGCAGAATCACTCTGAAATTTACTTGAAGTCCAAAGTAATATACCTCAAGGGAAACAGAGATCTGCAGCCTTCATAGTATGAAAAGCTTTAGAGCACTTACCTGTTAATTTAAAAAAGAAAAACAGCCTGCTAACAATCTCTCACTCACAAATGCAAAAAGATAACCTAAAGGTGACGACATGAAGCCAAAAGTTACATCTTGAAATAGCACATTTTTTGTGAGAGTTAATTTCAATTTCAGTTCTTCTGCAAAGCTGCATTTACAAGTTTCATTACCACTTTTTAAAACATATAAGCCAGAACATTTATCAGCTTAATTAAAATCTAGAAACATACAACCCATAGGGAAATTTGGTGCCCAGAGGTATGATGTATTTACAATCTGAAAGGTTCATCAAACCTTTCACTACATTTTTCAACACAAGATTTGTAAAATCTTACCTGTTGAGACCTTGGCAATATCCTATATCAGGATTCCTCCACGAAAATGCCAGCAACACATTTCGCAGCTTCTGGATCCCTTCAGATGTTGGTGAAGAATAATGTTTGTTGTTTGGTAAAGTTCTCAAGAGATCCAACTCAATTTGTTTAGATGCTGGATTTTGCTTCTCCAGAGCATTTTGAAGCAAGGTTTGGAAATAGCCAGGAACAGTGCTGTCCTTGAATTTTTTAACATGGAGATTGACACACCATTTCCACATCTTGGAACGATGCTCATGTGGAATTCCAGAACGTATAAGATTCTTCAGTTCTACACAGCGAATCATCTCTCTGTTCATCATGCTTGCAAGATAGTTTTCCCATTTTACCCCTGTAGAGATCTCTCTATTTTCACTAAGGGAAAGAGATCTCAGGTCCAAAGCTCGTGATTTTGCTACTAGTTTTTCCTCTTCATCATCCTCTGGGACCGTCTGGAATCCATATATATCATATTCACTGTAAGAAAAATAGATGGTATATAAAAATGTGTTCTGCAATTTATAACTCAGGATTGCATTCTAAGATTACTTCAAATAGTCCCTCAAGTCACTTGCTGACATTTTAAAGAATTTGTAACAGTTATTATTTTTTCTATACCATATCTTGTTTTTAAGAATAAACCCATATTCAGAAAGTTGTTCCATAGTCCAAGGTATATCAGGGCACACATTTTAAGTGACTTAGATAAGCACATGAAGTAATTTGCACTCATTTTCTTTTAGTACTCAAGCTTCAGCAGCTATTCAGCAATATTTGATTCTAAATTTCATACTGTACTTAAATTCTACCATATATTCCTAAGGACAAAAGAACGTCATGATTATACCATCATTCATAACTGGAATCATATCAAGAAAAACACCACTAAAAGTCCAAATATATATCCCCACTGCCTGTTTTCTGGTGTTACAGCCTAGTCCACCAACACACACTGGTGATGATATCTACAGATACCTCCTGAACCGCACCAAGTGTTCCACCTCAGAGCCAGGCACTTTGCCAGTGACAGTATTTGCTGCTTCTGCTACAGATAACACACTTGGAAAACAACCACTTCTTTACCTCTGTAAGAAATTTATATAAAACATACACAGGCATTTTAATGGGACTCCATTACCTGACCAGGTGTGGTTTGAAAAACGCTTGTTCTGGTTGTTCATTCGTTTCTGCTTTCAAAGCATCTTCTAGCAGCTGTGCAATGACCTCGCGGGTAGAGCTCTGCTCCTCAGAGCAAACAGGAGCCTTCATTTCTTGAAGCAAGATCAAGTATTTACTTTCAATCTGACAGAGTTTGGCTTCCAAGCTAGTATACTGCAGAAAAGAATATATATAACATTTCTTCAGAAACTTGGTTTTACAGAATATTTAAAACATGGATCCATTTTTTTTTATTATGTTTTTATGGTGCTTATAAACTTGAAACCCAAGAACAGCTGGCTTTACTTTTTCTTTTCTGCATCGGCAGAAAACAAAGCAACTCTTCTGGCAAATAATAGTTATATGTTGATCTGATTGTACTACTATAAAGTTCTGCATATGATACACTTCTGAGAGAAAATGGAGATACCTGTTACTTTATACTTTCACAAAAAGTCTTTTCAGGCTGAACAGCAGCCCAAAGACTTTCCCTCATTAGTTTATCCACACACACAAAAAATATTTTACTGTATGAAGTAAAACTCAATCATTTTGTGCTCTTAATATACCAGGGTTATTCTATGCACAGCTGAAGACAAAGAACTTAACAGAAAATTAAATATATGATGTCTAAATTACATAGGTTCAAACACAGCTCAATTACAGTATGCAACCCTTATGATCATTTTTTTAATGCCACAAAAAAATTAACCTTTGGACCTTACCACTAGGTACCTAGTTTCCAAAAACTAGAGTAAATCCCACTAAGCTACAGTTATCTTGCTTTAACTGCAGATGAGTATACACAGAAGAATATTTCTGTACGTACATTTATGCCTGTGTCTAGAAAATTAACTTCTTATTACAAACTTTAGTTAAGCTTTTGAAGAAAAAACAGATTCAGAAAGTACATCCTGTATCAACTGACTTGTCTTTTCAAAGCAACTCCACTATTACATTTAATACCTTAAAATCATTCCATTTCTGTTACACTTCTGTTATATTTGTTTGGTTTAAAACTGAGTTTTTGAAAGTTGCTTTATATACTGCCAAAATGAAAACATGCTGCATTAGTCTGACCTTTGCCTGCCATTCTCTCTCGCGCGCTTCTGCATTTCTTCGTAGAGCAGAAAGTTCCAGAATCTCCTTATTTAAAAATTTATTCTGGGTCTTATAACCCTGAAGATTGTCCTGTTGATAAAAAAGGAAACTGGAATTTTAATAAAAATCTCACAGACAGTAAACACCTACCAGAGAAATTATACCACAGAACACGGAGCAAGTAGCTAACAGGACTGATGAAAAATAGCAGGATCAAACTGTGTTTGGCTCTGGCCTCCCCAGGAGGAGGCAGGTAGACGCGTGAGCAGGAGCCCTGCCAGGCTGCCCGGGGTCGGGGCCGAGCAGCTGCCGCAGGAACGCGAGGGCTGCGAGCACGGAGCACGCAGCAGGACGGGACCAAAGGCCCCTCGGGCTGCCTTTGCCATCCCCCGTCCACAGGCTCCACGTTTGGCTCCGTACAAGTCTTCCAGAAGAAGCAGCCCCAGGTAATTCCCTCTGCCCTGAGCTCCACAGGGCACTTCTGAACCTGGAGGTCTGGGGCGAAGGAAGGAGGGCACCTCCATAACTGCTCCACTACTCGCACCCCCAGGGCAGCTGCCGTCTCCAGTTCTGTTCTGCTTTCTGCCAAGACTACCCATTTCTACAGTTTCAGTTTCCAAAACTTTGTGGGGTCAAATATAGGAAAGAAAAATAAGAATATTTGGATAGGCTTTAGTAAAGGAATCACTTTTATTCCAAGTGACTTGGAATTATCATCAGTTTGGAATAAAGCATTTACCCAAGGAAAGGAAGATTATTCAAAATAAGAATTTAAGTAAAATGGGTAGTTTCCATAATTTCACTAAGGCCACCTCTGACATATTCAACCAAGGAAGCCTGAAGAGAAAAATTGCTTTGATAGCATCTGAAGCAATATTAACAACAGATTATTATACTCCTGCTTCTCTTTTCTCCTGGGATTCCCCCTCCTCTTTTGTCATTCTGCACAAACTTTTTCTTACCCCTCACTTTTAAGATTCATGGTCTCCTTTGTTTGTTTTAAAGGGAGCTTCCTGGTTGATTTTTCTCTATGCTTACATTTTCTTCTTACCCTTACTTCTTTCCTGTTCCTTGCATTATTTCTTACATCACTCCTCCACACCAGTGATTAAGTTACTGAAAGCACAATACACTGTACTATAGAAGTACAGACCAGTCTAAAAGTCCTGGTTAGCTTGCCACACAACAGTTCAAAGTGTAGATTTGAAGCAGAGAAAGCCTCAGGTGATGAGTATCTTGGAGAAATGCTGCAGCGATCTCCCCAGACAGTATAGCAGACTAGAAAGTTTTTATAGGGAGCAGAGATTGCCCTATCCACCAAGACAGAGACATTGCTCTTACTTTTAGTCTGTCCAGTTCCTGTAGTTCCTTATTAATACAGGTAGCCATGGAGGAATTTACTGCTCCACTTTGGGAGGATGTATTGTCCTCGCATTCACTGAGTTGACGTGAAAGTTTCATGATCACCTCATCTTTAGCTTGAATAGTTTCCATCAACATACCCAACTGCTCATTGAGTTCTCCAACTTTACATTTCAGATTCTTTACTTCCTGCTGCAGACTATCTTTTTCCAGATTTAACTTTTCAAGCTGGTTGTTCAGACCCAAAATTTGGTCATCTTTTTGGTGCAACAGCTCTAATTTGTCTTTGGGAACCCCCTCACAAAGACGGCTTGCAAAATATTTATCGTATTGGGAAGACCGGACTGTTTGCTGTAGAAGTCGCACAAGTTCCTGAGAAGAATAAAAAACAGAATTTAAAGTGAAGAAAATAGCAGGAAATTTTATAGCTTAAAAAAAAAAAAAAGACATTGCTTTAAAACAAAAGTCTCTTGCAATACTTCCACTTTTGTTTTCTACTTCCTTATTAAAAAAGGACAGGCACCCATGTCTATGGGAATGCAAATAGGCTGGACGATTGCAACATTTATTGGCTTGCACAAAAGTCGTGTGGATTTCGGAGGGGGGTGTAGGCACACATATAAAAAGCTGTTCTTAAGGCAGCTGCTTAGAGTAATATCCTGCTTGAATCCTTGCTGGCATGGGATCCTATTCTGACTTCCTGACAAAAGGAAGTGACAAAACAGAACCTGACTGTGTACGAAACACAGGTTAAGGCTTGACCTCTTCCTCTACTTGGCTTATCAGCCAATATCCATTTGAAGTCTATCATATGCAAGTTAAAAAAAAGCAAAACTTAAAGAAATTCTGGAACAACTTCTACTAGAAGTTCCTACTAGAAACCAGACTGCAAAAAAGCCACAAAATAATATTCCTTCAATTCTAAACCAACAGCAAACACTACGAAAGGAAGAGCTTGAGATTCACAAGCAAGCAGTTCCTTGCACTACTATGGATCACTGCCTTTCCTGTTGCCCATGTTTAGTTAATGGTACAACACTGTGGAACCAGAAGGAGCATAAGTTCAACTCTAGAAAGATTTGCAAGATAGATCAGTGGAACAGTGTGGGGTGTCGTTTGCCCCCCCCCCCCGCTTTTTTTTTTCTCTCTGTAAACTGAGTTTTGACACTAATCAAGAAAGCAAAGAAAGGAAATTAGTTTTATGAAATTCCTAAAAGTGTCCAAGAAAAAAAAAGAAATCTGGAAGTTAAAGAGCTGAAAATCCTTATAGGCATGGCTTGAACAGGCCACGTATCCTGACACTGCTGCAATGCGGTAACACATTAGGGCCCTTGGCCCCAACACGTTAAAGGGAACAGGAGAGCTGGAACTACATGCTCAAACACCAAGCTATCCTCTTCAGAAATATCTGTGAATGAGATTTTGAGGAGAAGGTTGAAACAAATAGATATTCTCTGCCTTTCTTCCTTGTGGCTTGACATGCTTTATAGATAGTATTAAGTTGTCCAAACTTTCGTTAATTACTAAACAACTGGATGATTTCATGGCCATAGTTCAATCATCACCAAGTGCTAGTGTTATCAAAAATAGTATCACTTTGACTGATAAATGGCATGCCAATAGGCAATACCTATCCAAGTATCACCAGTGGAACCTCTCAAAGCAATGCATGCTACAAGAACTTGTCTGGATGCAACAGCATCACCTTCTACCTACTCTCTATTAAAACACAGCATCCTGTCTAGTCACAGAGGTCATCAGGAAAGCATCCTACTTGTATTCTGCTTCAGTTTTAATGTAGTGTATCCAGAGTCAGAATATATCCAGCTACCGGAGATTTTTTTTTTTTTTAAAAAAGACAGGAGAAGCAGCTGGAAAAGCAATATTTCAATGTTTCATTAAATCAGTGAACATAGTGGAGAGACTTCTCACAGAAGCTGGCCCAAAAGACAAAAACATTCTTGAGATAAAACCATTTTAATAAACATGGGGCTAATGGATTTATTTTGGCTTGCCTTTTGGTAATCTCACATTGGGAAATATAATAGCAACTCCAAATAAAACTTACAAATGAGCAGAAATTCTTTCAACTAAAAATCAAGTTATTTAACGAATCTGAGCTAACAGAGGGCATACAAACACCAACACTTTATGAGGGTGATACCACATACACAGGTCTGTGGTTAGGTCTGTCATTTATAAAACATTTATAAAACATTTCTGTGATGGTGCACTTAAGTTAAAAAGAGGGACAGAAGTCAGTCCCTATTTTTCTACTCTATCTACCAGATCAAAACCAAAAAATTACCTGCAGGATTCCAACAGACTGAGAAAGTTGCTTCAGAGTCTAACCAAGCTGCATATAGACTAAAGAGTCATCAGTGAATACTACACAAATGAAAGCTCTGTGCAGGGATCTCATCTTCAAAGGGTACAAGACTCAGTTGTTATTTCAGGTATTTTTGGAAACAAAGGTTCATTTAACACATTAATTTTACAGGAGGCCACCAGCTCTTAAAAGATAGCCAGCTATAAAGGGAAGCACGCAACCCCCTCTCAGATCTGTTGGCATTTGTGCACTTGCCTGAAGTGCTTAATTACCTTCTGGCTTGAAAGATCTTTCTTTAGCTTTTCCAACTCTTCTTGCTGGCTTTGATATTTCAGCTGCAGTTCAGAGACTAGTCTGTTGCCATTACCAGAACACCACTCAGTTGGAGAAGAGTCGCTGCTGTTCCGGGTTTTGTTCGATCCGATCATGTCTTTTAATGGGCGTCTGGCTTTATGTGGAATGCGGCCAAAATCGAACGGAAAAGCTGAACTAGTCAGTCCTGCATAAAACAATTTCTTCTAGTTCAACTCACTCAATCAAAGGGCATTTCAATACATTCAATCTTTCTTTAAAAAATATGCTCATTAAAATTGGGACTAAGTATTAGGACTAAGCATTTAAATAGCCTGGTACAATAGTGTCAAACATTGCTTATAATCCCAAATTGCTTCCTTTTGTGGAAAGGGAATATAGCTCAAATTAAAGCCCCATGCCTCTGCCACCCCCACACACCTCCCCAAAAGATTTACTTCATATGCGAATGCTTGTGAAATAAAAAGCTGATGATTAGAACACACAGTTTTACATTTCACTACATAAAATGTAAGGCACCATGGCAAAGCATCTTTGCTAACCAAGAAAGCTTCAAGTAATTCCTTGTTAAGTCAGTAGCTGTTACGGCAAATATCCTGATATCACAGCATTCTGCTCCCGTAAGGGACATTCAAAGTAATGTTTACCTCCATTTATATAACTAACAAAATGTATTTAGAAAGAATAATGCTTTCCATAGGATGAAATCATTTAGATGCCAGCTGAAGTGGTCTTAAGAAGCTGTAAATGTCTCTTCAGGCACTAGCCAAAGGTAAGAACCTGCTACAATGCAGCTGAGTTCCCACTGCACAGGCATCCTCACCTTCTTCCCCACTTTCGAAGCCAGACACATTACATGCATGTTTGCAAGTGTGAAGACAAGTCCAATTCAGTCACTGGCTCTGAATAAAGGATAAACAAAGCCTCAAGTTTTCCCTTCACCCTGCAACTTTGCAAGTGGCAAAAATAAAGAAGTTCACGTGCTCAAGGAACCTGCAACAACAGCTAAGAAGAGTTCTTGCATATCCTATTACATCTGACTGGATAGGGACTCTCAAACATAGGGTTTTTTTTTTTTAATTAAAACAATCTGGATTTAGTTTATGAAGAAAGGATAAGTCTGCATTTATTTCCTGGAAATATATATATATATATATATCTCTACCTCACAGTGCTATATGATAAAGGAGGAAAGGCTGAAAAGTGGAGCTTCCCCTCCCCTTCCCCTCACGGCTACCTTTACTCCCTTCTGCCAGGTGCTTCCTCTTTTCTTCTAGGACCATTGAGTCCTCCAAGTCTTTTGGAGTTGGATCCAGCAATTCCCACTCTTCACTAGTGTAAAATATGCTCTTGCGGTTTTCGTTATTTCCTTTTCTTAAAGAGGACATGGAATTTCTGTGAAAAACACAGCAGTCAAAATGACAAACATCTACATTTTGCAACCATTTTATAAAGCAGATTTCGGGACAACCACTGCAGTGAAAAAAGCGCAAACCAAAAATAAGCTCACACACACACAAAGCCAATAGCATAAAAGCTCTCAAAGAAAATTAAAGCATGTTTTTATATTATTGCACCTGCCATCAATTGTCCTGTATTTCAAGAGGCAGCAGAACTATTTGGCTCTAACAGGATCTTACTGTCTCAGAGACCTCTCTGGTCTTTCATATCATTCTCTGTTTTATCTTTGTTTTGGCAGGAGAAAAGAAAACAAAAGGCTTAGAAGCAGTGCCTGGTTCTTGACCAGTTATTTCAGCTTAGAATTGTAGGATAAGTGCCAAGCATTAACCAAAACAGTATGCAGTCAGAAGTGCCTATATGTTATAGTGTCATGTCCTGGATTAATATCAAACACAGGGCCATCCAAGAGACCTGTAGTTGCACAGCTGAAGACAGACTCCTCAGCAATTTCCTTCTTAAAGTGGAATGCTGCCAATTAGCTGCAAGAAAGTTTCAGAGACAACCTCTATATTCCAATCAAATAGCTTTCTAGGAGGAAAAAACAAGAAAGTGTATTTTTAATGAGCAGGATCAGGTTCACCCACCTAACCTCCCCCAAAGCCATGCGACCAGAAGGTTCAAGTCCACCCTTAATGTATGATCCAGAGCACACGGACAGTGACTTACAGCACTGAGCCACACTGATTCTCAGGTGGAGAAGATGTCACCACAAATACCCACGAATCAAATCACATTTCAGATGTACAGTTAGAAGGAAACCAGTTTAGAATCTCAACTTTTTCCTCCGGAGTGTTTATAGACGGAGTCCCCCTGGAATGCTTCATTACCAGGCACGCTGACTCTGCAGACCCAGAGCAGGAAGCAGCCTCTGCTTCACCAGTTACATCTCCCACTCAGAGCATCAAACCCAGGTGGATGGCAGGCGTCCAAAGGCACCAGACTCGTGTCACCTGGCACCTCCACAGCTACTCTGAACAGCAGCCCATCTCTTACCACATCATCTTGCAAACATCTATTCTGCTCTTGAACAACTTCCATCTAAGACCTTTGAGCACCACCTTTTAAAAGCATCATATCATTTTAAAGCTTGAAAAAAATCACAAAAAGAAGTCAAATGAACTGCAGATTTTTTTTTCCAAAAACAGCTGATAGGCACATGCACTATGACAGCTCACACTGAATTTTGCAAATCACTTGCACTTAAGTTGCATGGCTTAATCCCTTTTCATTAGAATAAAAATAGGCAGTTGATTAAAAAAAAAATCCCTAAACACAGTATGCCAAATACAATTGGACAGAGCACATAAAACCTAAACACATGATCTACTGACTTTTACATTCCTTTGTTTTTAGTGTGATTGGGCAACTCAAGGTTATTCTAGTTCAACATGTTTCAAAGTCTGTGTTCTACATAAATGAAAGACCCGAGGAGCTGACAAAATTAAAGGGAAAACACAGGCTTAGATGTTTGTATACGCAAGTTAGAACTTGAAAATAGATTAAAAATAGAAAAAAATATATTTGTAGCAAAAGCTGAAACCTTCCAGTTATTAGTTCACCACTCAGGATGCAAATGCAATTGTTGCAGCAATAACCTCTTCTCTGGTAAACACGTCAAACACGTCAGAGTAAGGAGGACGCAATTAAGGCATATATTACACTTACCAAATGTAGGCTCCCAGCAATGTGGAAAGCTGAAGTTTTAGAAAAGCCTCCACTCATCCTCTAATAGTGGGATTAAAGCTGGGCACTGCCCAACGGGCTGCTGCAAGGAGCAGTGAGGCACCCATTGCACAACAGGGATCAGACACAGAAAACCGCAGCAAGTTCTGGGAGAACGGAGACCCACCGACCACTGCGGTGCTGCCACATGTAGTTAGCACTGTTGAGCTCAAGCATTTTAATGTTTTTACCATTGTTTTTTTTATAATCACAGTACTATAATGTGGCATTTAGTTTTCAAGTTTAATGATCTTGATCAGATTCCACATAGTTAACCATCCAATACAACTAACCAGACCTTTGTGGTACCTTCCCAAAGAATACTGCAAACCCCTTAAAAGAGAACAGGTTAATCTAGAAGGGACAAATGAGGTTGTACATGCAGTCTGGCTTCTTGCACATATTAAGATACAAGACCTTATACAACCACTTCATGCTTTTTCCACAAGTGTTCTACTCAACCTAAAATGGACTAAAGATAATTAACCACAACTGTGTCATGAGAAAGGTTTGTGTCTGAAGGCCCTTTGCATCGTTAGTGAATAGCTGTGCTTGCTAGTTGGGCACCATCCAACTCAGATTTGAACAAGACTCTGTGGGCTGAAAAAGAAAAGGCATTTAATTATGATTATCTTTAATATTCATGTAAAAGAAGTCCAAATTAAGGTTATAAATGCTCTACCCCTCTCTGAGTAGCTGAGTGGAACAATCAGGAAGGAAAATCTGTTCCCATCAAAACCGTGCTGAAGAAAATTTATCTTTCTAGTGAAGACAGCACAGGCACTGATGAGTTCAGAACTGCTGCAGACCCAGGCCTCCAGGCAAGCTTATCTCACTTGGTAGCGCAAGTTAAAGGCTCATGCCCTGGGCCTTGCATCAGGCAGAGTTAACACTAGTCCACAGCTTTCAGAGATGGGTTACTGCAAGGTCCATGCTAACGGTAATAAAGCTCATCAGAGGTTCAAGCATTTTATCATGCAGACAAGTAACTTCTGAGAAGGGCAGACTTGTCCCACTGACAGAACACATGGCCAGGGACAGTGCATCCCTCTCCAAGTTTTAGCTGTTGGTCAGGAAACCTTCTCCAAAACACCCAAGACTTTGGTCTTGGTCCAGAGACTAAGTTTGCACAAAAGCGGCAATTCTGGCACAGACACAGCGCCCCGCTGCCAGCAGCCTGCACGTAGCAATGTGAACCTCAGCACAGAGGGGCACTAGAGCTCTCTGTAAAGGAGGTCCAGAGTTTTTAAAAATCTGTTATTAGACCCTACAAGTCTTATTTTGCCAGGAAAATTTTCATACGAGTGAACCACTGCAGCTGAATAACTCCAAGAACAGTAGATGGGGCAAAGCAAACATTCAGCCTGGAAGAGCTTTATTGTATGAAACTTTCTCATATATTTATTCCCAGGGACCTGCAAGGTCTCCAGGCCATCACAGCCAGAGCATTACAGAGGAAGCCCACCTCCTGAACGCCACAGCACAGCATGAGCTGCCACCACCACCAATATCCTCCTTTTCAGCCCAAGGGCTCCCAACCCACAACTCCAGCGTTAGTCACACTGTGCAGTCACACAGAAACACCAACACATCAACCAGGCAACGCTGAGAGCTTACCCTCACACTGCCCTTCTAGCTAGACTTCCCAAAAGCACATCACCTGCAGCTGAGAAAAGGACAAAAAGCAGGAGGAAAGATGAATTGGGGTGTACTTAAAAGAACACCTCTGGCTTTCTAGAATTCTCTCTAAAGAAATGATTAAATGTTGTCTTCCTTGTCTAACGAAGAAATTTAAGTTTCACCAAAGCCAATCAACTATGTAAAACCAGGAAGACATGCAAGGCTATCAGCTGAAACAGGACATGTAGTAATATGATTCAGTTGTTTCTTAATCCAACCATACCCAATGCCTTTTCCAGAACTTAAATGGCACTCTCCAGTTGTCAAAGAAAAGCCCAAAACAAAACACACAAAATCCTAGCACCTTGTGACCTCTCAGATCTGTGCTTAACAGGAAAGCTTTAAAAGGAATCTGTTTAACTCAGCACTGCTGATGAAACCCAACAACATTTTATTGGCAGCTCAAGAGGGATGTGGTCTGGTTACCAAAGCCACAGCTCTGCTTTGTGAACTGTTCTGTAATAGCACTGTAATATCCTTTCAGTAGAAGCGGAAGATCCATCAATGTGGAGAAAGCAAAGTGTAAAAACACACTTTTAAAAAGAATGGTAGCAAGCCAATGAAAGCCAGCAGAACTGCTTCTTTAAAGCAATTAGTGTTAGGAGTAAACTCATTAGGAGTGCGGGAGTTAGCTGTGGTTTTGGTGTTGCTCAGGAAGGGTCTGCCACATCTTGGCTGAGGAATTCAAAACTTCACCAGCTTCCAATTTATTCTGTGTACTTTCTTATTTTAAAGAAAGAACAATTTACATTGTTTCAATCCCTATCACTAAAAATACCTCATGAGCACGAACGGTTAAGCACTAGATGCTGCGTCTCTGCTAGAACAGCAGCAATTAGCAGCCCTATTGCCCAACCAAGGACACCAAACAGCACTGCCCGTGCCAAAACGCAGCGGGCATTCCCGGGGCTCCAGGCTTGGGTTCCCAGGGCAGAGCCAATACCACAGGATCTCATTCTCTTTAGCAATGCTACGTAACAACTATGTTCAGCTCTGCCCTTCACATGAGCAACTACAGCAAAGAAGCAATTTACTTGGGGATACAGGGCAACATATTCCACCCCATCACGTCCAGTTCTTGTAAAAAGCTACCACATAGCCATGGCCTTCACCAGGCAGCAGCCCCCCAGAACCCCCAACTTACTTGATCTCAGCACTCCACTGCTTCAGGGAGAAGTTGATGGCGCTGGGCTGCACGGGCGCCGGCTGGGAAGCAGCCTGCTCCCCCACGAGGTCTGTAGGGGACGTCTCCACGGCTAGAATATTTCTAGCTCTTTCTGCTGAAGCATTTTGACTTAGGATACTCAACTCTACAAATAAGAAATGAATATAAGACGCAGAGAAAAAGAAAAACTAGAAACATGCAAAATTTTCAGGGAGTAAAACAATAACTTAAGGTCAAGTTTTACATTAAAAATAACTGCATAAAGTTATATTCCTACTAAGCCATCAGTGATTATATTAAGGTTTTACTTTGAGTTACATCACAACTTTATAAAACTTTTTTTTTTTTTCTTAAAAGAGCAAAGTACTTTCCTCAACACATTACTATTGCCATGTTCTTCTGACACCAGGTCTCAGGTCACAGCTCAAGAACCATTAAGAAGGCAATTTACGATTTCAATTAGCTAATATTTGTTCATCAAGGTTAAGTGGCTAAAAAGCCACACAACTTAATGTGAATTAATTGTATTAATCCACAAAAACCCTTGTAAAACCAGCTCAGGTCTGTCCAAGCCGAGTCCAGAGCAGTGGCACAGAAGTGCTGCTAACTCTGCTTACAGGCTGGGCTTTGTCCTAGAAATCACTTGGCCACTCCTGGTGCAAGTCAGTGAGCCCCAGGGAGCAGAGCCAGCTCCGAGCAAACCCAGCCCGGGTGCTCGGGCAGCCGAGGCCCTTAGCAGGGCAGCGCAGGCACCGCACCAAACCCGTCACATCTGCAGGAGTTGATCAGCGCTGCTGGGGCCAAGCGCAGCTAGAGCCAGACTGGCGCGGCCCTGACCGCAGAGCGCGGCGCGGGCCAGCGCTGCACGTGTGCTGGGGAGCCCACGCGGGCGCCCCGGCGGCTCCGGAGGGGCCAGACCCCGGCTGAACGCCCGGGAGCTCTGCTCCAGCCCCTGCTGCCTGCTTTTGTGATGCAGAACAAGCTCCGCTGCAAGCAACTGAACACAGCAGGAACATCCGGACCTGTGTTTAAGTGCAGACACAAAGCTTAAAGCAGAAAGCCACCTGCAGCGCTCCCGGTTCAGAATCTGCTCTAAATAATAAGATATTTCCATTCTATGAAGCTTACACCAGTCACAATGGCCATAGGGCTATAGCTCACAGCTTAAGTGGGAAACACAGCCTAAAAAAGCACGTGTGCCTTCCTGTACTGCTGAAAGCAGGGGCATGTTGCAAGGCAGAAAACTGGAACAAGGAATTAATCCAAATATTTTTCTTTGCTTTGTTTTGAGTCAGATGAATTCCTGATCAGGGCTGCTTGATCTAGCCCAAGGATTTGTGCAGAAGCAGCACCAATGGCAAGGGGAGCTCTGACCACTTTGCGTAGCGGCCTCAACCTGGACTTTGGCAAAGGAGCTGCCTCTGCCGTACGGAACAGAACAGTGCACTCACTATGTACATAGCATTAACATAAAAGTAATTGTTTTATTCTCAGCAGTAAAGTCTTCAGCAGAAAATACCAACCAAAAAGTCCCATATACAGGACAGCTTCTTTATTAGTAACTGATGTAACATGTGCCCTGTATAATTTGCACAGGGTAGGAGGAAGGTCTTGCCTCAATAACCTTTTGTCTCTTGGTGAACTCTCAAGGTGCATGTTAAGATTAACTATGATTAAAGACCTATGGTAACTCAAACTGTAATTAAGTAGCATCTCACTTCTGCTGAAATCCATAATGGCATTTGCAAAAGGACCAATTAACAAGTGTTACAGACTCTTCTACTAAGAAAGCAGTTCAAAAGAGGAAGATTCCTGTGCGAGCTCAACATTAGGAAGCCTGATGCCAAACTCTCTGCCACTAGGTTATCCGTGCCAGGCATCCTGCTCCCAGTGGAGCATTTAAATCCTTTCCACCCAACAAGCCAGTGATGACTGCACATCAAATACTACCTGCAGCATGTGATCCAACTAACACGCAACCACGCTGAAGGGGACTGGTAACCAACAATTATTTTTGCCCCCAAAGAGAAATATTTAAGACAACACGCTTTACATATCATCAAGATGTGATTTTTATCTCTCTATCCAATCCTCTTTGGGGCTTTTTGCTGAATGTACATTTTTACATGCATTTTTGCCTGAACGTGGTGACACGTGTGGACTATGTAATAATAATGGAGCACAGTGGCTAACGTGGCCATAAAAAACAGATCAGGTTTTTATATTTATTTCAAAATGAAAGAATCTTGTTATAAATGCATGATATATCAATTTTTATTAATGCAAATTAGAAATTGATAAATAGCATAATTAGGAGTTGGCATGAAAAAGAACTACTAACACTCAATGCCAAAAAAATAAGAAAATCATCTTGTAAAATGAATTTACTTGACTTCCATAGTAGTAATGCAGCTCCACTACAAAACCACCAGATTTATATGATCTTTTTTCCCCACAGGCCACTTTGCAGAACATTCTCAAGTACTTTAGTGTTTACTTTTTGATTTGAATATTCTTAAGAATTCTTATAAGAACGCTTGCCTATCAAGTCTGAACCACAGAGCAGTACCTTTTTGTTCCTCCCCCCCTTTTTTTTTTCCTCTCCTTCGAGTTACTCCAGATTTCTGAGCTAAACTGTATTGAGATTTTTTTATATATATATATATATAAGATTAAAAGGAAAGAACGGGGTGGGATGGGGGCAGAACAGACATGACTACAGTGAGCAGTTTTGTTTCTCAGCCAAAGATAGAATACTTCCTTATTTAGAGAGCTACTGACAGTATTTGTACTCAAGCACACACACACACACAAAAAAAAAAAAAAAAAAAAACCACATTTCTATGTTCCAGGATAAAGCACACCATCACATGCACGGGTAGTCAGGTAGTCAGCAACATGGAGGCAGAGCCTTTAAGAATTCCCCAACTCTGTATGAAAATTCATGGCCCTTCCCATTTTCTAAAACCTTCCCATCTTCCACAAACGTAACCATTTCTTAAAAAGGTCTCATTTGCTGAAGCCATTGCATTCTGTCCAACAAAACAAGGCAATAGAGGCAGTTTCAAATTTAACCGCCAGGTGTCCATGAACAGGACTCAACCTCTCAATTCCCTCTACACTCCTTGCATTGGCTTTAATAAATCACCCAGCCCAGTAATACACAAGTTCAGCTGGTTATCCAGCAGAAAAAAGCCCAACACCTACAAGAAATATTAGCACAGGTCAGTCACCTAAACCGACTGGAGTCTTGCACTTAGCTCCTAAATCCGATGCAAACAGTAGCAACTCCACAACCCTCCACAAACTTTAACGACAAGAGACGAAATTCACCTGAAATGTGGAAAGCAGGATAAACAGGTACAGATAGACTTGGGAGTGGAATTCCACTTTATAGTTGATGCAGTCCCACAGCCTCTGCTTCCAAAAGCTGGTAATCCTTCCCTTACTTAGCTGTTAAGCCATAACCCCTCTCCTCCATCAGCTCTGGCAATGGTTTCATTGCACAACAAATATATTCCACTCATTAATACAGCAGAAAAAGATATCCTCCTTTTTGGCCAAACTGGAAACTGAACTAACCCAGCGCAGAGTCGCCGCAAACAAGGAGCAAAGGGAGCTCGGATCTTGCACAGCCAGGAACAAGAGCGCGAAGGTGGTGGGGGAAGCGGCTGGCGAGGCGAACGCGGTGCTCCCCGCGCCGCTGTGAGCGCTGCACGCCAACGCACGCCGTGCACGGCCCAACCGCCCTGCAACCAGCCCGCCTGCTGCCGCCGAGACGGCCTCGCGCCAGCCAGGCTCTGTGCCCACCCTCTTGTGCTAGCCCTGCCGCTTACCTGGCCCCGTATGAAACCACTTCAGGAACTTTTATTGGCTTAAACTAACTGGAAGGACTAAGGGGGGGGCAGTTTCTTGCTAGCTTCACTCCCTGCCTTCAGGAAGCCAAGACAAGCAGCAACACAAGAGCAAGGGACAGAGCTGGGGGCTGCTCTGAGCAGAGACCAGGCCCTACTAAAGCAGGGCCCCTCCAGGCAGCCGGGGCTGAGCAAGCACCATGAGCAGGCTGCTCTCACACGAATGCCATAAACGGGCTTGGAGGACATGGCTGCAGGGTGGGATCTGAACGAGGATGAGAAACAGCTTAGCGTTTCTGTCCTCACAGTGTGAGCAGATGGAAATCAACAAAATAAAGTCTTTTTATGTAATATGCCTGACCTCAACACTCCATTTAAACTCAAGGGATCTTTACTAGCATGTCTAACTTGGCACAGAGCAGATCACTTAGTCTTATTTATGGATAACAGATAAGTAACCAATCCATTTCTGTAATGCTCCAGGAATAAAACAATCCAGAAGGGCCTGAGCAGTGTGGTCAAAAAGCAGTTGAACTTCATATAACAAATAGCTACGTTTTTTTTATAATTCTGACCTCAGGTTAAAATTACATTTTGCTTGGTTGAAGATACTATAGAGGTTAAATGGAGGTTAAATTTCACATGTGTAGAATCAGTGTAAGTTGCCTTCTGCTTTTAAGAGGCAGAGAATGTACATCAGAGACCCATAAACTGCACCATACTTGTTTCAAGAACAAACAATATTTTCATTCAGAACATGAGATTCCCATTAGATGAATTCCAAATAAGTTCACATTAAAAAGTGGAATTTACATCCCAGGAAACCTAACATGCTGAACTTCCAAGATATTGCAAAAACTAAAAGACAGCTTATCTGATCTATAATTTGTCACTTTTAAATCTATTGCTAAAACCAGTTCATTGTCAATGCCTGTTTTACAGCTATTTGATAGTAATATGGAAAAAGGAAAACTTGCTAAGACTATGTTCCCTCCTTTGTTATTGCCTTGTATCGATAAACTGATACTGGTAGAAACACTTACTCCATCTTTACTCAGATTCCCAACCTACCCGGGTTGTCTTTGGCAACGAGACCTTTGGACAAGTCGCTTGGTGTTGGAGATGTTCGGCTGTCCCTTTTTGCCGCATCAAGGTTGTTGCAATATTCCCACCTCTTCTGCTGAAGCTCCTGAAGCCAGTAGGTCATGTCCTGACGCGTCGCAGCCTACAACACAGAGAAACGGAGCACTGAAGACATCGTTGCACCTCCCTGGCAGACGCGCACAGTTAGGTCAAATGCAGGAGGAGGAAAACACCTCTCAGATATCCTCCTTTCGCTGACCTGCTAATTACAACAAACAAAAAGTAATATACTTTAAAAGAAATAACCCTGCAATCTATTAGATGTACACAGTGCACGCATGTGCATTCCTGATTTTGCTATCAAATCCATTTTACATTAAAATTACACATGCATCTCTCTCTCCAGTTTTACATTCATATGCAAGAAAAAGTAGCAATAGCATTTTATATTTTTAGGAAGCATTGTTGGCTACATATTCCTCTTAAAAAAAAGAAAATCCCAATTTTCCTTGTTCAGATTGCTTAGCTGGCAGCAAAAAAGAGGAGATTAATATTGCATTATAATGCATGTACTTTCATGATTACAATCTACAGGCTGTATTACCTTGATTCCATGAGCCGACTAACTTCCACAGCAAGAAGGTATTTAAAACAGCAACACAAAATATTTATCTACAAGTCTACAGTCAATGTGAATGGGTAGCAGGCAAGCAAGAACTTGAACTGATCTTATAGCTGTGATTCTGCCTGGAACTTAAAAAGTAATTTCAAATGACATCAATTGACAACCCTGAAAGCTCAGCAAGAGGCTAACGGTGGCAGCTGACACTGCCACATAGGCTTGATTCCAACATGCATCCTAGGCAGCCAGTCTAGAAGCAGCACGGGATCACTGCACACTAGCAGCTTCGTTAGCTGCGCAATAAATACAAATTATCACCCATGGAAAGACAGGGAGACCTAGGCCGTGCCCAGCGAGCTGAAAGGCTCTTCCCCCTGGGCCTGCACGCAGCCCTCGCCCAGCGGCGCTGCGGTCAGGCGGCCGCGGAGCGCTCCGAGAGCCTCCACGAGCTGCCGTGGCTCCCTGCCCGGCAGCAACCACAACGCGACCAGCGGCCAAGTCACGTTGACTCAGAACAACTTATAATTAATTTCTGCCCACGACTAGTGCAACCTGATGAACCTTTTCCAAAGCTTGTCCCGTTATCCTCTCCCAAACGCTCCTAAAAAGTTAATAGAGCTGTTTTTTTTTTTTAACAACAGTATTTGCTGAGCACACCCTCAGTTTAAACAACATCATTGCTGGACGTCAGGATGGTTATGGCCCTGCAATACAAAACAAATGGCAAAGCAATATCCCTCCCCATGTTTAAGCAATTTTCCCCAAGAAGTATTCACTGCCCCCATTGCCACACTGATTACTTTGTATTTCTTCTCTTTTCTTGGAGATTTCCACTCCCTTTGAGCAATGCCCCCAAAACCGCACTTTCTGGAATTCTCCCTACCTGGCCAATAATGCAAAAAGGTTTTTTCTTTAAGAAGTCACACAGTCTCTCCCACCCTAAACTCCCCATTACTCCGAGAGAGGTTATCCGCACATAAGGCGACATACTACAGTATCTACCACCTGTGGAGAGCATTTCTTTGGTTCAAAAGCAACCAATCTGCACTACTCTCCAAAATAAACACCAATTTAAAAATAAATGGGAAATAACCTTTTCCTTCACTTATACATTCATTCTGCTATTTCTTTTCTTCATAGATGGTAGGGCTCCCTGTGCAAACATGAGCAAGTGTCAACTCAACAGCATTCCGTGTGAGAGCATCAGGCCCTATCCACACTGCCAGATTTCCACAATCTGTCCATAATTCAGGATATGTGTTTTCCCTGCTTCTTTACTAAAATGTTGGTATCAGCTATATAAAAAACAGGCTTTAAAAAACCTTTTACATTTACCTAGCTTCTTTTAATGTGCTCTAAAAACTGCAAACGCATAGAAAACTACAGTCATGCAACCATTAGGTTGCTTATCTGCATTTCTTAACTGTGAAGCATTTGCTTTATCTGCTGTAAAAACTACAGCATATTTTCCCCTCCAAGATTGCCATCAAACTGAGGAAATGAATCCCAAGTATATCAGAACATCTTCAGTTCTCACCAAATAACAAATACTGAGCTACCCAGATGATGAAATCATTGCCTTAACAAAAAACTGAAGCATTATGAAGAAATAATGCATTCCTGAACAGCACCATCATTTCAATGTGGAATTCCAGTTGCTTATTTCTTCTTGCTCTTCTCAGCTTATAATACTGAATAGGAAAGACCAGATCATGAGGGCTGGAAAATCTGACAAATAGCAAATTGAGGAATACAAGGCACATGAGTTCGAGGGTAAAGGCTCCATTTGACTTGACTTTTTTCCTCGTGCTCTGTGTGTAATGTTTTCTTCATAGATTAACTCACAGTTGACTTCGATGGTGGCTGAAATGGACTTTAGTATTCTTAATGACTTGAATTTATTCTTATTTCTACATGGTTTAAAGATAATTTCATAGGCCTTAACCGGGGTGTTGGGTTGTTCAACATAGAAGAAAACAGAACTATTCCAGGCAGTCACACGGCTCCTGCAGGACAAGCACCATAACTCGCGAGGAAGGCACCACCAGAGGATGTACAGTTGTTTTCTTTTCCTCTGACAGTTACTAAACTGGCACCTTTCCCCAGTCCCCAGAAAGGATACAGGAACAGAGCTCCATTCACGCTGACCCAGACGGTATAGGAAGGAACAACATGAAGAATGAAGGCAGAGCTAGAAGTCACCCAGAGAGGAGCAGAGGAAACCCCACAGGAAAGCCCTCTGCGCCTCAAAGTCTGCGCCACGACCGGCCCCGCTCACGGCCACGTAACCGCCCCGTCCCCGAGGCGGCTGCCGGCACTGGCGCTCGCTCCTTGCACCGGTGGGAAACAGTTACCCACTACAGCCCACATCACAAGCTACACAGCTCCCAGCACAGGCCTTCCTGCTCAAAAAAAAAAAAAAAAAAAAGGGTGCTCAGCATGAGTTTTCCCAGACACCTAATAATAATAATAAAAGACCTACAGCAATTACGCGCGGTCTGGAATTTTAACTTCTCTAAATGAAGCACTCAGAGTCTAAAAGCTGCTACAAGGAAAGCAATACAAGCTTATTTTTATACAGCTAAAGTTTTTAAAAATAAAAAGTATAGTTGAAAGCTTTCCCCCCAGGTAACCTGTTTACTGCTCCCTTGGGCACATTAAGGATTCCTTATGCCGACGCGAACATTTGCAGCTCCGGCCGCGCTAGGAGCAGCCGCCGGTGCGCGACAGTCCCGGCCCGCGGTCCCGGCGCCCGCTCTGCGCCGCGGGGCGGCTCTGCCGCTGCTCGCGGGGCCCGGCCGCGATTCGCCCTCCTCCGCCGAGGCGCCTGCGAGGAGCCGCCCCGCTCCGGGGGGCGCCGCCGCCCCGGGGGCTCCCCGCGCCGCCCGGGCCTACCTTGAGCACGGCCACGGCGCCGCCCGGGCTGTGCACCTCGAAGGCGGCGGCCTCGTCGCCCGCGGCGGCGGCGGCCTCGGGCTGGTGGTAGCTGAAGCAGGCGGCGGCGATGTCCAGGTGCCCCAGCGGCAGCGCCTCCTGCGGCCCCTTGAAGTAGTAGAGGTAGCAGCGGCGCGGGTCGAACACGAACCAGCGGCTGCGGAAGCCGCGCAGGGGGCCCTTGCCCGACAGCTTCTGCAGGTAGCCGCACAGCTTGGGGGCGCCGCCCGCCGGCTCGCCCGCCGCGGCGCCGGGAGCGGGGCCGGGAGCGGGGCCCTCGGCGCCGCTGCCCGCCGCGCCCTCCTCGCCCTCCGGCATCGCCGTCCCCGCCGCGCGCGCACGGACCGAGCCGGACCCGGCCGCGGCCCCGCCCCGCCCCGCCCCGCCGCGCGCGCGGCCTCTCGGGACTCGTAGTGCCGCGCGCAGGCGCCGCCCCTGCCTGGAGGCCCCGCGCGCCGGAGCCGCCTCGTTCGCCGCGGGCTGCCCCGTCCCCCCGCGGCTGCCGCTGCTCCCTGCAGCCGTCCCGAGGCGACACGGGGCTCTGCGAGCGCCAGCCGGGCCCGTCTGCAGAGAGAAAACAGCCAGCTCCCGACCGCACGGAAACCCGAGCGGTTCGTCTCAGAGAGACCAGGGTCTCCCCTGTACCCTCTCGGTGACACAAAGCAAGGCACAATTCCGCAGCCTGGCACGGCTTCTTACTCCCCACCATTTGCCAGAACATGTCCTGCAGGTGGGAAACATGGCATCTCTCCCACAGCTGCTCTCCTTGGTGCAAAGCATCCCTGCTCTGCTGCGTTATCTGATCCGCCGAGTTAAGCGCGGCCTTGTGTGAGCTCCTAGGGCTCCTGCTATCGGCAATTCCATCTCCGGATCCACCCGTTACTAATCCATCCGGACAGCTTTGGTCCATACTGCTTTATTTAAGTTGTTGTCCATTTCCTTACTCACAACACTCAAAGCAGGAGAACTTCAGAATCCTGTTTTTTACAGTTGATTCATGTAAACAGAAAGTTCCTCTTCTCAGGAAGATAAGTTCCTTATTTCATGTATGTCCTTTTTTCTTTTTCACAAACCTGATCCAGAAGGGGACTGGTGCATATAAATGAAAAGAGCGCTCCTCCCTGCTTCCCTCTGTCATGTTTTCATGTCTAGAATGCACAGAGGTTTTAGTGACATTCTGTTGCTGGCAAATGTCTAGAAAGTAAATATAAATAGCACCCAAAGAATGGCATCTCCCTCCTACATAGTGGGGAGCTTTTGGGTTGTACACAGCTCATTAGGACAGTGTACTCAGCCAGTGAATTCACTCACAGTCATGGATATAATATGCGTGATGGGATGGCACTGGTCATGTTCCCAAGAGAATCATAATGCTTCTCAGGAAAATGAAAATATTTGAAACTTTCTTTCTCTGGCTAGTTTTACTTTCCTAAAAACTGATCGATATTTTTGTAATAGTCTTTCTGGCAGAACAAGGCCATCTACTACACAAAAATAAAGCTGTATTTACTCTGAAAGATTGAAGACTGTTCTAATTCATTATAATGGTAATGTTTATCTTCTTATAAGTGTCCATGGTGCTTGAATAAATTCTCATTTTAGGCTAAAAACAGCAATAGTAAATATGCAAGATAAAAGAGCCCACTGTTAAATCCAGAGGCACAGATAGGACAGTTAGTGCCTATCCCAGGCTCGCGCTGTCGTGTTTACACAAGTGCAGGAAATCCCAGTAAATTACAAGCAGCACATCTGTACCTTGTTTTGGTTAAAGTGAGATCAGAGCTCCAAAATTAGAATGGTCAGAGTGTACATTGCTTCCTTCCATGGAAAGGAAAGCAAAAATGACTTGCTCTCTTGTTTGCCCCCTTCTCAGATATGAATCCAGTTAGAGGTGAAACTCAGAGTTTTCCCGAGTCTACCCTAAATATCTACTTCTTGTTGTTTTCTAGAAAAAAAAAATGGATCTATAGTGAACTTTCCTTCCTTTCCACCAATGTCAGTTCAAATCTGCATGTTGAGATTAAATTTAAAAATCTTCAAATTACTGTTTCTGATGCAGTCTGGCACATCACATCTCATTCTACAATCCCCTAACCTTCAGTCACCATAATATCCCTTACAAACATCATAATATTTCATTTTCAGAGCCAGTTTTTTCCTCATATGCAAACCAGTCAGCCAAAGAATTATATGTCTTAATTTAGCAGTAATGTCTCAGATACTTGTTCTTTTAGTCTTATTTTTAAAGGAACACTAGATGGTGCTCCTCTGCTGTTTCGCATTCTCCACTTGTCTTAAAAAAGGTACAAATTTTGAATAGACAGGGAAGCTTATTTGTGATTTGTGATTCACTAGGAAAGATCTGATTTAACTTCAGTGAACTATCTTAGTGAAATCTGGTGAGCACACAATATCATTAGATTGATTTTACTTTTTGTTGCGCTGCATCCTATCAAGAACCCTTCACTTAGAAAAAGCAACAGTTACACAATTCAGTGAAAGGCAGCATTGATTTTTAGTTGCACATCTGTGATGTGACTTGTAAAAGTAAGTTGAAGCATGTCAAGTTGAAGCCGTGTAGAGAAGACATTCAAATTAAAGCCCTTATGAATAGAAATGCTGGGGAAACTCATGAGAAGCACTTAACTGGGCAATCAGCATGTATATAATAGCTAATCTGTCAGCATTCATATAGACCCAGAATAGCTAGAGAGCTGCTGTAGAGCTCCATGGAAATGCCAGAGGGTGAGCAGATGAATTTAGAGTACTTTGGAGAGGAGAAAAAAACCATGAATGGGCAATAGACACAAACACAGACAATGAGGCTTCATTATTCCAGCTGTTTACAGTGGAACTTGTTTCCATGTGCAATTTAGTAATATATGGTGATATTTTCATAATAGTTCTACCATCCCTCAGTGTTTTATGATGCCGTATCTCATTATTGTTAGACATTTGCATTTTTTCCTATTAGAGTTCCCCAGCCCGTTTTCCCAGATGCAGTGGCTGATGTGAAGATTTGCATGACCTGCCTCACTGCCTGAGATGACTCAGAACATTCTTCAGCTGACTAAAGCTTTTTAACCAGAAAAAAAACTTCTCTCCAAGTCAGCCTAAATAGTCATTTGAATCGACATAACAGCCTTCATGTTTTCCAGAATGCCTTACAGACTCCTCATGAGGGATAGGTAAATACTTCCTCCATCTGCCACGTGAGAAAACTGACGCATGAAGAGTGACTGACACACCGTAACTTCACTGATCAACAGCAGCCATGAAGCTGCATTTCTGCAGCATCTTCTGAACTTCCTTTATCTCAAATGTAGAAGAAATATCACTGTGAATCACTTCCCTCCTTCCATTTACACCCTGACAGAAACCTCCCCAAAGAGAGAACAATTCACAGCTGAGGCTTAATTCTGATGTGTGACAAGGGCAGTCCAGGTGCATCTCACTCAGCAGTTCATTCCTGTGCACTTCCATAGGAATTGCAGCAATCAAGCCCTTCATTTGTGTCTGCCTCAGAAAACGTCTCAAAATTAGCACTTATCTACAACTTTCACTTAAGCCTTGAGGACATTCACACACATACACTATGTGCATGCGAGGAATACCCACTGCTGTAAGTCTCATCTAGACATACACTTTTCTTATTTCATACCATTTTACCATCATTTTGAATGGCCATCTCATAGAAGGCTCAGACTCGTCTGCATAATCTTTAGATGTCTGAGTAGTAAAGCTGTAGTAGTATGTGCAGTTAAGGCAAACATGGAACGCCCATTGCAAGTGAAAGGTCAGTTCTCTCCAGCTTCCATCTAGCATTGATGGCAAACCAACAGGTATTGCTGGAAAGCAAATCATTTCAGGGTTTAAATTTGAGTGGAATGAATGGTCTAATGTGCTTTGGAGAGGAACTTTTCTTTTGATGTGTACTGTGAAGTGCTTAACGTACTTGTATATATAAATATTTAAGATCTAATATATATATAAAAGGTACTTACAAAGTCATGATGGCTCTTTCCAAAACAGCTGTCTTCAAATCCCGTTAAGTTGTAACTTTGTCACAGGTCCATTCATCCCCTTTCAAAAAAAAAAAAAAAACAGTGAAAGGCGAATGCATTTGTCAAAGTGAATGGGACTGAACAAAATTAACCATGGGACTGAACAAAATTAACCATGGTAAACTGCAAGACACTTGTGTGTTTAATAAGAATCTACAATTGAACTGCTTGTCTAAAATATAGCCAAATTTAGCCAGACTATTCGGTCTGGAACTCAGATTACACAAGTCCTAAGATGAATTTGCAGGAAATTCACACTGCTATGTTTCTGCTCAGGACAAACATTAGCAAAACTGCTTCTCCTGTGGTATTCTGTTTTGGAATTTTGGCTTTGGATAAAGACTGGAAGCACATGAAAAATCTAGGAAATACAAATCCAAGATTCAGTCACAACATTCAAGTCTGCAGACAGATTAAGCCAAGTATCCCTTCTAAGAAAATTATCAAATAATGACATTAGCTAAGAATTAGCTAAGAAAACGTGAGGGGATTGGTTTCGATCAGCAAACCATCGATTAGGTCTACGTGTTTGTAATAAGCTTTTGCTTCAGCCTTATTACATTAAAACCACCAGAAATTTTGCATGTGTCTAGAAGAGCTTTGTATCCTGGAAAGAGATGAATTACAGATGACTGAGAAGGGGAAAATGTTACTCCTTCAGCAAAGAGCTATTTTGTCATTGCATCTGTTCGGGATTGCTCCAAGAGCAATTCAATACATTGGGACAAATGTCCTCCATTCTACCCACCTCATATCCAAGCTGCCTCTTGCTGTATCACTTTTTATTAATACCAATAGCAGACGTTAAACAGCAATGATTTGTGCTTCATGGAAAACTCCTTAAATTGCATATATGGGTTATCTGAGGACTGCCAGCTTACACTTAACGATAATGCACTCTTACTATGCTAACCCCTTAAAGCTCTTCATTTTTTAGACTCTTCACAAAGGTTGTGCAATATATAACTTACCTAATGCAATGGTTATAGCAATTACACTTCACCTGGAATCCTCTGAATGGCTCATAGATTAAGGATTCATCAGAAGGCTACCCAGGCACAATAGTGCTACGCACTGCCATGATTGTATTATCTCCTGGATGTGGGATGTACAAGCAGAAGCAGCTCTCCCAAGTGTCCTTTTATGAATTTTCACTTAGAATTAACTCTTCCGGAGAAGTGAAAGAATACGGTGAAGTATATGACATTTCGTATTTATTAAAGAACATAGTTTCTTGATATTGTTGCCCTCAGAGCCTCTCACTGAAAAAGAATACCTAATGTAAAAAAATAATATTTAATGTAATGTATTCTGCAAATTTAGCAGTAGAAAGATAGGGGCTGATGAACGTGTGGATGGCATGTACAATAATGAGTTGGCAGACACCTTACAGCTGTGAATTACAGAAAAATGTTAATACTGTTCAGCTTGAGCTCATTACCCGTACTGTGGAACCCACCTTAGCAGCAGTTTTTATGTAAGCAAAGGAAGATAAAGTATCATTTGATCACAGCCTGCACACATTTCCATTAAAAGAGACTTGGCAAGTTCAAGCTGATGCTTTGTCCTTATCGCTTCCTGTTTTGTCCAGTTTAGTAACACTCAGGGTAAAAAGAAGAGATCATATCCTGTGATCTTTACTGTGTTCAAACCTTCTCTTACAGGAAAAGGTTTGAACTTTAGAAATAAGTGATCTGCCAAGAAAATATTTTTTATTCTCTTTTATTTCTTTATGACAAGTGTTAAGAGCGATTCCTGTTTGCCTGTTTACTTCTTCACCTTTTTAGTATGTTATTAGGTAAAACATAGCTTGTGTTTTTCTACAGTGCAGCTAGAAAATTCCAGAAACAAAGTATGCTTAACTGAGGGGGCAAGGATGTTAAATGTTTCAGAAGAAAACTCTTCTCTGACATATTTGTTAGGAATCTTGAATTACAGAAGGACAAGGAAAGATGAGCAGCAGCTCGATACCTTGCCAGTGTTAATCAGTGTCTCCTCAGTAAAGCTAACACACAGCAAACACCATGATCCCAAGGAAAATCCCTGCTCCTTGCAGTCTTTCAAGTGTCAGACCCTTGCGATATCCCCAGTTCAACTACCAGTAGTTCTCCAGGCTCACAAACTATTTTACAGTAAAACGAATACTCAAAGTCCCTTTCTGCATGCAAAATAGGAGGGGAAAGGGGAAATTAACTTCTAACCCTCAAAAGCAAATTTTATTTGTGACTAAAAGTTCTGTAATTGCATTAACTTTACCCTAACTATGATTTGTGTCTCAATGTTTTGTTCTATATACAAAAAATCTACAAAATCTGTATGTTAAAAAATCTAGAGAACTGTTTTCCGAAGGTGCTAAACTGTAGATGCTCATTTATATTTGAAACCAACATGATTTAGTTCATACTGGATTTCAGTCACAGAAGATGTAACTATAAGAACTTGCATTTATCAGTCTTTCTCTGCTGTAAGTCTAGGACTACAGAAAGGAATTGGTTTCTGATTTTGATGATGGCAAAAAGCAAAGCAGAGTTCAGCAGTTACCGTCTGGGGCTGGACTATGTCTTCTTCATGCACTTTATAGCCATTTACTCAGGATTTTACTGGAAGTTGAAACACAATCATCCCGTGTCAAGGAAAAATAAATTTTTAAATATATTCTAAGACATGAACAAAAAGTATTCACATGATTCAGAGGAGACTTCTGTGTTTGTGGTTTGGAACCTAGAACACCCAAGAGAGTTTCATTCTGACCAAAAAGCAAGACGCCACCACCTCAATATTAGCTGCACTCTGGAGCTGATGAAGTCATTTTCCATGATCATTCCAAAGCTTGGCATCTGGGAACCGAAGGCACTACAGGGGCTCTAAATTACCAGGATAGTTGTGCCTGGTTATTGTCCTCAATTAACCAAGACCTAGAATGGGCTCTTAAAATTCAAGGGCCACTTTGGAATATTTTGGTTAGACTTTTAAGTTTTCTTTTTCCAACTCCAATAATGCATTCAGTGATAAAAGATCTCATCAGCTCTAAAAAAGCAACCAGAATCATTTGCATTTCTGTGAAATGGAGAAAACCTCGAGTTTGTCATTCTTATTTTTATACCACTTGCAAATGAAAGAACAAAAGCATTTGTGCCCTTATGCAAAGCACAACTTACTCTAGTCAAGGAGAAATATTATTTCTCTTCGTTTATTAAAAGAAGGTTTGTTTTAGAGGTGTATGCAACAGATAACCTGCTGTTATTCTCACATGAGAATCAAAGGCTGCAGGGCTAGAAAGTTCACTTTTACAAGACCACAAGAACTCTAGTCAAAGATACACACACACACACACACACACACACACACACACACACACTTAAATCTCCTTCTCTGGTTCTTGTGGAAAAGAAATGGAGTTCAATCTAGTTTCTTGGTGAAAGATGTCACTAGGCAGTGTCCTGTAATTGTGCATTATGGAGTACATTTTACTAAGCTGCAGAAATAACCTGGAAGTTCAACTGCTATGTAACTATCTTAGGCTGAGGCCAAAGCCACTGACCATAGATATTAGAACTGGAGCTGAGAAAGGCTTCTCATCTGACATATATTGTATATTAAAATATGAAGCTGACTTGTGATGGAACCCTCTGTAAGAGATGCAGTCTGCTGCAGTCAGCCCTCATGGTAGGAGAGGAAATGCTGCAAACATTCATTTCTTTCTCTGCAGTTTCAGCATGGAGATAAGAATATCTGGTAGAAAAGTGCCCCAAGTAAGGCTTTGTTCAGGAGTATGTGCTCTATGACGAAGATGACCATTTTGTGCATGAATCATATGACTTAGAGACTGGAACGGCATCTTCAGATGAAACACGTGCCTCCATTTACTGCTTTTGGCTGACTGGCTAACTAAGCTGTCTTCAATGTTTTCTAAACCAACAGATGCAACTTTGATTTCTCAAAGTTTCTTATAGACTACTAAGCGTCCCTTCTGTGCCACTTGAAATAGAAACGCTAAAAAGTGATGTGAATTAACCTCACTGTGAATTAGCTTCACTGACCAGGCAGAGCGTATTCACCAGTATCCCAATAATCACCAGCGATGGGTTATAACTTCATGAAACATGCGTGCTCTGCCTTTCAAACTCCTGCGCTTCCCTTCCCGTCCTTCTGTCTAAATAAGCCTTCATCCTCAAAGTCTGTGTTATTCAGCTTCCTGTTGATCTGAAATACAGCTTTTCTGCCTCTCTAGGATATGGCATCAGCAAATGTCATGCAAGGGTCCTTCGTCTTCTCTTTCCTGGCATAAAGTTTATTTATAGGTAGCATTACTGAAAAGGAACCATTACTGAAAGGAAATTTCATTTCCAATGTGTAAGAGCATGTAACATTGGAAATTGTACCTAGGCTACAAGATGTATCTGGGATTGAGAATAACTGATAGGGTAAATGAGAGAAAAGAAAAAATGTGGTAGAAAAATAAAATATGATTGAAATTTGTTTTGAGAAACCCCTGTGGCTAGAATAAATATAATGCATACTTGCTGGCAACACAAATGTACCTTTCCCAATATTTAATTTTTAATTAAACTTGAATCCAGTTAAGAGATTTCATTGCCTGAGGGAAATCAAAGCTTTCTTTATCCTGGGTAACTGTCCAGAGAAACCCCTTCAGCAGAGCTGAAGGCACTGTCCCAAAATACAGATTACCCAGACTTTCCTTCATACTTTTCATGCACTACATTGTTCTTTCTCCAGAAGAAAGATATCCATGTTTTTTTTTTTTTTTTTTTTTTTTTTTTTAAGAAAATCTAATAGATTAGCAAATTATATTAAAAAAACTTGGAGTTTGGTACATTTTTACCTCCCTTTTCAGAATAACCATCAGTAATATTGCAGACTAGTTATTGTGAGTTGAGAAACAGTTATTTCCTTACTTACTCAGGAGACCAGAGTTTTTCTTGGAGAAGTGCAAAGAAACCTCTTCTAAGATTTCCATGGAAGATTTAACATGCTCTATAACAGGAATTTTCTATTGTGATGAGAAAGGGAGAAGATTTTGCTCTGTCCTTTTACAAGAAAAGCAGCAAATATTTTTGCCTGAAAAGCGATGACTTGAGGTATTTTATTACCTTTCTCAAGAACAACAGGGCACTGGGTCCAGCAGGCAAATGAGATCACGTGGCCAGGAGCGCAGCTGGCAGAGGCAGCCTGTACAGCAGGACGGCTCTCGCTCTCCCCTTCAACAGCTCCAGTGTCCTTCGCACCGGGATGGACAGGAAAAAGCAGCAGTTACTTTGGGGAAAGGAAACAGGCGTAGAAACTGCAAACCCATCCTCTGAGATGCTAAAGGAAATAGTGCTGAAGTGGTTCCTGGACACGGAGGCTGCAATAATATTAGAGAATGGTACTTTTCCGGAATGGTTCCATGGATTCATTACAAGAAAGTAAGGCTATGTACAAATATATTATGACATAAAGTAGATTATATTAAAAATGTATTTATATTTCTCTGTCTTTTGTAAGCAAAAGAGAAACTTTGTGATTGGATTTAGGCTTTCCTTAATTAAAAAAAAAAAAAAAACTCCCGTTAAAGTCTGTGGGTTTTAGTACTTGGCAGGTAACATTCATATAGAGTCAAAGAAAGCATTAAACAATGTTAGCTATGCTGCTTAATGCCAGGAGTTGATGTGTGCTCTAGAAAGGTGAGGGCACATGATTACGCAATTTTTAGAAGCTTCTGTTGAATTATTAATTTTTTAGTTAAGCAGGCTTAAGTTTGGGGCTATAATAGTCGAAAAATCAATTTTAATCCAACTCAAAATGTAACAATTAAAGGCTTAAAAATGAAAGTTGTTTGTAGCAGTAAACAGAAAAGAGCATCTTGCCTACAAGAAATGAATGGGTGCTCAGGTCTGTGCTCGGTCATGTCCCCTGAAGTGATGGAGCACAGTGGTGTTTCTACGAAGTTTGTTTTAGCTCATCGTAGAACTAGTTATGTTTGTTTAAGTGTAAATCATTCTTTGTGTAGGCAAACTGAAGACATGCTGAGAGACAGAGATGTTGGCTGTTTTTTGATCAGACTAAGTGACAGAACAATCGGTTATATTCTCTCATACAGGTAAGGTTGTAACATACAGGAAACAAAAGCTTGTTTCTTCTTGAATGGAAATGGTCACCATTTGTTATCTGTACATTGCTCTTTCTTACTTTAAAATATTTTGGTTCGTGTGGTTTCATGGCACACACAGTACATTTTCACACAGGCTCAAGGGGGCAAATTCACAGGAAATATGCAAAATGGTGGTAGACAGTGGAACCGAATCTACAGAAGCACATTAAGGCATCCAGAACTAAAAAATTTGTTTCATTTCAGGGTCTTTTTTATAGGAATATTTAAGAGGCAACAGTGTTTTAAAAGGCCAACGTGGAAGGGCATAGGAATCCATGCACACAAGATTTTCTTTATGCTTCTCAAAATATTGTGTCCCTAAGTGTTTTTCTGGACCTGGTCTAACTTCCACAGTGTGGAAACACAGATGGATTGCAGGCCTATAGAATAATACTGATGTGCAAGTTTCATATAAAGAGAATGAAAAAGCACTGTGGGATGAGTAAGACAGAAAGCAGTTGTGGTCTCCACATAAAAGTGGCACAGAAAAAAAGTTACAGTTTGTAATCTGTAGAATCATAGAGAAGATGGAAACTTTTTGGTTTGCACATCTGGCGCTATGCAGAAGTAGGAGACACTGGTTCAGAGACTGCAGAACAGAGAAAGGTGATCAGTGGCCCGCAGTGAACAGTGAGAAAAGGCAGAAGAACGGGCACAACAGCACCTCTTAGCAGCAGTGCTATTGCGCTGCAGCCTGGCTGGTCAGACTGTTCAGAGAATCACACAGAAATTAACTCGGGAGTTTTGTCCAAATAAGATTTGCTGAATTTGCTCCTCTTCCTTAAATAGTATCTATGATTAATTCTACATGTTCTGAATCATATAAGAAATGCACTTTAGGATTTCAGACTTCACGGAACCATGGAATGGCTGAGGTTGAAAGGGGCCCCTGGAAATTGTCCGGTCCAGCTCCCCCAGGATACCTTTGTCCTTCTTGGCCACAAGGGCACGTTGCTGGCTCATGGTCGACTTCTCCACCAGAACTCCCAGCTCCTTGAAGTGTCATGTTCACATCAAGATGGCTTTTGTTTGATTGTTTTAGCTTTTTAGCATATATATGTATGTGTGTAAATGTAAAAAAATTAGGAAGTATAAGTGCAAAAGTGCTGTTGCTCATATTAAAAACAAAACAAAAAATACTTCGTAAAACCATTAAAACCATTACCTTGTAAAACTACAACATCATCACACGTTGGAGCAAACAGGTACTGTTATGTCAAGTATTGACGTAATACTTGTGTGGGCCTGTGAACCTGGGAAGAGGCTAGATTTGGAAGGCTAATAAGGATAGGAGAAGAGAGCAGCCAGGATGGGAATGTATAGAATCAAAAAATATGAAAGGGTAAATAAATCTATTACCATGACATCTTAAATCTAAATTAATTTCTCTTTTTCTATGTATTTCCAATTGGGGAAAAATAAAAATCAAAATACATGTGTCCCGCCCTTCTCCTGTTACCATCCCCCAGTGAGGGTAACAGCTTATTCTCACTATTTAATTGGTTTTGTTCAAACAGCAGAAGTCTACAGTGTGAGATGTAAAAGCTCAAACACTGCTAGTGACCAAAGCTGAAGGTCAGGGCGGTTTCATACGATGACAATTCTATCTTTAAAGATTTGCTAAAGCTATAAAAGTAGAGTGAAACTCCAACCACTACATGAAGAAAATATTGTTTGTAAGTCTACCTTTCAAGAGTTAGGGACGTTCAGACACTGTACAGACACAAAATCCCTTCTGACTTGACACTTCAGATAAATGCAGCTTGAATCCAACTTACACTAAGTTTTGAGTTGCCAGACTTGAATCGAGGATGCCAAACCACGCCAGGATATCTCTAATGCAAGCTAAACCATGACTTTTATTACAGAGGCAAAGACCGGTGTCGGCATTTTGTCATCAACCACTTGAGTAATGGCCACTATGTTGTGTCTGGGGATACCTGCACTCATGAAAGTCTTGCAGAATTGATAAGCTACTACCAGACTTCTGTAATTGAGCCATTTGGAGAAAGTCTTACAATTGCCTATACTAAGGTGGGTTAAAGACCTCAGAATTCAATTTTTTGCTGATGAAATGGGACTGAATATACTTAAATATCAGTTTTGGTTCTTTGGGCTAGGCTAAAAAATAGTGTGCTGAAGATTGCTCCATCAGTGTGTTTGAGATTAACTGCACGAAGGAAAAGTACTTCTGGCTAAGCATGGGATCCGAGTGCCACAAAATACCAATAATTTTAAAATAGAACACAATAAAGCATATTGCAAGTACAATAAATAATATTGCAGGTTAAGGCAAAAGAAGCTTGCCGAGTTGAAAATATGTGTATAACTTGCATGAGAAAGGATGGTTATTTCAACAATGGATCTCATTTACTGTCTGCGAAGACTGCTGCTCATCTAGTCCATAATTAATACTTTTCTTTTAGCTCAAACTATAATCTCATTCCGTTCAGTCACCAGCATCTCCAGTGCCTTCAACGGATGGCACAGATATGCCAGAAAGCAGAATTCAGCCCCTTTTTGGAACTGTATTTTGATTTGTTGTGCCTCTCATTTTATAGCACAAATTAAGGACACATGTTCTGAATCTTTATGTAACAGGATTCAGAAACAAGCAACCCTAAAAAAACACAATGAACCTAAACTTAAACTGTATTTTTTATAACCCTTCTGAAATATTACATCCCTTACATTACCTCCAAAGCATAATATAGAAATGCTGCATGAAAGTGACAATTTTCACAGATTGAACAACACAAATTTCTAATTTTTTTCTCCATAGACAGCTGACAAAAGTATATACGATGACATTGCTTGGGAACAGAAAGATAAACCAAATAAGGCAGTATCTCCCTTATTACCAAAGAAACTGTCTGGTAATTCAACAGCCACAGTACCAGTGAGTAGCACCTACAGCAATTCTGATCACAGTGAAAAACTCCTAGATTTCTCTTCAAGATCAACATTTCAAGATCATTTGCAGGATGCTGAGGTATGACTTATGTAAAATGGAAATTTAATAAATAACTGCTGAGATCTATGTGAAAAAAAGGAAGGTATACCTCAGTTAATTGGTGTCAGCAGCAGGATAGTGTTTCAGTACCACCATGTATCTCGTGACAATTCAGTGATGTGACAGAGATATGTGGTTTTGATTGTACAGCATCATAGAATCATAGAATAGTTAAGGTTGGAAGGGACCTCTAGAGCTCATCTAGTCCAACCCCCTGCACACGCAGGGTCACCTAGAGCACATGGCACAGGACTGCGTCCAAGCGGGCCTTGGAGATCTCCAGAAACGGGAACTCCACAACCTCTCTGGGCAGCCCGCTCCAGTGCTCCATCACCCTCACTGCTATATTTGAAATAATTTTCTACCAGAGGTAATTTTAACAGTTTCAGCACACGAAATTCGTAATGTGTTAAAGTTACAATCCATCTATGCTGCATTCTGGACCCAAGACTGTATGATTTCAGCACAGGGTTAAAAATAAACCTGAGTTTACACATTAGTTTGGGTGAATGACTAAACTTCCTGTCTCAGTCCCCTCCATCTGTGAAGTCGGAAAATCGACACACTTAGAGGCCTAAATGCTGGGGCTCTTGCAAGGTCTTCCTGAAGTCTGTGAAGCACCTTGTAAACTCAGCTGGCTGTCAGCCACCCAGTTGTGAAGAGGTTAATAGACCTTATCCTAATATTCTGCTGAGGAAAAATTACCATTTTTGGGCATATATCCTGTCTTTCAAGGAGGTTAATAGGAAATTAGTGACTCTGAAAGACCTAGGAATGACTGTGAACACAATCCCAATTCGTTTGCAATGTGATTTGTTACAAGAATTTCCCCAGGAAATCTGGCTCTGCTTAAATTTAGGCCTCAGTATTAGAAGAGGTAACAATCTTCCACTAGGTCAGGTAATTCCTAATCCAGGCTAGAATATTTGTTTCTATAGCTCTATATTACATCTGGTTTTATATCCAAAATCTACTGAAAAACCGCTGATACTGCTCAGTACAAACCTAACAAAGAGCTACAAAGCAGCAGTTCCAGAGGAGAAGCGACTCCAGGCCATCAACAGAAATCTTTTTATTGGAGATCTAAAAAGCAGAGCAGACAACTTCCTCACACTTATTCCCTTGTATGAATGAACTACATATTCTGAATTCTTTAGCTAATCTCAGATACCACCTTGATCAGTCAAACCATGACCCCCGGGGACTTAGTACTCACTGGAACTCAGTAGGGACATAGTAAAGGCTGCAAGATTTATAAAGTACTTAATATTTCCTTGTCATTGTCTGGAAGTAACGAAGACCAAACCTATCTCAAAGACTTTGTTAACACGTTGCATTTTACCTATTTAAGCTGGATAACAATTCCTTCTTTCCTTCCTATTCCTTCCCACTGCCTCAGGCCGCCGCCACAGCTCCCCCACTGCCAGCCAGGAGCAGCTTGCTCCCGCGCGAGGCCGACCAAGGCGAGGACGTTGTGTACGCCGAGCTCAACCAACGCCTGCTCGCCGACACAGCCGCCGCGCGGAAGCCACGCACGGCCGCGGAGCAGCTCCTCGAAAACTCGGCCTCCTCCTCGACCGATACGCAGTGGCAACATGGCACAAAGATAAGCACGGTTTACGCTATGATCAAGCAAACTGAATGTACACGTACCAGAAACAGCGATCTTCTGAAGCCATCTCCTCCAGAAAGCGTGTATGCTGAACTTCAGCTGCAGCACTGCAAAAAGCACTCATTTCTTCACAGTCAGACTTTCCATTCCCTAGCTCTTCCTCTAGCAAGTGCTCCACAAACAAAGTTGACATTAAATTCTCCTGCTTCTCTGCCCGCTACATTCGCTCCAAAGCTACCCAACAAAGCAAGAATCACCACAGAGTCCCAAAGCTCAGAACAGCGGCTTACAACCTATGAAACCTCCCTCCACTTCAGTGAAGGCCTCAGAAAATCTGAGGAGAAAGTCTCGTATGAATCACTGACACACAGAATGTATGGGCAGATTGAGAAGATGAAATCCGGCTTTGATAACGTGAGCACTGTTCATGAGCAGATTCCTACCGGGTGGTTGAGGTCTTTCAACTCAGGCTTCAGAGAGAATCCATGGTTCCTTCCTTAATGCAAGCTGTTGATAATTATAATCAGATATCAACTAAGAATAAAATCTTCCATAGCAGAGATCTATGCTGAAAATACACATGAAAAGATCCCTAAGATTTTCCTCAGAGGCTCAACGTCAAGGCCAATTCCCACAACAGATGAAACACTTGAGCCAAATTCCTTGACTTGGTAAAAGCAGTCAAATCAAAGATAAATAATAGAGAGCAGTTAGGGTTTATTTTACAAAAAGGTTATTATTTGGAATTATCTGAGCACATGCAAACCTGAGGTTCTTAATAAAGCAAATACCTACTATAAGCCAAAAAGCACTATGTTTTTATATGGAACTAGGTTGATTAAAAGAAAAAATCATGACAAAAGAGCACAGAAATTATCCTTGATGCCTACAGAAAAAGGCACTTGATGAACAAAATATGTCTTGAAATCTAGCATAGCTATAAATATGCAAGAAAATATATAAGAAAACATGTACGAAAAGGTATATTAAACAAATCGAAGAAAGCGATATTCGTACAGACTAAAGAGAGCATGAATTTTGTGAGGCTGCCTTTTAGGCTGCGACGGGTTTTCCCAGAGAAGAGCAGATGTCAAAGGCATTTCAGATTGCAGTAGACAATGTGCTAGTAACTGTACAATGTGAGCAGTGCTCAAACAGTGTGGAATGTGTGGGAAATAAATATAGAAAATGTATAATACACATTTTCTATCTCCAACATTATGAGTACCATAAAGAACATTTAAATGTCAACACCTGATACAGCTGTATCTAAGTCACTGACTCCATGTTTGCCACCTGTCACAGATCAATACTATACAAACAGAGGAGATCCAAAACTTAGAGGATTTTATTCAGCTGCCTAAACTCTGGCATTTAGAGCTGTCTCAGATGCCATAGGGGATCCTGTGTAGCTTCTGACTGCTGGGAGTGTTGGGCTCTGAACTTCTAAAGTAGCTGCCAGCCCCTTTCAGATGTCTCAGATATCCTATAGCTTCTCAAAGGCAATACAATAAGATGAATTGTAACAGGCAGCTGGATCAAGCCTGTTCTTTCAGTGGTTTGGAAAGTGGTGGGATTTTGTTTTGCCTCCCTAATTACTTTTTTTTTTCCTATTTTGTTGGCAGATGGATAAACAAAGAAGATTTTTTTTTCACCGACAGAAAGAATAAATCATGAAGATGGAATGCTGTATTTACTTAATTTCATGGATCACAAAGACACACAAGCACAAATAATTTTTAATAATTTCACCAATGAGAAAAACAAAAGCCTCTTAACTATCAAAATAAACACTATCACTAAAAAGCAATTTCACCACTATTGCTGTTAATCAGGAAAACAGAGCCTCAGTTGAGAGAACTCTCTCAATCTCAGTTTTCATTACCTCAAGCTATGCAACTTTAGGGCCAAATCCCAAGAATCCCAGAATGAGCCAGAATCCCAGGCTCATCAGCAGGAATAAACAGTTTGTAGGAGCTTCACACTTTGGAGAAGACAACAACGTTCAATCTTCTCTGCTGGATTACTTCAAACTGTAAGAGGAGCAAGATACCTTTTATGTGGATCAGCCACATGGCTCTCTTTTTCCCTACGTGTACAGCACTAATGGAAACACTGCTTTCATTGGTTTTTTTGTGGTACTGGCTACTTTTCAACATAGAAACAACAGGAGTGAAAAACTGTTATTGAACCTACAGCTTTACAGATGAAACAATATATTCTATACTACAAAAACTTCAGTTATTGGAATATGTGAATTTTCATTCCTCCAGCATTTTGACTGACCTTGTGGTGTTCTTAATATCTCAGGTTGTAAACTCCTCTGAGGCAGGAACTGGGATTTTGCTCTGTCTTTGTGCAGGACCTAACGCAATGAAATCCTGATGAGGGGCTCAGAGTACAAATGATTATAGAAATGCTAATGATATACTTAGGTAGTGTTTACATTAATTAAAATAGTATTTATATACAATGTGAAACATTGATAACTGGTTGTTATCCAAATATGAAACCTTTTCAGTACTGTATTTTCCAATCAAAACAAAATCTTTGATTTGATTATAATCTTTTTGGCATAGCTAAATTCAACTAACTTAGTTTAATTCTAAAATAACCTTGTGAGAATCAAAGAAGGATCAAGTTCTTTGAACTTAAGTTTATTTAGATATTTATGCAAAATCTTCATTTGGATGTCTGGAGAGCAGACAGTCGTTCATACTTGACTTAGAACTAAATGCATCACTTGAATGAGAAATAAATTATATACACTTTTTAAAAGGTATTATCCTTCTTGTATAGATCCTTTAATCCTTTTATTTCACATAGAGGCTGATTATAAGAAGTTAAAAAAAATGCTGCTTTGGTTTTATCCATTAGATCCTGTTAAAACTTATATCCTCCAAGCACTCCCAACTGGTATTATTGGGTGGAGTGTAACAAACCTAGTGCTTTCTGAAAAGGTGTAACTGGTTTTGAATTCAAATATTAGGAATTTCTGCCAATAGTGCTTTTTGTCTTCAATATACTCGGCCTCCCTAACAGTTTTTATAGCTGCCAGTTACTGCAGCATATTGTCTGTGACCCTTCACTGAGCTTTGCAGCTTTTTTTTTTTTCAATGTGGCATTCATTCTTGCTCTGAGCTTACTATCAGGCACCAAGTAATGAAAAAAGTTTTATCACGATCACATGCAGAACTCAAAAATAAGGAGTAACCTACCCCTGCCAAATGCTAGTGGCACAAAAACCAGTGCAGGTGATTAAGGAAGGATTGTGCCAGTTTGAGAGATCTCCCTCCAAAGGGCAGAATGCCAGAGCAAGCACTGGGACTCCGCAGCTCCCTGCAGCCACTACTGGCCATGACCTGCAGAAAAACCCAGTGTCAGTAACCGTCACTACTGTTTAGGGACAACAGACACATACTGGGAGCATGGGTTAGAGCAAATCTATGAGTCTGCAAACTTCTGCCAATGGCCTAACCTCACAAAGTTAGCACCTTTTAGCTGGAAGCAGTAGCCTTTTTACTTGGTTCCATTTACTTTTACTGGTAGTGCTTGTTCAAGGACACATCAGGCAGAACTTTCATTCTCTTTCTTATTAGTTATTAAAACTTGACTAAAACTTTTTCTATGCTTTTAAAAAAGTATTTTTATGCACTCTGCAAGCTTCCAGCTGAAAGATCCAAAAGAGTCAAATTAAAAAGCACTGCTACACATCACAGGTGGTTATAAATCAAAGTTGACAACAGTGAAAAAAGAAGTAGAATTGTATGGTGAGCCATTAAACTGAACTAAATAGGAGTCTAAATTAGTTCAAGAATTCAGCTTCAAGGATTCAAGAATACAGCCAGCAACATCACCACCACCATGCTACAGTGAAAAGAAACAGTAAAAGAGGGACCTGTGAAATAGAAAGTAAATCCCACTCAAGACAAAGATGTCATCTGAAAATCTTGATGAAAAATTATCACCACAATTGTCTTTTCCTCCTGTCCCTATGATGACTTTCTAAGTTGAAACGAATTTCAGAAATTGGCTGCCTCAGCAGTCATAGAGGTGACTGAAGGTCCTACTTAGGGGCAGAATAAATTTGTCGGTAAGATGATCAGGAAAGCGCCCTTGACTCCTTCTATGTATACTTAATCATTTTCCCCTTCACAGCAGGAAATAAAATGGAGAAGAATCAAAGCCTAAAATTCAGAGAGAGTCACACTTACTTGTAAATGAACAGATTCCTTATCAGTAGATTAGCTCCCAATTCAAAAATTTCAACTTCTTTATATCTTAAGTAAGGCAAATAGGAGAGGGAAAGGTGGGGAAAAAGGTAGATTTTAAAACTCAGGCCATTCAGTCAAATCCTGGGTTTTATCATAGGATTCATAAACCTCTCGACTTCATTTTACTTAGCCAAGGAAGTCAAGATTTCTTATCCTCTTCTCAAGTAACAGGTTTAATTTACCCTGCTCTCCCTACCTTTTCTACACACTTGAGTTCTTAAGGCTAATACAGCAGATCTGTAGGATACCAGCTCTCTACTGACAATAAGCAAAATAAGTAGCAAACAAGCAATAATGAGAATATATAATAAATACCTCAATAATTAGTCTGCTTCTCCGACACATCTGGACTGAAAACTGATTGAGTACAGTGGTCCTAACGTGCAGCTGTGCAAGCAGAATAAGCCCCAAAATTCCCGGCAAGCCTGAAAAACATAAAGCCCAACTTACTGACTTGTATATTTATAGTCACAGGACTGATGCAAGACACACATGAGTAAACCTTCACATGAGACACTGACATTTTTAAATAGATATCGATTCAAAATGGGTATTTCAAAGGGATATAAGAATTGCAAGTTTACTCATAAGGATGGCTTACTCACTTAAAATATTTATTCTGGCTTTACCAGAATTCATCAAATGCCTCCAGCAGAGGGAAGTAGGGGCAAGCCTCAGCCTCCTCAAGAAAATGATCTCCTTACCACAGATAATGGTGCTGTCTAGCACGGATAGTATCATATCGGATCAGCAGCCTGGTGGCTGCTTCAATATAGCATTTTAAATTGGCATGATTCAGCTAACTGCACACTTAAACACCTAAGTTAGGATGCAGAAAAAAATATACCTTTACTGTGGAATGAATCCTCTTCATTTGTGACGGAGGGGCTACATGAAGACTGTGTATTAAGGATGCACAGATGTATCCATCCCTTAGTGCCCCAGGGTACCCATCTGCCTGGTGTACACTGCTCACTGGAGGCCAATTCCCTGCGTAAGAGAGAACGTTCCTCTCTGGGCTCCATGATTCCTGCCTGGTTATCGGCTGCACCTATAAAGGCAGGTCAGCAGGAAGGTCTGCAGTCCGGAGGCTTTGTAAAAGAGGAGGATTCAGTTGATGACCTAATAAAACAATATACTTGAAATCTCAGTTACACAGGGAATTAGAGAAAATGTTTGTAACAAAGGTTAATTTCTTGTCCAGAACTGAACATAATCGAGTCTGGAGTGGTCATAAAAAAGATGCTTGTAAACACTTACTACACCTAGTACAGAACACTGCAGAACTCTGAAATTTTAGTTTTACAAGCTGTTCAGAAATTCTTCTTTCCAATTTTTATTTTACACCAAAGGGCTCGTTGATCAGATTTGTTTGCACTTTTTTTTTTTTTTTTCCCTCCAAGGTGTCTTGTCTGTCAACAGAAACTTGACTGAAACTGTGGAGTCCAGTTCGACTCCAGCTGAACATGAAAAACCTCATCCCTGGAACAGCAGCCGTGCCACAAACATTTACTTTTGTATTACCCAATAGCCTGACTTACCAACTCTAACAGTCTTCAAATCCATTACAATTTCTCAGACTTGGAGAAACCTACCACATCAACACCGTTATATGTTTCCTTTACTTCTGTCTACTATCATCAAACCTTCTCCCAACTTATCTGCTATATGAATCTGGACTATTTTCTTTCATTTTGCACATTATCTCATAAAGAACGAGAGAATAAAAATACTTGTAGCAAATCTGGTTTCCATCTGGGATAGTGCCTGCTTATTAATAGTTCTTCAGAAATAATTTATTATCTGCAGGCTTTTTTGTTTATGCATTCCATACCATTGAACAAAGCAAATTATTTAAGGACTTGATCCAAAGCCCACCTGCTGAGCTGAATGGGAGCTGTCCTGTTCTTGAGATCAGGCTACTACAGAACTATGAGAGAAAATGGACTGGATACACATTCCTACCTTAAACAAGCCTACCTGCCAGTTAACAGATCCATCCTTAACTACTTGCATAAGCTAAAGGGCACCCATTTCAGTAAGCACTGCAGAACATGTCTCTGTATCTTCTCCTCCTGTTTTTGACTGAGCAGGATGTTGAGGCTGATCTCATAGTGCTACTGCGATTCCCCCATTCTAGCTGCAGACTGGAGCATCTTGCACAAATGCCTCTGCCTCAGATTAGAAAAAATATGATGTTACTGTACCTTTCTCCAGACCTAAGGCATACTTAAATAGGGACTTGCATAAGGCTGTAAAACCCTCCATTATGATTCACTGAGAAAACAGGTGAGGAAAAATGTAACTTAGCCAAGCTCTTGACACTGACATAGTTTTTCACTGGTCTTGCAGATGAGAGAGAGTCCAAAGAAAGGGCAGTAGGCAATTTTCATTTGGAGCTCAGACTGCCTAAGTTCTTTCAGAGACAAAGACTGAAGAAGTTGCAGTTAAACAAAGGCACTTTCCTGTGTAATGCAAATCTCTTTTAATTCCACCAAGAACAGTCTCCTCCTTTTCCCCACCAGGGAATTTGATAGTGGCTCTGTGTCATTAACATCTCTGCAAGACACCCATAACTGCAAAATGATACAGAGAAAAAGGTAGAACATCTGTTCACTATGCCCTTCACTTCTGTCTCAAGCAAACATCTTTCTAAGGATATCAACAATCATAATTTTATTATATTTTAATGCCTTCCTCATCAAATTTCATTCCACTGTCTGTCCCAGTTGAGGAGTATTGTGCAATAATATTATAAGATTTTTCTAATCCTGCTGTTATTTCAACCCAAATTGACTTATTATGATTCTCTGGTGCTGGCAAGTATAGTATTTCCCTTTCTACATTTGTATTGATACCAAAAACTCTACCTCTAGCTTACTTTACATTTGGTTGTTTCAGAAGATAATATGAATCTACTCAGATCTCTAGAATATTGGAGTTTTTCCTTATTTTCTGCAACAACTTCCCTATTTCCTTAATTTTTAAAATACATTATTTTTAGAGTTTTTCTTGGACATTTTCAGTAACCAGTAATAAAAACAGCAAATACAGGAACAGATTCATCTTAATAAAGAGAGAGATAAGGTCACATTTGGGGCCTTCCATCAGTTTGATATCAGTGAAACCTGCTATTCTATCACATATTATCTCATACAGATTATTACTATCAGATATTACTGAGATGAACAATATAATAAAAGAAAAATATTTATGAAAAACAGAGTACCTGCATATGAGAGAAAATTTGAAATATTATAAAGCAGAAAAATCCTCATTTACTGCATTACAACCCAACTATCAGGTCTACGTGAGAATTTCTTAATACACAAATTATTCCATAAAATCGTGTTTTCATTCATCTGTTTCAAAAAAGTTTTGCCCATTTCTACTTAAAATTGTTAAGATTTAATTCCATTTATTTGATCAAAAAGGCAACTTTCAGTATGAATAGCTGCCTCTCTAGCCGGCATTTAAGCAGCTGTTCCCTCCTTCCCTGTGTGGCAGCAGCTCCTCCCGGAGAACCCGGAGCTGGGACACGAAATGATGCTACGGTGCCACCTGGCGACGCCGCGTCCCTCGTGCCCAAAACACGGAGAGGAACAATAATTAGCCCCGGGGCAAAAGTCCGTCTCTCCCTTGCAGCTTCTATAAGCTAGCAATAGCATACAGCCATTTTACTAGAAGCTTTATATTCCTTGTCCAAATATAGAAATGTTCACGCATATTCAAGATAATATTTTCCCAATAATTAATGCCTATTGTCCTGCTTTTAAAGCGAAAGCTGAATGATTTTTAAATCTAAACCTCTTCTACTGTTTCAGCTTCTAGACTGCCTGTGAGCTGCTTTCCAATAAATAAGCCTGATTAAGCAAACATTAGTGAATTAACAAGATCCTGCCAATAATCTTAGAGCAGAAACAGACAGCTGGCTGTTATTTTACCTCATAATACTTACATTTAGAAGACATCATACCTCACTCAGTTCACACAACACAAGTAAGAAAACTTTCATAGTAAGAAAACCATCCACAGACATCTAAGAAATTGCAGATATAAAACTTATTTCAGAATCTACCCCTTAATCTGTGCCCTCAGATGGTGTATAATGTACATAGCAGTAAGCAGCATTAATTTGTGCTAGATGTATTCAGAGTTTGTGTCTCTCTCAAACTCCACCAACACACTATACTGCTACAGTTTTCATTAGAGGAGATAAATTTAGGGCAGAGAAACAGAGTGAGGATAGTGCCTAAATGTGCCTCTGCCGTATTCTGTGAGCGCTCTCCTGTAAGGAGAGGGGGAGACTCCTTCACAGGACGCTCCTGATTTCCTGTACCTCGGCTCCATCAGCCTGCAGGCCAAAGCGCCGCCTCACTGACTGTGGAGGAGGAGGAGGGCTGGAAACCCAAGGAAACACATGGGACGGGGACACCTTCCAAGGCAACCGAGGGGACAATGACCTAACTGTGGAATGACACACAAGGTCAGCAAGAGGAGGAAGAACTTTATCCAGCACCAACTTTAAAACATAGAAAAGGAAGGCTGAGGAAGGGAACTGACCTGCTGGATGAGCACCAGATACTTCTTGTTTGAATAATCTGACGCAGGATCTTGCAAGCTGGTGTTTTACAATACATTAATAGTGACAGGCAAACATTTCTCTATAAGGTTTCAAGAATTTGTCTTGAAAGAAACAGAAAGCTACCAGGTTGACATTTTGATTAATAGAAAGTATTTTAACACATTCTCTCTTAATGCCTATGTCTTCCAAACTGCTTGAATTAACCAATCATCTGATTTAACCTGTTAGAAATGTAAATGACAGACTTGAATCTCTTCATTCAAAGGATTCATTACTTGAGCAAATCAGAGAAAATACAGGTGCTAATTCCTTTAACCAAACAGAAACCACTAAAAGAATTAAAATGCTGTAAAAAATTACTGACAACAAAAAAAGTGATCACTTTGATAAATACAAAAAAAAATGTTTCCAACATACAAGTTTCATTTTCATTACGTTATCTTAGGGAACAGTCAATCCTTTATCCACTGACTATACAAAATTTCTATTGACTCTTTGTGTAAACCTGCACTCCTAGACAAATATTTCTTCTTGATGCACCCTCTGTAGATTTGAGGAGCAAGCTATCCTGCAAGTTGGCCATACCTCAGAGGTTCCTTAGAGTAAATAAACGTCTTCCTTGCAGAAATGGCAAAAAACTATTTCTCCCCTTTAACAAGCATTTCAATAAGGATAACACATTTCGGTCCTTGATAGGTTTAACATTATAATAACTGCAATAATGACTAGAAAGGAAATTAACACAGGCTTAGCACAAAAATTCTCAGAGCAAGGTAAAATCCATCAAAAGTTTTAATAGTGATGAATTTGATACAGAAGCCATGTAAGTGACAGAGCCCTTCTATTGACTGTTAGAACAGTAATACATGTATGATTGTCTTCAGGCCCCAGTACCTAAACAATACTGGAATTAAAAACAAAAGACATAGCTGATTTCCAGCTGGAAAGGGAAGAATACAGAGCTGCATTCATGCATTTTATGGGAAAGATTGCATAGCTGGTTTGGAAAGAAAAGGTCTTTTTACGTCCTTGGTAGTAGTGCTGTGCTTCTTGAACTTCTTCATGGGTTACAGACGATCGTATTCTTCCATACATTATGAGCCCAGAGTATGAGAAAAAGGCAAGACCTCCTTTGAGAGTACAGAAACAGTTTAAAGTCTGGGGGAAGAAATGAACCATGTATGCAAATCATATACAAAAGGCAAATACTTCAAGTTTTATAAGGACATGACAGTCCATAAAATATTGGTTGAAGGTAAGCACCAAACCCAGCATGTGCCATTTCAGTGACTGAAATGCAAACCTGGGATGTGGTTGTCTTCAACACTGGGAACTTGATCTGACTGCAGTTCTTTCACCTAAGATTATTTCCATGCAAGATCCCCAGCTGTAGAACACAGTGATAGAGGCATCTCATTAGTTAAGGCCCTTGCTTTCTTTCAAAATCAGTTGGAAAAAGTCATCAAAGCCAACCTTTCTGATAATCTTTTTTTTTTTTTTTTTTTTTTTTTTTTGCTTTTAAGAGCAGTATTAGTATTAAATATTCATAAATATAAAAACTATGTGGAAATACCTTTAATAATATTCTGGTTCTGCCTGTTAAAAAAACCCCTACAACCCAAGAACCAACCATCTTTGCCCAAGTGCTTAGCCAACAGCCGAGTTAGAAATGTCACTGTTCCATGTGTCTCGCAGATCAAACGAAGCCTCTGACTCTTGGTGGACCAGAATTATTTCAGTACCTTTTGCTGAGTTCTAAGAAGCCATAACAGAGGACAACAGCCCCCAAAGTGCCTGAGATTCAGAAAGGCTGGACAAGCAAGTCATTTCTGATAACACTGGCTCACAGAAACAACTTCAGATTCTTATGTGGAACGTACTGTAAGGAAAAGAAAAGAAAAACAAAAGGATTAAGAAATATAAATACATTTATCACTACGCAGAATATTATCCTTACAGCACACAAAAGAAGGTGGTAGGCAATGAATCTGAAATTCTGTTCAATATTGTCCTTTATCCCAGAAAGAATGTTTGGGAAAAAAGTGAAAGATACTGAAGCCCATTTTCATTTACAGTGAAGCATTTCAAGATGACGTGTGTTCTGAAATCTGTTAAAATTTACTGCAGGAAGCATGATCAACCTTCCCACAGAATGAATTAGTAAGTATGAGTATCAAAGAATGAATTGGTAACAGAATGATATAGGATGAGCAATGGCTGTTTTTAAAATAAGTGAAAGCTTTCAAAATGAAAACTTTCAAAGAAGCAGATCTAATACTTAAAATTTTAGCAAATCTGAATTGCAAAATTTTCCTCCAAAGCACAGCCCCTAGGTACAAATTACTGGACTGTGAAATAGAAATTATAATGAAATGGTCTTTAGCTCTGATTGCACATTGAGATGTACGTTGATATACCAGCTGGTTAAGTCAGAACGTCTCCTCAAAAATAGGAAGATTTCATTAGTCTGTCAAGAGGAAAAAATGTTGCATCTAAAATAATCTCTTCATGCGTAAGCACAAATCCTGATCACTGGTGTAAATGCACAAATTCAGTTATCCTAAGACCATTATTATTTCCTTCACATAAAATAATTTATTCCATATGATAATGAGAAAATTATAACATCATATGAAAAAAAGCACAAGAGAGTCTTAAGCAAAGATCTTGTCTGGCTTTATAATGAGCTAAGCCTTGACATCAGGAATGGTTACAAAAATAGAACTTTAAATCTTTCTTTAATATAACATAAGCAAGAACAATAGTCACTTCTTAAAGTTCGTTATCACAGCTTGTAGAATATACATAAACCACTGACATTCAAAATTCTGAATGACCTCAGGTCTCACATTCCCCAAGATTGCCAAAAATCCACAATTGGACAATGCATTTATAGTTATTGTTGACCTGCAGAGCAAATCTTCTCCCCAAAACATTTTAGGGAAAGGTCTCTGAAAGTGTTAGCTCAGGGGACCAAGCTCAATGCTGGAATAGATCAAGTGAAACTGTTTTATTTATTGGACATATAGCAGAGCCAAATGCTTCCCAACTGCACTTTTGCTATGGGTTCCTGAGCAGATCAAATGAGGCCCTCGTTTCTCTCACAAAATACTAAGAGACCCTGACTATTCATCCTTCTTCCATTTGCACTATGGTCCAGGTAACCAGAATGCTCTAGCTGTAGTTGAATCCCAAATATTCCATTTGAATCAGGAATGCACCACAGGAAGCTCTGTAGTGTATGTACAAAGCAGATCAAATCACATGTTTGCATTGGTAACCAGAGACTTAATATCCAAAATTTATTTAATCTGGCTGACACAGAAACATATGATGTTTACCAGCCTGGCATACGAGCCTGGGTTTTGTGCAACAGAGCCTATGGTGATGCAAAGAGCTTGCCAACACTAAGGCTTTAGAATAAAAAAAGAATTGTAATTTTGTTCACCACTCGAGAAATGTCTAGACAGTATATACAAATACCCAAGGGGAAAAAAAGAACACCCACAGCATTGTATATAAGCACATTTCAGTTATTATACAGAAAAAAATCCACCCAGATTCACATCACTGGAAAAGCTGTAGAAAGCTTTCTGCTTTTCTACAGAAAGTGGAAAATCTGCAGGGAAATAATTTGCACTCTTGGCAAACAGTATCATTTTGTCCTTTGGAGATTAAGCTGAAACGTGCTGTAAAGAATACTGACAGTGAAATTATTCCCTGCCACTGATTTTCTTTTTTTTTTTCTCTCCTCAGCACCTGATTTTTCACTAGGTTTAATTTCGGTTCTTCAGAACCGGTTAAGCTGCATTTTGGGACAGGTCCTCCGGGCCGCAGCCTCCTGTGACGTGTCTCGTGTTTCCTCTGCTCCACGCAGGACTCCAGTGGGCGTCAGCCGTTCTGTGGGTGAAGGCCAGGAAGGGCTGGGGAAGGGCCCACCAGGCACGACTGCTTGTGGTTTCATCAGTTGTTTCTCCATCTAGTTTGGAGAGCTGTTACGAAGTGTTACCAGCGACATGTTCTTCTCAAATTCCACTTCTGGTTACTATAGCATGCTGCACCACCAGGCCTTCAAATAAACTTAAACTTCCAGGGTGATTTATACAATGATTTACTGCAGAAAATGTAACCAGTCTTGTAGAACAGAACACTTAGCTAGGGCCAGTTCAGAGTGCTAATACTTCCATTAAACTACAAGCACCTTTTTAACAGTAAAAATCTTGAGTGAAATAAGCCTAATGGGATCACATCTTCTGAACTAGCAACTGTCACTATCATTTAAAGCTTCCTGAATCTTTTGGGAAAAGAGCCAACAACGTGCATGCCTTTAGTCCTGGCCAATGATTAGCAGAATTTTCTTTTAGTCTTTACAAATAAAAATAATAATCGTAATTTAAAATCCTCAACAGCAGCAGAGCAAATCAAGGAAGACTTCACTGCATCTTTATTTGTTTGACAGCAATACGAAGCTTGTAAAGGCTGTCTGCAAAGATTAAACCTACATGGGATAATTAAACAGAAACTTGGGAAACAAATGACTGTTTTTTTTTTTTTTTTTTTCTCCTCTCTGTGCAGCAGATGAACTTCAGCTCATCACAAGTCTGGATCACGGTGGCAAAATTAATGCCTGCTGTATGTACTACGCATTCATAATAATATACCAGCTTTAAAAAAATCCATATAGATCTTATGCAGCAACTACCTCAAAAGGGAACATGCATTGTTATAGCAATCTACCCTTCAAGGGTTTCCCATAAACGAAGTAAAGAAGATATGTTTCCTTATTAATTTTATGCAGACAATAAGAGTGAGTTGAAGTCTGTACATCGGTCAACATTGTCAAAAGGATTGGATACTAGGTGACAATGTGGTGTTCTAGAATAAGAGATTGAGAAACGTTCACTGCCCTTAGCCTCAAGACAAACCCTCTGAAAAGTCCAGCTGCCCACCATGTGGATTGCTCGCTGGCAATAATTCTCAAAAGCCTCCACTGCTTTTGTTCCCTGGTGTCTAACTTTCAGACTTGCCGTATATCTGAAAACTTGCTGAAATTAAAATCTGGAATGCATCCAGCTGGGTATAAAAAGTGGAAATATACAAACACAAATGAAATTAGAGCTGTATCTGAACACTAAGGGGAGAATATTTCTTCTGCGCGCTTGCTGAAGATTATACAGCTATGAAAAATATGCTTTCCTATCCCTTTACAATATTAAGATAGTTCAGACAGAAGTTTATCATACGCAAAGAGCGTTGCTGATTCACTTTAGGATACTTCCTGTGATTTGCATATTCTGCATTATATACATGGTAAAACTGCACCGTCTATCTTGAATACAGCTGAATTCAGCTACAATCATCACTTAAGAAAATCATTACAGTTAAAGACACAGAAAAATAAGAGAACTAGTAGCTGTAAATGGAGCTGCAGATAAATCAGGTGAGACTGCTATGATAATTGAAATCAATCAATAAGCAAATGGATTTGATGTTAGGAAAATGGAGGCAATACTTAGGCCAAATTGTTCCTTCATTGTACTTGAGCATTACATATCCTAGGGTTTGGCAGGAACTTTAGAACTCAGTTTGGACAAAGGACAGTATGCAATTACCCAGCTCTGTAAGCCAGACAGGGTCCTAAGCTCCCACATGTACTGGGACAGAAGCAAGAAGGCTGGAGCACTGGTTGTATCTACTCTCCAGTCTCCTCAGGTGTACTCTGTCGGAGGGAGAGCAACAGCCAAGCCCCTGCAGAAGACACTCTGCTGCTTACAGAAGTTGTTTCAGTGGCTGCCATGGCAAATATTCCCCTCTGCACCTTGCTCAGGAAACGACTGTGTTCCGTAGCATTCACAGTCAGCAGTTTGTGAACCTGTGCAGCACAGCAGTGAAGTCAGCCATGGAACAGGCAACCTCTGCAACTACAGCCTCTGCTGAGTCTTCAGGCTTGTCCTCAGTCCTTCACGTTTGATCCAAGCTCTCTACAAGATTTGCAGGCACAATGCAGCCTTCACTCGATTAAAAGAAACTAGCTGACAGCAACAGTTTCTAATTGGATGTAAAGAAAATATTTAACCTAGAAATATATGTAAATGAAAAATCAGAGTACCTACTCAGCAGAGCCTCTGCATAATGACAATATGTATCTGGCTCCAAAAGAGTTTCTGCTAACACACTTGACTAGTCAAGGAATTCCTGGTATGCTTCCAATGTACAAAAGACATTCACATTTACTTTACAGCATCTACTTTTGAGTTGCTTCTTTGTCAATGAGACTCTTCAGCGATGTTTCTCAGAGTTCACAGAGACCAGACCTCCACACTTCATTAGCAGAATCATTTTGCTATAATATGTCTTTCCTCAGAGATTTCACTTATTGAAGAAATAACAAACTGCTCTGTGTTCTGCAGGACCCTTAAAAGCTGCAAATCACCATTAGCATTAAGATTATGATTACAAATTTTGATCTGTCTTAATTCTATCATAATCTAAGACTTATTTCCTATGGAAATAGAATTTATTCATCCACTGAGTTTTTTAATCCTCCTTTCCAGTAACTTCTGAATCACTTGGCAGACTACAAAATTTGATGGAAAGATAATTAAGTTTCTACATGTTTCATGCAAAGAGGATGATGCGTAAAAAGAGAGTCTCGACGTGTTCCATCTGATAGAAAGGCTGCAAAGTTCTTCCATACCTCATCATCAGACACCAGAAAATCAGGTGAGACAGGACTAGTGCCCTACCCACAGTGAAAACTTGAATCAAAATTTCTTCTTAGATTTCAGTCAACTAATCAAGAGATACAAGCTTACAGTAACTAACCTCTGCCATTTCCCATGCCAAAAACTAGTTAGTACACTGTACACCTGCTTGCAATCCTGATAATTCTGGAATTATTCATCTTCCCAGATGTTAGAACTTGTCTATTATTATCAATTATCACTAGAAAAACTGTTGTTGGTCTAGACACATAGACAACTATGTGTCTGAAAGAAGATTGGGGGTTAAAGGAAAAAAAAAAATCAAGTTAACAAAAGGCATTTACTATTAAATATAGATGATATAGACTAAAGAATTCAGTGAGTCCAGGCAGAAATCATACACAGATTTTTGCTTCAGCCTGTTCCAGCAGTGGATTCCGAACTCCCGGCCTGGGACTATCTTGTTTTGTTGGCTGTTTTAGCATAATTTTCTTTAGGGGATCTATTCCTATATTATTTAGTGAATAGTCTTAACTGTTATTTATATATATATATATATATATATATATATATATATATATATATATATATGCACACAGACATAAACGTTATTATTTTCAAAAGGTCTTTTTAAATATGAAATTCACAAAAAAAACACTTTAAGACAACCAAGTATTGTCTAGAGAGCATTAGGAAGAAACTCAGCAATAAAAATCAAATGAAATACATAAAAAGAGAATCTTTTAAACATAATTGTAATACCTGAGAAAGTCTGGTGCTTTGGAAATCATGTTCTCAAAATCTGCAAATCCTAGTTTTCCATCACCATCCATATCAGCTTCTTCTATCACCTTTTCACAAACTAGTGTGATTTCTTCTGCTGTTAACTCTTCTCGGGTCAGCTTATTGAGTGTTTTTTCCAGGTCTGCTTTACAAATGAAGTTATCTGTGTTAAAATCTAAACAGTAAAACAACCAATGAAAAGATCAGCAACAACTCGGATGCATTTACTTCAAACAAAAAGGGGTGCAAAAGAGTAATTAACAATCCCATTAACTTTTGGTCTTATGCCCTGACATCTTAAGGAGAATACTAATATTGTGACACTTTATACAGTACTTGCTTTTCCACAGCAGGACACCATCAAAGCTCAAAGCTAACTTCAGAGAATTTCTAGTTTTAACCAAAGATAAAATATTTTCACTCAAGTTAAAATTATGCATTCTCTAGAAGCATTTAGCATTGTATTTTTCTAGCATATAATATTTTTATTAATATTTTAATATTTGCTTAGATTCCACAAAATAGGAACAATTCAATAAAAAGCCTAGGAAATATGGAAATCACTAGATAACATACTTTTTTTAGATACAGTATTAGCAGACTCCTCCTTTTGTAATAAAAAATTAAATGAAACTGAATGCATTTAGTGTTTTGCCAGACAGAGCTTTTATTTCCCATGAAGCTAAAACACCTAGAGAGTTTAAGTTACAAGGAGATTTAAAACAAACAAACAAAAAAAACCCACCACAATGAACAAAACAGAATTTCTGCCTAGAATACAAGAATTGCATGTCTATCTAAACCGGGGACTTGCTAGGAATATGTATCATTCGGTTTTCCTTTTTCTGGTTGCAGAAGCAACCTCAGAAACTATGTTTAACATGAAAGCACTTTGGTCACATTCTTCATAGCATAAAGTAGGCTTAAAATTAAACTAGTATCTTAGAAACTGGACCAGAATGAAGAATTAGTTCTTAAAGTAAGAGGGGCTCTTATTCGATTTTCTTTAAAAACACAAATGACCATGTAACAAAATTTCCTTAACATAAATGAGGAGAGCCATTCCGCTTCTGCATCCAGATACTTTACCATAGATCTTGAAGGCATAGATTGCTTTAAGCTCTCTGGGAGCCATTTCACTGAGCACAGAGAACATGTCCACAAAGTCGTTGAAGCTGAGGCTCCCTTCTCCATCTTCTGAGAAAGATTCAACAATCCTTTCCTTGAAGGGATTCTCCTGTGAAGAACAGGATTAAAATTACGGAGGTATACATTTGATTTTTAGGCATTTGGAACATCAGTAAAACTGCCAAAACCCTGATGATGATTAAGAGCATTTAATTCTCCCCTACTGCCTCCTTTACATGGCAGTTACACATAGCAAGGCCGGTGTGCGCCAGCCCATTTTCATCTCCCTTTGATTTTTAAGGATCCTTCCTAAGAGACGAGCATAGAGTAATTGTGCTGTTGTACGTTGAGAAGTGTTCCTGTCCACAGGGACACATTTCAGAGCGTGCAGTTCCTGGAAAGCAGATCTCCTTTCAGGTTCAGGTAACTCATCACACATAGATTCACATTATAGATGACTCTCTGCAGTGTCTAGTTTCAGGATGCAACTACACTGAAGGGGTCAGACACTTGGGTATATGGCCTAGAAATCTGAGCTATCAAGGCTGTCCCCACACCTGTGTGCATTTAGCAAGTCATGCTGCCTGGCAAATGAAAGCAGACCTCCAAACCAGGAGGCCTTGCAGGCTGGAACTCTGAGGTACCTTCTCAGAACTCAAAAGGCCATTCGAGCTCTCAAAGAGCATACCTGATACCATAAAAAGGTTTCTATTTAATGAGATGGTAACACTCAGGGATGCATCAATTATCTAACGAGAAGAGTCTTCCAGTTTGCACTCCAGGACTACTTCCGTGATAGAAATCAGCTGGAGTCTGCCAAAAGGTAAACATTTGGATAATGACAACCCTGCAAACATTCATCAGTCTTCTGAGAATTAGCAAGATTTCAGAAACAGATACTGGAAGCATCATTTTCTGAGATGCATAAAATACGAAAAGTAAACTTAACCAAAGGTTATAGTACAATTCTGTCCCATAAAAAAGATTGTTTTAATGGGGATTTATGTTCCTGTTCCGCTCTCCAACTCTTCTGGCTGATATCTGCCAGCATTATGGCTGTTTTAATGAACGGGTGAAGTAGAGACAGAGTCATAGGCTCAAATGACAACCCATTAGAGTAGTCAATACCAAATTCAACAGCAGGATTTGGTGACTGAAGCAATTCCACAATAGGGAACATGCCCAAATATACCAATGGGAAGGGCAGCAATGACCTGCTGGGCTTTGAGCTTAACGCATGACCTTGACTCACTGTTTAGGGGGAAACAAAAAGAGACTGAAGAAAAACAAAAGTAGTCTAGAAAAGGGGGTTCTGGAATGAAAAGATGGCAATTCTCAAAGCAGCAGCAGGCTCACAGCACTCGAGTCACGCCATGTAAAGCAACACTGCAGAATCAACCAGATGGCTGAAAGAAAGTCACTCTAAATGGATATGCAGTGTTTCCTCACATCAAGGCTGTGCTACGTGAAGCAGGGCCAGCAGATGTGCACCTACAGGTAACACCAAAGCTAGACGTGCTCGAGAGGCTGCATCACACCACAAGCACGGGCCAAGCACTCAGGGAAATGACTGATTCTGCTGTCTCAATTTGTCAGCTTAGCGCCAAGCCACAGGATGCAGCAGGGCTGAAATGCATGAAAAGGCCCCCCATCCCCAAAGCACATACAAAATGGATGTGTCTATTAAACCTGATATAAACCTTTACCATATTTATTAGGGAATGCTAAAATAACAGATTTTTTTCCTTTCTGATTTCTAAAATGCTACATTGTTTTCCTCTGAAAAAAAAGCTCAGCAGAAACAAGTCTTATGGTAGCAATTATAAGCTGACATGTTAGAGATGGGACTATGCAACACAGTGACTGCACAGATGTAAATAGCCCTATCAGCAGGGAACATCAAACAGGGACTTTCTGCATTACAAGTGCACGTCATGATCTCACTGACTGAATATGTTTATTGCACTTGCATAAGATAAATCTTCTATTTGACATGCCAGAGGTTTTGAAAATAGTTAAGTCAACAATGAATTAATTGGACCTGAGCATACTTAAGTAACTCTTCGCCAAACGGATCTCTAAAACTTAAAAGAAAAATAAAATCTTTTCTCCTATTGATTTCTTCCCTTTAACCTTCTCATATTATGTGTCTTCAGACAGTATACCCGAGCTTTCCACAATGGAAAGTATTACCTTACCTTTGCAGATACTTTTCACATCCTTTCTGTAATTTCATTACCTCTACTTTAAAGAGTACAGATTAGGGTTCCATCATATTTAAAGGAAAAGTCATAGGGGAGGGGATTAAAGAGGAAAATTACCCTGTGCCTCCCTAGGCTCCTTTCCTTTAAGCATTAATTGTTTAAAAAAGAACCCTTTTAAAACTGGACACCTACATTTGTCTTCTAAAAAGCTTTTTTTCCCTCACAATAAAAAAAGAGAGAAGACAGAAATAAAAGAATTGCTACAGCTGAAAATTTTGTTTTGCAGCCTGCTGCAATGCCTTGAGATAATCAGTCCTTCCTAAATGTGTCAGGCATCTTTTTAACAATCACTTTTTCTACTCAAATAATTGCCTTTTTATGCATGTTTGAATGTGCTTGGCATATATTCTGACATGCAGACCTAGAACCCAATACAATAAATCACACCCATTAACTCACTTAGAATATGTAAATAGGCACTTTACCCAACATTGCAGTTAAATCTTGCTAATTCGTTTGTTATTTTTGTCTCCTATTCTCTAATTTCCATCACTGATTTTGGTGAAGTGCTGTTTCCCTTTTGCCTAGCCATTTTGTAGTCATCTTGAACCTTACTCAATTCATTTAGAGCACTGTATCCTTTTACTATGAGCTGAGTATACTTTGGAAATAAGAGATTACACATAAGAGTGTACCAGTAACAAGAACTGTGTTTCCACAGAAATTTAGTGATCATTTTCTCTTTTGTATTTGCACCTAAAGCCCCATTGATGTTAACAAATATGAAAATGCACAAAGCATTCTGCTTTGAAGGCCACTGAAAAGCCCTGCACAAACTGAGATTAAGACACAGCCACAGCAGCATTTTTGTATCTTTAAAGACACATCCTTCTCCAGATGCTTATCAAAATTCTTTTAACATTTCTGATGACAAACATAACAGCACTAATTGCAGTCTAGGTAACTATTGCAGGCAGATGATCCAGGCTTAATACAGGTGGACAGACTGGATGACCTTTTGAGGTCTTGATGAGCTCTAGGAGCCTGTGGCCTGTGTGCCAGAGTGTACTTTGCACAACTGCATCCCCTCCAGAAGTGGAAATGCAAGGCGGGTGAGCAGTGAGCTTGGCTCATTACTGAAGGCCACACTGCAGTTACTGTTGCCAAACAGTCAAAGGTGTTGGGTGCGCATGGAATTACTAAACGTACAGAACATAATATCGTATCATTATTGCGCAGGGCTACAAGGATGATCAGGGGCCTGGAACATCTGCCCTATGAGGAGAGGCTGAGGGAGCTGGGCCTGTTCAGCCTGGAGAAGAGAAGGCTGAGAGGGGATCTAATCAGTGTATATAAATACCTCAAGGGAGGGAGTGCAGAGGACGGGGATGGTCTCTTTTCAGTGGTGGCCACTGATAGGACTAGAGGAAATGGCTGGAAACTGAAACATCAAAAATTCCATAGGAACTTAAGGAAAAATTACTTAACAGTGAGGGTGACAGAGCACTGGAACAGGCTGCCCAGAGAGGTTGTAGAGTCTCCTTCTCTGGAGATCTTCAAAACCCGCTTGGATGCAGTCCTGTGCCACGTGCTCTAGGTGTCCCTGCGTGTGCAGGGGGGTTGGACTAGATGATCTCTAGAGGTCCCTTCCAACCCTAAGCATTCTATGATTCTATGATCATGGGAATACGAGGCATTTTTAAGAAAAAACTATTCACTAATTGTAGCGGGAAACTGCCAGTAACATGAGTGAAGACCACCAGGCAGCTATGGATTTGGAATTCAACAGTCCTCACTTACTGCACTTCATGGGTTTATGATTGCCTGCAAGAGACAACTAAAGCAGGACTTTTGGGGAAGTCAGAAGAGCAGAGCCAAGGGAGTCAAGCATCCCATGAGAACTAGGAACTGCTGGAAGGATTTAGAGACCAAGAAGTTGCGAGGAGCTGCGGGAGCAGATTAGCAGGGGGATGATGATCAACTCGCTCTCTTAGCTGTCACAGCCCATTAGCAAGGAAACCTCTGAAAGGGAGGACAGATCATGATTTAGCACCGGATTATTAAAATGACTTTAAAATCTATATACATAAAATTGCAGTACATGTTTTTATTTTATTTTGAACTGTCTTACATGCTTCGATGTTTAAATTCACCAAAAATAGGTGAATCTAACTAACACTGGTTCTGAAATTTGTGGTCAATTCACTGTTCCGAGTGACCTTTCTGTCTCCTGATGCCTGTGCCTGCTGCTCATTGTTTCACCAGTGTGGGGATTTATGAACTACCTCGCTTCCCACCGCAGCTAATGAAAGGCCTGTGAGATCAATGAAGTTACTGCATGAGCCAAAAAAGGAAAGCAACAGACTGTAAAGTGAATGAAACTAAAACGATTCCCCTTTAGAAAGTCCTTTTATGACCTACTCCTGCCACAAAGACTGCTACACTACAATAACCAGAGACAGGGCTTACACCAGCCTAAAGGGCCTGACAATTAGGGACATGGTATCATGAAGATGGATACCCAGCTGCTTCTAAAGATCATATGTGATCACTGTGACCAGGTTACATGCCCATGTCCAGCTACATGCAGTTGGGAAGGATAACGTAAAGGGGAAACAGCTAAACAATACCAAAAAACACCCACCCACCAAATCCCCACACCACTGAAACAGGAGAGTTTTGCCTGCTAACCAAGACAGCCTGAAGTAGAAATCAGAGACTGCAATGCAATAGATGGGATAAACGGGCTCAGTTAACTCCAGTGTACTGGTAAACTTAATCTAATTAAAAGTATTGGCTCCTCCTTCATTTATTTTGGCCCTGAACTTTCTGTTTTCAAGAATGGGGAATTCTGAACAATTTGTCACCAATTAAAATGGCTTATCACTTGGCCATCAGAAAGCTTTCCTTCTCTGAAACGCTGAAATCACATTTAAATTTACCTTGGCTGAAAGCATTAAGGTATAAGGTAAAGATCTTTCTTTATAGTAGCAGAATCTAATTTAGAAAAGTGCATTATTGATTCTATCCATTTGTCAGAATTTGCCTCAACATTGCCAGTAACTAGAAATGTAATGCGTATATGAAAAAAGCCAGGTGCATTGAAATTATCACTAATTTTATTAGAATTCAATAGACATTTAGTTTCCTTGTTTCTATTTTGAGACTCAAATATTAGCTTGTCTTCACCTTGATGAAAATTTACTGAAGAAATAGTGATTATGGAGTGGGGTCTCAGCAAGTTGCAAAAGCTAAGGACATTTCTTTTTGTTAACATATGAGCTATAGTTAGTATTGTGATTTCTTACTATAAACTTGGGAAGAAAGGACCATGTTTTTATTCTATCTGTACAGGAAATAGCAAAATGTTTCATGGCTGAGGCTGGCTCAAGTTTCTGACTGAGATCCTAGGTGACATTTTGAAACCTTTTGGGGGTCAATTTTTAGAAAAAAGAGAAAAGGCAGGAAAAATCCCCCCAAAAAACAAAACTTATATACAGAAATCTTTCCCTTAGTATATACAACACGATTAGTATAATGAATAGTTTATGGACTGCCTGAGTTACAGGTTACATCTGGATCATAAAATTTAATAGCAGTATGAAATTCTACTCTATAAGAGTACTTAAACCTTCTTCTTCATTAATTACATTAATGCTGTCTCCTCCAGCAAATCTTTTGGCATTAAATTCCACAATATATTCCTGAGTTATGTCAGTTGCATCTGATAATTTCCTTCGGTACCTCTTGTCCTTATGAGAAGTTGTGCACAGTTATCCTCTATTTTGTGTACCCACCATCTTATCCTATGGATCTGGTAGGCAGCAAAAAGAAGGTTTAGAACAAGCTTTCCAATTCCAAACTTTCAGCTCCACTGAGTAATTTAAAATCATATTGAGTACTCAGCCTAGGGAGCTGATTTGGCTTGCTTAAGAACTGTACTCGGGCTGCTGATTCAAATGCCTTATTATGCCTTAAGCATTCTAATTTTGGATAACTAAGTTGGAGTTGACAGCAAGAAAATTTCAGGCAGATCTTTATATTGTCTATTGTAATGTTCTGTAAATACCTCTGTGGATGCACTGTTTTTCCTCAGCGACACTGGCATGTAATCTATATTTGGTCTTATTCAATACATGACATTGTCCCAGCGTTTGGAAAAAAATCTAAATATAGGCAATACTTCAGAAAATCAGTTGCAGAGAATTTATTTTTAGGTCACTGTAAAGTCAAATAAATTTGAAATAGATTTGAAATAGAAGTTCACAGAGCTACTTGTTCTTTTAGTACCAGCTCTTCCAACACATATCCTATTGCTTTCCAAAGGATGTATATATACAGAGTAGAAAAATACGTTGAATTCAACTTAATTTTCTGCACACTTCCTTTAATTCCTGAACCCATCTGGCTTTGCAAGGGAGACATCTACCTATATATTTCCCTGAGTCTGTGGCTGGTTTTGTCCTTGACCAGTAATGGAAAGGGGGAGACCTTACCATGCTATTTTGCTTCATGGGACCAAACTCCTCTGGAGGGACAAGCAACAGAGCTTAGCAGGATATAGCTTATAAGCAGTCAGAAGCAATACCTTTAGTTCAGGCATGTTTATTATAAGCTGCATAGGTAGTTTAACATCAGGATCCTTTGTATAGTCCATAGGCACAACGTTTGGTGCCATTTCATGGTATCGGCCATGCAACCTGTAAACAAGCAGAGAAAAAAGTCACCATTCATACAGCAATCAGACATCAGCTTGGCCTGCACATTGAATCATTCGTTTTAGTGCAGTGTCCAAATTCTCATCTTTTTGAACAAGACTTTGATGCAGTTTCCAGCAGAACTGCTACTAACATCCAGACATAACTTTGTGTGCACAACATGAGTACGTTACATGAATATGCTGGCAGTATCTGCACGTAATATTTAATACCTTATTGGTACATATATCCAAAGGCAGGGCCGGAACAGTGCACTAGCACTGCACATATATAATCCAGGGATCAAACTACACTGCAAACTTGACTGGTCTATACAACACAAGAGTGGAGCTGCTTAACAAGCCAAAAAAAAGACAAGGAAATGAAAAGTCACATGATATGTGGTCGTGATGCGCTGGATGCTGAATAAAAAGCAAACAAACAACCCACTCTTTTTCCTATTGGTTCCTCACTAACCACACAGATTCAGACTTACAATTCCAGCACCCTTTCACGTAGTTTTTCTCCCCCTGTCCCTTTTCATTCTTGACTCAGCTTATTCATAAAGCCAGTATGTTTTAAGAGCAAGTGCTTTTCCCTAGAAACGCAAATCAGACATTCACAAATCTAGTTTCACTCTCTACATATTGCTTATTAAGCTAACAGTATCATATTGTAGTTTGGATAAGGGAGCTAGAGAAGGAGGCAGAGAACAAAACACTCAGATGTTTCTAAAGCTTTAGAAGCTGAGCAGTAGCAAAGGAGAGAAGTTGGCTCAGTCTCCTGCATGACCCAGGCTTTGCTACTGTTAATTGTTAAATGAATTGACATGTGTTAATTCCCTCCCACATTCTTTTTCAACACTTCCAAATATTTTTGTTTATGTTTACATAAAAGCATGGCCTAGAAGTCGAAAGAAAACAGGCATACTTAAAATAAGTAAATAAAAATCATGTAGAAAGCAAATTTAAAAGCTATCAGCACAACTACTCTCACTGGGATTCTCAGCCAAATTAGGAACAGGGATATTCCCAATTTCAGGTCAAACTCATCTATGGATCTCAAATTTTGAGCAGCCAATTAGGCAGATGCTCTCAAGCTGCCTGGAAAGCAAAGCACTACCTGCCTAGGTGCAATTCATACCTTCACAATTGATGTGCTGATTTTACCGATTCTCTTATTGGGTCCGTGTAGTACTACTATATATTAAACCCTTTGAACAAAACAAACCCTGTCTGTTCACTACATAGGCTAACTACTAAAAATGAAGAGATTAACATGTTTTGGGCAGCTCAACATGAACACAACAGCGGTTCCGGAAGCCAAATCTGTCCAACTCCTCCATCTCCCAAGCGTTAGCTCTGACAAACCCTGAGCCTGGCTCTACCAGCAACCAAGCTATTTAGGATTAACACAGCTGAGGAAATTTCAAGAACAAAGAAAATATTTCAGAGGCGTATATTTCCTTAGCTCCTTTGGTTATCGATATAGTGTATCCCCCGAAAGACATACATAATGGAACATGAAGGACCATGTTTTGTTTGGATCTTAGGAAAATAATGCCTTAAAACTGTGCAGCAAAATATTGTGCCATACAGGAAATTAAATACCCACTGACCTAAGCACATTGCTGCTGCTGACCACAGCTCACCCCGACATTTCATAAATACTGTGTAATTCAAGATGCAACAGCCATTTCCCACTCCAACAAATAATTTATCTGTCCTAAACAGTAATTGCATGATTCCCTTAAATACAGTGAAGCTCTTGAAGGCATCTAGCGGAAAACAAGCCTTTCAAATCAAATATTCATCCAAAGAACTTCTTTCACTGCCCGATTATTCACACTGCCAAGGTTTTCTTCTCTTTACTTCCTCTAGCATTATGCTTTTTCGCATCCATCTTTGCCTCCTCTGACAGGACCATGGACACAGACACTGATAGGACTCCTTGAGCTCTCTGTAATGTCTTTCAGAAGGCATTGAAAGAATTGCAACAAAATAATCCATGTTTCATATTTTATAAGATGTTAATCTATCCTGTAAAATGCCAACTGTGCAATTTCTTTTAATTTTGAGCATAAAATCATCTTGCAAGACACTTGATTTCAATAGTTTGCCAAAAGGAACTAGCTCTAGTTTACTTCTGACTTCTTTTGATGAACATAAGCCCACAGATATCCCAAGCTACACTTTATTGTAAAGGAGTGTTCAGCATTAGTGCTAATGGCACCTCCTCACCCTTTTATCTCTCGTTACTTGCCTTACTCCAAAGAGTGTTACTATTTTACCTGTATCAATGCACTGCTGGTAAGAATATCTGGTGCACTGGACAATATGAAGGGTTGTTGCTTTGTTTTTATTACGTCCAACCTAGATCAGCACAATCCTAACAAACAGTAGTCCTGGCACCTGAAACTTATTTCTGTTTATTAAACATAGGTTGAATTCACCAAATCACTCAGAGATCTGCAGGTTCGACAGCTTTCCACCTGAGCAGGCTTCACACTAAAGCATCCAAATGAGCCTGGAGGAAGTGGCTGCCATCCAAGTCCTGCAAACTAAATTGCAGCAATAAAATAGTCTCTCACTAGGTTATACCTGTAAGGATCCTACTGCAGTATTTGTGATGGCCTTAGGTGGCACTATTAGCAATATTATGATGTGAAAGGCCATGAAGGCAGCATTTCTCAAGCTTGCTTTCCAAGCCAAAAATATGTAAGGAACAAAACACAAAGGAACAGAAACAGCCAGAAGAACAGCAGCAGAAGCAGTAAAACTTCTTTGCACTGAACATCGCTGGCATGTTCTCCAGGAAAACTGTGCACTGTTTTATGGTAAACTAAGCACTGGATTGCTAGCCTCTGGAGTGACTGAACTTTGGGGAAAGAATTACAGGGCTGCCTCAGCCTCCCACAGCCCTGAGTAAGCTGCTTATCAGAGTCTAGAACAGCATGGAAGCCCAAGGGTTATTTGCTAAAACAACCACTTACTGTGTTTTAGAACACTAATTCTCCTGGCTTTATGCCATATTTTCCCACTAATTTGTCATATCATAGTGATTCTTGGAAGAAGCTATATCTGAGACCCATCTCTCAGTAACGTTAATTACTAACTGAATATATCAACAAACCCTGTGGTAAAGGTTCTCAAATTCCCTCTGTTCTTAGACAAGCAGATGATGAATTGAATACATCACAGAGAGCTTTGACTTGGAGAGAAAAGGCTTCGTACCCTTAAGACACATGGCTCTCAACAGGAAACACTTATGAAAATAACGTAAAGCTCCTTGGGCTACCTGCCCTGGTCACAGAAACACCTGTGTCTCATCGGGGGTCAAAGGGAGGTTTTGCAAGGCTTTCTAAATGTGTATAGTTTTCCAAAGGCTGCCATCACCATAGCACTATATACATGCTCATAAGCAGAGCACCTGCAGGAGCCTCACTGTCCTTGCGGAACTCTTATAGATCCTGCAGCAATATCTGCTTCATCAAACAATTCTTCTCAATGCAGACAACTACATTTTCCCATTCTTGAACTCCATTGCTGATAAACCATTGACAAAACAAAAAGCTATGTTCAAAAAAGCAAGAGTGCTACCTCCACAGCCTACTTTGTGCTTACACCAACACTCATTTTACCATTTGTCAGCAGGCAGACTCACAAATGGTTAAGTAGTTGGGTTAGAGTCTGTCCCCAGTTCTCAAGGATGTGCTAACCTGGAATCACAACACTATTTGCCAGACATGGCTTGATTATGACCTCCCCCAAACTCAAGGCCTTCAGCAATACCTGTGTAAGCTTAAAAAGACTTAACAAAATGACAAAATAAGTTCTCCACACTGCACTTCTGCAGTGACTTTGTTTTCCTTCCCCTCTTCTCCCCCTAGCAAGGTCACCAGTGTCTGTGTTAAGACACTGAGAATCTTGATATACCTAAATAACCGCCATTAAATGCAATGACAACACATTACAGCTTGCTGGGCTGCCTTTGTAATAAGAACTCTGCACTAAAGGAGTGCTGAAAACAAACGATAAAAGCTGGTAATGGCTCATTGATTAGAAATAAGTAGAAGCTTTAAAATGTTCTTTAGAAAGCAATACATTTTGTGTCCCAGCCCCCCAAGTACCAGTCAATCGATTATGGTGTGAAGAAACACTTTTTCAGGAATACATATCCACTTTATTCCCAAATGAAAGGAATACACTTAAAATATATTTGACCTTAACATCATAGTGAAGATGATCGCAAAGACTAAATTCTGAATTGCTCTGCAGAGTCCCAGTAAAAAGCAAAATGGCTTTGGTAGAGCAAGGGGAGAAGGCAGTGAGCACCGAGGGCAGCCAGTTCCACGAGGAGTTCATGAGAATCCCGGCACAGAGGGGATTTTGAAAAAGGCAGCGTATCATGAAGACAAAACATGGATAAACGAAGATCCTGCCAACATGTCATAGCATTACTTCCTATGACAAGTACTGTTTCACCTCTGCACTACAAAATGAAGCAGTATAAACTAATTCAAGCCCACACTAAATATTCTCCTAAACCACTTGCTACACAATTAAAAACAAATCCTGGATAAGAAATGTTTTTCTGAGGGTAATTTATAGTAATAAGTTGACTCTAGAAGTCCTAGTCCTGCTTAGGAAGGCATACGTATTGATGTACACAACACTGCCATCCACAGCACTACGTAAAGCACAGTAAGTCTGGATTATAGCACTCTGTAGTATTTTTCCTTCTTTGAAGCATCACTGAAAAACCTGCTAGGAGGCCTGTTATCTACTGGTTATTTCTTACCCATTAGCAGAGATTTGCCCTCCACTGAGCCTGGCAGAGCAGGTGCAAGCTAACAGAGCATTGCCGGGGAAGACCATCATTCACAGAAATTATGATTTAAAAAAAGCCTTTTTTCCCATTCATAGAGAATATACAAACACAATTGTAAGCAAGAACAGAAACACCACTAGCAAGAGCAATCAATAGCAGCTTCAGTTTATCCATTCTTCCTATGTAGCTTGCACACACAATTTAGCAAGATTCCAAGGGCAGCAAGAGTTCAATCCAATTTTATTCTCCTGTTGGAGACCTTTTCCCCCAAGCTTCTCACAGGGGAACTCGTCCTTTCTGCATGTGAGCCCCCAAAGCACCTGGGAGGCAGGAGCCCTGTGCTCGCCTCTCCTGCATCTGCACAGCACTCTGCTCCCAAGGGAGGTGCAGGTCCCAGCACTTTGCTCCCTAATAAGGGAGCACTTCCAGGCACTCAGAGGAAACTAGTGCTTGTCTCCCAAACTCAACTCCCAGGTCAGCAGCTCCTCTGCATCTCACCTTTCATCTCCTCAAAGTGCAGGCAGAGGAGAAAATGCAACAAAACTAGAAACTTCTTTCTACCAGATTGTTCAGAGGTTTGAGGTGCCTTCCAACCTCAATCATTCTGTGCTTCTGTGTGTGTTGATGGTACCCAGCTCTGTAATTTAGTGCTCTATTTCTCTGTCTAGCTAGGTTAAGTCAGTCTCAAACCACACAATTTAAAATTCACAGATTTTGAACTTTTTGTCTGTGACAGACATCCAAGAACACCTGAACTCAAATACCTGGGTATCTGCCAAACTGTACTAGGGGAGAGAAATAGAAACAGATGAGCTGGCTAGCAGACCAGCATTACTACAGGAGTAAAACCTGCCTGCTAGAAAATTAGATTTACAAAACAGAGCAAGGAAAATACTGCCTTATAAGGGACAACTTAACCACTCATTCCCATCTGCAATCACAGCAGAAGCGTGTTATGCAGCCAGATTCATTGCTATGAAAAAGGTGTTTTTCCAACCTTTCTTCATAGGTCATGTTTTCTTAGCTGTTTCTTCTTGTTCCTCTCTATTGGACCCTTTCCAGGATGACAAATCTTTTTGACTGGTGATGCTGAAGACTCGACAGTCTATTCTGGCTGCAGCCCTAGCCGTGCTAACTACAGTGGAGTTCTGCCATTTTGTAGGCAAGCGTTAGAGTCACACATCCTGGAGCTAAGTTTCCTTTTTTTTTTTTTTTTTTCCCTCTCTCCTTCCCCAGCAGTATCATATTTCTTTTACTTATATTCAGTTTGCTTACACCAGCTTATCCCTCACTCATTTTTAGTGCTGCCAGTTTCTTCACATTCTGTTATCACAAATTTTTTTCCTTTCTGAACACAGCTCTTAATGTACTTGCCCAACCATGGCAATTTACTGTTGCTGATTTTGGATCATTTCTCTAATATATCAAGCATCATTTTAAAAGCTAGTCACCATCCTCAGAGTGCCTGCAACTTTCTTAAGCTTGATGTTTCTTATTGTCATTAAGAAAAATGGTGTAAGAATAGCCACTGATAGTTTAGCCAAGCAGCTAGATATACAACAGAAATAGGAAAGAACAAAAAAAATACATACAGAAACATATCAGAGGTTTTACTAAAATAAACATGTGTCACGTCTGTTTCTTTTTTCTTATCCACAGGAGTTCTCACTTATAAAGGAGGAAATTTGCTTTTACAAATTTACAAGTTTTTAAACACTCTGTCTTCCACTCCCAGATCATAAATCTGAGGAAGGAGTCCACAACCCTTTTGATAGTAGCCTGTAAATTGACTATGGAGCCAGAGTCTTGCATGCAGTTCAACTGACCCAATGTAACAGCTCAGTGGTCCTGAAATGGAAATTTTTGCTCTCCTTCTCTCATTTCAACTTGCACTGTCTCACCCTTACTCTTGCGCCAGCTCTCACATTCATCTAATCCTTGAGAGCTGATTCAGCTCATTAAATCAGCAAGACTTCTTTTGCTGTTTCAGCCTTTTGACAGGCTCTTTTTCTTTAGAGACAGGTGGAAATCAGTGAGCCCACCTCACCTGATTGCAATCTCATCTTGTTTAACATCAGCTTAAATTGCCCCACATTGCTGCTGTGGTATTCCCTTTTTCATCCCCATTTACCCAACCATGCCAGTCTTCTGCGGTGGCACCAGCACTCAAGCTGACTTCAGCCAAAAACGAATTCCTTTCTTTAGGTAAGGTTGCTCCTTGGCTGGATCATCTCACCAAACGACACAGCTGCACAGGAATCAGCCTGAGCAACCTCCATCTCTGTGGGTATCACATGAGGAATCAAGCAACACCCAAAGGTGCAGAAGCGTTTTGTGCTGCAGAATGAAGCGTAGCTCGCAGCAGCTTCCCTGGGCAGTGGCCAAGTGTTATGTCCATTCCACAAGCAGCAGAACTCAGCTGCTAATGCACAGAGTGACTTGGCAGGGCCATACAGCAATAGCAGGGAGAAGCTTTGCCACTGCCTTGATGCAGCTTTTGCCCCATGGTACGGATACACTTTTTCCTCCATGTGTTAAATCAACAAGTGCTAATAAAGGAATCATAATCCATTTTATCCCCATGTGGCAGAATTTCTCCTCAAATATGCAAAAATACCTATTCATTCTACTCTGTTCCTCAAGTAATAGCTCATATTCAAGAGAGCCTATATACCTAAATGCTATTAACTGCGTTATTATATGCCATATCATGATTACACTGATTATGTATATAGATTCTCAAAAAGCAGAAACAATACTTTGAGGAAGAGTGAATATTCCTTCTGATTATTCATTTTCCCATGATTTTAGGCCTTGACAGAGCTACTGCCTTGATTTTATTATTCTGTACACTAAATCAAACATTAATATTTAACTTTGCACACTCTATTTGTCAAATAGAACTTTTCTTAAAAAAAAAACTACCATTAACCTCATCTCTTCCATAAACATATCTGTTTTTCACAGGTCATATTCTGAGATTGCACTGTTTCTCTTATATAGATCTGTTCTTGGCTCTTTTAGGTACATCTAGTGCACAAAGTCATCCAAGCAAGCGCTCCCTTATCTTCCGTACACAAGCCATAATCAGGAAAAAAGGAAAAGCTTTTCCAGCTTGACATAAAGCCTGCAATTAGCAGTAAGTGCAGGCTTTGTGCTCCTCTCAGGAAATGGATTGCTTCCTTACACCTTTAGTTACAACATGCAAGATTCATTAGGCTTCCAGAGTACTCAAGCTGAGCACTGTGGTGCAAGCTAAGGTGCATTAAATATTTCTTACGGGAAGAAGCTCCACTTGAATTTGACAATAAATTATCACTGTTTTGTGCTGTATCATTTGCATCACTCATACTTTTTATATGCTACCAAACAGAGAAAAGAAAACCAAGACAAAATTTCTATCCTTTTTACAGAAATAGCACTCACTAAAAAATATTAGAGTTGCTTTAACCTAACTACAGTTTCCCACGCTCAACTTCTCCCTGTTATTTAGCTGATCTACTTAAATGACTAGGTGTACCAAGTGACAGTGATACCTCTCACAAGCACCAAGACCAGCCAAGAGCCTACCATGGCCTCTCACAAACAACATGAGCCACAAGAAGTATTTAGAATAGTGTTTTCACTGGAGTAGAACCCAAATGTTACAGCTCAAGTCAGCTTATTAATTCTGTGTGTACAAACAGTGCAGATTTCCCATACAAGGCAGATCTAAGCAGACAACACAAAGAATGTTATCCTCATACTTAAAGGCCCAGAAATATTAAGTGAAGGTAACACAAGCAGACTGGGGCACGGTTAAGGATCAAACATGATCCTTACATGATCCAAACATGATCCGAAACTGCACAAAACCCAACTATTAGAGTGGAAATTCATCAAAGGAGCTCAGTTGCTTACACAGGCAAGTGCCAGTATAAAAAGAGAACATCAAGAACTTCCAATTCTATAAGCACTATCCCACCCAAGCCCCCAGGTCAAACGTTATTAGACAGAAAAACAGCTATTTCTTGAGTGGCAGAAGAATCTATTCCACAATTCAATAATTCTTTTATCAGCAAGCCCTATGAATGAATATGACCTCTTCTACTGTGCATCATACTTGCCACGTAAGGGAAAAAAATGCAAATCATCTGTCTGCAAAGGCAGGTTCAAATTACTCAGTTTTGAAAGACACACACGTAGCGTTCCAGCCAGCTGTGCAGAACTTGCAGTACTCTGCAATCTGCCTAAATCAAACAGGAAAGAGATCCATTCCTACTCAGTCTGAACGAACAAAGAATCTAAACAAGGCTCTTCTATTTACTGAAATAAATTGTTAAACACTGCTACCATTACCAAAGGTCCTATGTTCAACAGAAATCTCAGTTTTTGGGTATCAGGAAAAATCAATCCCAGACTACTCCTACACAAGCAGCTGTTGAACTTTTTGTTAGCATCTGGCATTTCCTTTTAGCTGCTGTGCCTATGCATTACTAATGCTTTATTAGATCACTTTTTTTTTTTTTTTTTTTTTTAATGTGCAAGAAGCTGAACGCAATTCCTCCTCATTCCAATTTTTAAAATTGGTAACAGGAAAAGAAATAACACAGGCCACTCATTTCTGCCAAGTTAAATATCCTTGATAGCACTGTATTAACCTTATCACTGTCTCATGCAGACTGAACATTTGACCACACAAAGCTCTTTATGCTATTGGAACAATCGCATAAATATTATTCTTATTGAATGTTATAAAATAAAGACAATCACCTATTTCCATCGCAGTCGATGCAAACTGACTTTAAGACTCTTGGAGTACTCAGAATACCAGGGGGTGGTTTTACGGTATCCCATTAACTTACACAAAATCCAAAGGCTCCGTGCCAGCTACAGTTCAAATTTTGAACACCAGCATTACTCATGTGGCAGAGTGTACTCGTCTTTCCCCAAATTAAGTACCTCTCTAAGCATCTGTGGAGACTTTACATGGAACTGCTTGTTCTTCTCAAAATATTTATTCTCTATATAACAATATTATTCAATATAAATCAGAGGCTAATAAGTCCCATTAACACAAAGAAATTATTGAGCCTTGACAAAACAAGCATAAAAAAAATAGAAAAGGCTGTTTTAAAGAATTCAGTCAGATTAGTCTTTGGCCAAGACCACCAATGGGTAAAAGCCTGAATTTTCAAAATTGGTATCCAAATACCGTAAATCCAAAATGAGTCCCTCCCTGTTTGAGTGCCAAATTTGTGACAACAGAGGGATTACTTCATGCAAGATATAGAAGATTCTGGTGATCAGATTGCTACTGATATTCTATCTAACTTGCCAAAAAAATATACTCTCAAGATATCCAAAAAGGGAGGATTGCGAAGATATTCCTGTACTTGAACGTGCCATTTTATATATCCTGTTTTAATATGTAGAATTTGATACTGTAAAACACAGAACTCTGGATGCAGCATTAAAAAAAAAAAACACCATTGTGATCATTTTCTTCTATAGCACTACAAGAAGGAGCATCACACACAATGTTTAAACACAGAATTGGAAAATAAAGTGTTTCTTGTTTTGTTTTGGTCCCCACCCCAATTTTTTGAGTTTAAAAGGTGTTTTTAGAAAGAAAGCAGCTTCTTCAGCTCATCCAGTCTCAAGTAGTTTATTTCATAAGCTATTTATCAAGGTACTCCTGTAAAATGGCAGCTAGTTTTTGCTGATTAAAGGCTAAAAGTCCGTTTTTGTACTAGAAGGTAGACTAAATTGTTGCAATAATTTTTCTATCTATATAATCTACCTATGTGGTTTGGGGATATATTACTGAATTACCACAGCAAGTCTTTCATCTGGTATCTGAATGTTGAGACTAATACAGGTACAGAAGTATCACTGAATCACTCCCGAAACCTCACACTACAAACTCCCCATTACTTTGGACGCACATTTGTGTCTCTCAACAAACTGTGATAACGAACTCTGCTATTGTCAAAATCTGTGCCTCAAGCAGAACTAACAGTCTCTCAGCCTTGACAGGACATATAATGACAATTAATTTTTATTTGAGCTGTATGACTTTTTGTAGGGGATGGCGAACACAAAATAACACCTCTTTCCAGTTACATGCATCTCAAGTCCAATCTTACACTTGTTCATTCATGCAAAAAAAAAGGCTTTATTTGGTTTCCTCACATAAATCAGGAATAGGGTTTAATATGTCTTCCATAAAAATCATGAAGGAAAAAATAATGTACTCACCGAAGGATTTCTTTCCGAGTGAAGAATGTGCAATCCTGTTAAAAAGGAAGAAAAAGAAATTACTTCCTAACCTTTTGGAAGGATACATAAATTCAAACTCAAATCTGGCAGAAAAACTCAAAAGTTGCTCTTTATGTATTGTCTAGTTTTGGTTCAGAAAACAACATAAGCTAGAAAATGATTGAAGTGTGGAATCTCCTAAGGACAGGGTTATCAGGAAAACATACACACACATATATGTATATATATATATGTCTATGTGATGAAAGTTCAGCCAAAGAAAAAGCCACTGTGCTGTAATACTTCTCCACTGTTGTGAAGAATCACAAGAGGTCGCACTGCATTAATGGAAATAACTCCTGACTGTTGCTATCTCGCATATATTAAGGACAAAATCGCCCTCCATCCACTCTGGTGGCAGTGCAGTATTGAGCCATTTAGAACAGACCATATATTGAGAGAATATGCATCTTCTTGTCACACAGCTAGTTGCTGTAAGAGTATATATGGGGAAGAGAGGATGACACTGTGGCCAAAACACAACATTCTTGCTAATTACTCACTTCGTTCATAGGCCAAGATGACAAAATAAGGCAGCAGCCCAAGATTTTAGCCTGCACTTTTCATCCTGTGACGAGTATATTTTACTTCTTCTAATTAGCCAGTGACAAGATAACAACATCCAGCTTAAGTGATAACTGGTGCCCAGAGCTGGTATGGACCCCCAGTCCTGCTCTGTCCCAGCTAACTAGTGACAAAACATTTCAGCCAGAATGACTCTCAGGCTAGGAATAACTGCCCACATCTTCCAGGGAGGGGAAGCAAAGGATCACAGGTGGCTGAGGCAGCCAGGCAGCTGCTCTCGGGTATCCACGCACACCATCAAACCCACATGGTATCAATTATTGACTGCGCTTGCATATAAATTGGTAGGAGAAGCAGCCTTCCCCCGTGTATTGTGTAGCAGAATAGTGTTACCGGGCACATAGGAAGGCACCTTGTGAGCTGCCGACAATGATATCACTTTGTCTGGAACTGCATAAAGTGAAATAGGAGCCAGCTGCTTAAGTCTTCATTAATTCCAGCATGTTCAATACTTACAACCAAACTGTCACCAAGGAGGCTTCATTTAGCAGTGAAAGGCAGCGGCGCTCGCACAAATAATCGTGATGGTCTGAGTAGCTGTTACTTACATAGAAAGGTTGTGAATCCTTTCTGAACCTAGTTACTGACTGCAGGATTTCAATTATGCCTGCCTAGTGCTTGGAAATCGTAGAGAAGGAAGGAGGCGGTGTCAAAAACTTAACAGTGGTTTCACAGACCAGTTGCAGAGATCTCAAAGCTATCCATGGTCAGGGCACCACAAATTACTTGACAGTGACAATAGACTATCCTCTTGACCAAATGCAAGATTATTTTGTTGGGAGCCCAGTCATAAGCTGGATTAAAGTCATCATGGAACAAGGTTCTAAATAACATAATTACATTTTGTAGTTGCTGGAACTCTAGCAATTTAATTCCCATTTAATTAAAGACTTTTGGCCAGAGAAACTCAGAGGTGAATCATCCAATTTTCTTCTAGCAACTTCATTCATACAGCAAATGCAAAATGATGGACAATAAATAGTAAAGTAACATGTTAAATTAGCTCTTTCATTGGGAAAAGTGTAACGGGTCCTGAAAAACATCTGTGGTTTATATGTATGATGCTGTTGATCTTTCTTCATGCTGGACATTCAAATTTAATAGAAGTACATACAAGCCTACTGCAAACCTATAAAGCAACCTGTCTATAGTGCTCGGTTATCAAAGCTGCTGGGAATCCTGCCAGAGGTTAAACATTCAAACGCACCCTGCCATAGTTTTCAAAATTTGCACCAATTCAAGATTTCTGGAGAAAAAAAAAAAATCTGAGGTTTTGATGTCTAATGCTATACAATAGCCTGAAGGAACTATGCTAACTGAAGACTCCTCTTGTGGATTTTAGGCTATTTAGAATCAAGACTTCACCTTGAAATATCACCTACTCCAGCCCCCGAGATGAACTCTCCCACTCAGACTGTCCTTGTTCTCTTAATAATCCAGTTAATTAGAGGTCAAGTAAAAGAGGATCACTGCTGCCTTTTGGAGGAGCCTGTAAGCATCTTCCTTATGTCTACCAAAGACAGTGAATATAATAAAGCAAATAAAAAAATCCCCATTGATTTCAAAGAGATCATGTACTGGTATAATGGGGCTCGATTCTCAAATTGGGCATTTAAGGAGCTTAACTGATTCTCCTGGAAACTATCCTAGAGTGAAGAGAAGAAAATTAAGAAAACTGATGCTCTTAGGTTCTTTACAAGGTTTTGCTCTCGGGGGTTTGTGTGACTTCTGCAAATCACCCAAATTGCTTGTAAAGCAGGGTTAATGGGCTCTGCTTTCATAATACACTGTATGGAACAGCACAACATCCAGGCTGCTGGGAGTGCTTTGTAAACCCAGCCATGGCACCAGCCTCCTTCCTTGAACTGCAGTGTGAACTGAAAGCGGGTTAGGACAGAAGCGCAGCAAACACCATGGTTTACCTGCTACCACTGCCACGGGTCGGTAAGAGCTGGAGAACTCCTAGACAGGTTCTGTTTGATGTTTCGTCCCACGGGGATTTGAATGAAAAAAATAGGACTACACTATTCTGCATAAAGCATAGTTTTCAAATAAAATTAACTTCCAGTAAATGCAGGAAATACATCCAAAGCAAGAGAAGAAACTGGAGGCCAGATAATAGAATGAGAAAAAGGCAAATAAACCAAAGCATCAAATGCTCAAAGCCATTGCAAAATAGTAGTATATCCATTAAATGCATATTACTTCTCTAAGGCAACAACATGTACAATTGTGCTTTTTACATGGTAAAGTTTCATACACAGGTTTGTTCTGATCCTGCAACAGCTTCATTGGAAAGTTTTATAAATCATGAAATGATGCAAAACAGTTCTAGCAATAAGAAATCATTCTGAATTAGAGAAAGAGCCTCCAACAAAAACCAGCAAACTGCAGATGAAGTAAACCTACGACTAACGGGAATTCAACACTGCCCTCAGTGCAAGACAGACCAGACCCTCACAGCTACCTCACTGAGCAGCTTCTGAACAAGGACAAGCACCGAACACTGCAGCATTTTAAACATTATTACCATTGAAACAAATTAGTTCAGAGGTTTCATTTGTAAAATCACAAATGATCCTTTGCACAGGGCCAAAAGACACACAATGTATATTATATTTAATTAAAGCGTTATAAAAATAGCAGCCCATGAAGCAACCAAATATGTCCGAATTAAAACATACTGCATAGATGTAAACTTTTTAATAAGATCTATTTTAATTTTATCCCGACCTGCCAACATATTTCAAATGCAATACTTAATACAGAGCTGCAGACTAAGCTGTGTAACTGCACCAACTAAAAAAAAAATCCTGACAGACTGAATATCTGCCTTAATAATAATACTATTGCCTAGACTTTTATCTTTCATCTTTTCATTTTATCTTTTACAGTTGTAGCAGACACTAAGAATGCCAATGGAAATTTTAACACGCAGACTTTATTTGTAGGCATGGATATTTTAGAACTACACCCTGAACCACTACAATTAAAACTCACTAAAAGCCACTGACTTTCAATAGGCAAAATCTGCAGGTATAGGAAACAGCTTACTTTTATATCAGGATAAAGTCTTACTGTTTTCATTCCATATAAGCAAGGACTGAGGAAGAGGCACACTGCTGATGAATCCAATATTGTTCAATATTTAGATTAAATGTTAACACGAAGCCTGAATCAGACTACAGGAAAAAACTCACAGATTCTTGTTCCATTATTATGCTACTTCAGGCTTGAACATTAACAGCAAAGCTCTGTCAAATTGAAAAGTACTTTTTAGAAAAGATCCTGGAGGACCTGTGATAAACACACTTTCCATTCTCTTGCCCCCACAGATACTGATTATTCTTTTAAAAAAAAAATAAGATAGTTTAATGACACAGCTTCACTTTATAAATAACATTTCTTGACAGATCATAATGTAATTTATTTTATCGGGTTTTGCATGCTTTTCCTGGAATATATTTTTACTTCACTTTAATTAGGGTTCTAGTAAAAAGTTAGCTCCGTAACAGAAAAATCAGTTATTATTTCATATTACTATTAATATTACCTGGAAGACAGTCAGAGTAAACACCAGTTTGCTCAGGGTTATACTAAATAATTTACAGTAAATATTCCCAGGAATAAACAATTACGGAAAGAGCAGGCATGCAGTGAAAACACTAATATTTGATATGGTGCATTTGTGCCCCAAATTGTAACCTGGGGCGGGGGGAATGAAATGAGAATCAAATGCAGCCACCTATTGAACGCAGCGAGGCCGCTTGCGTGAGAAGGCAATTTGCCCATACCACAAGCACAGCCTCTCTGCATTTCCTAATCCCTATAAAGACGTTGCTCACTGAGAAATGCAGTGCAATGAGGCCAACATATGGTCCTCCTATTGCTTTACTATATGTAAACTAAAATACGTGGTTCATTTTTTCTCATTACAGAACTTGGCATCTGAAACCTGTAAACAACTTTTAAAATCTTGAAGTATTATTAGACTATAATGAAATACATCTTGCAGATTAATATTTGCCGTTTTCCTAGCCAGACCTTACAGATTTTGCATTTTATATTTAAAAAGACAAAAAAAGTGTCAAGTACTCCAAGGATATGGAAAAGAAATCTCTGATGGAAATTAATTTCCTACAAGGTTAACCTTTTAAATGAAGTGAAACCTAGTGAGGAAACCAATTTTTACAAAAGCCCACCTCCCTTAGATTTCCAACTGATAACTACCTTAACAGTTGTCAAATACTAAAACAAGGTGTAAAGCAATCTGAAGCTTTACAGTCTTTACCAAAGTAAAACAAAACTATCAGAGGTTTAGTATCATCCAGTCTTACTACATATCTCTTCTACAGTTTCAACTAGCTACCCGTCAGCAGTTTTAACAAGGACTCTTTAAAACACTCATGTATGACCTCATAATGTGAGGTCATCCTGTGGATGACCAAAATTATAATTATTTCCTTTAAATGCGAACATTCAGCAAGAGTGACTCTTCAATATGACACTTGAGCATATAAAAAGTTTATATATTGACATTCCAGAAAAGTTTATATAGATCAAAAGCATTTTACTCACTGATATTTTATAAATAATCAGAGATGAATGTATATTAGCTCCTCAGACTTTTTGTTTTTGCAGTTTAATCTTTTATCTTAAAAACTAAAGCTATTTACACAGGATTTACCATATTTTATGAACATTAACTTCTTACTTTTCTGCCTTCTGTTTACTTGTCTCATGTGTCCCCTTTGCAAAAAAAAAAAAAAAAAAAAAAAAAAAAAACCTCTTGAAACATTTTCTATAAAAAATAGAGACTCTCTAGTAAAACAGTATTCAGGTGCTGCATGGCCAGAATAATAGTAATAATAATAATAATAAAGAAGTTAGAAGAAATCTAAACATCAGGGGAATAAATTTCTGAACAACTTTCTAATAGCTGTAGTAATAGTTGAATAGCTGTGAAGAACAACAACAAAAAAAGTCTAGTTAGTAAGCATTGGCTTTTGGCCTGTGCCATACTGATACTACAGACTCAATTACCCTGGGAATTACTGCAAAGAATTCAGTACCAGCCTGTAGACATATGGATTTACAAAAAGATGCTTAGCTCTCATTAAAAAAAAAAAAAAAAGCAAAGCTCCATTTTAAAAGCAATTAAAACCCATGTATGTGCCTGTCTGCATACAGGTTTACTCATGTGTGCAACAGACGGTTTCAAATTGGCCCCTCACACAGTATTTTACTTTCCTCCACAGGTCACACGTTTACTGGCCACCTACCTTTCCTAAGCGCCTCTGAAAATCCCAACTACTCTTTCAAGAAATGTAAAATTTGAGTTTAAAAATTATGGGTCCGTTATCCCATATTCCCCTTTTCTGTTTGAAAAGATTTCACCCACCAGCAAACAGCAGATTGGAACGGCACAGCACTGTGCATGGCTGCTACAAAGGGGCAGGGCGAGATGCTTCCCCCTGGAAGGCCATGGAGAGGCCCGAGCTCTCTGAGGATGCCTGGGGTTACCGATAGAGACAGGCCCAGCATTTCTATGTTTAAAAGATCCAGGAAGTATGTGGTAACTACTGGATCAGAGACAAAACATCTTCAAAATAGATGCTAATCTTCCTTCCTGACAAATTCTGGACATTGTCCTGAAAAACGTAATTTCATGGCATTTATCATATACTACACGTCACAGCTCATCAAAATCATCCAGCACTTGAAAATGCCAGCTGTACTAATGAACAACATGTCCTCCTGTAGCAGAGAAATCCCCTGGCCTCGCTCAGCCCACTAGGCCCGACTCCTGCAAGCCTTTGAGATCAATTACCCAGCATTATGAAAGGCAGGGGCTGCAGAAGCCATTAGGGGAAGGCAATTTCTAGATGAAGAGGAGTGAATTAGGGATGACATTTCAGCTCTTGCATTTGCCAGTTTATGTCAAGAAGATAACATTAATTACATTTGGATTTTGTTTTGTTTCACTGCACTTGGGTCTCTGTTCTGTGTTCACTTTTATTGGTAGTAGGAAAACAGACATTTGGTGTTTCACAAATCTTTGATTTCCCTCTTGCCTGTCCAGCACGGATGCAAATACAGCTTTTTTTTTTTTTTTTTTTTAATTTAGATTACAAATATATTATTGTGGCAGACTGCTGGTAAGGGTGAAATGAGTGACAGAGTGAAATTTAAAGCACCACCATGCTTATATTTCCTACAATAACCACAAAAAGCATATTTATATCTGATGTTAACAAAAGTAGGAATTTAGTAAGAACACCACGGGTAGCATTTAAGCCCATATCCCAAGCCTTACTCTAAATCTATATAGCTAAATATCAATATCTGTGAAAACGATAGGTTAGCAGCAACTCCAAGACAAAAAAAAAAGATATTAAAAAAATCATATTTTCTACTTCAAGGGCTTGACTGAAAACACATGAAAGAAAAAAAAAAAGTGCACTGGATCTGTCTCTTGGTTATCATGAGATTAACAGTACAGGAAACCAACATTTAGTTTATTATGTCTATGTTTATATAAGAACAGAGCAATGCAGCCAGTCCTGTCTGCATCTCATAATATGTTTTCAACTTCTTTTTTAGCTTTCTTCTTTCATGTTATATCTAACCATATTTTCAGAAGCTTCTTCAAGATGATCATGATTCGAATAGCTCCCTGCAATCCATTTCAGTAAAACCTGCAGCGTGCTGAAACGCTACTGAAAACTGGTACCTTACACCTAAAATGTTTATTTCTTATGTTAAGAAGAAATATTACTCTATTACTCAAGAGTGGGTGCAAGCATGAAGGTAGCTATTTTGGAATTACATGAAACCTTTCTCTGACTTATCCTTAAGATATGTGAATCTAAACCTAGATTTGTCTTGTCTTCTGATGCCTCACAGGCATCAGGCACAGAAAAAAAATGAGGTTATTAATACACTTTCTTCTTCACAAAGTGTTCAGCAGAAATATCCTGCTTTAAAAAAATAATATTTGCCAAGCTGGTCACAGATTCAACCTGTTTCCTAATCCCACAACAAGGATTTGACTTTGTACACAGAGAAGAATTAGACAGAATGTATATAACAATCCAGGCTTATAATACAATTACAATTGTTGGGAAGTGACAGTACAATATACATGTGGGAGTTACTAAGGAAGACTTGCTTATATTAAAAAAAAATAATAAAAACAAACATTTAGATTGCTCCTTTCCTTCCATAATACAAAGATACCTTACCTGATAGGCATCTAGCTGTTCATCAGTAAATATCGTTTGCTTATTACCCATCTTAAATGAGGAATTTCTCCTCCATGCAAATGCATCCCATTGGAAGTTGCCGGATTCCTCTGTACTGCAGGCATTTAGAGCATGTATACTCCGTGAACGTGCTGAAAGAATCCCAAGGACTGCATTGAACTGCTTTGGACTGCACCTCTCCAAGGAGGGAGGAAGCAATAGTGGGGAATCTTTGCAAAGGCTGGACTTGAGAGTGCCAGGATGGAAAGCGTTAAAATCACAGGCAGGTTTCGCCCAGAAACAGTGAAGCTGTTCTTCCTCTTGCTGTTCTTTTCTCTAAGAGGCCACAGAGCTTTTATATAACAAAAAGAGGAGTAGTCAGTACCAGGAGAAACCAGCTCTCTACTGCCTCAGCGCCTCCCCGGCTCCATCACCCTGTGACTTAAGGGCACTCCCCCGGGCACCTGCACATTTCGGAGCAGCCCTGCGTCACCCGGCGGCACTCGCCAGCGCAGCCGTACGCCAGCGCACGCACACACAAGCACATGGCAGAGCTGATGTTTCTACTGTCCGCCTCCCCAAGGATATGGGCACATCCCAGTCAGTCCTTAGAGCTGATCTGTAGCCTATGCCAAGATGAAATATGGCCAGAGCATTTCCCTAACATTCCTTGCAGGGGCTCCACAGCAATTGCTCACTTCTACACTGTGGCTACATCCAGCCCGGGCTATCTAGGATATCAGTTCACTGATATCACGGGTATCGGTATCGCACACTCAGATCTACTACCAGTGAATTTGAGTATTCCATCTCGCATTTCGTTTGGGGAGAAAAATAAAAAGACCCCTCCTGCCCCCTCTCCACACACCAGGGTATTAAATTAAGTAGTTTAAATGCAAGATAACCTGACCGATTTCAGCTCAGACAAGCACTGCTGGAAAGCAAAAGCAGCCCAAGGCAAAGGTGCAGAAAGCACCACTAGACGGCTCACAGGGGATTTTAAAGTAATGCACCCTGTTTTTGTACTTCTGGAAGGGAAGACGCAGAGGCAGCCAGGCAGACAAACAGCAGAAACAGTCTGCCACAAAACTGCAGTACCCAATATCTGCAGAGGGAGAGGCTCTTACAGCAACAGTTGGAAGAAGGCTGGGTAAGGATAAGAACCAGGAGGAAAGATCTGTTAGGAAAATGTTGCTTTTGATTGCTCACTTCCCATGTGCATAGCAAGAGGAGAGGGCTTATAAATATTTAATAAAACCCCTGCTTTCTTTACCCTCAGACCTGCCAGTGGTCACCATTTCCTCACTAAGTTGGTATGGTTACTGAAGAGCATGCTGAAAAATATCTTCTGCTTCCCCTACAGCTTCTGATTATCCTAACCTGGTAATAGCAGTAACATGAGTTGAATTTGCCTTGACATAGCAACAAACAGCACTTAACAGCAGCACTGAAAGTAAATGGGTTGGATATGTAGTAAAAACATGCTGTGAAGTGCTAAACCACACAATGTTCTAGGAGATGTTTTATTTAGATTGTAACATTTAGAAATACAGAGGAGATTAACCGAGAACCAGTACTGTCTTGTGTTGTAAAAGCACGATGTACTAACACACTATAAAACAGCTGGAGAACGCATTCAATGGGGCTTATTAATGAAAAAATAAATATCAGAAATTTAACAATGAACAGGTAACAGTAAACAGATAACATGAATAGAACATGCTTACTCGATTTCCAAATACGAAGAAGCTAGAGTAATAAGGATAATAAAAACTCTGAATGACCTACCAGCATATCAAGAGAAACAAGTATCTACTGAAAGAGCAGATGACTGAATAATCCATAATCTGTTACATGGCCAAACTGACCTCTGTTTTTCCAACCACAAGCATTTTATTTATTTTTCCACTATACAGTGACATTAGATTCTTTTTATGCTCCAAAAGATCCTCTACAAGAGGAACAGTGCCACCCACTGAACTGTTCTTGAAAAACTTCACTAGGCTGCCTTTTATCTATTGCATTACCTAACCCTTGGGGGAATTAACTAGGTCACCACCTAGTTAAGGGCCTTATGAAAGGATTACAGAAGATTAATGCTAGTGGAAGCAGTTGTAAATCACAGCACAAGCACTTCTTTGTGATGATAGCCAATTATTTACTATGAATAATTAAGCCATAGACTAGACGGGCTTTTTGCAAATAAACTTGGATCACAATTTCACTTCACAAATTTACAAATTACTAATTTAATATTTGTAGGGAGATCACATGGTTCTGAAGATGCCTAAATGAAAATCAGAATCTCAGTGGATTCTTAAAAATTTATAAGAAGTCTTCTTTTACTGCACTTGTTGAATTGGAAAGTCCATAATGATCCTTTTAAGAAAATTCATAGTTCTAAAAGTTCTTGCATATTCTGAACTCTGAATCACTTCATCTCTAGTTTTAGAAGCTATGCTTAAAGTTAAGCACATTTCTTATCTATGAGCAGGTACTACTTAAATGCTAAGCTAGCAACTGATTTCTGTCAGACCAGGCCAGTCCACAGGCAAATCACTTGTATGAAACAGCACTCCTCGCACAAGCACCTAATTCAAGTTCCCTGTCTATGAAAACTGGTTTAAATACAAATGGCCAAATTATCTTTAATGCCATTACACATAAGTGGATTGATACCAGAGATAGATACAGGCTCCATATTTTTTAATCTTGTGGTTCTGTATACTTGGCAATATTATTACAGTAAAAAGAGCAACATTTAATTTCTTCATTTCTTACCTGGTTTCATATTCCTGGCTGACACTTAAAAATCTTAAAACAGCAAGCACTTCAGCTAAGAAAACTAATCCCTCCCAAGCAATAAACTATTGAGGCTGCTCATAGTTCTGAATCCTCCTTTACATGAGCAATGTAGGAACATAGACAAACGTCTTGGGCAACACAAAGACAAGGCAATAAATAAATAAATAAAAGGGACATATTCCCTGGTTTTGAACTTACGGAAAGGCCCCATTTCCCCAAATGATTGCCATCAACTCCAGGAAGACTAGAAAGAGCCTCAAAGTTGGCAAAGAAATATTAAAATCCTTTCAAAAGTAAAGGTGTTGAATTCTGACTTCGTTATCTGAAAGCATACACCTAACTTCCCCAACAGCTAGTTCGCACATGCCTTTGTGGTGCATATATTTTTATTGCAATACTTAGCTATCTTTCTATAACAACTGCAAAATTTAAAGACAGTGGTGTAAGACAGAAACTCTTCTATGTGTTTGTATAAATCAAGGATTATTTTAACCTGCCAGTTTGGTATTAAGCAATATTTATCTCCATCATAAGTTACTGCAACAAATCAATACATTTTATGTACCCAGCAAGGTTACGACCTTAACGCTATCAATACCAGCCTTTCATCACACTTTACTGAACATTGATTTCTCTAAACTACTTGCCAAATGGACTGATTTTAAGCTATTTAACAACACATAGCATATATCTCGCAATCAAAGTCACAGATGGGAAGTTTACAGAGCAGGGCAGTATACATACAATCGCCTACTTACAGGTTGCTATAAAACATACCATTACACAGTTAAGCAGTCTCTGCTCACCTGTTTTAAAAGTTTCATTCATGGAACAGAAAACATATTCTCAACTACGTGCATGGAATTTCGGTTTTACAGCAAGGCCCCCGCCAGGGGCGACACCCCGGCTGGCCCGGCAGGCTGCAAGGCGGCCCCAGGCGCAGGGAGCCGCTCCCGCACCGCGGCCCAGGCAGCGGCGGGGACGCGCCTCGCTCCCCTGAGCCTTCAGCGCCGTGACTCCTGCGTGCACGAGTCCTACAGCCTGCCAGGTACAGCCTAATACTCCCCTAATGTATTAGCAGGGATGTAATCTTAATAACTTCCAAGAGTTGAGTGGTACTACCTTAAACTGCGCTACTGATAGCAGTGAGGGCAGCCCGTCCTGCCTGGGGGCGGACACCGACTTCAAGACAGGGAACTGCAGCAGCTTCGGTTCTGCCTCTTTTAAAGGGCTCGCTTTTCCTGGCTGCGGCGAATGCCCAACCTTGGATTTTCCCTTAGGGAAACGAGCTCCTGGTGCGAAGGGGGCGCCCCTAGAAGCCGAAGTACCGGGGAAACCGCCAACGCGCAGAGCCGCTTTCGGCGGCCGCTACTCCACAACTACCTCCTGGAGCACCGCGCTCAGGACTCCCCGCTGGCCGCCGTCCCGTGGGCAGTGCCACAGGCGAAGGAGGCGGAGCTCAGGCGCCTTTAACGGCCGCTAACGGCCGCCTCTAACGGTCGCGGCGGGGCGGGGCGGGGGTTGGGCGGGGGCGGGGCGGACGCCGGTTCCGGCGCGGGGGCTCTCGGGCTTCGCTGCGCTCGGAGCATCATGGCCGCGGCCGCGTGGATGCCTACGGTAAGCGAGGGGGGACAGTCCCCGCCGGCGGCGCCTGACCTTGGCGGGGCCGTTAGTCCCAGGGCGCGGAGCCCGCGGCTCGCGCCCCGCGCGCCGCCCTTCCGCGCCGCGCGGAGCAGGGCGCCCACGAAGGTCACGGCGGAGGGCGCGCGGCTGGCGGCGCCGCTCCGCCCGCCCCGGGCCCGCGGCGGCCCCGCGGGGCCTGGGCTGCCGCCTCCGCGCCTCGGGCCCCGCGCCCCGCAGCGCTGCCGCCGCCGCCGTGACCTTGCCCGTGGCGCGAGCGGCCCGGGCGGGCGCGGGCTGCGGCCGCCCCCTCCGCAGCGCCCGTCGCGCTGCGTGTCCCCGCGGCTGGGGAGCTCCCCCCTCCGGCCTGAGCAAACCTGTCACCCGGCGTCACCTCGGCTGCGTAGGGACCTTCTTAATATCAATTAAAGACCACGGTGGTAGCCGATATAAACTGCTGTCCACAAACGCGCTTGTGATGATTTCTAATGAATTATTAGGAGTAATTAAGCCTCAGGCTCGAGGGGTTTTGGTCACAGTTTGGCTTTACCACAAGGACAGGAGGCCGCAGGCACCAGGTTGCGGCTGTGGCCGGGGTGGCTGCGGGCGGCAGAGCCGGGGGCGGCGGGAGCCCGGCTGCATTGGGAAGATCCCGCGATCCATGGGCCAGGGAGGCCCCGCAGCCCCCAGGGGAGAGGGTGACTTTGGGAGGCTGCGACCCGGTTACCATAGGGACAGCGCCGGGAATTTCATCCCGGGGCTCTGTCAGGTAGCGACTCCTGCTGAGGAATCATCTCTGTTTTGAAGCTGTGTGTTCCGAATATCCAGACACCAGAAAGTGTCATTCTCTGCCTATGCTGCATAGACGACGATTCTCATTGCTACGGGGCTTTCCTTCAGGCTCTTGTGCACTTCAGCCGCTCACTGCAAATTGCCAGGCACGCAGAAGGGTAATGCACAAAACACATAAATGTAAAAGGTTTAAGAACAAAATTTTCACTGATTTCCATGAAATGGTCGTCACACTAATGCAAAGTAGTCTTTAAAAGATTACCCGAAATGTGTAATCGCAGTCAACATGAATGAAATTTTCATGTTTGGCTTCTCACTTTGCTTCTTATGAATCTTACGCTTGAGCATGTTATTCCTCTAGCTAGAGTTATTGCAAGATTATTTTTAATGTGTAGTATGTAAAGACTTAGCTTACTGTGCAGCAATTTCCCTTATCCCCAGGCGAGATCAGAAGTTACGGGGCACTTGGAGCTGCGGCTGTCCTGGGTTTACCTCGTGCTAAGAATACCCACACGGGGCACGAATGTACAGCGTGTTATTGAGCAGCTTTGCAAAGCATTGGTTGATCTGCTCTAACCTCAAATGGGAGTACCAAAGCAAAATGAAACTGTGATTTTTGAAATGCAGAATTACTGAAATATCAACAGCTTTTAAATATTCATTTGTGTAGTAAAATAGTGTATTTTTCTTCATTTATGTTCTTACAGGTCTCTCGATTGCTAGGTGCTTTCAAAAACCAAAAACAGGTGACCAGAAGTTTTGGTAGCGCTGTGAGTATAATAGTACCATTCTTTTCTTTTAAGAAGTTTCTCAAGAAAGAACCTCAGAAATTTACTTTAAGATCTTTGTATTATTTTTACATTCTCAAAAAATAAGGCCTAAGTGAGCATATGTGCTCTTAATGCCATGCTGGATTCATATTGGTTAATTACTGTTTTAGGGAATTGCATATTTATTACAGAAAAAGTGACAAGCTAAGACAGGCTCTAGCAAAGATAGAAGCAGTACAAAAACTTTTCACAAAATCTGGACATAAAAGTGTTCTTTGGAAACTCATATGGAAATGGACAAATTAGAATATTTGTTGAGAAGCTTCTTTTTTTTTTCAGACTTTCCTGTAAGCACTAGATTTACTTTAAATGCTGCTGCTTTTAGTATACTTTGCATATGAAGACCTGCCTTTTCAAATAGCCCCCAGGATTCTGAATATTTGGCATGGAGAAATTTGGAAACACTTCTTTAATTCTAATTGGGCTTTGCAAATAATGCTGTATCTGACCTACCTTCTTTTGTAGGTAATAAAGATCTCCTAGGGAGATGTTGGAAATCTTCATGCAGAACAAAAAGAGAAAGAATTTACGTAGTAATCATCACATTTTTTTTAAACCAAAATTGAGTACTTTCTCTCCCTTGTTGCCTAGTGGGTCTGAGCTCTGCAGTCTGGTTCATCTGTTTGAAGAGAATAAAACGGGAATTCTGCAGACATTACAGGGGAGGGACAGTGACATTGTTAAAAATGGGGCTGAGATTTTTAGGGGTCACTTGAGGAGTTTAGATAAGCCTGAGACTTAAAGGAAGATTTTTATAAACTTAGCCTTCTCTACCATGGGGTCAGCATCACTGGAGTTCATTGATTATATTGGAGATACACGGGTAATAGATCCATAACTAGATAATACTGTCTCTCCAGTTTCCAAGAAGTAAACATGTTGTTCAAGGAGAATTGTGCAGGAACCTGACTCTCAGGTCAGACCCTTGTTTTAGGAATGAGTTCATACTGGGCAGATCTTAAACTCTCTTAAAACCTCTGCTGCCTCCTTTGAAAGCAGGCTGGGTGTTCCTGCATCTGCCCAGTGCTGCTGTTCTCCACAGTGATCACTGGCAACTGGAACGTTTTTTTTTTTTTTTTTCCCCTAGCAGTTGCTTGACTTATTCCTGTAGCACATGAAAATGATTTCTACATTTGACCCACCATTCATTAGTTTGTACTACTGCATTTTTTTAACCTAGGTGCAAACAGTAACTTTAATCCCAGGAGATGGTATAGGACCTGAGATTTCTGCTGCTGTCATGAAGATCTTTGATGCTGCTAAAGTGAGTGAACTGAATTTTGAATCAATTCAGTTGTCAAATGTCTGTTGTCTCTTGAAAATACAATCAACTAGATAGCTGTAACAGGTTGAAGGGAGCAGTGTGTATGTGCAATTCTAATGATATCTGTGTATGTGACAGCTAATATCCAAGTCTATACTGATATATTGCTCATACTATATACTACTAGGCTTTTGAAGTATCTCATGCTTAGTGTTACTCACCAGAGGAAAAAATTGCTTAGGAAAGTGTCAGTAAAATTCCTTATGTACCTATTTGTGGGAGGAAAAGCTGGAAACAAAAGTCATGATATTGAAGCTAACTCAGGACAAATGTTTTAGGCTCCTATTCAGTGGGAAGAGAGGAATGTTACGGCTATCCAAGGACCAGGAGGGAAGTGGATGATACCTCCAGATGCCAAAGAATCCATGGATAAAAACAAAATGGGATTAAAAGGTATTTTAAGGGTCAATACAAAGATACTAAACACTGTTGGTTTTATTGTGAGCCTGATTTAAAAGTCATCTGCAGCACAGTAAAATGCCTAATGATAGGGCCCAGTGTGTCAAATGGTCTTTTGCAGTCTTAAAACAGTCCTTCATTCCAAGGCCATAACTGTCAAAGGTCTTCTAGGAAGGATGTGAAGGAAGGGCATCTTACTAAATACTAATCTGTGGACCATGTGCAGAAAGCATTTCCCGTACTGCTCATAGACAGCAGCTATAATTAAGCTCCTGAAGAGTAGTATCTTCAAACCCTTTACTACTTTCCATTGAAACCTTCTCTAAAAGCTCCTATGTGGAGTCAGGGTCACAACTAGGCCTTCAAACAGCTGATTAATATCAGTGCACACAGTGTGTCTTGATGGCACAGAGAATTCCTGTAGCCTTTCAGCACAACGGTTCAAGGGCGATTTGGAGTTCTCCTGCAGGAGTCTCACAATTTTATCTGTCATTTGAGCTCTAAATTTATGGAGGGGCTTATTTGCTCACTTTTTTTTCTTTTTTGTCTGTTGTCTGGTTGGTTTTATTTTGCCTTTAGGGCCTTTAAAAACCCCAATTGCTGCGGGGCACCCATCAATGAATCTGCTGCTGCGCAAAACCTTTGACCTTTATGCGAACGTCCGCCCCTGCGTCTCAATCGAAGGCTACAAAACCCCGTACACGGACGTAAACATTGTCACAATTCGGGAGAACACCGAGGGCGAGTACAGTGGGATTGAGCACGTGGTACGTTACCGGAAACGTCGCGTTGCCGGCAGAGCTGCTGGGTTCCCTCAGCGATAACTTGGCCTGTTTAAATTGCCTGCACTAAGAGGGGTTTTTTTGGTTAAGTTCTCTAGTAATAAAAAAGTTATTTTCTTATGAAGTGCCTTGTGGAGACTACCCAGCTCACAACTCTGATATTTTATCATCCCAAACATTCATACTACTAATTTTAAAATTAAGCTTACACTTTTATTAGCAATATGACCACTGTCTTTCAGATCGTTGATGGTGTTGTGCAAAGTATCAAGCTAATCACAGAAGAGGCAAGCAAGCGTATTGCCGAGTTCGCTTTTGAGTATGCCAGAAATAATCAGAGGAGTCATGTTACTGCAGTGCACAAGGCAAATATTATGTATGTTGACACTTCTTTTGAGAAAACAACAAACAGGAATATGTTTTTAATGATAAATAGCTTCATTAGTATGTTTTTAATAATAAATAACTTCATTAATCTTCCTCCAGTGAGTAACTTATGTTCATGCTAGTGGGAGACCTTTAGACATGGGGGTGAATGTGTCTAGTAGTTTTCTACTGCAAGCTTGAAACAGCCCTCGTTTCAAGACTATAACTGTGAAGGGTCTTCTGGAAAGCATGTGAAAGAAGGGCATCTTACTGGAATGCAGGAAGCATTTCCAGTGCAACTGATAAAGAGTAGTTATGACATAATTTTACTCCCAGTGAGTAGCATCTTATTATTTAAAAAAATTTAAAAGCACTTAAAGGATTTTTAAATATCTAGCTTCTATTATTTATATATAACAGAAGGGATTACTAATTTAGGGGTTGCCAATTAAGTTTCTGTGCTCTAGTATTTCTATTTAATCCACTGTTGCACGCAGTCATATTTATCTTCAGTATTGCTTCCTTTCAATACCCATAATATTCTCTTGCTTATTAAATTGCAGGAGAATGTCTGATGGGCTTTTCTTGAGAAAATGTCGTGAGGCAGCAGAAAACTGTAAAGATATTAAATTTAATGAAATGTACCTGGATACTGTGTGTCTGAACGTGAGTATTTACCAGTTTAAGCTCTTTTAAACATTTTGTTTTTTAACTTGATCTTAATAAAAGCATACTTCTTTCTAGATGGTTCAGGATCCATCACAATTTGATGTGCTCGTTATGCCAAATTTGTATGGTGACATCCTCAGGTACGGAGAGTTCTTTTTAACTAAGCGAGCGTGTAAAAGACTGTTAAGTTTCCAGAGTGTAGCTTATATTCTGGGGAGATGTGTGACTCTTTTCTGCATCCAGAATGCTCCGAGAGTGTTCTAAGATCTTTATTAGCATTTTCAGCTTCCTGGGTGTTGTATGATAACTTCTGGCTTAGTGGGTTTGTTCTTCCCACTAATTCTTCCTAATTTGAAGGAATTTGGGACCAGTAAAGAGAGTGGGATAACTATTCGGGCACCACTTCCTTACTTCTATTTTACATCACATACTCCTTAAGTTACATATAATACATTTTAAATCTACTCATAATTGTCTGAGCATAATTTGGCATGTTTTTAGAAGGCCGTTACATATGAAGGTAGCTATGTCATATCTCCAGGGGGAGTAAGACTTTTGGATAGTTACAAGGAACTTATGTTGGAATTGTTACTAGATTTTGAGACTTCTGAAAGTATTTTTGAGTACCTTTTGTGCTTGGTTTGGTCTCTTTATTCTAGAACTTGGAATTTCCTTTTATTTTTTCTTTATTAAGCTCTTCTTTTCTGCTGGTAGTTCCACTGACAAGTTTAAAATGTTCTAATGGAGTACAAGTGCCTTACAGTATCTGCTCTTTTCCCAGTATTATCCTTAAAGTGGTAAAGTCTTAGAGCAGTAGGTTGATAGATAAAATAAGCTAAGTTATTGTTGCAATGAAATGCATGTAATAACAAAGTACACACAGATACTTTAATACCTTGTTGAAGGGCAACTGCATGTGGATTTTTTCCCCAGTGACTTATGTGCTGGACTCATTGGGGGTCTTGGAGTAACACCAAGTGGAAATATTGGTGCTAATGGAGTTGCAATTTTTGAATCGGTAAGTTATGTGAGGTAAAATAGTAATAATTATTTTGTCTTGACTTGAGAACTTAAAACTTGTCATAACATGCCTGTAATTTAACTAAATTCTCTGTAAAACCTTCTTTTACTGTGAAGATGCTGAAACTTTACACAGAGTGAGTTGTTAGATCATGTAATACATGTACATTTTCCATGTGCTTTTACTGACCCTTTGTTTTTTCCCTTTTGGTAAAATAAACACCCTCTGTAATAGAGAATGTGAGAGCCACAATTGGGAGATGTTTGGTTTCTGCTTCCTATTTCCACTGAGGCACATTAAGATGATCTAACTCCCCTTCCCAATTCCTTTGTGAATTGTTCTGCTCTTTTCTGTCTCCTTTCAGTGAAGTAAATCCTGTTTTAATATGCTTGTGCATGAGAAGTGGCTTAACATATTGAATTGCTTAAGGTGTTTCAAACAACATACCGACTTTATAATAGAGAGGCTCACTCTTACCTCTAGGTTCATGGAACCGCTCCAGACATTGCTGGAAAGGACCTGGCAAATCCAACTGCTCTTCTTCTGAGTGCCGTAATGATGTTGCGTCACATGGGACTGCACCAGCATGCCACGAAAATTGAAACAGCTTGCTTTGATACAATCAAAGATGGAAAGGTAATACAGGGGTGTACAAATACATGCAATGAATTAGAATCATTCTTTCACAGGAGAAAAAAAAAAAAAGGAACTTTAGGCCATGAAAACAAGACAGAGATGCCCTTCTGTGCTGGCGTGAATCAGGGGCAGTGCCACAGGAGCAGAGACCGAGATTCCTTTCTCCCTGGTAACAGCCAGTATCTGACCTGTGGCGGGCTCAGGTGTGCCCAGCTCAGTAACAGGGATGCATTCCTTGTAGCATTCCTTGTGTTTCAGTTAGCCTTGTCTCTCATATCCATGGTTTTTGTTAAATATAAAAGCTAGAACTGTATCTCTGTTTTTCAGGAAGGGAACTGGACATTTAGATAACAGTATTTCATTTCTGAAGTTTATGATATATGTAAAATTTATATATTTAAATTTGGATCTTGAAGCAAAGGGCACTTATTTGCCTTTTACGGGTATAATCACCTGTGTCTATAGCATAAATATAAATATTTATAAATATTTTTTTGGTTTGTGACCTGAAGCCTGACCTGATCCTGAAGCATGTTGTTAAAAGAGGATCAGCAGTTAGCTACGTTGGTGCAATTACCTGGGGCAGGAGCATAAGAAGCTGCTTTGTAATTAAAAGTAACAAGCATGCTTAAATGAAAAGCTGTCATTTTTTCATAAGTGGTCTGTTTGCAGCTATCATACTGCGTGTAGCAGCCAGTTAAAAAAAAACTCTAAACTTACAAGTGAATAAGATAAAGTGCCCATTTACTGCTCTGGAAATGAAATCCTCCATCTGCAGGTCAGTAATTCTACAGAAGATAACACAGTGCAAGTTTTGTGCCATGGCTACTTGTTCACTAGTTGCTTAAAATTTTATGATTATATGTTCAAGATGAAAAAGAACGTTTTTAAATAGAAAACAGCAATCTGCAGTTGAAACAACACTATCTTATAATAGTAACCTTTTTTGCCTCCTGTGCCTGCAATTCCTGTCCTCCACTTCCTACCTCCCCTGTGCCATGCAAGAACTGCGTGCATGTGTGTCTTATAGGGGGAAAACTAATGATTTAAATTTACCTCTTAAGACTGCTTCACTCTTGCTAGGTTGGACAAGGAATCTTGTTACCTTTTTTATTACTTATCTATCTTACTGTGCAAAAAGGACAGAATTGTACTTGATCAACAAGTTTCTTTAACTCTTAACTAAACTAAGCAAACTTAGAGAACTGCTAACGTGCAGCATTTCAAGACCTGTCTGTACCCTTTTTCCATGTAGGCTTCCTTTTAAAATCAGCAACAACAAAATTAATGATACTTTGGCTGTTACTTGCCTTTGCATTGAGTCTTCATCTAAATTTGATCTCCAAAGGACAAACCTTTTATGAAAAATCAACTACTTTCAATTAAGTACACTTCTGTGGCGCTAAGAAATTTTAAAAGCTCTGGCCAAGTTCAGTTTCTTCCTAACTGGAGTGAAGGTAACAGGATGCTGAAATGTTAACACTCTGATAACATGGCACTTGCTGTTCATAGCCACTTTCTCTGCATACTCTAGTTTTCATAGCTCATGTTGATAGAAGCTGTAAGGGATGCAGAGAGTCTCAAAACTTGATATCTCCTTTTTATCCATATTTGGTTCCCATGTAGTACATATAAAACTGTTGAGGCAAAAAAGGGCCACATTAAACACTTCAATAACCTTGTTCCTTCTTCCTTCAGGTCTTGACAAAAGACTTGGGAGGTAACGCCAAGTGTTCGGAATTCACAGAGGAGATCTGCCGCCGAGTACAGGACAAAGACTAAACTTTGCTCGTGCTACTTGGAATAACTCCTAAAGGATACATCGCACAGAGTACACTATATGTAACCCGATGTCCATATACATATACCTTACCTCTTTCTTCAGAGAGTAAACTTTTTAGTTAGGGCCTCTCCATTAATAAATATGGCCCCAAGGCTATAAATGATGCTTGTGCCTGCTTTCAGTGGACTTTTCTAAGTGCTTTGTCTTATTTATTTGTTTTGATCTGGTGACTTTTTTTTAATGTCTAGGTGAATTATTTCATTGTAACTGTCTACCATTTTGCTTTTCAATTATAAGTGGATTTTACTTTCCAGGAAGAAGAATGTGTAAATATAGTAACAGAATTGGTGAATTGTAAAGGCACCTTAATGCTCAAAACCTACTTTATTTGTCTCACTGAAATGTAAAAGATAGGTTTTCAGCCTAATAATAGCACAAAATAATCTTTATAAAAAGAAACGGGTATAAAAAAATAGCAATTCTGTGTTAAAAGCAATGAAGAAAATTTTAGGTGCTCTGGTGATCCATGAAATAAACTTTGTTCTCCAAGGACATAAAGAAATGAAAAAACCTATAGACTTTATGCCTGTTTAAAAACAAAAGCTAACAAAAAACAGAACCGAGCTAGAGATGAGAAATAATGTTAAATTATTTTTCACAGCTAACTATCCAAGTAATTCTTGTGGGTTTTCTTCTCTGAAACATAGAAACATTTACTACAGAGTTCTCCTAATGAAGAGTAAATTATACAAATTTATTTCTGCTATGTATTGTGAGGATGGAAGTATTAACTTTGCCAATTTATACAGAATATTTCATTCAGCATTCAAACTTGACCTGAAATGCTTTTTGTATCATATTTTGCTTTTATGCATAGTCTGTTCAATGTGTCTTACTGTATTGGCTAGGAAATTTAGTCTAGAAACCCTGAATGTAATAGACTAATCCTAAAGGGATTAAGAGAGGTTGAAAGTTGGGCTCTGGTGTGCAGGTTCCAAAATACTTTTCATCCCTATTCCAGGGAATCTGAGACTTTCTTCTGCTACTGAAGCTTAAGGAGAGCAAAAGGAACGTTCCAAAATACTTTTCATCCCTATTCCAGGGAATCTGAGACTTTCTTCTGCTACTGAAGCTTAAGGAGAGCAAAAGGAACTTTTTCCCTCCCTTTTTTTTAAATCACATATCAGTGATAGAACCATGAGTCATTCTCACCTGGATGACTTGAGATATGCTTCTGTTCGTTAGTCCTGCCAGAAAATGCACATTTTAAAATTCCTGGTAATAGCACAGGAGTATAACTACTGTCAGAACTGGCTTCTTAAAGCTTAATTCTATTAACAGATATTACTCCACTTTGTTACAACTACTGTTACAACTGTTAAGGCTAGTTGTTGAAGTAAAATCCCTCTGACTTCATCTAATGTCACTCCATAATGTAAGCATCCCAACCTTGTACACAGTCTAACAGCACAGGGAAATGAGCTTTTTTCCCATGTGCACTCTGTGCGTGGTTAATAGGGAAACATTTCCTTCTGTGGGATACAAAAGATCGTGGTCTCAAACAGAATCTTAGCTGATTTTGAATGCATATACTGTTGCTGCTGCTTCCATGTTTCCTTTAGATTATTCTAGTTAAAGAAATTCTGAGTTACATTATGCACAAAATGGAGAAAAAAAATAAAGACTTTTCCAAGTCCTAGTGCTTGTTTTGTCTTTTGTAATCCTAGGCTGCTGTCTTGGCCGATTCTTTGAGCTGACTGCAGTGAGCTTTAAGTTGTGTCATTTTACTCAAGAATAGCAGTGTAGCCTGTGTGCTGGGGTTAGCCACTACAGCTCTGCCAAAGATCACTTACAAAGAGCAGACTCTAATTTAGACAGCTTTTAATAATATATAATAATATCATGCAATTAATTAAAAATTTCGATAAAGAAATGTACTTCACATTTCTCACACCATGATGTGAATATTGAAACGTAAGAGTTGCAAAAAAGGAACAAGCTTGTATGTTCCCAAACACATTACAAAAAATAAATGCCATAAAGACAATTTTAAAGATTTTTATGTTCTAAATAGCACTTTATGTTAGAGCTCCTGTATTTGCTGCTTTTTATTTTTTCGTCTCAGGGAGCTATTCTCCAATCTTTCTTTGTATGTTGTTAGGGGAAAGAGTAATGCTTATTTCAACATGAATTTCAGAAATGAGCTGTTGCATTCAGTTTCTTTGAAGTCCAGCCATGAAAAGCAGAGGCTCACATGCTTTTAGGCTCTGATTTTTTTTAAGAGAACAAAAATACACATTTGAGGGAGAATAGGCCCACAGCTCTTTTAATAATAACCTTTATCCCTATTCAATAGCATTTTGACAGTATTGTTAACCAGTGATCTACCAAAACAGAACATGAGTTACAGGCAGTCTTTTGCAGACAACAACAAAAAAGCAGTGTAATAGTTTTCAGTCTAGATTTTCAGTCTAGATGAATTGGTTATAGCCACTTAACACATTAAGATGTTTTTAACTTTCTTTATTTAGGACCTAATGGAAAATCAGCATTAGAAAATAGCTTATACTCTTAGGAAATATATATTCAGCCTGCCTAGCAGGTAAGTGTCAGGAGAGTAACTAAATTAACACAGCAGTTCTCAAGTGCATCAGTTCAACAAACTGCAAAACCAAAACAGAAGCACAAATCTTCCTTCATTAATGGTATTGATTAGGAGATTATTTAGCTCATAGATCTTATTTAATGCTTGGAAGAAATGCTTCTTTACTCTTCGTAGAAGGAGTCTACTTCATCTCTGTATTTCTCGAGCACGGCGAGACGTTTTAACTTCATTGTCGGACCTTAAAAAGTTAGTCACAGTAGCAGAAATCAGAACAAAAACTCCTACCTCATTTGTGCTTTGGGTCATGATGTCCCAACAGGCACTTTAACACAATGTCTGTTACTCTGGAAGTATCTGCTTAAAGTGAGATCATAGAATCACAGAATGCTTAAGGTTGGAAGGGACCTCTAGAGGTCTTCTAGTCCAACCCCCTGCACATGCAGGGTCACCTAGAGCACGTGGCACAGGACTGCATTTAAGTGAGTCTTGAAAATCTCCAGAAAAGGAGACTCCACAACCTCTCTGGGCAGCCTGTTCCAGTGCTCTGTCACCCTCACTGTCAAGAAATTTTTCCTTAAGTTCCTGTGGAACTTTTGATGCTTCAGTTTCTGGCCGTTTCCTCCAGGTCTGTCAGTGGCCACCAGTGAAGAGAGGCCGGCACCATCTTCCTCACTGCCTCCCTTGAGGTACTTATAGACACTGATCAGGTCTCCTCTCAGCCTTCTCTTCTCCAGGCTGAACAGGCCCAGCTCCCTCAGCCTCTCCTCATAGGGCAGATGTTCCAGGCCCCTGATCATCCCTGTGGCCCTGTGCTGGACTCTCTCCAGCAGCTCCACATCCCTCTTGTACTGTGGAGCCCAGAACTGGACACAATACTCCAGATGTGGCCTCACCAGGGCTGAGTAGAGGGGCAGGATCCCCTCCCTCGACCTGCTGGAGACGCTCTTCTTAATGCACCCCAGGATCAATTTGGCCTTCTTGGCCACGAGGGCAACTGCTGCCTCATGGTCACCTTGCTGTCCACCATGACACCCAGGTCTTTCTCTGCAGAGCTGCTCTCCAGAAGGTCGGTCCCCAACCTGTACTGGTGTCTGGGGTTATCCCTCCCCAGGTGCAGGACCTTGCACTTGGCCTTGTTGAATTGCATGAGGTTTTTCACCGCCCAGTTGTCCAGTCTGTCCAGGTCCCTCTGGATGGCAGCACAGCCCTCTGGGGTATCGGCTACTCCTCCCAGTTTCGTGTCATCAGCAAACTTGCTGAGGGAGCACTCCGTGCCTTCATCCAGGTCATTGATGAATAAATTGAACAGGACTGGACCAAGGACTGACCCCTGGGGGACACCGCCAGCTACAGGCCTCCAACTAGACTCTGCACCACTGGTCACCACCCTCTGAGCTCTGCCATCCAGCCAGTTCCTAATGCACCTCACTGTCCACTCATCTATCCCACACAGCCAGAGCTCTTTTATCACGCTGTTTCACAGCTTTTTACCATTTTTTTCAGTATTATACTGGAAGATATAAAAGCATCAATGCACACTAACTAGAACTGGTTATTTAATTGCTCAATACAATCTGAAATTTAACTGTAACTTGTGTTGATGTAGATGAGCCCAGATTTTTACCTTCATACATGCAGAGAAATCTCCTGTTTCTACAGTGCCTGCTACATGCTGTATAACTTGTTCCCTTTCACCCCCATTGCAGTACTAATGGCATGGTTTAGATCAGTACTGTGTACACACCTCAACATCGATCAGCAAATCTTACCTAGTTCTCCTCCAGAAATGGAAAAATCTCTTGGCAGGACTACCCATTTCTGGATGCAGTGGACTCTGTTCGTCGCACTCATGTTGACTTTGTTGATTCCTTCCTGAATGGCCTGGTAAATCGCCCGGTCCCTCGTAGCTACAATCTCCGACACGGTTGTGGCTCTACTGCCCCTCTTCTGGCAGAAGTCTCTAGCTTGCTCAGTAAGGATATCAGTCGGCTCCGATGTGTCTGGATCCAGGACACACTAAAATATGAAAGGAACTGGCTCATCAGTCACTCCCTCCCACCTGCAGTGTTTAAAGTTTCCCTGATCAGGTCTTTCCTAACTAGTAAGGATGAAGAAGGCTCAGCAACAGCATCTAAACATAACGGAAATCTTGACGAGCAGAAACATGGATAACACGAGAGCACTTGCACTAGGGAGACAAGTGAAAAGAAAAAAATACTCTGGTTTACATTCAGGTGGCATAAACACACTTAAAATTTGCCAGTGAATTAGGCTATAAAGTCTTTGTATAGACCTTGAACTTCCACTGTAGTCCCAAATTATTCCATAGTTATAGGAACATATTTATCACAATATTCAATTGCATTATTGCGGTGTAATGCCAACAGTTTGAGACAAAAGCACTTTTAAAGCTAAGACTTCTCAAATTAATATTTCTGTTGTGCTTGTAAATAGGGAACTGCTCGTTATGGAGGTAAACAACTTTAAACTAGGAAAATAAATGAAGCATTTTTCACTTCATAGGTAAATTCTTATTTTCACTGCCCTAAGTGCAAATATTTCAGAAAAAAAAATCAATTGAAATGCACACCATAGCAAAGCTATCCATTATCTGTTCTACATCTATCCTTCAGTGCTATATTAAAAAGAAAAAAAAATGCAGGAAACATTTCTGCTCAAAAGTCAATTCTGTGTAAATGTTTTTTCTTTTTCACTCTAGTAGACACAGAAAAATTTATCGGCCCTTCCTGTGGTAGCAGCTTCTCCTATGCTCTCCCAGAGCCATGCATTGTTCCCACATTCTTAATATAAATTCACATTTAAATAAAAAGTAGGTCTTGTTGCATGCTTATAAGAAACAGCAATAAATGTGAGATGTTCAGCAGTATTTTAACCACTTAAGATGATCTTGGGCTCTACGTTTCATACATTTTTTCCCTCTAACTAATGTCCTCCTATCTACTTTCCAGCCTTTTTGCTAACTGTTCCAAACCTTTCTGCTTTTGCTAGCTGCAGGCAAATAATTCTGCCGAAATTATCATTAAAACTGGCGTACCTTTAGGGTCAGCAACATTGACAAAAACTTCTTCTTATCTCCAATCACCATGGCATTACTAACAATTGGGAGTTCTTTTTTGACAGCATCTTCAATTGGAATTGGAGGCACGTTTTCACCTCCAGCTGTAATAATCAAATCTAGGCATAAAAAAAGGTTATTAGTTGAATTCAGACAAATTCTGAAGAACAGGTTAGTGCCTAGGTAGATCCACTTTTCTTATTCTCATATGCAGAAACTGGTTCCCTCTTCTGAGGAAACAAGGTATATTACGTTATTATTTTCTTAAAAATAACAACTCTAACATTTCTGGACTATGTGCACTTTTGATCTGCAACACACGTGCTCCCATGTGCACACAAATTCCCTTATAAGAACCCCCAGGTAACCTAACTCCAGCAGCAGCTGAGTTCTGTCTGGAGGCACTATTGTACAGGCTGGGTATTTTCCAAGAGTGGCGAGCTGTGCTGAGCTGCTCCAAGTGAGCAGGACCTTCACTCTCCACTTTGGTGTTGTGAGCTCACCTAGAAGCTGCTGGGTACCCTTATTAATTCCTAAAGCCACCAAGAGAGGTCAGACAGACACAAGTCACTAGTGCAGGAAGACTTCCCACAGGCAGCATGGAAAGAGAGAGCAATGTGAGGAGGAAGAAGTCACCATCTGAGAGAGGAGGTCTGCAAAGCAAGGAAGAGCACTGCCTGCCCTGTTTTTGACATGAACAGAGTATAATTTTAAACCGGTTTCTTAATATTTTTGAATTCTTTACCTTATTCTACCAGTAAAGGAGCGTACAATTTTATTTGAATGCATACACTGTGAAGTTTAATACATAAATTCATTGAAATTATTGCTCATTACCCTCTAAGGAAATTTCCAGTGTTTCCTTTTGTTCAACTACCAACTTTTCCCTGTTCACAAATCATGGTCTTTGCAGCATTCAGGCAGCAACATGCTTCAACAAGTGATGCAGACAATTGCTATTCCAGCCCTTTGGGCAATATTATAACTTCAAACATCATGGATCAGGTTGGTACCTGATCCCCTTCCAGTGATGGGCTCAAGGAAGGCAGAGGCAAGTAAGGGCAAACTGCACACACGGATGGGCCCTACTGCTCCGCCGCAGCTACCAAGAGCTGCAGGAACCAACCTGCCCTCAACCTGCCACTAGGCAACAGGCATCAGCCTCCCCTCCGCTCGCTGCATCTCTCTTGCTCTCTCCTATAACAACATTTTTCCATACCTGGGCAAGTATCTCCTGTAGGGACTACAGCTATCTCTAGCTACACTCTTGGGCTTTGCGGCTTTTCTGAATCTCAGCTACCAAAGCTACTGACCTGCTACTGCTTTGTGCGTAATACAGTGAGTCCTAGACCTCGTAAGACTCAGAGAACCACAGAAAGAAGTCTGTCTATCCTGCAATTTAGACTAATTCTGTCAGTTCAGCAATCAGTGAAGATGCGAGTACAACACAAATGCTATGACAGAATGGGACTATGAGTTACCAACACCACACTAAAGAGGAATCAATCAGACAACCAGGAGAACTGATTTTGATGCAGACTATTAAGAGCATCTACCGAAGTCCTAATGCCTGACAGAACTTTATGGTACCCTGTGACAAACTCACTCAGCCATGTCCTCTCCATAGTGACTCATCCTATATTCTAGGAAGATATCTACTCAATTTTTAAATCTTCTTAATAACATCTTAACTGTAACCAGTCTTGCTTTTGAATATGTAACTTGAAAAAGAGCCTCCAATTAAGCAAGTGACCAGTCTTATTTGGGTGGCATTTTCAGAATCAGAGACTGGTTGAGGTTGCAGACCATCTAGTCCAACTGCCCTGCTCACGCAGGGTCACCTCGAGCAGGATCCTGTCCAGATGACCTCTGAGCATCTCCGGGGATGGAGATCCCAGCTCTCCAGCCCGTCCAGGTCCCTCTGAATGGCAGTTCTATATAGTCAGCAGACTTGCTGAGGTGCACTCAGTCCCTTCATCCGGTCACCGCTGAATAAACTGAACAAGACTGGTCCCAGTATTGACCTGTGGGGGACACCGCTAGCCACAGGCCTCCAAACTTTAAACTACTCATTGTAATAATACCCAGTTTATTTTCCTAGCTTTAACCTTCCCTTCTGCTCACCGATTTCAGGATGACACTCTGCAAACACATCCCCTAAAGGCATCAGAGGAACCTAGCTCTGACCTACAGGAACAACTTTTACATAATGGAAGAATTGTCTCTCATTATTGTCTAAACATTTTATGTGTAATTAAGTCAATTTAGTAAGACTCAAAGGGATACTGGACAGCTTCATGGGCCATTGAACTTTCAGATGATCTTAATCCTGCATTATTATTTTATACTATAAATTATTATTAATAATGAATAAAGGTCTGGATGGAAAGCCTCACTACAGGAATTACATCAATTCTTCCTACTGGAGACTAGAAGGAAACTCTTCCTGAGAACTGGCCCTGCCACGGTTTCCTCATAAGAAAGTTTATTTTAGTTTCCTATTAGTTAAATGCTGCTGGCCTTAGAGGAAAGGCACTTCATTAGATGGACCATGTCTGCCATATGACTAAGCAGTGCTGAATACTTAGTGTGAACACAGAGCAAGATTGTTGAATACCTTTAATCCTTCCAGTGACATAGAGGAAGCCATCCTTGTCCAGCTTTCCTAAATCTCCAGAATGCAGCCACCCATCTTCATCAAAGGTTTCTTTTGTTTTGTCCTCCATATTTAAATAGCCCATGAAAACAGTTCTTCCCCAGAAACAGATTTCTCCATTGCCTTCTGTATCTTCATTCACCAATTTTACTCTGCAACCAGGTACTGGTTTACCACAGCTATGAGGGAACAGGGGGGAAAAAAAAACACAAGGCACACAGAAATATAAAACACATTACTGATAAAAAGTCTGAAACACTAAATATCTGAACCTATCCAAAACAGAAGTTGGTACAAATATATAAAAATAAACCATAAATTCACCTGTGCTGTCTGTAAATATATGGCCCAGATAGGCAGTGTGGGCCTGTGGTCTCACTCATCCCATAGGCCTCATACAAGGTGATGTTCAGACCCAAGAAGAAATTCAGTGTTTCTGTATTGAGAGGAGCAGCACCACAAAAATGCTTCTGACAGCAAGAAAATCCCAGCGCATTGCGGATTTTTGCAAGCACCAAGTAGTCTGCTAACCTCGTCCAAAACAGCTTCAAATCACTGCCAGGTACAAAACACATTAAAAGAAAAGAGATTAAGTAAGAGTAATATATAAAATTTGCAAATCAAAAGCACATGCAGATGTTCTTTAGAGATATATTTGCCATTTATTTTTGGTGTTGACATAACATATGTCAATAGGAACAGGTAACACATTTCTCTTCTACTCATTTATTCAAATGCTTTCCACATTTTTTCTAATGTACTCTAAACATTCTGCTTGAGAGTTGAAAATGCAAAAAGAACCTATAACAATGCATTCTGTAAGACACAGCTTTTATGTCTTTCCTCATTCTTCATCGGTTAAATGTGTCTCTTTGAGAATGAATACCACTGCAGCTGAGATTTGCAAGTCCTATCTGAGAAGCTGAAAGCCCAGACAAGCAAAACGGTATCAGCACAATGTAACGTTTGAAATCCCATATATAATCTCAAGGAAGGTGGAAGGGGACCTTTAACAGTCATCTCTGTTTAAGAGCAGCCTAATGTGTTAGATAACTACACTCTCCCTTTTTTCACCGTGTAGCCAAACTCCATTTTACCCACACATATATGAGAGTCTTTCTCTGATATTAGAGAGGCTTCTTACAAGTAGACACTTTCAGCATGATGGAGATCTTGTTCATTCAATACACACCTGCTTGAGCAGTTTAAGTTTCTCTCTAAGCTAACTGACATAGCCCATGAAAGCATTTTCTTCTTCACAAATCCCGACTGAGCAGAAGCATCCTTTAATTTCTCCATGATTTTCTCCCATACTCGGGGAACTCCCATATGAGATGTTGGTTGCACTTCTTTTAGTGTGTTGATCAAGCTGCCCTGTTAAAATCATATGAATTCATATCAAATCATTGCAAAAGGTCCATGCTGCTGTTGGGAGTTTTGATGATATAGCTTGCATCTCGCAACACTTGTATGTAGACCATCACTAAACATGTGCAATATAAACAAGATCTGTTGAATTAGGTATCTGTTTCAATCAGGCAGATGCACTAACATGTTTGCTCTGACACATGTGGGCATACACATAGGAAAAGAAAAAAAAACACTGCTGGTTTATTTTTTTCTGCCTTCCTGTCCTCAAAACCTGCTTATACTTTTGCAGTAGAGGCATTCTTTTCTGTCTCAGTAGAAGCAGATCTGAATCTGGAGAATATATTTTACACCTACATTCAGAGTATTATGAAAACAAACCTGAAGTTAGCTGTTTAATTATGCTAGAATAGTTCTAGCTATTCTAGAACTGAGATCCACTCAGGCACTGGTGTCGAAGTCATTTTTAAGCTTTATGCAGAGGCAGGAAAGATACCAATTTCAGGCACTCTCTTTTAATAGCAGTTTAGAGACCTTGACTATAGACAGGGACCAGTTTTCTAAGCAGAAAGGGAAGCAAATGGAATCTAGAGAAGTGAAGTATGTATCTAAATGAGATTGAGTTTTCCATAATTCTTACAATAACAAAATTTCAACCTTCATCTTCTGCATCTCTCTCAAGACCATAATCTATTCTTAGGCCTTTTTATGAAATAAAAAAGTGCAAGCTTGATTAGGTGCAATGTGTGGCAGATACCTTTAAAGCATCTGGCTCAGCAAAGTAAACTTGCTCTCCCCATTTGATTCCTGTCCACAGGTCGTATATCTGCGCAGCTATGTGGCTGAGTGGGAGATAACTGACTATAGACTCCTGCTGGACCTCTGCAGGCTGCATATCTCCTGCTTTGCTGCAATGTGCTGATGTCCAAGTTATCTATTTAAATAAAGAATAAAACACGTTAGATATTTTTCCCTTTTCACACAAACCAAGCATCCTGACCTGCTATGACAATGTGAAGAACTGCACTCACAGAAACTGCTGGGGACACCATGAGTGTTGACTGCATTGCGGGTGCCACTGCTCTAGAGCCACTTACTCAAAAGAAAGATGAATTAATCTAGCAGCAACAGAGATTTGCAGAAAATATAAGGAAATTCAGTTCCTCCTCTGCCTATCTGGCCTAAGAACACTACAAACTCCCCACTCCCCAGTGCTCCATAAAACTGGCACACTAACAAAAGCAACACTTAATCTAGTAAAGCAGCTATGGGCTAGATGGACAAGGAGAAGATTTATCAGCCTCTTATTTTGCAGCATTCCTACAGTGCGTGATTTCTATCAAGCTGGCAATTTTCACTAGTGCTTTTTTAAAAAGTATATTTACTTAAACAAACAAACACAAAAACAAATAAAAACATGCTAAGCAAGGGGAGTTTAGCATCAGCAACAAGCTCATTTTCTTATATTGACCATCACAGGACTGAGAACTAATGACAAAGACCAGCAGCTGCTGGTCTTCCTGCTCTTCTGGAAACCACTGGGAGATTCATGATGGTGGTTCACAAGCAGCAAAGAGAGCTCTCCCCAAGAGAAGGGCTCCACATGTGAACAATGCTAAAGATTCACTGTTCGACTCTTTTGAGGAATTGGAGGATGTTTCCTTTGAGGTATAGTTCTGTGATGTCATTTTCCTGCTACATATTTCTCACTTGATGCCAGAAAACGCTGTTGAAAGATGCTAAATATCTTCATTATCAGAACAGAACAGAGAGAACTCATACATGTGGTCACATGAGAGAAAAAAAAAAGCTGCACAGAGAAAAAGTAAACCTGGTTCTTTCTCAGAGGAACCTATATCTAAACAGAGTTGGGCAGAACATAGAAAGCCTATTATTCAGGATGCAGAGAGGTGATACAAGTAGCGCATAATGCTTGCTGTCACCATATGTTATGCTTCCTACCAGTACTTTCCCTTTGTAATAACTTAACACATTAATAGAGAGTATGTTTAGTCTAACGAAATGCAGATTTTCAGAGCAGGATTTTACGGAGCAGCCTGCTGTCAAGAAAAGCCACTCCAAGTTTAGAGGGCAGCACTGCAGAAGCACCTATGAGAGAAGGAAACACAGCAAGCAGAACAGGATGTCTTTGAATGTGGCTGTTCTGCCTGCTTGGCCTCCAAAACCTCGCAGCATGCGGGCAGGTTCACAGCACCAACTCAGCACTGGCTTTGCACATGGGACAGCAGGAAACATCTTTTGACTAAAGAAGGCAGAAGCACAGTCACAGACAAGGCATGTTTTCCACTGTTGCTCAACATAAAAATAGCCTGTTTGTAATCAGTAGCCAGGAATAGTTTGGCAGCTAACATGGAAATGACACCAGACTCCTTTGAGATGTAGGAGTATAGGATTTGCGATGTCACATCAGTATTTCTGTCTGTCAAGTCAACTGTGTCCTGCTTCCAGATACCACTGTGCTCAGCCCAACATTGGGGTAAATTGCTCATCACACTGTGCACGTCGGTAATAGTTCCTGCAGTCTTCTCAGAGGCGAGACAGCAACCTAAGGGCAGCCTTTTCACAGGCTGTCTACATGTTCAGAAAGGTTCATATCTCTTCCCACTCCTGCTCAGCCAGCTAAAAATCAACTACTTTTGTCAGCAGACCTCCATGGAAAGTGGAGCAGACCACCATGGAAGTGACTTTGCCTTTCTCTATCAAGGGGAAGTTTTTTGTTCACAGCAGTACAGCTTGGGCTGTGAGCATCAGGACTATGAGATTGTCCTTCAGTGACAGAGGTAGAAACCAGGAACTGGGGAGTATATTAATGCTCAAGTGAAACAGATAGCTTTCACAGAATTTGCTGTTGGTTTCAGGCTGTTTTGACAGTGGCTGGTTGATGCACATGATTTATCTTTTTCAGATGACCTAATGAGGCTGCCTATGGCAATTTATCAAATTCGTGCATCTCTGAAGCAAGGCAGTAAACAAAACACATATTCATAACACAAATGATATTCAAGCTTGCAAAGTGCTACTTGAAATGCAGTTTCACATTAGCAGAAATGGTTTAGAGCATTTTGAAACTTTCTTTTACTTTTGCAACATGAAAGTGCACCACAAAGTATTTTAAGGCTCCAGAATGTATCAGTCATTCGAAACACAGGAATAAATATCCTCAGTGATTTGTTATTTTTTATTCTAAACAGAAAAAAATCAAATACATACGTTGTCATGACTCAGCATGGCTCCTTTTGGCTTCCCGGTTGTTCCAGATGTGTATATTAACACACAGCACTGATTTGGTTTTTGGGAGTTAATAATGTCATCTAAAGCAGCATCACTTACATCATTTCCCAACTCTAGAAATTCTTCCATCTGGAATATGTAACAGAAAATATGGTGTGTATATAACTTTATAACTTTAAAAGTTCTAAAGTTTATAACTTTTTTTAATGAAAGAAATAGCCATAGAGTCAGTACAACAACTGAATTCAGATGCTTCATACTGTTCCACGGAACTATTATCTACCAGCAGTAGCAAGAGGCAGCACCACCATTTTTGGAGGTATATCTAAGACCACAGAGTAGTAAAAGAGCATGATGCAAAGGACAAAAGAGGCAAAAGGAGAGCTGGTGGCTGAGAGTGAATTCTTCCTTCCCTTTGGACCTGTTTAGCCTCAGTGGCACTAGGCTGCCTTTTTCAGGGCACAGCTCTCCTAGGATTCTTTTAATCACCGATCATCATGTTTATTACACTCTTCCACCAAACCACATCTTTGGGAAGAGGGGTCATACACAAGACATCCCCATAGCAGGTGAGGGATTTGTCATCTCCTATTCCCACAGGATGTGACTGCACCAATTTCACTGGCTGCTGCAAAGCCTGGAGGTCCACGGGATGCAGTTGTCCTTATAGGACTTACCAGGTCCTCTTACACTCCTAACCCTACTCTCTTTGCAGAGCAGTGTGCATTAATCACGGGGCCTCTGTTGCCTAGGCTCTGTTTATGTGAACACCACCTGCAACAGATAGTGTTCCCACTCCCCAGAGCGTGGAAGGCACAAACCAACTGTCACACACCACCGAGCTTGCGTTTGCCTGCTAGAAAACGCATGTGCAGAGACCTAGGGCTTTGCCCTCGCTGCAGCAATTGCTCATTAGCAATCAACTATGTCTCAGCCCCCAGTTTGCAACCCAAAACTCTTACCATATGCCCTGTGTTTCAGGTGGTTTGTTTTACATGGAAGCTAATGAACCATCACCACTGCCTTTGGTGACTTGATCTCTGTTTTTAACTTTAGACAATATAAGCTATGGCAACTGTCAGACATTCTTACAGCTTCCCTTCTCCACGAGGAAACTCTGTCTGATCTGTCACTCAAACAAGGTGTTTCCAAACATGTATTTCAATAACAGAGAATAAAATGTATATCTTGTGCCACTCTCCCATAGTTCTCAGGACTCTAGGTTTCAGTGGCTGAATGTTGATCTAGAATTAATTGCAATTACTTACACCTTTTATTAAGAAATAGGTATTGCAAGATCCTCTTGCTACTACAGCTTGTGTTTTACTGTTTTGAGATGTAAAGGATACTATTCATCAACAGGTACAGTATTGTAACAGTAACTGTTTACTATAAACAACATAGTATTTATGAAATTCCAAGAGTAGGCATGGTTAAAACAAGTGCTGGATTCTTTTTTTGCTACTATTTGTGTAGTAGCATATCAGATGATCAAAGCTGAAAATATTTTTACATATTTTTACTGTTTATTCTTCGTTAATACCTTTTTTTTTTTCCTAGAATGATATTGATTCAGCCTGCAAATCTCCATAATGATCTGTATGACACCTAAAATGAAATGGCGATTTGGGCATTTATGTTACATAACTACCTTCAATTATACTTTAAAGAGAATTTGGAAAAATATTTCTTCTGAAAATCTGTTCTGTCTGAAGTCCTAATTTTTAAATTAAAGGTTGGACTTAAAGAACTCAGAAATTTCTGATCCTGAATTTGTCCCATATTTTATTTTGTTATAACCTTGGGGTACAACAAATGTATGCTAATGTCCTGCTATGTCCTTTGGGCATCAGAGGTGATTTTCTTTACCTGTTGCCTATCACTCAAAATGCTTGTTATGCTACGGTAGTGGACAACTTGTATTTCTAATGGTTTGAAAGTACATATTCCCACCTGAAGCTTGTAGCTGCAACACTAATCCTATCAAATAAAAGAAACAGGAAGGCATGACACGAAGACCAGTTAATCGGGGTAGCTCAATTTTAAATTTTAAGTGTCAAACATTAAATAAAGGTAAATTAAATGAAAAATAATGATGAATTTTTCGGAATATGCTTGCCGGAAGACAGCAAGGTATTCTAAAAGGCAGATAATCCACAGATTTTTTTAAAAAATAAAAACAGATAATACCCTATGAGTTATAACACTATCCTAGCATTCATACCGTATACAAATTGGGACGTCTCTCTGGCATGGAGTCCTTATACAGCACAACAGCTTTCAAGTGTGGCAAACGATTCCAGATCTGTTGGATTTTTAAAAAACAGTTTTATAATTTATTAGTCATCTCTTAAGGTTCTTTTCTATTAAAGCATCTGTGACTATCAAAATCCGCCAAAATTGGGTTCACAGTCACAAGAAACCTCCCATTTCCCTCCACCCTCAAATATTTTCCCTTAGATTCACAATCAACAGGCTGAATTGGAAAATAAATGAGGGGAAAAAATACACAGTCTACTCTAGAAACTCCATTTTCAGACAAAACTGTAGGTAATACATTCTGGACAGAAGCCTCCATCAGGGACAACTGGTCCTTGGCCCTGGCTCCCTATGCAGAAGCCCCACTTGTTGCAAACCTGTGATCATTCCTTCACAGAACCACGTTCTTCTGCACCACAATCCATTTTATGGCAAGCTCCCTGCTGATGGAGTGCAGTAACCTCACCAGGTCTAAGGGCGCAAGCAGGAAGGATGGCACTTCGGAAAAGAGATTCTAAACTCGGAACACTGACATACTTAATATTGAGATGCAAATCCTTTACAAATTTGCATGATCCTAATCACTTCCAGTGAACTGTGCTTATCCAACTGGACATTCTGTAGGGATGAAATAGTTTTGTTGTTGTTGTTTTCTTTGGTTTATTTTTAAGGTGACTTTGCAGAGTCTCAGCAGCAGTGAGCGGTCTGCGGGCAAGGATCACAAGCGCCTCGCTGTGAGCCTTACAGAGCCGAGAGCTGCCAAGTCACCAAGCACCTCAAACATCAGCTGCCAGATTTCTGCACAAGGAAACTGCACAAAGAAACTTCCATGAAGAGTTCCATCATAGGTAATAAATACAGGAATTGGGTAATAAATACAGTATTTGGGACTAACGGCATTGAGATAAGCAGAAAAAAATTGCTTTTGCAACTATTCCTCCTACCTGCATTATCTTGTCCAATTGTTTCTGATTTTCCACAACCATGATATTGGTTTTGCTGTCATGAGCAATGTAGTGGCAGGCCTCTGGAGAGTTGGTTGTATATATTCCTGTGACAATTCCCCTGTATTTAAAATAATAATAATAATAATAATAATTACGTAGGTGTATATGTACAATTATATACATACATACATGGACTTCGTATCAAAAGTAAAATGTTTAATTAGAGAGGAAAGCTGAAAGCATGAAGATGTGGAATTACACAGCAGCAGAGCAGTCATGCTTGTTCCAAGCATTCTGATAAAACTATCTCATACATCTACAATAGAAAAATTAATCCCTGAATTTTATTCACTACAAGATGCTGCAAGGTATGATGCAGGATTTTAAAGCACTTGAGACTACAGAAGGGTTATCTAAAGAAGTGCTAATAAAAACTTAAGTCCTTTCTCATCTAATGTTGATGAAGTTGCACGGAGATGACAATTTCAATTTCACTGGCACAGGAACAACCTAAGGCAAAATCCAAATTGTGCCACCACATACAGAAGAACAGAAGGCATCAGGCTAGTTAGTATTTTATCTGTCACTTTGTCCACTTCAACATACCTTGCTGTAGACAGGAATCATTGACATAAAATTAAGACACATCTTCCAACGACAACATACTGTAAAGAATGATGTGCTGAAAGACTGTCACAATCAGACTGTAGCTCTACGGGTGAGGACTTGGAGTATTTTGAATAGACTGAAAGCCACGAGGCTACAGCAGGTCTCAGAGCATGTGCACCAGCTGCAGCGCAGCTTTCAAGATGTAACAGCAATTAGTAATTTGTGGCACGTCCAGACTTACCAAAAGAGGAATAAATGCCCAGACACCCATTAAAAAACAAAAAACAACAAAACAAAAAGCTTACCCAGCAAAAACTGTTCCAACAGCTGAAATGAACCATTCTGGAGAATTAAATCCAAGGATTCCTACGCTGTGGAATCGTTCAAGACCAAGCTTAAAAATAATAAGCCTCAGGTTATACAGTAAAGGCATGCTGGAGATATAGCAGCACAATACACACATGCACACACTAGAACATTTTTATTTACTATTTGGTATTGAAAAACATGTTCCTCACACTGTACATAAACAGCCATTCTAAAACCAGAATTTCTGTTAGAAATTTACAGGACTTAAACTTTCCACTGCCTCCTCCTGCCTGCTTGAGCTCTGCTGTCCAAAAATGTCAGGAAAAAAATGACACTTATAGTACAAGCAGGAACATAAGTAGTATTAATCTTATCCGGTGTTTAGAATGTTTTCAAAATCACCTTTATCTTGCCCAGTTCATGACAGAACTGCTGTGTTACACTTATTTTTCTTTTTGTAATCTTAAGGCCACATACTGAACTTTGTACCTGTGCCTGAGTGGAGCAGAGTCACACAGCAGCTCTGGTCTGGCACTCAAGAGCCTTTGAGAGCAATTCTGTCTCTTTGACCAAAACGTTCACCTTACTTGCTAGGCCAGTGCCAATTTTGCAGGTGGCCTCAAATGAGCTCCCTCAACTTCTCTCAATGATCTTTAACCTCAAAAACAATAAATACCGCATAAAAGAGCTGAAGGTCAAAGATGCTGGCCACCACTCCCTCTCAAAAAACAAAAAAAAACCCAAACCATCAACAACACCCACTTTCTAGACCATTATTTCTTTCCTAACATCATCCAGGAAGCATGAAATGCAGAGGTCACACAAGCATCTCATAACACACACTCCAAAAGAAAAATAATGCAGGGATTCCCAACACCGCAGCTCAGACTGTTAGATACAGCATGTACAAACATCACCATCACCTACTGCTTGTGCACAGTTTGTACTAAACAGAGGTGTAAATGCTCTATTTGGGAATTTGCTACTTTGATTGTAAACCCATAAATATTAGTGAAATATGTTAGTAAATAGAAATAGTTAAGCTCCCTTTTATTGGTTTGCTCAATCATTAAAAATAATTGCTATGTATGCACTAGCAGTGCAAAAGGCTGGCTGAATGGTGAAACATCTTAGATCTATTTTCCTTAAAGAGAAAACACTCTAGTACCACAACATTTTCTAAAACCAGGTCAAAGCTGTTTGATACTGAACTGCAAAATTTCTATTCTTGCTAGCAAGGACAGAGGATGTGACTGCTGCTCATCTTAAGAAGTGAAAAATCAATCAGTAGGAAAACTTATTGTATTTATTTTTTGAAAGGCAGAAAGGAAGAAAAATGGGTCTGTTTTCTGTACCTACCTTTAAGAAGCTTTTGGCTGCTTTTCGGGACAGGGAATAATACTCTAAAAAAGTAATCTTCTCCCACTTGCCATTCTTTTTGCTGGCCAAAGCATTGAGATCTCCATACTTTTCTAGGCTCTCTTTGAACATCTGATGAACTGTTATTGGAGTCTGAGGACATGATTTATCTATTCTCAGTCTGACTCCACCATCAGCAAAGGAAGTCCACAAAGACTCTGGAAGGCAAAAGCGTTATCGAGACTTCCTATCAGTGAACAAGTACTGTGTGCCTGTGCACTAGAAGGCGAGCAGGTTGAGCGAAGGCTGCAGAAGAACGTATTTCTGGTGCTTCCCATTTTTTGGGTGAAGGACTGCCCAATCTTACAGCTTTATCAATAGCTTCATATAGAAAGAGACACCGGTGCAGAAAGTGAACCGAGCTGTTGAAGGTGGCCCGGCCCTAGATGGCTGCTCCCGTTCCCAACTCCTAGCATGGTATTTGCTCTCTTGACCATGCTGACCAACAGAAAGCAATAATGACAACAAAGCTGCTTAATCTCCATGTGCCTTCATCTCCTCACTTGTAAATTAGGTATAATGATGTTCAAAACAAAGGTGTGGAGCTTTATCAAATTTTATTGTATGCTTTAAAGTCAGTGGCCTAAGTCCAGACAGTTTAGAAAACCAGCAGTTACTGAGGATTCTAGGCAATGGAGAGAGGGACTTTATTTAAAGAACAAACAGTGGCAGCCACAAACATTTTAAAAGCAGGGTGGGCAAAGCAGGGGTTCCTGCACTGAGTGCCAACCCTTGGGGACACAGGGCAAGAGATGTCCTGTCGAAGGTGAAAGGCAGTGATGATCCACATGCTTGTTCTCTGCGGGAACATCCCCAAGGCCACATGGGGATCTCCACCTGGAGGTCTGGCTTCTGAAGGAGCAGAGCTGGGCAGCCCTGCAGGTGCCACAGGCTAGCGAAAAACCTAAAACAAAATCACACTATACAGAGCTGAAGAACATTCTTGGCCAAAGAGAGCAAAAGCACCTCTGCAAGGGAGCTGGCAAATCCAAGCAACATTCCTAGAATCACATTACAAAAGTGGCATAATTATGATCATTTTTAGTAAAAACAGACAATGCATAGAAAAACAGAGTCTCCAGAGAGAAAAAAACAAAACGACACACCATTAAAATACCTATATACAAAACAAAAAAAAAAGCACTTCAAAACTTGGCTTCATTTTGCTCTTATTTATGGATTTTTTCCAATTTCAGAATATTCTCTGTGATTTACATTAGAAAAACAGACTCAAGTCTTTCAGAGACTTGATGAGTCACCTTAATACTACACCATAAATATGAAAAAGAAATACAAATTTGAACACCCATTCACTGCCTGTACTTGCATATATTTGCATGCAGAAATTAGATCTGAAAATAGTTCTAAAATCTAGAAAATAAGCCAAAATATTCTAATGGAGCTAACTATTCTTCCCCAGAGAATTTGTAAAAACAGCAGAATATGAATAGCAATTACTGCTGTTAACTAGCAGAGAGTCTCTGCGACAACAGAAAGAGCCTGGGAAGGAATGTATGTCTAAATACTGATTGAAATGATTACCTGTTTTTGGAAAAGCAAAACAGGTGCCCTGTCTAGCTGGCACCTACAAGCTAAATTGCAATGTCGTGCTTGGAAATTAACTCAGAACCAACTGAAACCCAAAGAGGAATCAAAATAAAGATCCTTTAAATACACTATGAATGCTGATACACCCATAGGTTTACTGAGAGCATAAGAAAAAATAAGTCATCATTCTAGCATTACATATTAAAGCAGAGCCAAGCTGAAAGTGCCCTAATGCAAGTAATCAGAAAGGAGCATTTGCTCCCTTCCTCTCACCTCTATTACATTTTCTCCCAAAACGCTTTTTAATTCACTGATATGTGACCTTGGCTCATATCACTCGTGAATTCACTGAGTGTCAGAGGTGGTGAGAAAAAGTTTACTCCCAAAGAGAATGACCTCCCCAGACACAATAAAAAGAGCAGAGATTTTATTCAGATAGATATTCTTTGACGTTGACACTGGGCCTCAAAAGTTTTTTTTTTTTTTTTTCCTCCCCTTGACATCCTCCCCTAATGAGGAATTCCACGAGTCAACTAAATTGTCCCCAAATCACTGCTTTGCTGCTGAAGAAAGAGGCAGGTCACAGCAGTCTCATACATACAGTGCACAAGAGGAAGACTGTGCTGCAGTTTTGCTGAGGAATTGCTCTAGCCCACCTGATCATTTTTGTTACTCCATTCCATGGTGCAAACTGAGCAGTTGTGACATGATACAGGCTTTTTCTCACAGCCTGGATACCAAAAACAGAGAAACAAATAGCAAGTCTTCATATTTTTTCACTTGAATAACCAGTTTTGGCTGAAACTGCTGGACCTTTGGGATGTATAAGGGAGACAACATATTGGTTAAAAAACAAACAACAAAGCAAAGAGCACTTATCCAGTAAGGCTAAGCCATGAGTGAAAACTTCTCTCTTGTTCACTACTTCCCTTGCAAGCATTCTGGTGACTGCCAGAGTGGATTTAGGAATGGAAATGAGTTGTGATGTTTCTGGAGGAAGAACTCAGAGCCATACAAAATTCAAAAGCATCAAGGTCACCTTGCAGACAGTAAACAAACAGGCAGGCTACAGATGGCCCTGCTCTGTGACTCTGCAGATGCCTCCTGAGAAGCAGTAACTAAAACAGTAATTTAACTTCTGCCTGAAACTGATTGAGTTGTAATTCACAAAACAGTAAGTTGATTATATGTCACCTCCTGCAAAGCATTGCTTTGATCTAATGACAAGAAAGGTACAGTCGTCATCCGGGATTCCACAGCTATGATGACATCTCCTTCTGCTGACACTACACATACAGCATTCCTCCTACAACACACACAGAGCATTCCTCTTCTTCACTGACTTTTTTTTTTTTTCCCCTCTCAAGATGTCTTTGGAATTAAACACTAAGTTTCTTATTACTGAAAACCGGTGGCGAGCGCACACAGGCCTGAGTCCAAGAGCCTGATGTTGGTGTCAAACAAATGTCCTCTGTGCAGATCAAGAGACTGACCTAACAATTACAAAGCTTCTGAGTTTCATGGGAACATCATCCAGAACACACAGAGGGGAAAAAAAAGAGGGAATCAGCTTTCCTTGTTGCTTCTCCTGCCTCAGTTCAGGGGAACATTTTGTTATATTGCCAATTTTCCACACTAAAGTTTTCTTTAACTTTCAAACTTCCATGAACAGATCATTTTGTCTTTTAATTAGCCAAAATAACAATATGGAAACTTGTTAGATTTTTTTTTTCTAGGAGAAGAGAAAGGAAACTATATAAATGGCAATGAAATACATTATTCCTCCGATGCAAGAACCAAAAATTCCTCTCCGGGCTGGCACGGAGGGAGTGGTGCAGCAGAACACACAATTAAGTTTAAAACATGCTTCATAACAACAGTGCTAAACATAACAACAACTGCTAAAATCGATGACGTTGCACAAAAATGGAAGTGTGTGGAGGGTGTAATCAGGAACAAGCTCTGCAGGAGGAAGCACTGCTGCAGGAGCCTTGCCCAGACACGCCGGCACAGAAGCAGGAAAGCCAAAACTCAGTATCCAGGAAGTCTGACAGCAGGTCTTGCCACTAAATACCAAGGCAGCAGAGAAGTACTACCTACACTAGAGGGAAACCAAATTAGAGACCACTTTAGCAAACAGGACAAACAAGTCTGTGGACACAACCGGATACATCTGAGAGTACTCTGAAAGAGCAAGCCAGTGTCATCGCAAGGCTGCTCTCCAGCATCTTTAGAAAGGCAAGGCAGTCCAGGCAGGTCCCCAGTGCCCAGACGAAGACAAATGTCACCTTCATCCTCAAAAAGGGGAAGAAAGAGGATCCAGGAATTAAAGGCCGACCAGCCTCACCTCAAACCATGGGAAGGTTATCAAAAAAATTCTCCAACAAAATGGTTTTCACCATTTCTAGCTATAGGTAGATGACCACACCAGCCAGCACAGATTTACCAAGGGAAAACCACGTCTGACCAGCCTGACTGCCCCCATGCTGAGATGGCTGGCTCTGTAGCTGAGGTGAGAGCAGCGGGAGAAGTCACAGCAGTCTTTCACGAGGTCTCCCACAGCGTACTTGAAGGCAACCTAAGGAGGTCAGAATCAGATGGACGGTCGACGAGATGGTTGAAAATCTGGCTGAATAATTAGTTTCAAAGAATAGTGATGAATATTTTAAAGTCTAGCTAGCACCCAGCTACAGTGACATTCTTTGGGGGTCCATCCTGGGAACAACGTTCCTGAACGCCGTTAATCTCTTGGCCAGTGGAACGCGCTCTCGCCGGCTTCAATGATGACACCAAACTGGAGAAATTGGTCAACACACTGAAGGGCAGGGCTAGCCTTGGGTTGGACTTCAGCGAACTGGAGGAAGGGGCTGACATAAACCTCAAAATTCACCAATGGTGAATGGTAAGTCCTGCACAACAGAGCACCCAGAATAGTGCCTGGCTCAGCAAAAAAGGGCCTGGGGGTCCTGGCGTAGAGCAATTTGAACATGAAACAGCAGTAGGTCCCTGTGGATATAAAAATATCCCGGGCTGCAAAGTCTGTGCCAGTAGATCATGGGAAGTGATTAATTCCTGCTACTCAGCGCTCGTGAGGCTGCACCTGGAACGGTGAACAGTTTTCGAAGGCCTCACATAAGAGTGATTTTATCAAAACTGAAGCAAGCCCAGATGAGGGCCATCCAGACGGTCAGGGGACTGTAGCACACCACACATGAGGAGCAGCTGAAGGAGTTGGGTCTGTTCAACCTGGAGAACTGGAGATGAAGGGTGGAGGGGAACTAACTGCAGGCTGCACAGCCTGAAGGGAGGATATAGAGCTGGAGCCTTCTCTGAGGTACACAGTGAAAAGACAAGAGGCAATAAGTATCAGCTGCGCTACGGAAGATCCCTATTTGACAAAGAAATCAGTGAGAGCAGTCAAGCACAGGGACTGAGAGATGGAAAAAAGCTCCATCCTTAGAGATTTTCAAAACTCAGCTAACAAGGCCACAAGCCCCCTGACCTAACTTTGAAGACAGACTTGCAGGAAGCAGGACTAGTTGCCCTCCAGAGGTCTCTTCCAAGCTACATTATTTTGTGATTTTATTGGTATAAAACCAACATACATGAATTTTCTTTTAATTTGTGCTGGCTTTAAGCCAACACAATGCTTGCTGCCAATAGTAAGATTATTCTGGATTTACATATGCATTAGGAAAACCAAAATTGGCCTGGTTCCACAGGAATGGGATTCTGCAAATTGCAGGAACTAATGGGGAGGGGGGAATTCCAAACAATATGAAGTTCTGAGGTTGCAAAATATACCTATTATAACATGAGAAAGACACTTCTCTGCAACAAGAAACATCAGAGTCTCCTTCTTTTCTCTTGATATACCATGCAGACATTGAGCTCTCCTCTCTCAAAAGACTTCCTATCTAATCACTAGGCCACTTCCATAAATATCTGAGAGTCTCTGACATTAGTCCTCACTTTGCACTCAGCATCTTTATAGCTGCAGGGTGTTTCCAAGTCTAACATTGCCACTCATTTCAAGGGGTAACTAATAGTAGACAGATTCCAAGAGTTAAATAAAAGACCTGAGTAACTTAAATGCTAAGATCCTGATTCACCAACTTAGAAATGCATCTAAACTCAAATAAAGAGATGGCTTAATTAAAATAAATGAGGTATGACTTGTGCTTGCAGGAAAATTATGAGGGAACTGCTGGAATGGCTTCTACCTTTAGTTGTCCACCCCGCGTTGCTTGTCGATGCTGTGGCCAGCACTGCAGGAGTGGCTGCATGGCACGTGCATTCCCTCCCGAGCAGCTGGGTTCACAGCCCAGCACGCTACTGTGAACTGCAGGCAGCAGTAACTCCAGGAGAGCAGCAAGGTGGTAACTGAGGGCCAGTGTCCCAGATAAATTCTCTTACAAAAATAGGTCAGAGTCTTCACAGGCTCACTGTCGTGCACACAGGTAAGCACTCTGAGGAATCACAGCCTCAGAAATAATCTATTTATGCAATGTCTGTCTCAAATAGCTCAATAAAATGCCCTGACATTTTGAAATTTTAGTTATCAGCCATCCAGATTACTCTCCTGTTTTATCAAAAACGGGCAGCAGTTCACTCCTTGAAAAGTTAAGAAACCTACTCTGCATCAAAAATTGCTTTTATATATGTGTATGTGTGTATATGTATACATATGTTTATTTACAAAGTCTGCATACGGCACTCCAATAGAGCTAAGTCAGTCTCACAAGATCTGCTTACAGTCTCTTCTCCAATTGTTTCACAGTACAAACAGACCTTGTTTAAACAAACAAATTTAGACACTAGCAGCAGTCTCACCAAGGCAACAGGGAGCTCCCTCAGGGCTGCCAACCTTCCAAAAAGCGGTGAATGCTGTGCCAGTAACCTGCAGCTCTGAGCTGCATGGCAGCACAACAAGGTTAACTGACTGTTGCCCTTGCTGGCTTAAAATTACATTTAAAATTACAGTACGAGTATACTACAGTGTAACACAGAACTGTAGATATTCATTTACAGCCTGCAGTTATTACACAGTATGCTGAACCCTGGAGAGCTGACAGGCAGGCTATGATGTAAAAAATACCACCAGACTTGGTTAGATTTTTATGCCATCAGGCTATTTTTCACTTTTACTTAGGTATATTCTCAGATATAAAATATAAATATAAATAGTTCTCAAATAAAATATCTGGGAGACACTTCTGAATTCAGGCAAGTTTACAAAGAGGTCCTGAAAAAATATCAGTTGCCTTGACAAATTTCAATTACATTTTATTTTTGCCCCGTCTTATCCAAGTCCTTAAAAACTAACAGTTGGAATTTGCAAGAATAAACACAAAGATTACATTAACAAATTCTAAAAACAGCTTGAATAATCCTTCGTACGCTTACCTGTTGGTTCTTTGCCTTCATCTTGGGTCTTCTCAAAATGAACCAGTAAATCTTTGGAGACAGTCTGCACTTCTGTAAATGTTCTAAAAGAAAACAGACTTATTAAAAGGTTACCAAGCAATGCCAAATGAGTCCACTGCAATCAACATATAAGACATCGCAAAAAAAAAGAACACAGCTGGAAGGTGCCAAGAAATATAAAAAGTAGAAAAATAGACAGCTCTGAGGGATAAAGGATATTTTGCCTCTTGGTTGCAAGCTCCAATACAATCATGCCTTCCAACAGCAAGGATCACCTTCTTGTTTCATTCACTTAATTTAGATTCGGCATCATGGAACTTAATAGATGGAGACACTATTTTTGAATCTCAACAAAGAGGCCATGAACTGTACAAGTAAAAAGAACGATCATTCTTAACCTTGATTATTCTGCCAGTGTATTAACATCATAGTACCTGCATATCTGCACAGCTGATATTTGTTGAAGGTCTGAGGTTGGTCTTTTCTAGGGATAGGAAGGGAAGAAGATCTAGTTCCAAATAATAATGAGATTATATTTTTCAAAAACTTAGCAAAACCAACAGATTCTCTTTATTACATGAAACTAACCTTTCTTGGTGAAATCGAACAAGCAAAGATTAATGCACAGATAAGCAACTCAAAACAGGAAGTCAGTAAGGTAACAGTGCAAAGGATTCCATGAGCAAGACATCAAAAGTTGCACTGAGCATTTGGAAATGACTGGCTACATAAAGCAACCAGCTTGCTTTCATTGAGAGCAATCACTACAGTATGTATTGCTAAAGTACATTATGCTATTTATGAAAATCCTTACACATTAAAAAAATATGATACAGCAAACATAATTAAAAAATTTTATGTCTATAACTAGCCAGGGTGAATACCAGTAGCCTGACCATATAGAAAGAAATTGTCTTCTTTCCATTACAGGCTTCAGCATGCAGCCTTTTTTAATATAGCTGACTTCATTTAATAGATCAAGGGGAAGGACACAATCTTCACAGGCCAAGAACAAGTCTGGATTATCTTCATTCCCCCTGAACAGGTGAAATAGAAGAAACCTGAGAGAAAATGAAGTCTCTTCCTTCTACAGCATGATAAACTAACTGGAAAGATAGGAGAAAAAAAACAAACAAAAAAACTATCCAGACATTGGCCCTCCCAGCTGCCATAAAAATAATAAGCAACTTCAAAAGCAGTTCTTCACACAGTCATTCTCTACAGAATTGCAGAAATACATGCAGTTTACCAAATGATGACGAACAATATTAATAGATTAACAATATGTGCATTGTTAATGTTATTCACAAGAATTATTTGCCTAAACTTATTTAGTCGCAATTCTTTAAATATATACACCTAGTCAAAGTACCAAAATCTGAAAATCACATTCACAACTGCTGCCAAAAAAAAAAAAAAAAGGTTTGAATAAAGAGCTCCCTGAGCTGTCAGTAATTCAGACTTTGCATTCACCCAGTGCCCACTGCAGCAGTGACCAGAGCCACCCTCTCGGGATTCCAGGTGAAGCTGCCACCTCCTCCCTTTCCTGGTGTTTCTAAGACAGCATCTTTTCCCACTGCAACCTTCTTGCTCTCATCTCATTCCTGGGTTATTTTGCAGTATGTGGGCTCTGAATTAATTTTAGTCTGGTTTACCTTATGGGAAATATTCTCTGTTGAAGACATTGTATTCACATGTTATCAAAGAAGTCAGGATTAATGTAATGCTTAATTTTAAATAAAACAATGTGTTTAAGGTACAGAGTTGAGACCAGATGGTCAAACATAATATTGCAGTTCCATCCTGCTTAACTTCTCAAGTTTTCTTGCAAGCTACTGCAGTATTTTTGTTTTCTTTTGTTTTTCCTCTCAAAATAAATTTTTCTGCAGATAGGCTGAGACAAAGAACATAAGCGAGTAACAAGGGATCCCTTGGTTATAGTGTCCTCTGAGTGAGTACAATCCCTGTGCCACTTACATGCTTTTTTCCGAAAGGGATCCGTGCAGCTCCTCTGGGAACACTCTCGGAGCACTGCTTCCAGACTCGGCCTCTTAGGCAGGCTCACTTGTATTTTCCCTGTACCGTAATCCAAAGCAGCACAGATCCTTAATCTGCTCAACTGTTCCTCTACATCTCATTTACAAGCTCACCCACCAGGCTGCTTTCAAGTGGTAGCAAGCATGTTACTACATATTTCTTTTAACACAGTCTCCACCTTGCAATTAAAGTCTTCTCTCTGGCTGCCTTGCCCAAAGAAATATTTTGTTATATGCATGTATTTATCTTAGTGAGCAAGCTGTGCAAACCCTACTTCTTTGCCAGACTTGTGTTGCCTTAGGCTTTCCCAATGATTAAGTATGGACCTTATTTATTTCACAAAGATGAGGCTAAACTGGAAAACATGCAGCTTTTTGTCAAGGCTTCTCAATTTTGTTTTCACCTTTCATTGCTTGCTCCTGCTGAGAACAACGTGATGAATCTTCTCTTGACACATGAGGCTTGCTTGTTTGCTTATTTAAGAACTTCATAATAAAGCAGGTAAAAAAAAAAAAAAAAAAAAAACCTTCCAATCAGTGTTTACTTCAGCTTCCTCATTCTTTGTGACCAGTGTCATAAATAATTACTACTGTTTTCCATCAACAGCAACGTGTTTTGTTTTGTTTTTTTCCCTCCTAAGCTTTTGTTACATGTTCTCCAGGAGACCTTAGCAATATACATTCCACTAACACTAATCCACGAGAGCTGCTTTCAGTAGTATGACCTGGGCCTACATCTGCACATTCCAAAGTACTTTTCATTGGCTGGTAGGCGTTTCCAGCAGCTCACTGGGGCATTTTAAAATAAGATGGAATCCTTAAGTAATCATTTGACAAGTCTTTTGGCTGCAAAAAGGAAGGGGTTAAATTACCTGTGGGAACCACTGAAACCTTAATGATCTTGACACTCTGCCCAGAAACTTTGGATACTAAACCTCATCATCTGGCTCCCATCCTAAGCAATTCTTCTTTCCCAATTTTCCATTAATCTTGCAAGTGGTGAATCTGGCACTTTAGAAGAGAAGTCTGGGAAGAGGATGAAGAGGGAAGGGCTCAGAATAAATCCAGAATCACAAATCTGTTCCAGAATTCAAGAGAGTGAGGTCCCTCTGACTTAAATCAATATGTAAGAATATAGTAGCAAAGCTTCAATAGTTCAATAGACCGAGATTCACAAAATAGATGAGCAAACATGACATCTCCAAGCTGTGAGAAGCTGGGAACTGTTACATAAGACATTTTAATGATGCTTTCTCCTTTGCCACTATGTAAGGGGAAAAAAAGATAAAAGACACACCATGAAAACACTAAAAATTACGTGCAATTTTTTTCCTACCTTCCTACTTTCTTCTTCTTACCTCCTATTGGGAAGGTAAAGAGTCCCTTAGCAGAATATACTTTGCAGGGGCATTGTAAAGGAAACTCTAGCCAATCTCCTTTATTTACTAATTATTCCCCTTTTTAATGTAGGACAATACTATAATATATTCCTTATTGGCTCTATTTAAATCTTCCCTGTTCACTGTCCTCAAAGAACAGGTAAGAGACAGTCTTCAATTAGCTTTCATGTCCTTATGAGATTTAAAAAGGGGCCAACACATCAGCTGAGATATGTGCCTACTCACAAAAAGGGTCAGCTGATCTGACAAGCAATTAGCCTTCAGCAAGTAAACTAAACTGGTTTCTCAAATTACTACAAATTGCCCCATACAAAAATATATTTAAAAGTAACACAAAAGCTTAATACTAAAGGCCTAAATTTAACAGCTGAGACCTATTTCACTATATGCTATTGTTGGCACACAACTTTGAGTAAAGCCTATCTTTATTTGCAAAGAGTAAAACCCCAACCTTTTTTTTTTCCTTTCCTTTTGCTATGATTAAATATTTTCAAGAATTAGGCCATTTTGTCTAGTGAGCAAATAAGTTTTAGAGATAGCTAAGAACTATGTGGGTGAATAAGAAGAAATGAACAATATATCTGCATTTTTAGGCAGAAAGGCTCTATTCAACAGCTGGAGTGTACTACAACCCTTCACTGACCTTGGTACAGACTTTCTTGCTCCGTTTCTGACCTACGCAGCAAAAATCCAGCCCTGAAGCTGAAATATTCTACTAGCTGCCTCTGTATGCCTATTTGCAGGGAATGCAATAAAGTTTGGTCATACAGAACTCATTATTTCCTCTCTTCCTCATTTCTGAGGTCACAGTGATTCAATTATAGCCTTATAAAAGATCTTTTTACCTCTGTCCATTTTGCTAGAATCTTACTTTCTGTTTCCCCTGAAGCCCCACTTTCAGGACACAAAATGAATGCGTAAAATTTGCTACCTAACCTCAAACCTCCATTCAGGAAGACAACACTGTTTCACAGGACAACAAATATGCATAGGCTTTTCCAAAATAACAACAAAGAAGTCTCTACTCCAAAGACTTTGAGTGCATCAACTGCATTTCAAATTCAAGTCTTTGTCATATCCTTTTCAAAAGGAAACCAGAAACAAAGCGCATGCTGAACAACTTTTTAAAACAAAATACAGGGAACTTAAACTACAGCAGTACCTTCATGTCACTGCAAATGATTTTTTTCTAATTCTCTTTCAGCTTTTTTTTTTTTTTAATAAGGATAATCTGGAAGCCTTTTTCCTGCTAAAGTATGTCTGGGGTAGAGCAATGCATAGATCAAAATTCACTAACTTACCAAAATCATAACTTTCAAGAGTCAACATAAATATTTGTACAGACTGACCAAAGTTGTAAAGGTTTTTTTTTCTCTCCAAATTAAACAAAAGTGACTATTCTAGTTTTAGTTATTTTAAGATTCAAGAAGTAAAAAAATCCAACCAAAAACTTAAAAAGATTTTTAAATTTTGTTCCTTTCCATAAAACGTTAGTCTAGAGTTAGCACTTAAGGACAGTGCGAGCTTATCCAGGACAACAAAATCCACAGTAGAAGAAGCCACAATGATGAAACTGGACCAAACCAACCATTTACCTGAGATGTTCAAGTAAAACTTCGAAGTGACATAACATGAAAGCTGTTACCTAAACAAACATGAAGTTGGAATTAACAGAAAATGTAGTATCAATCTGCTACGATAATGCATTCTGCTGGGATGAATACCTAGTATTCAACAATATTGTCAAACTAAAAAGTTAATTTGTTTGCTAGGAGTTTTGCTCTTCTATTCTTTCAAATGCATCTTTTCAAAGACTCTTCATTTTCTATGAAATTATTCTAGGAAAGAGACCTGTGTTCTAAAATAAATAAATCTGCATTAAACGTCTGAGAAAGGCATTCACCTTTCCTCTCCACCATTTGCTCTAATGGGTCAAGCACAAATTTTGTTGCCCTTAATAGGAAGAAGATGCTCAATCACTTGACACAGGGAAGGACAAATCAGTTACTAAGGCTTATTCCTTCAAATGCACCAAGGAAGAGACATCCAGTTCCATAGCTGCAGTTAGGGTAACTTTGAAGGTCCACAAAGTGGATTATGATAGGTAATATATGAAGAGCAACTGATACTACACTTTAAAAGTCTCAAATGTTACTCTTCACATCAGTGACACATGAGTAGATGTTCAGAAGTGTGATTCACTTGATTCTGAACTATCTGAACTTTTTTATTTCAGATGTTTGAGAGTGCTTGCAATCTCACTACATGCTTGAAAAGCCATTAATCATTTAATTTACTGGAGTGTAAGAGCCTAGTAGCTTACCGGTGTTTTTAGCTGAGGATTTTTAGCTAGAATTCCATGTATTTGCTAAGCTGTAAGCAGCTGAACTATGCAGGCTAAACATACCTCTGTTATCAAAAATGCTATGCACAAACTTCTGCAGAGCTCGTTTCTGGGTCTATAGACCTCTGTGCTACAAAATGAGCACCATGAAATTAGATATATGCAGGTAGGATGCAAACAACAGTCCATATGGAACAATCCTATTCGGATTGCAGCAATACTACACGATAGAACAGAACAAATAAGTTTAGACTGTCACCATCTTTTCATTCTAGCCTCAATAAAACACACTTCTTGCTCCGTATTACATAGTAAATTTAGGATTATACAGAAAAGCCTTTTTGTGGAACTGAGAGGTAGTAAAGAAGAACTTAAGTTGTGAAAAAATGGTAAATTAGTTGGTTAATACAAATACTTAAGCTACTTTTTACCTTGTTTCATAGCTTTCTGTAATGTTCATTGCATTTTCATCCTGTAGTTTTTTCGTAAGGATCTCTCCACTGTTAGGCATGCCGGCAAGCCCTCTAAAGCTGGTCACAAATACGCTCAAGAACTGTGTGGGTCACGCATAAATAAGCGACTTACACAACTGAAGAAACCAACAATAATTGGTTATTTGTTTTTTTTTTTAAAAAAAGCAAAAGAACATAATAGAAGAGGAGGAGCCTATTCTACAGAAGCTATTTCTTTCCAATTTTAAGATGCTTGCAATGTCGCAGTTCCCATGAGCTGCTTTCTGCTAAACTTTCCTTTTAATTCTGTTTTCTTTAATTATCCATGAGAAGAATTTTAATGAGTTTACAATGCTTTAAGATGCAAATCTTCCCTTCTGCCAAGATTTCTAGCGAATCAGTTCACAGAAGCTGAAGCTATTGTGCTTTTCTTAACTTGAATTTCAAAAGGCAGTATTATGCAAAGTTCTTTTTCTTGAAGAAAATGCAGATTAATTACATTAGGAAATGCCTTTGAGTCAGTGATACCTATGCAACCCAGTACTGTAATGGCCAAGTACTCACTTTGCTAACGTCCCAACTACTAGCACTTAATTAATTTCTACTCACCAAACCCAACCTAGCATATACTGAGTTTCTACAGATGACTGAACAAACTGCTTTGGGGATGTAAGAAAGCCTAAGTTTAGCCACTGCGGCTACTTCCAGACTAGTAAATGAAATAGATCCAGGGAATGGCTCAAGCCACCCATTGTGAGCACTTTCCCGGGGACAGTTCTGGGCTGTGCCAGCTGGCATTTCCCTGAAGTGCCTGGGGAAACAGGGGACAACCCAGGCTAAGGGCTGTTCCGGGGAGGCTGAGTTAATCATCACCCTGTCCAAAGGAGGAAGAGAGGGATACAAGCTGTACCGCGCCACTTGGCCTCAGGGCTAGAAAACATGCTCTGGACTGCTTTACTTGGTCACAGCTATAGTGAACAGACTAATGTAAGATTAGTAAGCGTCAGTTTAGTCTAATTCTCTACAAAGATTTGTATTTTATTCCAGTGTATATTGTACCACACAATTGCTTGATTCTGTGTAGTACAATTTGAAAAGAAAGAGATATGAATGCGTGGGATACTGTAAACAAACAAGATGCTCTGCACTGAATTTGCCTGTGCTGGTGAAACAATTCCAGGTATTCTTCAAATAACAAATGCCACCAAGAGTGGATAACTTATGCAGCATTCAGTAAGGAACAATCCGCACCTGCAGCTGATTTTACAAGTTGCAGTTTACAGGAGGCTATGAGCACAGCTACTTTATTTCATGCCTGTATCTATCTGTATGTAGCTAGCATGGGACTGTGTTAGACTCACACTGAATATTTGCAGTAGGACAGGCTGCTCTTTCCAGTTATAGGTGAACATTTCTGGGTTGTGACAAGCTCACAAAGTTATGAGGGTAATTTTAGGAGATGAATAAAGCCCATGTACTGTTTACGTCCTTTGCAGCACAATTACGATTGGTACCTTTGAGAAATTAGTGACTGTCACTTTGTGTTAAAGACACTGCCACTGCAAACCTGCATTGTCACAAGATCCCAAACAGAAATATTACAGATGCCAAAACAAAGCTATGTTGTTACCATGGTCAGTAACCAGCTGAACTGCCACGCGGAGATCAAGCTCAGCGTGGGAGGAGTGCATGGCACCCCTTCAGGACAGGACATCTCAGGTTTAAATCACATCACTGCTATGGCAACACGAGATCACACAGGGCCATGCGCTCCCTCACTCCTTCACTTGGAAGGCAAGAGTGGTTTTGCTTTGCTGGGAAAGCTGCATTTCTTTAAAACAGACGGTAACGCGTGTCAATAAGGGATACTCCTGGCTGAACAGTTCACTTGGACCAAGTGGATTGTCGACTTGCATCAGCAAACAAACCTGCAGCCAAGAAGACAGTTATAGGCGCATATTTTTAAATTCTTTAATTGGATACAAACATACAAGTGTCAAATTTTTCTGTTACAAGTGTGATATTAAACTATCAGTCCTACTGTTATTCTGGACTTCCAGCAGCCAGACAGCCAAAAAAAGAGCCAGTAAAACATCTGCTACCTTTACAGTTTCTATTTCAAAGACTTTATGACACTTTGTCATAAAAATGGCACCATGGCATCAGTCCTCCTAGAGCCTGGCAGTTTTCCAGCTTGCTACTAATAATACCAACTCTCTATCAGCTATTTTCCTGAATGGCTATTAATTTCATTTACTGTGATTACATGTAACTTTTACCAGAAAAAAAATATTTATTTTTGCTTTTATTTTGCTTCTTTATAAAATTAAATATTAAATTTTGGTCTCTAACATATTTAAACCAAAATAAAAACATAGTTATCTCAGCACTTCCTCTCAAACTAGAGCAGGTTCCAGAGTTCAAGCAAAATTTTGAACAATAACATCTACTAATGACAAACCCAAACATTTCTGCAAAGATGATTTTGGCTGTACCTCCATTAAGTCTTACTAAACAAATACATCTCAAAGCATATCTTAAATATCAAAAAATCTTTGCTAACTTGGGCCAAGCAGCAGAGGATGAGAGCAGATTCCAAAAAGAAAACCCCCAGCCAAGCTGTGCCAGTTTAAACTCAACACACACTCTTTATGAAGGAGTTTAGAGCGTAATTTTTACCCCAGATGTGTCACCCTGTACTTACACAACCAAAGCAAATCTCTGTCAACATATCTAGGCTAAAACAGAGACTACTTCACATACATTCATTAGGAAAAAAAACACAGTTTAAGCCATAAAACGCATTATCCTATCCAAAATCATAATCAGCTACCTGTATCAATATTCAAATAAATTTTCAGTAGCAAACACTCTTTAAAAATGTTTTCTCTCATCAGGCATGCCACAGCAATGGAAATTTAATTTTGCTTTAAAAACAGTGATTTCTGCTTTCTAGGGATTTGTTTCACAACTATAGAAAATTAGCAAACCAGATCAGCTCTAATCAACCAAATCAGAAGGAAAAAAAAAAATCACAAAGCTCCTTGAGTGCCAACAACAGAAGCATCCTAAAAGCACCCAGGGACGCCGCAAAAAAACTGTAGCAGCAATTTAGCTCTTCAACAGCAATTTACCCCTTGGCCTCTGAGATGTGGCTTGCAGTAACAGCCCTGCAGTTTAGAAGCTGTAATTTATGAGAGATGGTGTATAGTCAGATAAAAGAAAAAAATACAAACAATGAGATTTATTTAAGTGCATCTTGTATAGCAGAGATTAAAGGATAAACACATACTGGTCCCAGCACACGAAGATGCTGTATGTGCCACAGGCCAGGTGGTAGGTAGTGTTTCTTTTATGGTAGCAGTTAGGACACTCATTTTAGAGGAAAATGCAGAGTTCTCTGGTGGTTACATAAAAGAGGGAGTAGGAGCCAAGTGACCCAGGTGACAGCCCAGACCTGCCTACCTGCAAAGAACAGAACTCCTTGGCTTGCTTTTCTGTTTACACCTACATGCAAATTCAGTACTCGGTGAGTAAAAAGTGAGGTGATTCAGAGTATTGAAAGGCAGCAGGAGGGAAAGAAGAGTCAAGATGGTCATCTGAGAAACAGGAAAGCAACTGCTGATTAGGAACAACTGCAGCCCCTAGGAGGCAAGGTGTGTAGCAGAAGAAACATAAATTGGGCACACGCCCTGTCATTGGGGTAGCCAAGCACATAGTGCAACCGGTGCTGTAATTGCTGAGTAGCATGTCTGCATGTTTAAGGAATGTATTGCATTTATTGCCAATTGTGAGAAGTGGCATGCAGCTAAATGAGCAGTGGAGGAATCCTCTCTGTTCTGCACTGGCAAATAGGAAAGATTTTGGAGAGCTGAAGCAGGATCCTATTCTCCCAGGTAGCAGCATGAGGGCAGTTCTCAGACTGGAAGGATGCAGGAGGTGCAGGCAAGGTGAAAAAGAGACTGACAAACCGATAACTCCTGTATTTACCCTAATCCAAAACCCTACTGCCTTACCACTTTTCCCACTAATTCTCTAAATAAATTAGAGGAGTCGGGTGTCTCAACTGGAACACAACACTGAGAAAACAAATACCTGATGCTGAAGACAAAGTCATAGGTAAATATAACCTGATAGCTCACTCTGATAAAGCAAGAGGAGTGTAAACAAAGCAAGAGACCCAGTCCCCACCGGCAGACACACACACAACAGGGAGTTTGCTGGCAGAGTACTTACCAACAGCTGTTGCTAGTAAGAAACTACCCACAACTCCATAGTTACCAATATATACCCATAGGAGGGTTTCTACCCGCAGAAACTATATGCTAGCTCTTTATACTTATTTTAAATTAACCTTTTAAATCTGTGTCAGTGAATTTCATGTGCTCATAAAATATCTTACCTGCTAAAACTTTCAGCTGCCGTAAAGCTATTAACACCTTTAAAATCTATTCTTAAACAGGAATATTATCTCCGGGACTGTAACTTTATAGCTTATTTATTTTTAATGTGAAAACCATCACCGAAATAAACAAGCATTTCCTCAAAAAAAAAGTATGCTTCTAGATCTAATAATTAACAAGTGGCATTCAGGCATTATTTTACAAAATAATTTCTATGCTTACTTTTCAATATAGATTTGGAACTGCGCAATACAGATTAACGTGTTTTGCTGCTGGTAATTTTTCTTGCAAATAACTGTAATATCCAACAATGACTTTTTTAATGGGGTTTGAACTGTCCCTTTCATTGATATTTTTTTCTGTATGAAGACCAGTTTGCATAAGTTAGAGCTTCTGGTAATATGCATTTAAAGTACAGGAAAAAGCTACATTACCATATCTCCAGAGAATTTTCAGGTCACAGTCCATGCTAGAAATGAACTTTTTTCCCGTGGCCATTTAGCTTTTTAGTTCTGTTGCCATTCATGGACCGCTGCAATCTTTGGGTGAAAATATATATATGCATACACATATATATTTTTCCCCCCACCGAACAGAATATGATTGCTTCTTTATTAATCTTGAACTTGAACCCAACCTGTTCTTACTTCACACAGCCTCTGCACACGGTGTTGTCCCGTTGTGACACCGGCTCTTTCTAGCGTTCCCCCCACTAAATGGAGCCCCAGCCGCATCCCACTCCCCGGTGCCGGTTCCCTCAGAGGAATGGCGGGCGGGCGGGCGGGCGCGCGCTCCCAGCCTGGGCCCGAACTCCGAGGCCGCTGCCTAGCCAGGGCACGAGGGGGCGGCCCTCAGGGCCGCGCGGCCCGGAGGAGGGCGGACATCTTGTCTGAACGCGCTGCGCAGTGCGGAGCCACCGCCGCAGAACGAAGGGACCCGGGAGGAGAACGGGGAGAAGGTTGTGCCGGGGGGATAAAACCGGCACCGGGGCGGCGCCCCGACGTCAGCGCCGCCGCGAAGCCCCGCCCCCTCCCGCGGCTTTACCGGGCGGTGACGTCACGCGCGGGACTTCTAGAGCGTTCCAGAGCGGTGACGTAGGGTAGCGTCATTCCAGAAGATTCGGCCGGGGCCGGTATAAAAGCGGCGGGAGAGGCGGGGCTGGGCCCATTTTGGAGTGAGCGGCGCGGCAGCAGCGAGGGCAGCGTAGCGGGGCGGCCGCGCCGGTGAGGGCCGGGCCGAGGGGAGGGCGCCGTGCCGGCCGTTGGGGCGGGGCAGAGGGGCGGCCGTTGGGAAGGGGGGAACGAGGCCGTCTCGGCCTCCCCCGCTGGCAGCCGTTAACGGGCGCGGTTCTCCCGCCTGCAGGCACCATGGTGAAGGAGACGGAGTACTACGACATCCTGCAGGTGAAGCCCAGCGCTTCTTCGGAGGAGATCAAACGCGCCTACCGCAAGCTGGCGCTCAAGTACCACCCCGACAAGAACCCCAGCGAGGGCGAGCGGGTAGGCGCGCACCGGGGCGGCCAGCGCGGAGCGGGCCTGGGCCTCAAGATGGGCGCCCGGAGCAGGCGGAGCTCGCGCGAGCTGTGGGGGGGGCCAGGCCCTACTCGCCTGCCCAGGAGCTTCCTTTAATTTATTTCGGATTAAATTCTTCGTCTATCCAAACCAGTATAGTGCATTTAAATGGAGATTCCTGCTCTGCAGCAAACATGCACCAGGCCTGGTGACAGCAGGCCTAAAGAAGTGGGTCCATTGGCTCCATCTCTTATTCTGGGCACAGTTTCTACTGGTGCCCTCGTTGCTTACAGCTGCTAATGGGTGTCTAATCTTAGTGGTGTTGCTTGTTAAAACAGGCAAAAATGAAGCAAAGGCCAGCGTCCTGATGGCCCTCATGCTGTATCAGGCGCTGTGAAGGTCAATGCTGGCACTGGCTGCTTGGGCTGCTGTGTGTGTTGAAGTTGTGCTGGGTGGAGTTGTGCTCCCAAACACAGTGAAGTTTTTCAGGGAACTGGGAATGCAGATGCAGAAGGTAACAGTCCAGAAGAACACATTGGACAGTATGAGGGTGAACTGTTTACAGTAAAAAAGCTTACATGTGATTAGAGGCACTTGCCTCCCTGTGCTGCCCAAGAGGATAAAGGAGCACCATATTTGGAGAGTGAGAGAAAACTAATCAAACTTGAATGATAGGCTCATTAATGTCTTACATAGGAGCAGAAACTATATTTCTGCTGTGCTGATTTACAAAACTAAACCTTCCAGCTTTTTTGGTTTATTTACCAGTTTTCCTAGTCCCAAGTAATGGACTGTCAAACTGGAATCACCTATCTTAGTAAGAGGAGAAAATACTTGATAATTTTAGAAAGTCTGTAATTTTTGGGAAAAAGTTGGTATTTTGTTCTTAAATGCTTCAATTTGCAATGAGTAGTCAACACTAATATCTGGTCACTTAAGGTTAAATGTCCTAGTTGTAGCTGAATACAGCAGCAGAGATGCCATAAAGGATCCTGTGTAGACCTAGAGTGACTGGTACTGCTGTGGCTAGGGAGCATCTGGGAACCCCCAAGACTTGAGGGTAGTACTGAATCCCTTCCAGCAGGGCCTTGTCAGAGCTGTGTAATGGCTGCCACTAACACTATGCTCAAAGAGCTATAGTTTGCATATGCTTGTAAGTTAGATGTGACTGAACTTGGTTCACTTGCAATGTGTGGGTAGTGGGGAGGGAGAAAGGGGGTGGGCCTTCTGGGCAAAAGTCTGTTACATGTTTGTTTAGGGAGCTTACTCTGGGGGAAAAAGGACAAATGCTACAAGAAAATCTTATAGCTACTCCATCTGAAGATCCAGTTGCATATAAGAGGGTTATTTTTCCTCTTGGTCATAGTTGTTCAGAGCTTCTTTTTTCTTTTTAGTTTAAACTCATATCCCAGGCATATGAAGTTCTGTCGGACCCAAAGAAAAGGGACCTCTATGACCAGGGTGGGGAGCAGGCTATTAAAGAAGGAGGCCTGAGTGGCGGCAGCTTCTCTTCACCCATGGACATCTTTGACATGTTCTTTGGTGGTGGAGGCCGAATGAATAGAGAGAGAAGAGGTACACAGTTCTAAACAAGTTCTAGAAACTCTAATCATGCACTTAAGCATAAAACACATGTGGTGTGGTACTGCTGTTCTGCTAAGTGCACATAGTGTGGTTATTACTAGTTGCAATAGTAGATCAAGTAAGCTATGATTTTAGTTGTTATAGTAATAAGATTATAATAAAATGGATGATAACATGATATAGCCATAGCAATCTTTATGATCAGTGCTTTTGTTCCATTTTTGTTAAAATGGATATGGGTAATCTGGAGGGGAGGGGGAAGGCTATTGGTCAAGAGATAGTTAGAGCAGTTGACATGTTTTTAAGTTACATTCTTTCCAGATCTTTGCCTCACTTGCTCATAATGCTTTGTGTAACTTGCTTCAAAGGACACCATCAACTTAAACTTACCTAATGTTATATCTCATGAAAACATTTGTGGGAAATTGCCATGTAAAAATATGAAACTAAGTACAAAGTGCTGCCAAAAGCACAGCGCAATTTCTTTTTCCATCCTCCCTGTTTGTTGAAAGAGCAAGTGGTAAATTGCTGTAAAGTCTTTTAAAGTCATGCTACAAAGTGGCATGGAAATACATAGGTAGGCATAATAGCAATGTCTGAATTGGCTAGAACTAAAGCTGGTAGTGTCCTTACATCTTGCTATTTCAGTTAAGCTTATAAAGTTAGGGCCAAAAGGAGGGCTCATGCTTTAATGATGCTTTGCTTAATTACAGCTAAACTTTATGTTCTGACATTAGTGGGTGCAGTTCTGGAAGCTGATATTGCACATGCTTTAAAGGGGCTGAGCTGTGCTGCAAGTTTGGAATGAACTTTACATTTCTTCTGTGAGACTGCATGTATGAACAAGTGTAGAAACTTTTAAATAAATATTAGTCCTCATAATAGCTGAACCAAAACTAATCTTTTTTTTTTTTTTTTTTCCCTCCCCTTGAAGGCAAGAATGTTGTGCACCAGTTAGGTGTATCTCTTGAAGACTTATATAATGGTATTACAAGGAAACTAGCACTGCAAAAGAATGTAATTTGTTCCAAATGTGAAGGTAAAATAAGAAGTGGTCTTGAACTCTCTTTACCCCCCACTCCCCTCATATATATATATGTGTATGTACATACTGGAGGAAGGAAAAAAGTGTGACTTTCTGAACATCTGCAGAGGGTATATAGCCTTTAGACTGTTTTTGCCTATTCTTAGCCAGGAATAAGGCTATCTCTTCCTAATATTGTAGTGCAAAACTAGTTAATAGCAGACTTGAAGTCCCTGGGAGTGATGATTAAGGGCATGTTAATTAAGAGTATCTCAATTTGTAGGTTTAGTAACAGCTGTTTTGTTAAAGCCTTCTTTTAGAGTTGGTGTGGGTAGAAGTCTTGCTTATATTATGCAACTCACAATTATTAAGCATCTCTAATGACTAGTCATGTTGAGGTAGTTTTTAATGAGATCTTATATCTTAGTAATTTATTAAATTTTTAGCCAACACATTCTTTCCAAAGTGTTAATGGAACATCTGGCTTTTGAAGAAGTCAGGTCAGTATGCTGATAGTTCCTTGAATACCAAGATGCATTGAGTGGAGAAAGCAAATGAAATACTGCATAAAATAAAAATTAAGCTTTACTTTGCCTGTAGAAACTCTAAATTTTACAGCATGTTTTGTGTTGGAAACCAAATTCCAACTACATTGCAAATCTACAACTGTGTGTGTAGAAGCCACCCCAAAAGTTCTCTTGAAGCTAAAAACTGGCTTTCCAATGAGTTGTAGCCTATTGTTGCATGAATGCACCTGTTCTGTTGTGTTTTCTCTCTTCTCTGAGACTGAGATCAGATTTAACGTTGTTGTTGTTGTTGTTGTTGTTGAAGGTTATGGTGGAAAGAAAGGGTCTGTAGAAAAGTGTCCTGTGTGTAAAGGAAGAGGAATGCAAGTTATAGTTCAGCAGATTGGACCTGGTATGGTACAACAAATCCAAACTGTGTGTCCAGAATGCAAAGGCCAAGGTGAAAGAATAAATCCAAAGGACAGGTGTGAGACCTGCAATGGCTGTAAGGTTGTAAGAGAGAAAAAGATAATAGAAGTTCATGTTGATAAAGGTAAGACTGGTATATTTGCTCTGTGTCTATATGTGTAGTATATTTCTGCAAGGAAAAAAAAGATTTTTTCTTTTCCCAGGTATGAAAGATGGTCAGAAGATAGTATTTCATGGAGAAGGTGATCAGGAGCCTGATCTGGAGCCTGGTGATGTTATAATTGTGCTTGATCAGAAGGATCACGGTGTCTTTCAGAGGCGAGGGCATGACTTAATTACAAAAATGAGAATTCAACTCTCAGAGGCTTTATGCGGCTTCAAAAAGACCATTGAAACTCTTGATAACAGAGTCCTTGTAATAACATCTAGACCAGGTAGGCCTTCCAGGTTGTAATGCTGTACAGACTGCTTATTGTTCATTGTACTAGACATGGTTTCAGCAGTTAACAAATTCAAATGGTGCTAGTTAGTTCACTGAGCTCTTTATCATTCTTGTCATTCCTTCTGTAACTCTTCACATGCATGAAGCTAAAGCTATATGTAAGCTTTACACACATAAAGCTTTGTGTAGGTCTTAAACCTACCTCAGTTGGTGGAGTGACAAGGGAAGGACTCAGGATTCCAGGAACTTGAGCTGCCCTTGATCATTAATTCAGTCTGAAGGCTGTGCTAAGAGGAACTAGGTCTTCTATACTAGCAGAAAGTAAAATCCTAGATGAGATTTTGTATAGTGTCTATATCATGTTTCAATTATTTTCTAATCTGTGATTTCTCTTGGCTGCTTTGGAGTATCCCCTAGATGCTGTAGGGACACAGCTTTTGAAAATTTTATGGTCATAATATGTCACTTAAGATTACTTAAAGCTCTCATCTGTGTCCAGGTGAAGTGATAAAACATGGTGACTTGAAGTGCATCCAAAATGAAGGGATGCCTATCTACAAATCTCCCCTGGACAAAGGCAGTCTAATTATACAGTTCTTGGTAAGTTGACTGTTTGCTCATCTGTAGCAAATAATAGATACCCTTTATGATAAGAAATTCATTTTGGAAAAAAAATCATTGTAGGTCCAGTTCCCAGAGCATTACTGGCTTCCAAGGGAGAAACTGTCTCTGTTGGAGGCTCTGCTTCCTCCACGAGAAGATGTAATGATCACAGATGATATGGACCAGGTTGACCTGGAAGACTTTGATCCAAGCGAGCAAACCTACCGTAACAGTGGGGGAGAAGCATATGAAGAAGATGAGGAGAGTCCAAGAACAGGAGTACAGTGTCAAACATCTTAAAGCAAGGTGGAATGTATGTCATCTAAAACGTAAATTTTCACAATGAAAACTGCATGGCTGTAATAGCCACTGCTTGTGGGTTTTGTGTTCAGCAAATTGAGTTGCTGCGCTGTCAGTATCACTTTTTTTTGTAACTAATTTATATTGTGTTCTTGTAGTCTTTATATATAAGGCAAATGTTACACAGCTGAGAACCAACTGAGTTGGTATACATCTTCCTTTGCTGTAAAGGTTCTCAATTTATTTCACCTATGCTATTTATATAAGACTTGCAATATTCATAAGAGCTGAGTGGAGTGTCTTATGTAAATATTTTCATACTGGAAAATTAATTTCATAGAATAAAAGATAGCATAAATGACTTCTAATAAACGGCATTCTTCACATTTATCATGCTCTTATCCACTGTAGAATCACATTTAGGTTCCTTTTAATGTTAGACTTTACCTGTATCATCCCCAATGGCTGTTAACTTGCTTTTGCTATTTTCTTTAAAGAAGGGAGTTTGGGCTCCTCCCTTATTTACTTAACTGTAGTTGTTTACTGCCCCTTGTTTACTTAACTGTTGTAGTCTTCTACTTGACCTGATCAGGAAAGGTTCTTTTTTTTTTTTTAACACTTCTGTTCCTTATAAGTATAATTACATCTGTAATGCACCATTTCATTATTCTTAGATCACATCCATCCTAAAGTTAACCTTTCTGAAATTCAGTCTATTTATTCTTCTGCCAGGGACTATTTTGTTCCTGTTGAAGGTTGGAGAGTCAGGTCTTAATTGTAGTAATAAAACATGATGGCCTCCCCCTTCCTCACTGTTTTATTAGCATACTGTACTCTTGTAAAATGATAATGCTGTTTTTTCCCCTTTGGTCTTCCCTGTTGTGTTAGAATAGCTTCCCCTTGCCCTTCCTTGCTGAAGCTGGATAGTCACCCTCAAAATCCCCTGTAACGGATGACTAATGTGCCTTCTGCTAACATAAAATTACCGGAACAGGTGTTCAACTTAAATAACCCCTCCCTGCCATGAGGATGAACAAGGACTATCCCTTCCCCTTCCTACAGCTGCCCCCAGTCACTTCGTCTAAAATGAGCTTCTGTTAGATGTGCTCAATCCTTTCCAGTTCCAGTCTATTTATATAAAGTCAGGGGAGAAATAGCACTGGTAGACTTAACTGAGCAGTTAATTCATCCCTGAGTACATATTTAGAGAAACACATTTTTTCCAAGCTTTAGACACAAGTTACTTGCTTCCATAATTATTTTTATTTAGGGAAAAAAAGCCTTCTCCCATGCTAAACATAACCAAGATTACCTATAAACATATCTGATTTCAATTCAGATCAGCATTACTAAAATGCTTATATTAAAAAATAACATTTATAAACAATAGCATAAGAACTGACCAAAAGGCATGAGGTTGTTTAAAGTGGACAGTCATAAATATGGATTTCTTGGTCATCTCCAACAGATACAATTTTGGAACCACTTCCATTATATTTCACTCCCCAAACCTGCAAATAGGATAGGCAAAAGGTTATTGAGGAGAAAAACTGAGAAGAAAAATGACTTGATTTGCTATATCACAAACACATAACTCATTTATCAACAATAAGCAGCAGAAGAGGGAGTATCCCTTGAAACAGGACCCTGTAATCTGGAACCAAGTGTGACAGGGCAATTTCAAGAGCAGCTGAGGTGGATGAACCACAGTAAAGCAGTGCCACCTAGTTGCCAGTCACATTTGGGCATTCCACGTCTCTGGACAGTAGCTTTGTCTGGTGCTTTCTTAGACTGCATCTGCAATGAATCTGCCCAGGATTCCAATCTAGGAATCTCCTCCAGGATTACCTACCATTTTCACTTCCCCACCTTATCTTCATTTCTGAAATTAGTGCTTCCTAATGCTTTAGGAAAGTAAATGAAATAGTTTCCATGCAGACTGAAGAATGACTGTGGTCATCCTTGGGCTAATTATGTTTTGCACTGATATGTAGATAGCTTTGATGAAGAAATTCAGTCCTGTGACTTAAACATATGACAGTTAAATTAATCCTTAAATAACCCCATCACCAGGACAAGACCAAGAGGAATAAAGGCTCTAAAATGAGATTATCCAACAGCCATATTTGTATGGGCATTTTGGGGGGCATCTCATGCACTATTTGGCACTAGTTCTTGCAAAGGCTGGCCTTACACTAAGGGTGACACACCTCTGTCTCCCACACATTCATGAGAATACAGGCAATGCCCAGAACACTGGAAATCCAGTTCTGCTTCATACTTGAGTATCAAAATGTGGAACAGGATTTATTAAAAACCTATAATCTGCAACAGCAGACAGAACAATTTTAAGTTGATGATATACCTGATCTTGATGGTCAAAGAAAGTGTGAACACAGGTTCTTGTTCCAGCATCCCAAACTTTTACACTTTTATCAGATGAACTGAAAACACAAAAGAAAACAATAACAAAATTATTGCTCAATATCTAAATTAATAATTAACTACAATTCAGAGGTTAAAGATCCCATACAGGATACAGGGGACCCCCTTTTACCCCTCAAATATAAGATTAAAGCAGTACATGACTGCATCTTCAACGAGGTTCCAGTTACACTTAAAATATATTTACTGTTTCAGTATCTGCAACGTGAAAATAAATGAGGACTTCAGTTTTAGCCAGAAAATTCTCTGATGCGAGTTCTCCCGTTACTTAGTGTAGGTTCCCCAACTGCCTATACTATTTTAGGAGTTAACACTAAAGTTTTTCTAGACTGACATACACAACTAGATCAGGTAGTATTTGTTAAATTAATAGCACTTTTTCAAATAGAAAAATCCAGATCAGGATCTCTTAGGTTAAAACGTCTTCCACTTGCAGGAGCTTCAGTGGGAGGTGATTTAAGACTAGAACACTATTCACTACAATTGTATCACATTACAGGTTGGCTTCTGTCCTTTACCATAGTGTAATAATATATGCTAATCTGTTACAGATTCCTTCTCAATTTGCACATATGGACCTTTCTGTCTCCCATTATGAATATATATATAGTTTTTTAAGTATACATGAACAAGTGAAAATGCTCAGTACCTGGAAACGAAGTGAGTATCGTCAGGACAAAATGCTACATTTAATACCCAGGATCCGTGACCGCTTAATGTGCCAGCCAAGTTTGCATGTTGTCTGTGGAGAAAACAAAAAAAGAAAGCAGAGTTTTAACATTAACATCAGGTTGGTGAATTCCAGAGAAAAAAAGTCACAGAAACTAATTGTAGATAATGCAGTCCGGAATGGTTGGCAGGTCACAGAAGGTCCCTTCTGGACATTTACTCATCCAAGCTGACTGGCATTTTTATACTAGATTCTATCTTTCCCCTTCAAAGAGTTAACATAGGAAAATGTGACTTTCATGAAGGAGAGACAGTAATGCAGGTTTAAGGGAACTGAGATACTGAAGCAGTGCTTCCCCCTACCCTGATCCTCCCAAGTTTTCGCACAGCACAAGAGAACAAGTTGAAAACAACATTTCTTGAGTACGTAACAGAAGCTTAAGATGCTAAGCACAAACACTCACGGCAGGTACACAAAACGTTTAGCCTGTTTCCTATAGAAAAATATATAGGATTCTGTATTTTATCAAATTGATATGTAGAACTACAAAAAAGCTTAAGGGAATTGGAAAGCAGTCTTGATACAATAGCAGCTTCTCAGAATAGATAGTTTTCTTGCTAACACACCCTGTCACAACTTACACATCATAGATCTTGATATAGCCGTCATCTGAAGCAGTTACGAGTAACTGGGAATCTGGAGAAAATGTCAGTGACCGAATAGGCATCGCATGACCTGAAAGGCAAAGTTACACAGCTCAGAATGCAGCCATTTCTGCTAGTAATGACAGCGCTGGAGTTGCGTGAGGTTTGGGTTCCCTGTCGAAAGAAGAACTTAACTCTGCGTGCCTCTACAGGCTTCTCCGCACAGTGCAGGACAGAAGCTGACAGTGACCTCCAACTTCTGATATTAAGGCATGCTGACTGCAGCACAGGAGTGGAAATACATGGCAATTTTCTGGTATCATAGTGCTTTCTAATATGATCAACATCATATTTTCTAGTATGATTTCATAACAATTTCAATTGCAGGGGTCTTGTAATTACATTACAGTGCTAGAGAGAAATTACATAAACATTAAAAGCATGCTTATCTGTTAGAAAAATGCAAGTCTTTTAGGGCATAAAATGCTCAGTTCTTTTCTAGTAATAGAAACAAGTTACTATAAATCTAGGAACCACACAAAGCTGGATACCGTAATGAAAAGAAAAATGAGATACTGTAGCACAGACTTGGCTTAGCTTCATTCACTTGTACTACACTGGAATACAAGAACTGCAATTTAAGAATTGGCTCAGCTTTACTGGCTATATGTTTTAAGGTAGGCATTCATGATACAAGGCTGAGTTTACAGTTTGTTTCTAATATTTTAAGTATGAGACCATGCTAAGTAAGTAACTGAATATTGTCTAGTGGACAGAAACATCAACTCATTTACGTCATGCCTATTGCATCTCATTCTGACTTACATTATACACTTTATTTTTGTTCAGGAATTAAGTCAGAACTTGAGTATTGCAAATATGCAAACCATTACCTTCTAGCGTGTGCAGAAGTTTTCCAGTTGCAATATCAAAAATATTGATAATGCCATCTATTGCTCCGCTGGCTAAGTATTTTCCATCTGGACTCTGTAATAAAACACAGAAATTAAATTCAGACAGCTGCTAAATGTGTATCATTTATGCTAGGTACCACCCCCCATATACACACACTTTCTTGGCACCTCATCACAAATATGATCTATTTAAGATACTTGGGCTCTAAAAATCCTGCAGACTTCAGCTTGCATAGTCACAACGTGTTGACTAAGTAAGATCAAAGTATATTTTCCATATATTCACTGGGGAATGTCAAGCAGTTTGAATTTGCAACTGTCAAAGTATGTAGAGATAGAGTAACGGATGGGAAGAAAAAAAAAATGATTTACAACATATTACAACAACAGCAACTGTAAGAGATAATCAGATGCACTTCTTACATATGCAATGCTAAGGATGAACTTTCCTCTAGTGTCCAGAGAGTATTCTTTTTTTCCAGTTTCAACGCCAAAAATATTTACTTTTCCCACATGACTTCCTGTGGCAAGGTACTGGGAATCAGGTGAAAAAGCCAGAGACCAAGCATCAACTGTATTAAAAAGAAAAACTCGGTTAGTTGATTTTTTTTTCTATTTCTCAGCCAATAACAGCAGCTTTGTATGCACCTGGTTAGCCATTTAAGGCAGCACTAACAGCCTGCAAAGCAGAACGTGCTTGGTGCAGGAGGAACATGCAGATACAGGGTTGCAACATGGATCAGCATTACTGTAGATAAAAGCTTTTGTAATTAAATTGCAAGGAATGTAATGGATTTATCTAGCACTATGTATTTTACAAATCTTTCTATATGCTTCATATTTATCCAGAAGCCTGCAAAATTAATCTTAGAATTGCAGATTGCCACTGAGCCAGTGAAGTCTTTTGAGTAAGATTTTAGACCCTGAATTCCAGGTTGGAGGACGCAATGTTGATCTAGATTTCAGCTTTATCTTATTTTGAGGTAGTCTAGCACGACTACCTCATGCTAGAATGTAACCTCATAAAGGAGCATCACATAAATTGCTTGTACATGCACATACAGTGCAGATGCAGTAGGAAAGAACTGGCAATTTCTCTGTAAATCTATCCAAATCTGTGTTTGAGTCATTTTTTAAAATATCACTATATCGATACATCTGTAATAGCAGGCTGGTTCCAATTCTGCTTTATGCATCTAGGAAAATGTAAATCCATAAGTAAGTGTATCTAAGAACATGCAAATAATGCTGACAAATAGATGTAAAAGGGGCTGATAACACTTTAATGGATAAAATCACCAACATTAAAATTGCAAACTCAAGATAAAGAATTCTATATTAAAAAAGCCCTAGTCACCTCATACACTTCCCCTCAATAGTAAATACAGCACACTACACAGTTAGGGGGCACTTCTTACACAGAGACAGCTTAACACTGGTATCTTACCAGGTCCAGCATCTATGGACTTGATCTGTTTGCCGGTTTCTAAATCCCAAAGGCGAATGTGGGCATCGAGGGAGCTGGATGCTGCAATGGAACCCGTATGGCTGATATCCACGGATACCACTCCCAGCTGATGGCCCTCTAAAGTCCACTGGAGATCCAGTTTTTCATCATTCCTTTTGATGAAGGGAAACAAAAGCCTAGTTAGGAATAGCTGAGGGTATTGAACCTCCCTCCAAGCTCAGACATAGCAAACACAATAACCTGCAATTCTCCATTTCGCTCAGCAAAAGCTGAATCTAATAGCCATGGAAAGCCAAGGCAGCTATCCACAAATTGTTTCATTTTCTCAAGTACACAGACAACAAGTTAATTGTTTACCATATTTCCACAAAGGACATGCTTCATTTTAAGTTTGCAGATAGTCCCACTGAAATCTCCATTACACAGCAGTAATGGCGACTTCCATAACAGATTTAATTTGCCAGCATGGCATGAAATACATTAACATTTATATAATATCGCAACAGAGCTACTCATGTATTTAAAGTGAAGTACATGGTTAACGTTGCTTCCATAAAGACAGAGAACAATTTATTTACAATGGCACACCTCCATGTTACTTGCATGAGGATCTTTAGGAACACCTTCATCCTTTTCAAGGATGACGATTTCAAAAGGACGATCTTTTCGAAGGAAAAAATGTCACATTTTCCCACTTTACACTACTCCTCCTGTTCCTTTTACAGTACACACAGCCTCAACGTCAGTCTTTCAAGAAATTGCATTTCCAATCCTTTGACTAAGAAACACATGCAGTTCTACTGTTCTCTAGCAAAAGACATGTAAGGCTTCATGTATCTTTTCAAAAGGGGCTGTTCTTCCTAAAAATTAAAGCACATAGTGCAGCACTCCAAGGGAAAGCCCACACCAGCAAAAGCAAGTCTGCTCAACAGAAGGGCTGGGTGTGCGTCACCAATGCGTAACTGCTGCCGTCCTTGGGTGCTAGGGAAATTCAATACTGCTACACTTGCAGCGCTCTTCCCAAGGGTTAAAGCTGGTTTATCTGTCCAGCACTGAACACTTACCACTTCCAGACTTTCACCAGATCATCCAAGGAACCAGAGATCACTGTTTCGGAACCATCTTTTTTATTCTTTCCCCAGGCAACTGACCAGATGGCGTCATCGTGAGCTAAAGGAGTGTGAGCACTGAAATTACAACTTGACAGCAGACAAGCACCAGTTTGCACTTCCTGCTACAGGCAGAGGACCTACGTAGTAGCTGAGGCAGAAAGAGCAATGTTATCTTGACAGAGCTATAAACCTAAAACAAAGACATAGAGGGGCTGTGACTAGAATTCACATTCTGCAAATGGAAACCTCCAAATGAACACAGAAATGCCACAGAAACACCCTTCCAATGCAGACTTTTTTTTTTTTTAAATCAGCCTTATGCAAATATGTATAATGTAATTTAACCAACAAGGTAATAAACAACTATCATCCTTCCCTACTGTCTAGTTTACAACTAAGCTGTCTATCTGACCTTTGCCTATGGCAGGTCCGAGCTCATCTCTGTTCTGTAATCTTAAGCATTTTCTAATCATGTTATTTTCTCATACCCTAAATAAAGCCAACTTAAACACAGCCTAAGCTGCAGTTATTACCCACACTGAGTAATCTCTTATTCATACCTTATTCCCGCATAAGGACACAGGAAGCAGAACTTGACTTTTCCGAGGAAATTAAAAACAATGTAGGTGCACGCGAGAAGCCGAACTCCGCACAGGTCCCCCCGCCCTTGGGGCCCACCCGGGTCCCGGCCGCCTCGTCACCTGCTCCGCTCGTTCACAACACGCGAGTCGCGACCCGCCCCGGGGCTGTTCCGCTAACGGAAACGGGCCCGGGAGGCCGCAGCCGCCCCCGCCGCTCGCAGCCGCCTCCCGCGGGAGCCCGGGGATGGCGGCGCGCGCCTCCTCACCTTGCTCTTGCTTGAAGAGGATGCTGTACTGCAAAGAGAGGACACGGCGAGTCAGCCCCGGCCCGCCGCGCCCGCCGCCGCGCCGCCGCCGCGCCGCTTACCTGCGTGCTCATGGCGGCGCGGGAGCAGCCGCCGCGGGAGCGCCCGCCGGAGAACGGGGCGGGCTCGGAAGGGAGGCCCGAGACGGCGGCGACAGCGACGACAGTCCCGGCCCGCCCGCGCCGGCCTCAGCGCCTTCCTCCTCGCCACCGTCGCACTGCGATGACGTCTCCAACCACAGAGAGCAGCGCCAGAGCGCCCCCTCCCCAGCCCGTCTTGCTGCCATAGAGAGCGCTCGGCGCAGCGCCCCCTATCGTCGCCGCGTGGCGGAGGAGGCTCCCGCGCCCTAGCGGCCCCTAGCGGCCCCTAACGGCCCCTAACGGCCCCTAACGGCGGCGGCGCGTGCCCGGTTCCCGCCGGCGGCCTCTCCGCCGCCAGCTCCTCAGGCCGAGGCGCCTCCCACCGCCCTCGCAGGCTGCTGCGGAGGCCGCAGGCCCGTGGCCAAGCCTGGCAGGTCCCATGTGGCTGCTCCAAACACACCAGGAGCTGGGCACTAACGACACCCGCTCAGCGGCCTCCGTCCACTCCTGCCTCTCCCGAACCTTCACCTCAGGCAGCAAGCGCCTCAGGACCAAGGCCTAGTTGCTGCAGCCACAGTTGTCCCAAAGTGGTTGGCAGCCTTTGGCTGCACATGGTGGCAATGCCCTGGGCGGAAGGAACTCAAGCTGCAGGAAAGACCAAGGACGTGGGGCAACCTTGCAGCCTGCCCTCACAGCTGTTGTTGGTTGAAAACCACTACCGGCTGCCTCTTGTTAAGGTGTGGATGCGACAGGGCTGCTGGGCAGGGAAGGATGGAGTCCTGAGGTTACCTTTTGCCCTGGACTTGGGGCCGCTTTCCCTGGAAGCAGCAGGGCCTGGAGTAGTGGTGGAAGCTGGAGTTACTGCCTGTACCTGAGGCAGTGTTGCAGTCTCCTCTGGCCCTCTGGAGGGAGAGGAAGGTTCCCTGCTAGTGTCCTCGTTAATAGAAAGGTATGCCTTGCTTTTCTAGGAAGCTTAATTTTTCCAAGTTGCATTCCCTGCCTCTGCTTGAGTTAGAACTGAGTCAGAATCCATAGTTCTCCATTTATTTAGACTAAGTTTTGAGATGGTTTTAAGGCATTCTGCTTTATATATTAATATATAGTAATATACTATAGTAATATAGTAGCATACTGAATTTCAAAAGCACTTATTTGCTGCCCAGTGATGATGGGTGAAGCGTGTTAGGAGAGTTAGAAATGATTGCATTTCTATTTCTTATTCCTGTGAATAATTATGCTTAAATCTCTTTTAAAAATATGCTTTCACCTTTTGTTCCAGTTGCCAGGATTGAGATTTGCTGTTGTGTACACAAAATTTTAATTTAATCTTGGGGAATCACAGGTGTTTCCAGTTCTTCCAGAGTTTTCACATCCCCTCCCACAGCTTCCCTCTGTGCTGGTGTTTGCCTTGCGCACAGGACACCTTAGTTTTTCCTGGGAAATAATTGTTATTGTTCTCCTGGACATGTAGGGTGAGATTGTGCATTATTTCCTACATCTTTTGTGACACAGATCTCTGTGTTAGAGTACAAGCTGATTAGATCCTGCTTTGGTCCCTCAAGGGAGATGCTCTGGAGCAAAGTGTGCTGTGTGTTTGATTTGTAGATAAACTGTCTCCTTGGAATGGTTACGGAGAGCAGGTTTCTGTGTGTGACTCCTTCTGGAACACTGCAGATTTTCTATCTGCACTTTCTATCCATTTTCTATCTATGTTTCGACTCCAGTCAGAATAATAGTCTATGATTGTACATTTGTTTCAATGTTGTTTTTTAAAATGCTGTTACAAGGGAAAAAACAATGTATTTAAAAATATCACAGTCACCCTGCTGCTGTGGTAGCATGTAGGCGTGATCTAGGTGAAGACTTTTCTTTGCTGTGCCATACAAACATCATAAGAGGCAATCCCGAGCCGAGAGCTCATGGCAGAGGGCACATGGAGAGCAAAGAACAGCATAATAAGGTAAGTGTTGTACCAGCCTTGGCAATTGCAGTTCAGGATCAGCAGCAATCCCAGGTCAGCATCTGCTCAGTCTCTGGGAAGCAGATGGGAAGCAGGAGCAAATGCCTTGATTTATTGAAGGCTTGGAGACATGTGAGCCCTCCCCGAAACAGGAAGGCTAAATAATTAGAAGCTGCAGCTCTGCAGTTAAGTGAACACAAGAGCAATCAAATGTCACCCCTTTTCTCTCTTCCATACTATAATAATGTATAATAATAGCATTCTTGTTGGGTTTGGGTAAAATGGCAGTGTAATTTGCAGTTGTGTTTGGTGAGTGTGGAAGTGGACGTGTGTGCAGAGAAGTCATGTAGGTGTAATCCTGCGGTCATCAAGACAGAACAAGGTCGGTTAAGGACAGGGACGATGGCACGGCTGTCACTGCAGCGTCTGGAGTGCTTTCAGTGGTAGGTGCCTTCCAGGGCTGGTCCATCAGTTTTAGGTTTCCATCTTCGGGGGCTGTGTGGGATCAGCCGCAGCACATGCGGGTGCTGCAGTAACAAAGGGCTGCCGAGTGCAGAGCTCGGCATGCGGATTTACAGCATCTGCCGTTGTGGGGCAGCAGCAGCAAGAGAATCTCCACCTCTCCCGCTAGCAAAGGCCCGGCCTTCATGGAGGAATGTTAATCATGGTGAGTCCTTCTGTGGTCAGAGATTCTGAACAGTTGTGTCAGGAAAGATCTGCCCAAACTGCTTGATACAACTGCCGGGTGCATTTCCTAGCACCCCTCCTAAGGGACTGTGATCCTGGGGATGAGTTGGAATGACAATGATGTTTTCTCATTCATTTTGGGTGTATCTGTCCCTGAAATGTACCCCTCCATCTACGGTACAGCTGTCTTCCCCTTCTTGGAAAAGGGTTGATCAGAGAACATGTGCGTTTTCTCTGTGAATGTTTAGGCTTGTATAATGCACCCACCAGCACTGTATCATATTTGTACTAGAGATGAAAGCAAAAGCCTCAGAAAACTAGCACCTAATACAGTTCTGCTTCTGAAATGAGTCCAGTGCTGACACGCAGATCTGATAAGCTCTCCGCTTCTCTGTCTTCCTGTTTGCTTCTCTGTGCTGTCTTATTTCTGTTACATCTTTTTCATTTGCAGTCTTCCCCTTTCTTCCTTTACCATCCAATTCTATACGCTCTTACACTGAAAGTATTTTATTTCATTTTTCCCAAGCAGATAAATGCAGATAAATTTGGGTGTAGAGTTAGGTATGAACTTTCCTGCAGCTCACAGAGGTTTAAAGCAAGGCTTCTGCTCTGAACCAATCTCTTGTCTTATTTTTCACAGCATCCACTGTAAAGGCTAAAAGCCCTGACTCCAGGTGAGGGCACCACACCAGCCATCGCCGGCTTTGGGGCTCTAGAATTGAAACTGGTCTTACATCTTTAGTCCAAGTGCTGTCTGAAACAGGAAAATGATATAATAGAAAAGCTGTTCTTCAAGAATCTGAAACCAAGTCCAAATATTAATGACACATACTTGCCCTGTGAGTTAAGGAAGGATCATCATCCCATTTCACAGATGGGTGAAACCTGAAGCTTGAGGAGGGAAGGTGACCAATTTAGTCAGTGGCAGATCAAGGAATGGAGCCTATTTCACAGCCTCCTGGGCTATGCTCTAGTTCAGTGGGGTACTTAAGCATTGGCATTGTTAAGCTTACACTTAAATATTGAATTGCTTCTCTAGGCAGGAAGCAAGCCCTCCTCTGTGTTTAGTTAACAAGCAGTGAAAAATTCTTGGGGCAGACAAAATTGAAAAAGAAGAAACTGCTGGAGACTGAGCCTAATGGGAATGAAAATAACACCAGCCCCTGTAGGAATAGAGTTCTCCCTGGCACCCTGCAGCTCCTCTCCAAGGTGTCCTTGTGGGGGACCGGTTGGAGGAAAGTCTGGCCTGGAGAGACCTTCCCATCAGAGCAGATTAACTGGGAAGTGAGATCAGAGTGAATGAACTGCTGCTTCTCTAAAGAAAAGAAGAAATAAACCAAACTTAATTAAACAAATAAATCATAAAAATTAAAACCTGCCCCCCCCTTCACGGAAGCAACGTTGACCCCACCGTAGCCTGCAGAGAAGCCAAAATGGTCAGACAGTTACAGACCTTTTGATCTGCTGCTTATGGCATTTATAGGCCAAGGGGAACCTTTCAGAGCACAATTGCTTTAGAAGGAACCAAAGCCAAGGACAATATTCTTTGTGGGAGACTCTCCAGCACTGATAGCTGAACACAGGCCTTGTTTGCACCCTGTCTTCTCTTGCTCCTTGAAGAAAGATTTAGTTCTCTTTGCTCAATTACTTGCTTCAATTACTCAGAACTATTATTTTTTATTGTTGATTTTGTTCTCTCCTGCAGCTTCTCTCTCTCTCCTTTTTTTTTTTTTTTTAAGGTGAGGTCAGAGAGTTTCTTAGGCATCCTTATGAGCCTAGAGTGTTGAATGACTGCATGAAATGCAAGTACGATAAAAAAACATCTGCTACTCATTTGCTGAGATTGGAATAAGGCACTTTAAAATGTCACACATGTGGCTGGGACTTGCTCTGAGAAGGCACAAACTTTCAACTCATACATCAAAACTAGCAGCAAAACTTTTTTCTCTGGTATGATGAATCTCGCATGTTTTAGCAGAATTTATATATGTGCTCTGCTGATGTGGTTTTAGATATACATGACAATTGGTGAGGACTTAGTTTATGACCTTACACACCAAAACTGAAGCCCTGTAATATCTGAGTTTTAGGCAAATACCTTTGACAGTTGTTTAATAATAGACTGTTTAGTTCTGAGCAACCAAGAATAATGATCACATATTCTAAGCAACTATTTCAAGCCTGATTGTGTCCCTTTTAGTTGGTATCCATGTCTGGTTCTGCACATCCTCATGCGTGTATGTCCTAACCCGTATATTCTGGCAGACTCTTCTATGCCAAACATAGCCCAAGAAGCCAGTTAATTCACTTGTGTCAATGCATGTCTGCAGTCAACACCAGGATAAGGTTGGACAGGGGCAGAGTAACCAAGGTAAAGTTCTCAGCAGGGCTGAGTACCGATGCCTTGGTAATGTTAGTTTTGGGTGTGGGTTTTTTATGTGTTTTTTTTTTTTTTTTTTCCCCAGAATGCTAGTTCTTCTGCTTGCATCTGGATCTTGTGAAGTTATGAGGGACAGTGTCCAGGAAGACAAGATTCCCCCCCCCCCCCCCCCCCCCCCCAATTTCTGCAGACAAATGCTTGAACAGGACACTGGATCAGGGGACAGGGAGAGGGCAAAGTTTCCTTCCGCTACTGTGGAACATTCTCTGCCTGACCAAGAAATGAAGGCAAAATGGTTCCAGTTTCTGCATGTGTTATTTGCCCCAGTGTAAGTGTGATACTAGTTTTATGCTACTTAGGGATTCTCTGTGTAAAGTGACAAACTGGTTAGCTGCTTAAATTTGCTTTTAGCCTGTTTTTTGCTAGAGCAGGTAACAAGAGCCTGACCTGATGGTATGACATCCTTGTAACTTTAAGGGGCTTTCTGATACAGTTTTTACAGGGGGCAGCTCTAGCTCTTGAGAGTAAATAATGAACAAACTCAATTAGTATCCTTCATTCATCGGCAATAGGCACAAAGCAAATTTGTAACAATTAGCTCAGACCCTGTCAGAAGCCCCTAGCTGTATTTAATAAGTGTTTGTTCCTACGTATTTTTCTGCCACCATCTAGAATACATTTGCATAAATAGACCCTCGAGTGCCTCATTTGTAGGGGTTGCCAGTGTGCCAACTATATGGACACGCATTTGGGTCAACCAACCAATTGCTTCGCCACTTATCTTCATGTCAGTGCCCTGCTTTGTTATTGCAGCCTTCAATGCCACTTCTGTCTCCATCAACACTGTCTCATTCATGCTGTTTGCTTTGATGATTTGGTGGGGCAGCTTCTTTCGTGGCCTTGTCTCCTTGTGAGAGGGGTTTATTCTTCTTCAGCTTGCTTGTCTGGCTCACAAATCCTTGTGAATCAAATTGACAGTATTAATCTTACACAGGGTTGCTATGCTGGAGGGTAAGTGCCAGTGCTCAGCATGTCCTGGCTCCTGTGGAAGTCGGAGGGAGGAGGGCTAAGCATGGCACATCATCAAATACTGCACTCAGCTACTTCTGCATGAGATGCTTGAATCAAGCCATACGATAGGTTTGTTAAACCTGGTGTCATTTGCTGGCCGTGGAAGCCCATTTTGCAGTGGTGATTCAACGTGCTATTCCTGCACAGCAAAAGCCGTGCTCACGTCTCATTGATTTTACTAGGTCCTGAGCGGGTGCTCAAGCACCCTATTGAACCCCTGGCACAAATACCTTGTATTACTTGCTGCACGCTTCCCCCACTGTTGGGATTTCCCACCGTGACCGTTTCACTCGCATTTGGCAACGTACGGGGGTTGTGGGTTTCCTGCAACGAAAAGAACTCCTGACTTGTAATGAAGGGATTGTTTGCCTGTTGTGGAGCACCTGTGCTCAGTGAGTGGCGTATTGGTGAAGTAAGCAGACGCATGTTGGGAGGAAATCATAGATGTCGTACAGGAGGTGATCATCCTCCAGGTCCCAAGCTCTCTAGGTAAGATACAAAGATACAGTTGTGTTTTTAAAGGCAGTGGTAAAATTCTCCTTTTTCAGTGAACTCCAGATCCCCTTCTGTGACTGGAAGATTGTTGCCAACAGTGCAGAATACTGCGTTGAAATGTGGACACACTGATCCCAAGGCAGGTGTCAGTTTTCTGAGCTGTTTTTTTTTCTAGTAGGGAAACCTGTCCTTTAGAAATTGTTACTTTTGAGTTAATTTGTGAGATGGTGCCAGGAACCCTGAACTTTGCATAGGAGATTCTTGAAGTTTATTAACTGGGAAATGCCCTCTAAAGTGTTTGTGTTCCTCCCAAATGGCTCTCAGAAGTTATCAAAGTGGTGGAAAACTCCTGAGGAAAAGCCCTCTTGGAGAAAATGCTTGGTTTGAAAATGCTAATTGTACCATTTTCCCTGGAGTATCTCAGCCCCATTGCACCTGCTATTTGAAGAGTAGACTTAGGGGTGGCTGGCAGCGAGGAGCTCCTGGATAGTCAAACGTGCAGTGTTTGACAAGTGCTTGTGCACAGGAGTCTGCACCCTCTGCGTTTATCCAAAGAGAGAACCATCAGTTTATGCAGCTGTACTGAGCTGTGTTTGCATTTGTGACCCAGTTAGCGACAGCTTTCAATGCTTCCTAACGCAGGGTGATTGTGCAAAATATTTCTGAAACGATGTCCAAGGAGACTAAAGAGCACGTGGCCAGAACCAGCAAACCGTAACCTGCCCACCCAGGAACGCTGAGCTCAGGGATGAGGAGTGAGCCTGAGGGTCCTTGCTGTATACCAGGGCTTTTAGGGAAGTAAGCTGAGGCACTAAATCTCTTTTCCTGCTTAATTCACCTGTTGGTTTCTGGCAGGGGTTTAGCACCTTAGTGTTTGAAGCGCTACAATCACCATGCAAACAAGTGGGTTGTTTCAGATTTGAGTGGTATCACTGGGTATAACTGAGGAAAACTAAGCAATAGAGTATTGGGGTGGTAGAGCCCCATGACAGTAGTTTTGCAGTAAAAGCTGTGCTGTAAGAATTTTACTACCAAACAAGGTGATAGCAAAAGTGTTTGAGCGTTGCCCAGCGCAGCATTCACCAGTCTAGCACAAGCTAGTTCAGGGCCAGTTCTCGCCCACAGGGAATGCAGTCTTGGGATGCAGAGGACTACAGTTTTGACTCAGTATCTCAGGATTGAATAAGAGCAGGGACAGAAGTGGTCCTGTTTGGGCTGCCATTTTATATAGGCATTTTGTGAGAATGCTCAAAAGGTAGAGAGGTTTATTTTGCTTTTCTTGCACAAGTGGAGCAAGTGCATAGAAACGTGCTCAGCGCCTGATCCTGCAGAGAGTTTAAGCCTGCACTAAGTATGTAGGCACTGAAGAAAAAACATTTTGAAGCAGGATGCTTAAGTATTTGAGCCTTAATAACAGGAGTTGAAAGTAATAAAAGCCATGTCCCATCATAGTGAAAGTAGTTTTCCAAGGCCTGAAGATTCAATTGTAAGGAGAGACTTTGCAAGTCTGCCCTTATAGCTAGGCCAGATTTTTCAGTTCCTGGATTGGGGATGCTCCTACTGGAGTCTCTGTGCATTTTGGCAGAAGATGCTAGGACTTTGGGAGCCCAGAATGACAAGTGTCACTCTTCAGTACAAGAGGTATAAAATCAAGCATCAGGACAGAGAATGGGAAATTCGGCTTCATAGGCGGGTGGTCTGGATGTTGGCACAGGGTCCTCTACAGCAGGTTTAGATTTTGGAAAGCAGCTTTTCCAACACATGTTTAGAATTGGAATAATTTACAATGTGAAGAAAAACAAATGACAGATTCCTAGTGTAGGAATCAAGGAGCAGTCATCTCGTGTTTCTGTGTGTTGCTTCCTGTGCCAGGTTTTGGCTTCCGAGGAACTGAGCAGTGCCCAAGAGAAAGCGCTGGCTGTGAGAGCAGTGCACAAAAGCTACAGAGGCTCGGCAGGGTGACTTTGGAGCTCTCAGCCCTGGATAGTCCGGAATAGCCCTGGATAGTCCAGGATAGCCCTGGATAGCTGGCACCCAGTCCTCTGCCTCGCAAGCCGCTACGTGGAAGAGCGAAGAACCTGCCTGGCTGCGTGTTGTGTGTGCGCCCGCCTCTCCTCCTGAGCTGCGCTTCCCTGAACTGCCCCTCCTAGCAAGAACTGCCCCCTTTCCGGAGATGGGGAGTCTCTGGATACCTTACATTGTTAGTTTAAATCCTTTGTAGCAACTGATGATGAGGTGTTAGTTGAAAATGATGCAGATCCTAAGTCAGTGGACAGTTTTGCTTTAGGAAGATTGATTAAAAGCAGGAGGTATTGGATTGTCTTCAGTGAGCAATATCTTGAATTTGAGAGCTAGATTCCTCCCAAAGCAAATGGTTGGTGTCCTACTAACAAAGTGAGCTTGGCTGAGGATTTTACTGTTCTTAGTTCCTTAAAGAAAATGCCGTCTTGTTGATAAAGGAAATTTCCTTGGCTTTCCCATCTTTGCATTCATGTCTGCCTGTACTGCTTTTGTTGTTGCTGTTTTGTTTCTTTTCTAAAATATGAATTGGGTCACATTGAAGTTGCGCTGCATTAGGGCCTGGTAACCAAATCAGATGTGACAGGTCCCCAAGTGTCTGCTGGTTCCAAGAGGGAGGTGCCAAGCAGCCAAGAGAGGCGCTGCCCTCGAAGGAATGAAATCTCTTGGAAAACACGGTCTCAGATGCTTCCACGTGCTTCAGTGACCGACTTTTCAGTGAACTGCTGAAAAACTAATTGGGCTGTTTTGTTTGGGAAAGCAGATCTGGGAGGCAGTCCACAGGGAAAGATGGATACGCACTGATAGTTAGCGAGGAAACTTCCTTCCTTGCAGGCTGAGCTAAGCTTGCCCAAACGGCTGCACTGTGAGAGAAGGTAGAACGTCCCCGAGCTGCTCCTCCTGCCTGCTGGTGCGGCCAGTGCAGGTGCCGCAGACCCCTCTGCCCGCGCGGGGACGGGCAGACACGGGGCCCGGGGGCGCAGGACGGCAGCACGTCCCGTGGGAGCCTCCTTGGAACCTTTCTGTTTGGAGTGGATATGGTCCCCACCTCTGATGAAAGCAAAAACTTTGTCCCATATTCTGGCACATCCTCCACGCAGGGAGGCAGGATCAGAGATGTTTCTGTTGGGTTAAAGAGTTTAGAAGGTTTGAATGTCTTTTTGATGTGTGATGAATATCTTCGCAGCTCACTCGAACACAAACAGATGAGCCTAGATAATTTAGTGCTGCAGGCATAATACTTGCAGGCTTAGATGCATCTTTCCTAGCAAAACTGTTAAAATTAAAAACACGAATATCAGAAGCCCAGAAATGCAAAATTCATGTCTAGTTACATGCTGTAAGAGGTCCCTATTGCTTTATGTGTGGTAATTAATTCCTGAGGAGTATAAAAAGAATAAGCACAAGAGCAAACTCTGCAAAGCATGGAGTTTTTGCTGTTACCCGTGTTGCTGCGATGTTCTGCCATGCTGGCTCGGAGCGCCGCTCCTCCCTCCGGAGCGTGGTGCTATCGCCGCTCTCCTGACTCGTCTGCAGCGTCTCGCTTCTTGTCCGTCATCGTGTCGAACACAAGCCACCTGTCTTCACCATTCGCAGCAAAGAGCTCAGGGCCTCTTGTCGTTGGTCACTCAGAGCCTATTGCACTCTGCTGCAACAACAATGGCAGTTGTGAGCTCCAGTTTGCCTCTCTTTTGCATGTGAGATTGTATTACCCTTGGAGTAGCCTGCTTGGTTTCAGTGACTGTACTTGAGAGCTTGAACACAACTCCTTCTGAGAAAGGGTAGGGAAATCTGTTCTGAGTTATTATTTTACAAAAAAAAAAAAAAAAAAGAAAAAAAAAAAAACCCTCCAGATGAAATCATTGGACTGGTTTCAAAATCACTATCTTCTGAAATAGCAAAGTAGCAAGAACAGATGTATCAACATGCGAACATGCATTACAAACAAAGCGAATAGATGCCAGTAGATAAACGCCTTGCCTGCTCTAACATCCATCAGCTCCTGTTTTGTAATGATTAGAGTAAGAAAATTATGGATATATGTAATGAGAAATACAGTTTTGCATCATTAGAACGCTCTCAGAGATAGATAGAGGTGGAACTATAAATAATATTGCTGGACCAATAAGCTGATTTATTAATCTTTGATCTCGCTGTGCCCAGGGCTACCCTCCTGGCAGCCAGCAGTAGTGATTCTTGGAAAAGATAAAACTCTGTAAGAATGAGCATTAATGAGCACTTAATTAAGTGCCATTAAATAAATTAGAAGTAACTCTTATGACCACAGAGACTCATAGAGTCACTGAGAGATGAGTGGAGTTAACAGCTTCACTGCCAAGACGGAGGCTCTCCTGGGAGGGCAGGCCAGCTTCCTTGCCAGGAGACTGTGTGCGAGGAAGGAAGGTGCCCACTGCGATGGGGGCTCTTGTGTTTGCGCAGGCTTTTCTTTGTGAGGTGCTGAATTAGAAACTTAGCACGAATGTGCTAAGTAATTCCAAGTGATAGTAATTCAAGAAATAGATGGTAATTCAAAACATGCAAGTAGTTGAAGTATATTTTGAAGAGGGTATAAGGTGAAAAAATGGTGTTTGTAGAATCCACACTGTAAAGAGACTTTTTAAGCTCTGCAAGAGGTACAAATAACTAATTAGCTGCTTTTTCTTTTTCTTTCTTTCTTTTTTTTTTTTCTCTTTTTCCCTTTTAGTATAGTCTCCCATTTTCAACTGCATTCACTAAAGGGTATCTTTCTAAGCTGGTGGAAAAAATATGTTTTGTATATGACAGTGACATTCATTTAATGAGAATTATGTCAAAGTTGCTCAGTGTCCACCATGTTCCAGATAAAAGTGTCTTTCACAAAAGCTTGCTTAATGCTGAAATCACAGTCTTGTAGATAGTATTATTCCTCTAGCTGTAGGACTGCAGAGTTTTCTTTACCAGGGAAAAACAGTGAGGAAGTGCAGTGTAAAAAAGCAAATATATACACGAAAGAAGCATTTTTTTGTCTTTTTTGACAGGTAGAGTTATTAGATATGAATATAGTAGCATATGTGCTAGGAGCTAATCTGCATGGGATGACCCAAGCGACACAGAAATAACCATTTCCTGGAGGAGCAGAGCATGTCAGCATCTGCCCTGGAAACCCTGGCTGCTGCCACGCTGCAGTGCTCCGTGCTGCCGCGGGGCTTTGGGAAGCGGGAAAGGGCACTTATGTTTTATATGGTCCCGTATATTTTCTGCTCTTGCCTGTCAGAGGCTCAGTCACTCAATGTACTTCCTTCCCCCTTGTCTGTATCAAAAGCATATAGACAAAAAAAAATCACTTCTTTTGGCCTCACACATAAATAGAGTGGCAACAAAACAGCAGATTCCTGTAGTATTTTTCATGTTGTAGGCTAGAAGTGGGTGTTTTTTCTCTTTATAGTCTTTTGATACAATTCCAAGTATTGATTATTTGTTTCTTTCTCAGGCGCGATGTGGGGGAAATGCCAAGAATTTAAAAACTGGTTGTATGCCTGTTGGTTTTGTGAAATGTTTCCAGTCCTGTTGTCATCTTTCTACACGCACATCCAGTGCTTATCTTAATGTTCTCCTCTGCCCCGACACCCCATGGAGTCTGCAGACTGCAAAGAGTCAGGCGGGGGGCCTGGCTCCAAGGCAGGCCACAATACCGTGAATAAACGAGCTGCTCCTTTCTGTGTGTCCATGTGCAGGGCTGGGAGGTGACAGGCTTTAATCTCCCCTGCAAGCAGGGTGTGGATGCGCTGTCCCGGGCCGTGGCCAGGCCTCCCGCGCGCTCCCTCAGGGCTCTGTGGGCTCTAGCCGCCCTCGCGCGCTGCTCGTGGGCCCCCAGGTCCCCGCTCAGAGTTGTGAGGCCGTGGGGCAGAGCTTTACTGCCAGCCTCCTAGCAGGTATATAAAGTCAGGTCTGAGCCAAAAATAAGTTATGAATCCTGCAGGGTGCTGAGGACTTCTGATGCTCGCTAAGCACTGTCACCGCCTTCGGGAAGTGTTTCCCTGGTTCCGATCCCATAGCGGCCTCACGGAGGTGGCAACTCTTTTGTGCGTTGCTGAACGTTTCCACTCTGGGCTCCCTCCTCCTCCTTGCCGTGTGTCCCATACGTGTTTAACATGGCAGGTACTTACGCAGTGTCTCCAGCCGGACCGGCCCTTTGCGTGACACTCTGCAGCGCGTGTGAGTGCGGCAACGCGGCCCCTTCGGAGCTGTCACATGAAACAGAATTTGAAAGTTTCGCCAGCGGCACGGCAGGCTGTCACAGTCATTAGAGTGAAAACATGGGAAGTGCATTACGGATTGTGTGAAAGGATATTTGGCATAATCACAGCTACAGGCAGCCTCATTCTGAAGCAAAAAATAAATCAGTAGGCTGCAGGTCTGAGTTAGCAGCAGCAAGCCAAGAGGAGCTTTTACACTGTCTGCTATAGAAGGGATGATGGATCTTGTATTTTTTTGCATCTGTAATTGTTGTAATGGGTTAAAATAATTGTTTCACTGCTAGGCATTTATGCTTAATCCATTCCCCAAAGGCCAATATTGTTTCTGGAACTGTGATACGTTCAAACTGTAAGCAGCGAGGTGTTCCTCTGCACCAGCAAAGCTCTCACATGAGCAGCAGTGGACAAAAATGCTTGGTGTCAGGCTCTGGCCTTGTGCTCGGAGAGCAGCGGTCCCTCGGGACGCAACAAGGTGCTGATCGTGCGCAGTTCCTGGCTCCCTCTGTTGGCCAGTGCTCCTGCCTCCCAGCGTCCCGCTTCCAGGTGCAGCTCCCGCATCTGGCACCCGGCTGGAGGCAGCGGGATCCCATACTCACGTAGCCAGACACTGACACCTAAGCCACAGTCTTCTCAGTCCCTAGTACAGCAAGTCCTCAGGTATTTTTTTTTTTGTCCCAAACCTTTCCTCCTGGGAGATCAGGGGTTGCACAGTTTTACCTTCTGCTGCTCAGTGGCGATAAACCGGCCATAGAGGCTTTGAAAAAGAGTTTCTCCTGCACAGTTGTTTTATTCTTGCAAGGCAGCGAGCTCACATTCTGGAGCACAGCACACTCCTCAGTATGGTCAAGTTGCATTCATATTTACTGACCTTTCCCTCTAGTTTTAAATCTTAGAAAGCCTTCTTGGTCATCTTGCTTCTCATGGTGAAACATGCCTTTGTTCAGGAAAGCAGCAGCCATTAATAAACTTCCTCTCTTGCTTGGTCAAGCTAAGTTTTTCTTTTCATTACTACTGCTCTAGCAGCAGTAAGTTTAGACCTTGGGCCTTCAGAAACAAAGCAAAGCACCAGAGTTCATTCCAAGGCAGTGGCAGTAGGGGCAGAAGCTGTTCCAGTAAAGAAGCTGCATTGAGTCCCACGTCTTTCTGTCATAGCTCCTTAGGCAAAATCAGAATTGTTCAGTCTACTACGCCTCATTTGCAGCTGTGAGCATTTGAGGCCATGTCTCTGATATGGGCTCCATTTTGCTCCAGAAGTTCTGCTTAGGCTGGTAGCCTTCGTTTTAGCAGATGTTCAACATTCTGGGTCCTAGATACAGATATTTATTTCTCTGTACTACGATAATATTATTCACAATTATTTGTGAGTGGAAAAAGGTGACAGAATTATGTCTTTCTATAGCAACTGATGTAATGAGGACCTAATTTTGTGAAGTCTTTTAAGTACAAATACTGAAAAATAGCGCAGTTAGTGTTGTCTACATTCACATGCCCTTTTATGACATAAGTTGGCAGTTTACATGGAACTACTGAATTGTTTTTCTCAGTGTAGACATAGTATTGCTTTTAAGATGTTCATGTAATGCCAATTCTCCTTTTTAAATGTTAGCTCTAAATGATTGAGCAGACAATGACATTCAAAATGTATTTCCATTATTGGAAGAGGAGGATCTCTTGTATGGCCTGGAAAACAGTAACTGACCAACAGTCCGGCAGCAGAAACCTGAGTTCAGATGAGGAGAGTGCTCTTCATGCAGTGACCCACAGCAGTTAATGGTAAAGGGAAGAGCTTAGCTTATTGTTCTGAAATCTGCTGTTTGGGATTGCTCTTTGGGTTTCTGAAATGGAAAGATGCTGCAGCTTCTTGCAAAATAAATCAGTGGTACATTAAAATAAAAAGGGAAATGTTCAGAAGAATCTAAATTACTTAGGAACCTAAATATCCTAACAATCTAAATCATTTGTGTCTGATTTGGGCTATTTAGAACATTTTAATCAGAAATTTTGCTCCAGACTCAGTTCATGGTTCTCTGTGTAGCTTCACCGGGGCTCCCTTTTCTGTCCTCTCTGTTCTGTGCAAATTAGAGATATTATATCAGCACAACCGAGGTTAAAGTTTACAAATTCTCCTTTAATGTTGTAGCAATATAATAATCGTAAAACTGTTTGTATGTCAACTCTTACAAAAAATACCCTCCCCAAATTCCATTGCAGCATTTCCCTGTTTTAAGGGATGGTGTCTTGAAATGACTCTCCTTGATCTCACCTCTCTCCTTTCCCTCGCATTTCTCCCCTTGGCTTTGCTGATGAGAGATGCACGGGGGGGGCTGCCCAAGCATGATGCAGCTGTGGAGTGGATGCAGTGGTGTGAAACACGCTCGGCACAAGGACGCTGCAGCCTCCCCACTAGGCTGGGGAACTCCCAGAAGTCTTAAAGTAAGAGAAGTCCAAAGAAATCGAGAGATACAAAGTGGAGATTCCTGGATTTTGAGTGGGTTCTTTTGAGGAAGAGACTCTTGAAAATAATGAGACTAATTCTGTGGAAAGTGCCTCCTTTCACTAACAGGTTGTACGAATGATAAAATGTGTGTGCTGTGATGAAGGAACTGAAGGCCCTGGCAGCAGGGCCCATTTTTGGCCAGAATTCCTGCTTTTCCATGGAGTGTTATGCAAAGACTCCTCATCCTGTATAACCATTCAGAACGTCAGACTTGTTACATCTTGCCTAAGGGTAAAGGAAATTTTTTTTAGGAAGTACTTATAGTTGTTGATATGTTCTGTTGAGAATCATGCAACTTCTAAGCTATAAATTTTAGAAGCCCAAATGCAGCATTTTCTTATTCAAAATCCTGTTCATACTGTCCAAATTGGATTGCTTTCAGCTAGTCATCTCAGTGCATAGAATGGCATGTTCATAGAGGTGCTGGGCATCCTCTCTTTCTGCTAACAGCAGTGGAAGATTGATGATTTTTAATTTTGGAGACTGAAGTTCTTTTATTTAGGTACCTCATGTTATGGTTTCCTACAGTTTTCAGCATCCAGGTTTGCAAATAGTGACCATAAGCACTTCGATCCCCAGAGATGACCCCTCAAATCTTAACTGATGAGGAAGTGGCTCGAGTTATCTTGATGCTTTCCAGATAATGTTTAGACAAAGAATGTCTGCATTACTACTTTTCAGTCTGAAATCTATAGATCTAGTACTGGGGAGAAAGCCTGAAAAACAATTACCTCCTTGTCAGAGACTCTGGTTTCACTTGGGGATGGTGTTTGGCCTGTTTAGTTAATAAGACCCAGAAACCTCTGAATGAGAAGGAGCAAAGGATGTTAGTTGAGAAGGTCAGGGGTTAACTGTGGAAGGAGTGGTTGTTCACAAGGGCATTTTCTGGCAAAGTTTAGGAGGACAAAACAGCGATAGGAGAAGGATGGATGGGAGCCACAACACCTACAACTTGCACATACCTGGACGTGCTCCTGAGAATAAACTGGTAAAGCTTAACTGGAACTAGTAAAATTGCATTATACCAGCAAGGACAAGCTCCAAACCTTTAGTCTTATTCTGCTTTGAGAGAGACCTGTGAGAGAAACTCTCAAGAAGCTTTGGGAATTCCAAATTGAATTAACAGATAGAATCCCTATTACCTGGTTCTAATATGCATGGAATGCTAAATACTCTGTTACTTTTATGTTTTTTGAAAGGGAAGATTTCTTCATCTTCTCCTTGTCCGCTGGGTATAGCGGGGAAGCTTTTGAATTTGGCATGTACGCAAAGGTCAGGGCACCAGAGTAAAACCTAGGGCTGTGCAAATGGTGTGGCCTCTATTGCTTCAGGACATGGCTCTATCGGGAGTTCAGTGCAGACCTAAATGAGAATTTCCTCTGAATTCACTCATTCTTCTTTTGGACATTTGGAAAAAATAACATGGTCCATTGTCCCTGGAGACTGAGGTCCTTTAAGAGTCTCCAATAACTAAAGTAATCCATGCATCAGCTTCACCCATCTGCCTGAGTAAGTAAATCTTAATAGACCTGGGTCATCACCTTCAGAGAGGAGCTGACACAGTTTGATTACTTTTATATTGACAGCTTCAGCTTTATTAATGCCTTTTGTTCGAGCAAATGAGCAGTGCAGCTCTGCTGAAAGCCTGTGAAAATGACTGATCTCTAATGTATTGATAACTTCTTCATGAAAAAGAAATAACTGTTCTGCATTAGTGACTCTGGGGAGCGTTCTCGCTTTCACAACAGTCTTGAGCAGCGTCACAACCCAGAGCAGCAGGTTGAGGCTGTGTGACGAGCAGAGCAGCTCGTCCCTTCTCCAGCTTCATTCAGTTGCCCTCTGTACCCACACGGGGAAACTGCTGACACAGCTCAAAGGAAAAGTGGGGTTTAAGAGCTCTCTCCTCAACATCTCTACCTCTTCCCTGACTCAAGTGCACATTCAAAGGTTTCTATTTGCAACATCATAGTAGATATTAAAAGCTTCTGATAAGAGAATAGTACTTGGATCCTGCCTGTTGGTCATACCTGTGTAAGCTTTATTCAGCGTGCAGATGGCTTGATTTTCTTTCCTAGAGATTTATGTAGAGCACTGTGAGCTGAGCTTGGGAGCCCAGGAGGCAGAGCCAGGCCTTGGGGTGCACCTGGGCAAGCAGGGCTCTTCATGGAAGGTGACTTTCCTTCCCAGGCCATTCTCAAATAAGAGAAAGAAAAGAACAGGGAGTGGTATAATCTGATGATTTAAAAGGTTCCTTGATTGGAAAGGCAAGTTACTGGTCTGTGCTGGATGACGGTCACAAAACAAATGTTGCACCAGCCCTTCAAGGGAACAAAGTTTCTCAGCAATAGCTTGCAGACAGTGAGAGCTAGCTGAGATAGCACAGCACCCACCTCTGCTTATAGCCAGTGATATCAGTCCTAAACTGTCACGGGTTCTGAAATGAGTTCAGTAAATGCCTTTTTTCTTTCTGAAGCACATTTTTACCTAGCACAACATAAAAGCTGTGTTTAATTTTGTGAATACATTTTCCGCTGTTCATACAATACTGTATTTTAAGCTCAGCAGATTGTTAATGTTCCCTCAAAACTATTACTTTCTGCCATGTTATTTTATCTGGACCAAAGGGGCTTGGGAATTGATTGCTCCTTTGCAGCTGCCATATTCAGAATGCGACTTTTGGGAGGAACTGAGGTGTCCTGTTCAAGTCATCTGGCGAGAGCGAGGCAGTTTGAACAGAAGGTAACACCACTTTTGTTCCTACCACTTGCAGACAGTGCTCCAGTGCTGGGATGCCAGTGGTTTTGTGTGTGTGTAGGTGAAAAGACCCAACCATTAAAATTTATATTGGATGTTGATCATTCAGCATGACCCTTCTCCACAAGAATGTGACGATTTGTAAGTGGTTTTCCAAAGCAGTGATGTAAACTAATTTATATTACAGACTCCTACAGAATACTAGTCTGAGACGGAGTGAGCTTGATTTTCCTCTCCAGCGATATCTGCGGGTTTATTCTGGTGGCGGCCCAGGAAGGCACCTCCAAAACACAGCTCATAGTTATTACGTTACTTGCATTGCTACTGCGTGTTGATGGAGCAGGATCAAATTCCTCAGCAGTCTGCAGAATGAATGCCCAAGTGAAAATAGAGTCCAACTCCCTTTGTTTTCACAGTAGGAGCAGCAAATTATACTTTAGTTAAGAAAACATTTACAATTTTATTTTGTTCCTGTATTCTATTCCTTCTATTTCGTGTTTGGAAAAGAAGAGAGAAAGAGCAGGTGGCAAGCTTAAAGCCTGACTTCGGGAGATAACACAGATCAATTAAACCCCATTGAAATGGAATATTGTGGGGAAGGAATTAAGATGATAATATTTATTTTTCCTTTTTAAATATGGTTTTCATGTTATATTAAATTGGCAGGCACTTCAGTGTCCACCTCTAACAGCACAAGGATTCATTTAGTTTCCTACAAGTTAGATCTTTCAAAAATGTGAAGAATGGTTTGGGGTTGGAAACCACTCCAGTGTTTTAGCAGGGGAGTAGTGGATATTCCTTTCCACTGGAGCTAAACACAAAACTAATGACACGGTGACATTTTAATGAGAATGCCGCAGCAGATACAATGCAACACTGCAGAAATGCTTTTTATTCTGCATACATGCATATTACATTTCCCCTATTATCATGCTAGAAGCCCATTGTAAATTCATTTGGCAGATAAATTTAGGACAGAAATTTGCCTTCCAGATGTATAATTTATTCATGTAAGAAATAATAAATTATATTCTCCCTTAAACCAACCTTTTTTTTTGGGGGGGGGGGTACCACCTTAGTAAATAAAATTTATTGTTTATACCAAGACTTATTGTTTATACAGAGACTTATGTGACTTTACCGTGGTCAGTCAGCAAGCTCCAGGGGATAGTTTTGGTCACGTTACTGGTCACTTAGTTGGATGGGTGATGGAGTACCTTGGTCCCATCTGTACATATATTACTTTCTTTTGTCTTAGGGGCACTGTTGGGAAGATTAATTAGGTCCATCTGCAGGGAAAGATCAGCCTTAGGGGATTCAGGTAAACAAAATAAATGCCACAAGGAAAAAAACTGCTGAAGGGGATTTGTTTGGAAATCAAACTGTTTTCCATAAGAGTAATGGGGAAATTATGTACAGAAGGAGACTGAAGGGAAAGTAAAGCTGCCTTTTAGTGTGGGCTCTTTCAGTATGACCCCATAAATATCCCCTGTGGCTGCTGTGCTAAGATAAGGATCTGTGCAGAGGGTTAAAGCCCATGGGCAATATTCTCAGCTAGAATAAATCAATATTGCCTTCTGATCTCAGTGGAGCTACCCTCACTTCGTGACAGCAGAGAGCTGAGCCGTGTCCCTCCCCGTGATACTGCTGTGTCCATCACTTGAGTGATGCGAGTAAACTGATCCCGATTCACATTCTGTCCCCTTTTACTGGTTTTTATTATAGTGGTGCTATATTTTTAGGGGTCTTACATGCCACCTTTGTCTTTTTTTTTCTCCTTTTCTTTAAACTTCTTTTCATATTTTCTTCCTTTTCTCTGAAAAGCTCAGTGTACAAATTAATCTAGCAGCATAGAGCTAGTTGATATGATTGAGGCTTATAAAATAGCAATTCAATTGCCATAGGCTTCTAGAACTTTATTATTTATGATTATTATTTGCATAATTGGTGTAACTATGACATAAGCCACATGGAATTTGCTACAGTTTATGTTATACCTCACCTCATTGCCTTGTCAGTCAAAGTGGGGACTTGTATTTCGCCGTGCAGTGGGATTACAGTCTCTGTTTTCAGAGGACAGGAAATGGAAAAGGGAAAAGACCATTTTTCTCACTGAACTTGAACTGTCTTAAGGGCTCTGGAATGTAAGAGCCCCTTGGCTTTCACACTTCTGTGTTCCTTAGGAGAGTGGAGCTAAACTCATGCTGACTTTCAAATTAATTGTTAAAGCCAGAGGAACATGAGGGAATATTGTTTGCTATAGAAAGACAAAACAAATTATTTAAAATGAACTGGAAAAAGTATGTGCAAAGGGTAAAAAGGAGAATGTAGCTCAAAGGGAAATGACTGTTGGTGTTCAATGCAAGTGCTGTGTGTATATGAAGAATTTTGGGCAAGTAGAGGGACATTTTCTCTAGAAATGCACGTGCCCACCTCCAGCCATGGGCTGTGAGCGATGCCTCCGCCGTGTCAGAGCTGGACTCGTCCATGTGTGGACAAGCGTCAAGTCTGATTCCGAAGGGCCGGGGAGGCCACGGTAGACGGTGCTGGAAGGAAACTGCCCCTGCCTAGAGTTAAGGTGGGAATATGCACACGTTGGCAGGCAAGCTGGTTAGACACCGAAGAGTGCATCTGGCTTTTCAATTTATGAACTGGTCTCTGTAAGTGGAAAGGTCCCTTGAGCCTTTGGGCAAGATTGTTGTCTAAATAAGTAATTTGGTATATACATGTCTAGATGAATGGTTCGAGTACTGCGTTAATTCCTCCACGACATTTGTTCCTTCTAGCTTGCTGCACTTTCTGTGCAAAGGACATGATCAAGGCTCTTTCGTGGTCTTCATGAAACAGGTCGTGGCCCCAGTACAACACCTAGGAAACAAGCCCCACGTCCTCGGAACGTGCTCACAGCAATATCTGCTGGATGCGTCTGGTTCGTATCGACCACAGCACAAGAGCGAGCAGCTGTGGAACCCAAATGACCCTTTGAAGCCTCTCCTCAAGTTGTCTGGGTCCATTTATTTATCCACATAGAGGCTGGTGGCCTCTCTCTGTTTCATGTTGCCCATTCTTCTGCCTTTGGTGGCCGTTGTCCTGCCAAGGGGAGCCCCATCACTCCCCCTGGGTCCCAGATTCTGTGGGATCCAGATCATGATGATACATTTTCAGCGGCCCAAGTGGGGAGCTGAAGCGGAGGAACGGGACGGGGCTTTTCCTCTGTGTTCCCTCGTGCCACCCAGCCTTGGTACTGGCCTGTGGGACCTACAGCCTTTTATTCGTAGGACTGGAGCCACGTGCATTGGAAGGGAGCGGTGTGCCTGGGGTGCTGGTCATCCCAGCTTTTCTGATGTGATCAGAGTGCTTTAAACAACATATTTAGTTTGGAGTTAATTCCTTGTCATTTACTAAAGATATTAAATGTTTCGTGCTCAGTGTTTTTTTTTTTTTTTTCTAGAGAAATGGTGTTATTGAAAACAGATATTCCCCATTGAAAATTCATTTCCTGGGGAAAAAAAAAAACCCACATTTTCCATCAAAATATTTCAGACAAGAGCTATACCAGGTCTCCAGGATGGCCGCCTGAGCAGAAAGCAAAAACAAGAAAGCAAAATGAGCCCCACAGGCCAGTATTTGCCCTGTGGATCTTACTAGAGGAAACTCTTTCTGGGATGCCAGATGACCATTGCAAATTGTACTAAAGAGGAACTGGAAGATGCTGCCTAAAAGATGCCTGAAATAACTCCCAGATCTCCTCCTCTTCCCGCAGTGAATGCATTTCATACATACATCCGTAACCAATGTGTTTGCTTTCCAGAGTGAGTGCTGTAAGTGAAGAGGGGCCATGAGAGTCCCAAGAAGGTGCCTGTGCCAGGGCTTTCCTGTCACTATGTCCCTGTGGCCCTGCAGTGAGGGGCAGTCATAGACCTGTGCGTGGTTTGGGCATTTCCTTGGGCTCAGCACCAGCCGCGGGTCTCTGCCCGCCGTGGCCAGGCCGTTCTGCCCCGCGTGCTCCTGTGGATGCACCAGTGTTACCTGCAGCACCCCTGTCCCACGGGCGCGCGGGACCGGAGCAACAGCCCGGGGCGCCCTCGGGAAGAGCAGGGGGGCGCGGCGGGAACGCCGCGATTCCCGCGCTCCCGGAGCGCCGCCGCGAGCGGGACGGGGAGGGGGCGGCCGCGCGGGGCTCCCCCCGTCCTGCCCCCGCCCGCTCGGCGCCCGCCCCCGCTGCGGGGGCGCTGCCGGGGGCGGGGGGCGCCGCTGTGCCCGCCCCGCCGCCGCCCGGCCGCTCACAAGGTGCCCGAGCCGCCGGCAGAGCAGCAGCGCCCGCCCCGCCATGCCCAACTTCGCCGGCACCTGGAAGATGCGGAGCAGCGAGAACTTCGACGAGCTCCTCAAGGCGCTGGGTAAGCGCGGGGGCAGCTGCGGGGCCCCGGCCCGGAGCCCGCCGGCGCCGGGCGCTCACCGGTCTCTCCCGTTTCCCGCAGGTGTCAACGCCATGCTCAGGAAGGTGGCGGTGGCCGCCGCCTCCAAGCCCCACGTGGAGATCCGCCAGGACGGCGACCAGTTCTACATCAAGACGTCCACCACCGTGCGCACCACCGAGATCAACTTCAAAGTCGGGGAGAGCTTCGAGGAGGAGACGGTGGACGGGCGAAAGTGCCGGGTAGGAGCGCTGAGCGCGCGAGTGCGGCTCCGTGTGCGCGCTCGGAGCGGCTCTGCCCGTCCAGCACCTTCCCAATCTCCTTCTAGACGGGGCAAACACTTGTGCCGCCGCTGTCCCACCGCCCACCCGCCCGCTTCTTCCCCGAGACCCTCCTTGGGGCCCCCGGTGGTTGCGGCGCACCCCGTCCCCCTGCCCTCGCCCTCTTGCACGGCAGGGCAGAGCTCCAAGCTGAAGGCGACGGGGCCCGGCAGCTCTGGGGGCAGAGGCGGCCCGGGCTGCGTCCCGCGTCCCGCGCGGGCCGGCCGCAGGGAAAGCCCTCCCCAGCCCCTGCCCCTGCCCCTGCCGGCCGCGCGGGAACGGTGGAGCGAGAGGGACCTCAAGAGACAGCGTTTAGAGCACAAAGGACGTAGTTTTTGTCTTAAAATGCGTTAGTCGAGTTCGCGAGCAGGATCACAGGCTCATGGTGGTTTAGGACTGAAATTCTCTTGTCCCTTTCAAGGCGCATCTTTGCTGACCAGATACGTCTAAGTGTGACACAGGCTGTCCGCTAGCGGCCGTTCCAGGCATCCCTGCGCCAGCTCCTTGCGCAGAAGGGCGTTGGGGGCTCCTTCCCGGGAGCTTTGAGGGTGGCAGATGGCAGCAATGGGGGATTTTGCTGCTCTGCAGCAGCATCTTACACCAACTCCCCACCGGTGCAGATGCCTCTGATCCAGGGGAATGCAGAACCAGGCTCTGCCGTAGGTGAAAAAAAAAATTAACCAAAGTCCACCTGGGCTTGAGATTTATGTGCAGAGCCCAGCCTGGTCACTGAGACTTAAAAGATTATTTAAAATATGTGTTACATGTGTCAGAGTGTAGTCCCAAATAAAGAATATATTCTGGAAAGTATCCTTTGATGGTAAAATAACCTACTTTCCAGAACGTAATCACTGCTAGTTCTTGAGCAGTTTCAGATACCATTTGCACCACTAAAAATTCAGGGTGAACTTCACTACATTCAGTACAGTTGCTCTGAATTTAAATTGATGAAAAAGGGGACAAATTCTGGGAAACAGTGAACATTCACAACATCCACTTGATCTAGCATGAGTTTCTGTACATGTAACAGTTTGTTCAGGAAGTGTTGCTGCCTTTGTAATTTATATTGCTCAGCAAAAGTAGTATTTTAATGTCACTATGCATAATGCATATACAATAAATGTGACCCCTTTTTTTAGAAAAGGATTTATTGCTGCAGATGGAAAAAAAATACGGCTGTAAGCTTTGAAAGTCGGAAAAATCTGAACAAAATGTGTTTTGTGAAGTAGTAAATTTTTTCCATGTGCTGTGAAATTATTTATAGTGCAGTCTGAGGAATGAGTTGTTCTGCTGTGCGTATAAAAACGAGCCGTGGCCACAGAGCAGAAACTGACAGTTAATAAAATAATACTTGGGAACGTAATTTGCAGTACCTGGCAAAGTAGCTGCCTGGTGATAGATTTTGATGCACTTTATGAGGTGGAGGGTTTTTCTCTGCCAGCAACTTGAGCTATTGTTCATACAGACAAAGGGGCTCCGTGCAGTTGCAGTGAAAGGCATAGCTCCTACAACTGCCATGGGAGATGGCTTGTTGTTGGCTTTTTAAAACTGTTGTGTGTTTTATTATTATTTTGATTTTCTTTCTTTTTTTAATTTATAAAGGGAACAGCTAATTTTAAATTAAAGTTTTTTTTTCTTTTCTTTTCTTTTTCTCCCTCTTTGGAAAGTCTGGGATTTATTAGCTTGAATTCATGCAAACATACAAACACACATATATATAATGACAGACTAATGAATGTCCCCATGTGCTAGTTGTAAAGCGATTACTTGCACATTCATTACAGGGGACCCTTCTGCACAGCTGTTCTATTGCATTGTAGAACAATAGTTCAACGCTAGCCTGAAAAGCAACAGAAAGCCCCAGCTTGCCTACTTGGGAAGCTGAGTAAAATTCTTCTTTTTATTTATTTATTTATTTTCAGTGGTTTTATAGTCATTATTCACATACTTTGAAAAATGCTCTTAACTATTTGAGACTCTAGACCCAGAAGTTTAAGAAAAAGAAATATCACAAGAATAGAATTTGTCAGAATAGAATAGAATTTGTTAAAATTCTAACAAAGTTTCTTTAAATTAGTTTTGGTTTGTTAGGACAACATGTGTTTAATGTGCAATTAACTTGGCACAGTGCCATGCAGAATGAAAGGTTGTAAGTGGCAAGTACTCTATTATTGATGACCACAAAATGATGCATATGATTCTTGATGCTTTTACACCAAGGGGCTCGGCAGCGATAAATAACATGTCAGATCAAACTGTATGTGTAAAAAGATGCCTGGGAATATAGACCCTACCTTATTACATGTTTCTAGATGATACTTTTCAACATTAAGCATTTAATGAAAACTGAATGGCTTTTTAATTTGGAAAAAAAAAAGTGGATTTAAACTGAAAAAAATATTTTTACAATTACTTTATTAATCTATAAATATCTCCAAAATGCCCACTACTACCCTCATTTTGGTTTCACAACTTGCCATTGATGTCTTTTTCCTTTTGCTTTTACCTGCCTAAGTGTTACTCCTTCACTGCCGCAGTCATTCTCACTCCTGCTCATTGTTGTCTCTCTGCCTCTTGCTGCCAGGGAATATAATTAATGTGATTCCTAATGGTTTTCTTGCCTGCAGAGTTTGGCCACTTGGGAGAATGAAAACAAGATCTACTGCAAACAAACTCTCATTGAGGGGGATGGCCCTAAAACGTACTGGACTCGAGAACTAGCTAATGATGAGCTGATTTTGGTAAGTGATTCCACCCAACATAAACAACATTTATAAGTTTTTCTTTTGTTGCTATGTAATACAATTATTACTATTTTTTTCTTACTTAAATCCATCTGGAAACCACCATTTTCATACTCCTTTACAGTACAATCCACACATCACGTTTTTTCATGTTTTAAATGTTGTTTTTAAAGAATGAATGAAGATAGTTGCAGCTTTGTTCTTGCATTTCACTGGTACTATAGCTTTCCCCATACTTTTATTGGTAGAGCAGTCAGAAGTGAGCCTCTTCTGCTCTGTAAATCCACAATCGTACTGAAGAATTTAGTTGATTTATTGCAGATTTTCTCTGGTTAAAGTGAGATCAAAGCATCTGAGCTCATTTCTGAAGAACCTTCTTTTCTAGGCATGTGCATAATGTATTGCTGCTTATACACAATCACCTGGTGTGCAGCAGGAGGAATGTGGCACGTCATTAGCATGCTCAAGTCTCATTCCGTTCAGGAAGAACACATTCCCCCCATCCCTGCCACCTTCTCCAAGTTCCTGGTCATCCCTGCATCCAGTTCACAAGTTTGTGGGAAATCCACTGATTGGCACATTTGCTGCCAGCCAACATCCCCCCCATTATTGTGTGCCCATCCACAAAGCAGTAGGGTAACTTTGGCTGTTTTGTACCACATCACTGCAACTGCCTTGCCTTTTATGCCACAAATCACAAACTCTTTATCTATTTATCTTGTGCTTGTTTCTGTTAGAGTTGAGTTCTTTTCACTCAGTCATTCCTCAGGTGCTCATTTACATTAATGAAGCAGTTACTCCGAGTTGGGAGTAGTCACGGTTTGTCCGGATAACAAGTAACCGTTCAGCTGGAGTCCAGAATCATGGCATTGTGCATGCTCTTGCTAGGGAATTTTGGATAATTCAGTTGACTGGACTGTTTTGCCTCATCAGTTTGGCCTTAGAATAAATGCTGCTGCAGTGAGGGAAAAAAAAACATAAAAGCAGGGACTTTTTATTTCAAACTATCACTAAGCCCTTGCACTTTAAAAAACAAATGACATCTTCAATGTTTCTCTAAAGCAGTTGGAGTTCTGTTTTTAAGATCACATGTGAAACAAAAAAGACTCAAACTAACCTAACCAAGTATAAACAAAAAGCTTTTAAAGCATTAATGCTATTCCAGACATCTTGGAACAGTTCAGCCATCTCTGAGGAGGAAGTAGATTCTGTTAATGAAATCCCTGGTTTCTATAGAATGAATATTCAGATTCTTCATAATTTCTTTTGGCTCAACCACTGAAATTCTTTATGTTATCCAAATAGTTTAGGAGGCAAAGTACTTTGATCTCTGCTTTACATCTTTATATATAATGGAGTGAACACAATTTATTCTTCAGTATCTTTTCTTTTTCCATCTCTCTAAGAATGTATTTTTGTAGTTTAAGTAAAACACTAGCGAGGCAGCTGCTGAATGAAACAAACTCTTCCAGGCCAAGCCGGAGAGCCTGTCAAATAAAGTTGCCTCCTGCAAACAGCGACATGAATGTATCCAGCTGGGAAGAAGAATGAGATTGGTTAAGAAACCAGAGACATTCAAAGATTACAGAGCCAGCTAGTCTGATGCTTTGTATAACAATAATTTTTTTTTTTTTACAGTGCAGTCTATTGGGCTTTTCTCAACTAATTCTTTTTTTTTTTCAGATTAGGATATAAATTGAAAAAACTCCTTCTGATTAAAATATTTCCAGTCATAGAAACTTGATCATAACTTCTGATGTGTCGTTTTACTGGTTAGTGTCTCTTGTCATAAAAATGGCAAAAGCTGAACTCTAGATCAAACTCTGAGCCATTGCATATTGTGTATATGAGGACATAAAGGAGATGCCTAAAGTTCATTATTACAAATACTTCTCTTAATGTCACTAATCAAGCCACCTCTTAGAAGAACTTTCTGTTTGTGAAGCTAAACTTTTGGAAGAGCTACAGTCCTAGAGAGAGTTCAGTGTAAGTTTGGCTAGAGTCATTCTTCAGCGCTGCTGCAAACCTGCTTCAATTAATGAATTTGGTTTTTGAGCAATGGACACCAGAGCTGCACATGCTGCTTCATTAGCAGCCCCGGTAGCACCTGGTGCGGTGGTGACCTGATCTTCTTTCTTTTAGCTTTCTCAGTCTCTGGATGTTCCCTCCGGCCAACTCAGGCTTTGAAGACTGAACAACCTCAAAGGGATTGATTGGAGCATATCCCTCCACTATGACATGGGGCAAGGGTAGGAATAGGAACAATCAGTGGGAAGACTTTGAGATCTCTTTTGATTTCTTTCCTCTGTTGTTTTGGGGTTTGTCATCACTCCAGTGAAGAAAGATCCTAACTAGATTATTTATTCTTATGGATAGAAATTTTCTTTAGATTTGAGACTGCAAACACCATTTATATCTTCTGCAAGACTAAAGTCACAGCAAGAAGAAATCATTCTTTGTCTTCTCCCCTCCTTCTCCTTTGATCCTCCCAGCTTGGTGAGGATTCTTTGTGAGTTGATTCACTCATGCATTTTTGCACTTCATACGTGGTTTTTTAAGCATTTAACAATTCCCATTATCCAATTTCTCAAATCTCCCTACTTAGTTAAAAATACCATTTCTTCTTACACACTTCCTGAGGAACGCTGGTGAGCTTGCTCTGTTTTCATTCTGTCAGAACTCCTTAAATAAGCAGGAGGAAATCAAATTCCTGTGAACTTTTGGACTTCGGCGGCTAGGGAAATGTCTGTCTTGGAGCAGAGTCTGTGATATAGAAGTTTATCAGCTCTGCAAATCTGATGTTTCTTCTCATGCTCTCTACTCCTCCTTCTTCATCCAATAAATCTTTTGAGACTTCCCGAGTCACCTTATTAGCTATTACCGTGCATTTGCAGAACAAATAAAAAAACACACATACCATGTGTAAAAAAGTTGCAAGAAGGAATCTAAATTGCCCTGGACTGTGGCATGAATGAGGAATAGGTCTGGGGCAATGGGCAGGGGTGAGGAATGAGCTTTGCTCTGCTAATACAGGCTACATAATCCTGGGGCTTCGCCAGGTAGTTTTCATCTAATGCGTTGTTTTGCTTAGGGGGACCATTAGATTGACACTTCTCTAGTAGAAGAATATATTTTTCTCTCTAGCACAGCATGTTAAATAAAATGTGTTTATTGTCACATGTTAAAAAAAAAAATCAGTGTTGAATTGTCATGACTAACAGAGCTAAAATAGAAACCATATTACTGTATAATTATCAATCTGTTTTGCATCCTGGCAGAACTTACTTATATACTTCAAAGATATTCCCTTGGAGCAATAAGATGGTCTTTCATGACCTCTGGTACACAGATGCTGGGAACAAACTATTCAGTTAGCAAAGGTTTTCTTTATCTTCAGGTACTAGTTAGTCTGTCTCTCAGTTCTGCTTAGCTCCTTGAAGCTCCTTGAAGCTTGGTGAATGAGATTACTCTTATCAGAAGTGTGAATAATATTTGGCTCCACTATGGCAGATGGTGGTCTCCTGTGCTGTTAAAAAGTGTTACAGGTCACTATCTCAAATTCTGTCCTAAAATGACTTTCTCTCACCTGAATCAGGGTGGCAGGATGAAGTTCTGCTTTCTAAAACCAGGGCTGCTAACACACTGGAATGTTGCAACTCCTTTAATCGGTGCTGTTTATTCTGCTCTTATTTGATGCTGTTACTGTGATTTTAGTGCTGTATTTTTAGAAGTACTGAATAACCCAGATACAAAAATTACATGAATTATTCAAGCAAAGGATACAAAAGGGATAGATCCCCATCAGAGTTCACATTTCTTTTGTCTTGAAGGGATCTTTAGACTATACTGTATTGTACTTTAAGATTGTAATGACCGAGTCAGAGTATTTATCACACCACACTCGGGAGTTACTCTGGATTGGCACTGGTGCAATCAAGATCAAACTTGATCCCACAAAATATATATTTCATTTACATATCTGAAAATTACTATCTAGGATTCAGGCTATTTATAGTGCTTTTCTTTTTTTCTCATTAAATTTTCTTTTATAATCTGTAGTGTTTTTGCTGTTGCTCTGTGTTTTGTCACAGAGATTAATGAGCTATCAATCATTTGGGTAAGCCAGGAGAACAAAAGGTCTGCATTTACCAAGTTAAAGGATGTTGCTTCCAATTTCCAAATGTTAGCCATTCAAATGAGCAGTGTTTATGATCTGTCTGTTTCTGCATTGCTGCTCTCATAGCTGCTCGTGCCTCTATAGATTTTAATTTAATCTATAAAACAAACACTTTTAAATGGATGATTACTGAAGAGGGGCTTTAAAAACAGCCTCAAACCACATTTTACACAGTTCACATATCACACAGGGGCTCTCAGAATCAATTATAGGAAGGGTCAAAGATCAGGACACTGTGGGGTTTCAAGCAAGGTTTCCATCCTCCTTTCTCTCCCCAGAAAATTCATGTCATAGTAGATTAAAGACGGTGAACTCTGGGGTCTAGATGAGTGAGTGAACATTTTTTAAATGATATTGCTGGCTTCTGAAATTAAGCAAAGCAGATGAGAAGAGTCAGGGCAGATTGGAAAGATATTTTGCCATTGAATGCTGAGATGTGTGATGTGCCTAAGCCTTCTGTCAAACAACAATAAACTGCTTCAAGGTTTAACTTTTCTGTAGATTTTATAGTATGATCTTAAATGAAATCGGCTATCTAAAGGATAGCATTTTTACTGAAGTCACTGCAGGTTTTACTGCTGACCTCAATAAAGCAATCCTGATAAAAGCCCAGGAGCTTGTAATCATGCATACATATGTATTGCATGGTCCTAAAACTTGAATTTAATATCACGAGGGGATTTACCAGGTGGCTTAGAGATCAGCGGCCCCTGCTCTGTAGTGGTGCCTGCTCTGGAGCACGTTTCCAAACATAAACAAAGACAGAAGCCAAAGCCTTTGTATCATGGATGAATGTGTCCTGTGTACAGCCTGTTATAGTAGCTGTAGCTTAGATAGTTGCTGGGTACAGGATTTCAATATCAGTAATAGGAGATATTAGTAATAGGAGGTATTAATAGGAGATTATTAGTAACAGGAGATAAAGAAAGAAGCCAAAGCCTTTGTATCCTAGATGAATGTGGTCCTGTGTGCAGGCCGTTATACTATCAGCTGTAGCTTAGATAGTTGCTGGGTACAGGATTTCAATATTAGTAATAGGAGATATTACTGGCTAATGTTTTGTCTGCCATTCGCTTGCTGCCTGGCTTTGAGGAAACTATATCATGCTGCAGTTCTCCAACACAGATATCCAGCCTTTGGATACCTCGATAAAAGATCTGATTTTGCACAGTCCTATTCATTGATGTCCCACAGAAAGTAAGGTCAGATATTGGGACACCTGCTATTAGTATCCGTGGTTGAAAGTGGGGCTGTACCTTTTGTGACCCTGTCCCCACAGCGATCCACCTCCATTCTGGGAGTCCTGGGAGGAAGGGGAATAAATAATATGTCTTTGTTGCAAAAATCTGTATCTGGACCAGATAAATTCATCATTAAGGATTTAAAGGAGTACTTGATTTCATCCTGTTGGAGGGAGTATTGCTTCTGTTTTGCAGGATGCATTTGTACGCGTGGAGGCCAATGCACATGGATCCATGCAAAACTTTTTCTGATAATGGAAAGTGCTATTCATATAACTAAGATCATGCCCTCTCCATTTATTTGCCTACCTTCTCTCCGTTCCTTTTGTGGGCAGGCTCTGTAGGTTGCTCAGTCAGGACAACAGGGGATTTTTGCATACACTGGCAGTAGTGATCAGTAGTGATCTTTTCCAGGTGATTGTTTAAATGACAGTTTTCCTAATTACAGTGTTTTCTACCTATCACAAAGGCTCCTCAGAAAATGTTTTAGACCCATATGATCAAGTATTACTGCTCTGTGGTTCTTGTTTAATTTCTACCTGTGTCAGTGGTCATCAGATCTTGGCTGAACTGAGAGGGGTTGGCTGACTGCGTTAGCCCCTTGCAAAGCTTTGTTGGCAGTGTGTTGGGCTCTCTGTGCTATAGATAAACCAAGTAAAGAAAGCGGATCTGTAATTTCCAGTGATTTTTACACCTAAATTCTCTTTTAGATTTAGACAGAAGCCTTGCCTTGCAGCCTTTTGTGAGATGAGTGGGTGCTTTACAAGCTGATGGGAAGGTGGTGGTTTGAAAATCCTGCCTCTTCTCATTATTTGGCAGCTGAGGTTTGGTGGTGCTGCGTTCTTCCAAGCCGCTCTGGTGAGATTTCACCACTAAACAGTCAAGTTATCTCTTTCCTTCTTAGAAAGTTCAATTTCTCTGAGTCATAGGAAACTCGAAAGTCTGCTTGTTCTGACAGGAACTGTTGCTTCTTTCCCATCTAAAATTAGAACCATAGATTCTAAGCTGCTCCCTCCCACCCCTAAATACAAGGGTTTGACTGTGAAGGACAGAGAAGTAACAACCACTTCATTTGGGTCTTCCCCTGGGCGTGGGCCCAGTTATACATTAGATGTTTCAGTTCAAATATGAAGGCATTTGCTGTGTTTCTGAGGGTTTCTTTCCTTTGGTTTTTTCTCTGCACAACTGCATTTGATAAAGGCTATTCCAAACAATTCTGTGTATTCCAAACAACCTTGTGTATTTGTACTTTTTAATGTGTCATTATTTATATACATCTGGTACTGGAGAACAGTACTACATGAGTTTACAGTAAGCAGCTGTTGTTCAGAAGAACTGAGAGCTTGAAAGCCTGGATGTTGCAAGGGTTCCCAACCACTGAGCAAAGTGACACACTCTGACTCACATTGTCCCAGCCTGAAAATGTGAGACTGTGGCACAAACTTTCCAAGGAAAGTACCGGTTTGCTCTAACATACTTAGTTGATTTCACATGTTATCCTGTTTATTCGGGTCCATACCTAGATACATCATTTAGTTCTCTTATCAGATGATATACTAGAACTTAAGTCTGTTCTTGACTTCTTTGTTTAGCCAAAATTCCCACCAAGTGCCTGCTGCAGAGGCTGATGCAGATCTGGATCTTTCCTCCACCACAAGGCTGTAAGCTCCTCCTGGTCTCAGGCATCTTTGTTGCCCCATCACAGTGCCACTCTTGCAGCCTGGCCACATGTAGGTCTGCAAACACAGAAGGGCTCTGCCCTATGTCAGGTTTATTCTGAAGTTGGATTAAACAACTCTGAGGCTGGGGAGCACTTTATTTGCAATTAATCTCCTCAGTTTTAATAGGACCTCTCACTTTCAAAATAGGGGTTGCACAAATGAGTTTGAACGTGCCTGAAAAGCAAGGCCCCATGCATTTCCACAAAGAAAGGAATGTACCTGGTTTGAACATGTTCATCTCTGCTTTTTTTAGCAAAAGGTAGTGGAGATTTATCAACAATGCCAGTAAGCTACAATAAGATAGGAACATAGGAACACACCTTACTTTGAAAGTTAACATTTAAACCAGGTATATAGTGACAATGACAGCCATTTCTCTGTGTGCTTAAGTAAGGGATTAAGTGGCTAGCCAACTGAATGCCTGAAAGAGAGAAAATCTAAGTGCTAAAAAATGCAGCATGTTCCTGTAGCAGGTCAGAGGCCACATAAACCTAAGCAGGGTCTTCAAGGACCAAGTGACTGTATAGGACTCAGGAGATGATCATTAGTATTGGGGCTTTGCATGGATTTGGTATCTTCGTGATCTAGACTTTGCCTCTGTGTATAGTTTTGGGAATGTTCAAGGGAGCAGTAGCAGGGGTGTTCGTGGCTGGTGCTGTGGGCAGCAGAGAACTAGCTGCATCCTTTAATGTTCATTTTTAGTCTTTTTCATGTGTAATTTAAAAAAATAAATTACATAAAGATTGATAAGCTTTTCATAGGCATAAAAGCAAAGCCTTTATCTTTGTAATTTCTCACCAGCCAAATTACTAACAGGCTTTTCTCATTAGCAAAGTCAACAAAATGCAAACCAACTTTTAAAGCCAAGTCCTTTTGAGGCAGTGCTGGCCAAAGGAAGTGTAAAAAGCATTAAGCAAAGTCCAGCTGAACTTTCACAGCACGCTGGGGTAGATCTGAATTACTTTTTCAGTGAGACCCTGGCAGTTATCACAGCCAAGCATCCCACCTCACAACTGTGAGGTGCCCACAGAGGCAGCTGTGAGGTCTAAGCTGTCGGTGAAACTGAAACGCTTCGGCATGGGAAGCTTTTTGCCACCCTGGTCTCCTCACTTTTGCATGGTCCTTTATTTCCTTCCTACTTAGATTTTAGCCCTCCTGACCCGAAATTACATACAAACCATCTGGAGTTTAGGTGGCCTCCTCAGACTGCTCCCACAGTCACAGTCCTGCCTGGGTGTCCTGGTAATCAGCATTGCGGTATTGTCATGGTGAACTGGCCTTTTAAGTGCAGTGCGGTACTACGGGGGAAGAAAAGAAAAAAGAAAAGAAAACCAGCAGATTTCCAGCTGCATAACCGAATTGCCATTTGTCAATGTATAATATATAAAAAGAGCTCAAGGACTGTCCAGGGACAGTCACTGTACTTTGAGGTACTGAACTGGGCGTGAGGAATGGGGTAAGAATGGGATATACCCACTGTAAGTCACTGACTCTCAGATGTGTAATGATCAAATACTCTTGAGAACTCTTTTTTTTCAATGGTTGTGAAATGAGTTTGGTCTCCCCTAGATGCTGTGCTCACTATGGGCCCTCATTTCAGACCCAGCGCAAACAGATTCACTGGTTCTGCTCAAAGCATCCTGTGGTCGTCACTGCCCCTGTTGCAGCTCTGGGAGAGCAGACGGGAGTCTGCTAGTCTCGCAGCAGCAGTGCACACACATTGTTTCTTATACGTTCACACATCTTCCACGTTGCTTCACAAACTTCATTGGAACCCCTCTGATTTAGACCTGCAAATATCAAAGACTACTGCATGCAAATGAATTCCATCCTTGGCATTTCCAGTTGAAAGGGCTACAACTGTTTCTCAGTATAAAAATATTATGTTCCAAATTCTCATTCTTTTCTTGTGTTTATTTATAAATGCATGCCAAGAAACTATAGGAAAAAAAGGAATTTCTGGATCATTTATCACTCTGACAAAATTCATCATGCTTGGGAGAGCAGGTCACCTATAATGCATTCCTTTTTCAAAATGAGTCATTTCTTTACTCTCATCTGTCACAGGATGTAGGAAATTGTATTTCTGGTACAGAACTAGCTACTATGGTAAAAATAATATTTAAAAATGTATTTAGTGTTGGCTGTTTTCATCCCTTCTGATGAATTTCTATTTCTTTTCCAGACCTTTGGTGCTGATGATGTTGTGTGCACAAGAATTTATGTAAGAGAGTAAAAACATCCATTCGCTTGTCGTCTGGGATGAAGTGGAGGACTAAGAGGCAGCCCCTGTGAAAAGCCCCAGCATAACGAGTATCTGTGTGTACTGTTACTAATGCAGTGTTGTATGTGACCGTGCGTGCTATATCTGAACCCATATCCTCTGTTAAGTGTATTTTGCTTTTATTTTCCTCACAATGTTCTTTCTCACTTTTATGCCGTCATTTTTTCATGTCTGCTTTGTATTTTGTAGTTGTCCCTTGGTATGGTTTCATTGATTATTAAATTTATTGGGCAAAACTAACAGCCGTTTTGGGGGTGTTTTTAATAGAAATACCAGCAATGACTGGGCTAGGATTGAAGCATTTCCACCCTCTTTGGAAGTCAGGGGGGTTTCATTGCTGCTGCCAGTGAGCACCTCCTGGAGCCACCCGACGTGCAGAGGAGGGCAAATGTGCTCCCTGGAGCTGCAGGCTGCTCCCTGCAAAGCGGAGCTCAGGCTGGCTCCTTTCTGAGCTGCCTCCTGGGGTGGTCGTTAGGGAGCAGTTCTTGTGTCCTGAGGTGCTGGGGCTGTGATTCAGCAGAGCCAGACAAGGCACGGAAAGCTCTTCACACCCTTTCCTGCTGCGGCTCCTAAGAAGGGCCAAACAGAGCAAGCGTTTCTCTTTGGAACTGGCGTAAGTTCACTTTCTGTAGAGACACTCATTACCCAACTACACAACCCAGCTGTATCCACAGGACAAACCACACTGTGATAATGACTAATGCTTATTGTCATCATACCGAGCATGCCAGACCTGGCGAGAGACAGCAGAATTCAGCAGACTTTACTTGCTTTGGCCATGAAAAGATAAAGCTGAGGAAAGACACTGCTTTTCCTCTATATTCCCATCTGCAGCAGAGAGCTCTGATGGCTTCACTCCCCCCCCTCTCGGTGTTACAGCAGTCACGGACACAGTATTTTATTCTTGGAACAACAAAATAAACTCACAAAGCAAGGTCATAGCTCAAGCATGAAAGAAACACCGAATTCAGTGCATTTTTTTCTGGCGCAGAGTTTGGTCCTCAGCACAAACATTAGATCACGTTGAACAGACGTTCTGATGAACCAGGAGCCCTGTGCAGGGGCTGGCACAAGCAGAGCCAGGGCTGGGAGGCAGCAGGGCTGTTTTGCCACTCCAAAATTCTGCTGCTCCTGGCAACTACCTGCTCTGCCTGTGCAGCAGCCCTGGTGTCAGCACCACGAGGGCTCGGCAAGGTGCTGCTAGAAGTCTCACATCGTCCAGAGCAATTTAAGGGACACGGTGACCTGAGCGTTTCGTTTCTAGGAAGGATCGTGCTAAGCTGTTGCGCTGCTCCAGCAAATATCCTTTGGAAAGCTTTCCCATCAACTGGAAAATACCAAGCTGGGTTTCTGTCCAGTTGGCACAGGCTGTCCAAGCAGTAAAGCATGAGCTGTGAAACTGGGTTGTGGAAGTTATGATTAAAAACAGGCTCTTGAGAGTTGAGCTGCCCTGCGTAACTGGGAACGTTCTGCTTGCAGGTCTGAAACTGCTCCCCCAAGCTTTGTGTGCAGTCTGGCATGACACGAGCTCTTCTCTGCAGTAATTTCTGTGTGGAAACTTCACCACTTGATTGTCTTTCATGGAGTTACACTAGGTACTGGTTACTCATTTGAAAGAGCCTGGAATTGGTCCAGAGTGTTAGTTTTATGGCTCATTTTTGAAACATTGGAAAGGCCAAATTGCATTTTCTGAGTCCTCCTGGATTTAAAATCTCTTCAAATGCAGGCACACAAGGATTTGGTATGAATTTACTGGCCGGAAGCCTTTCAGTTGTCTCCTGATTTTTCTTTCCTTTGCTGAAATGAGGCCCCTTTGGGAACGTGGAAGTTGAGTAATTCCGGGGTGGTCGGCAGAGACAATTTTACCCACTTTTTGCGTAAACACCCGTGAGTTCAGCCGTCCCAGATGAGGCGATGGGAGGAACGCTGTAGAGGACACTCACAGAAGGTTGGTCTCGCAGTGCCTGAGTTTCTAGCAGCTGCTCCACAGAGTCGGTTCCTCAGCGGTTCAGGCAGCCATTCTGTGCGTATAGGTGGAGGGGACTTTTATAGGCAGGGCAGCGGGGCAGCTAAGGGTTGTGTAGATGACTTGCTAGCTAGCGATGGCACCTGGGCACCTGCAGGTGCCTTCATAGATTTTGCATTGCAGATGTGAATGACAGACCTGCTGGTCTCGTGAGGGCGGCGGGTCGGGTCTGCGGGGGAGCCGGCGGCAGAGCCAGGCAGGGAGCCCGCCTGGCCGCCCCGCGCACCGGTCGGCGAGACCGGCTGCTCCTTCCCTGCCCTCCCGGCGGGTGACGGGGCTCCCGGCTGCCTGCTCGGCCCCCTGCAGCGTCTCCTGCTCCGAGTCTCTGCCCGAGCGGCTGCAGCGCTGGCACCTGCCGTGGCCGGCGGCCCAATGACCTGGCTGCAGCACCAGGCACCGTCCGAGCCCGCAAGGAAGTGCATTAGGGAACACCTCCCCGTGAGTTTAGCGCATGCAATCACATGGGATTGAACACATTTAAGAATATTTGTCCAGACAAGGTCAGCAGAGTGTGAATGTTTAAGAAGGTGAGAAGCTTTCTTCCCTGAAGGACTTGGAAATCTAAAGACCTGGCTCTGCAGTTGCTTGAGCAGCTCCTGCTGACTTCACTGATACAGCACAGGGGAGTAAAATATACAGTTGCCTAAATATAGGTGTCTAGAGCTATTTTAGATGCTCTGCTGTACCCGTCTACACAAGGCTAATGCGTAACGTGGGTTCTCCATGAGACCTGTGTCCTTTTGGAGAGGCAGCTGCCGCACAGGCACCAGACCTGCGGGTGCCCCAGGACGTCAGTGGCAGCCGAGTCGCACGCGGGCGGCTGCGGGTGCGGGACGGTGCTGTGGCCGCACGCACGGCTCCTGGTCACTACCTGCTGCAGCAGGACGAGCAAGGGGTTACGCAGATATCAGCGGCCGCTCGGGTCTTGTGTAACATTTCACAGAAGCACAACAAAAGTTCCCACATGAGCGCAACACTGGGATGCTCCAGCCATATTCTCTGCCCCAGGGCAAGAAGAGTTCGTTTTAGGATTTTCCTTTGATTTTCCGTACTTTTGTTCTTATACCACTCTCATAAAACATTTATTGTTTTTCTTTTCTCCAGGAAAAAAAATCCCTAAGAAGTAAACAGATCAGGCAGTAAAGCTGTGTTCAAAATAATCCACTGTGAGAAACCCTAAATGGGGAAGAAATCTCAGCCAGAAATGTGATGCTGCACTGAGTGGTTCAGCATTCATGTCAGCAGCTGCTATTGTATGGGAGCAGATCTGGGCCACCGCGAGCGGCGTGTCCTGGAGCGCGAGGGCTGCGTTAGCTCCGGGGAGCAGGGCTGGCGCTCGCCGTGCTGAGAGCTCCTCTCTTCCTGCTGAAAGATTGCTCCAGATGCCACAGGGCTGCAGGATCCAAAGAGTCTTCAAATGGTGTTGAAATATGTGCTGTCTGAAGCCCGCCGTGTCAGAAGTGGAACAACCTGGATTTCTCTTTGCTATTACAGGTGGCTGGCTGAGGAGAGAAGTGGAAAAAAAGAAGGTGCTATGAGTAGAGGAGGAATAGTTCTTTCTCCTTGTCCCTACAGTTTGAACATTCCCCACATTGGCCTCGCAGACTGTAAGGCTAGTTCGGATTAGAGACAGAAAAAAAAGGGGCAGGATCCTTCAAGTGTTCTTTAACTTTTAGTTCACTCTTTCTTGACTCTTGGTGCACCCTGCTCAATCAGACAACAGTCCCAAAACTGGGAGTTGTGTCATGTGTCCCCCATGCCATTGGCGTCTGAGGAGGCTCCGCCAAAGTGGATCAAGAGGAATCGGCATCAGACAAGCTTGGGGATGATCTGTTGAGGGCATTTGCTGCCTGATGACACGTTGCAATGGAGGGGAAGGTTGTGAGACTTGAAGCAGTTTCTGCTTCTCCTAGAAGTCGCTGTCCCCTCACAGCCCCGTTGCTCGTAGGAGAGGCTCTTGTGTTGCGTGGGCAGGAGGAGGTGCCCGCCTAGGTGACTGGTGGGACTCCAAATGTCTGGGAAGCCTCGTGGATTTGTATCTCACTGTCAGTCTTGACAAGATGCTCATACGGAGCTGGCAAACTGATTTCATGCCATTTTGATGAGTTCATGCCAAATTCTCACAGGGCTGAAGCCTTCATGCCACTGCTGAGATGAAGGTGCAGTAACAAATCAGGCGCTCTTCAGTGCGTATCGGAATAGCTCCAGCAGGCCAGAGCAAAGACCCTCTGTCCCAGGAGCCTGGGAGCCGTCCCCGGGAGGGCTGCGGCTCAGCAGGAGGAGGGCGCCTGCCAGGCCGGGCCTGCAGACTCCTCACTGCGCTTGTCCCCTCCCCTGTACCGAACGGCAGGGCCCTCTTACTCCCATCAAAAACACCTGGGGACCTGCCCTTGAAAACACCTTTCTGGACGCACCAAGAATCTTGGTACCTGCAGTATCTTGTGATAATGTGTCCTAAATGAGAGCAAAAATCCCCGAGTTGCTGGGAAGCCTTTCCGACTTCTGTGGGGCCGCTGGCTCGGGCTGCCTGAGGCAGACAGCGTCACCAGGGCCTGCAGCCGTCTGGATGACCAAGGACTTACAGGTTCTACCAGGGGTGAGTAAAACAGAAAGGCTCTTTGGCGTGTGTGTGTTTAGCTTCATACCTGCCCTACGATGAAAACCCAGAACATCACACAGTTCTGGAGTGAGAGTTTAGCATCTACATTAGTTTTCATAGGAACCTCCATAGGTTCCAGGGCATCAGCAACAACTGTGGTGTGAAGTCTGGGTCTGAAGCAAGCACCTAATAACTCTTCTGCTGGAGTTTTTAACACCAAGCTTGTGCAGTCTGTGGTGAGGCTGGAGACTGAGAACATATTGCAGTTATTACGGAGCCTCAAGTCCAAGTTCCTTTTTAGACACGTCACCAGCAATGTGTTTTCATCAAAAATGTTTTGGTGAAGTAAATTGGAATCGTCTGGACCTGACTGGCATCACATTCTCTCAAGTGTGATTTGTTTCCTAATTCCTTTAATGAATTTGATATCAGCACTTTGTGAAGAGCAGGAAGATTCTCTAAGGGGGTCCACGGGTTGTGCAGAAATGTTACGGCTATTGGCTTTGTGCAGCATCAGAGAGCATCTTTAAAACAGGTCACAAAATGATAAGGCAGCTATGGGAATTGTCAAAATGCTGGAAAAGGACCATTCTCAAGGACACAGTTTGCTGTCTTGCTATTGTTTAAGTAACAGCAGGATGAATTCAGCTGTGATTTATCCCTAGCATTACATCCTGCTGTAGAAGTATCCAAGAAACTCTTTATGCTCCAGCACAAGGAGCGAGGGGCAGGAGGCACGAGGGGACCCGTACGCTCCCGCCCCGGCGCAGCCGCCGCAGCCGGTGGCTTCCCTGCTGTCCCCAGCTCCCTGGCCTCGCAGTGAGGGTTGGTGCTGCAACGCGTGACATTTTCCGCACTAAACCCCAGCCGAGATTTTCCACAGTAAACCCCAGCCGCTCCTTCCCCTCTCACCTCTGTTTTCTCTATGTTACCAGCACATCAGCGGGGAGCACTCACTATTATGTATTGTAGATAAAAGTGAAAGAAAAATCTAATGAGTACTGCTTGGAGCCAGCAACGGGGCTCACACTAAAGCCCTGAATCTATTCCAAGGCAGCAAGGAGGAAAGAGGGAATTTATGACTTTTTCCTTTTTTTTTTTTTTATTGATAAATTTTGGCTGAGAAACAGGATTTCAGGAACAGTTGAAACCCCTGTTATAATTAAACAGGGGGGAGCCCCTGGGAAGAGCTGCTTTGTGTGTCTTTTAAATTACATGCATTTGAGCAAATTACTGTGTAGCTCCCTAAGCTGTTTGACATTTCCTCTTGTTAGGGAGAGTTGCGGCTTCATCTACTTTTGACACTGATATCTTACAAAAAACCAAGTTGCTCTTGACTAAGTTTAAACAATTGCATGTGTTAAATGCTTGTAATAAGTGCAGTGGCCTGTTAAATTAAGCTTGAGTTCATTTAGGATATGTTAATTCCATGAATATTTTTGAATAATTATGATAATTTTGCCTGCAGCCTATGATGCAGATGCTGCAGTAATTAGGATGCCTGTTAGCTAGATTTTATCATCTCATAACACAAAGCAAACAGAGTTAAGCTGCGAGGTGAGGAGAGTACAGTTATATCTTAGAGACGAAGGAGACGCTGGGACAAGGAGCTGAAAGCCACGTCTCAGTGAAGACAACGGGAATTAAATAATTAAATTTGTGAGGTGATTCGATAGCAGCGCTGCTGAAGAGCCCCTGTGGCAGCAGCAGTCGTCACAGGCGGGCGACGTGGGGCCAGCGGGGAGCTGCTTTGTGTGGAGCGGAGCAGAAGCCGACGCAGTCCCTGACGCGCGTCTGGTGAAGACAACGGCTCACGAGCTGGGCGTAAACAGATGAGATCAGTCCCAAGGAAATCATGGAATCTCCAGACACGCCGGCGTTCACTGGCTGGGAATGGAACAAGTCCCTCTCGTTTAGCCAGTCCTAGGAGCTATATAGTCATCCTGAAATGATGAGATCTGGGTGGTATTCTTAGCCGATTCCTCGAATATTTCCCTACAAGGTGCTTCTTAAAATAAAGTCTTCCTAGAGACATCTTCATTCTGTAATTGTGCCTGCTGTTTCCAGTGGATGTATCCATCAAGTCTCAGCTGTCTAGAACTTTGTATTACTTGCCCAGAAAATGGAAGGAACTAGCTGGCTTTAAAGGGTTTTTCATAAGGCGTGAGAAGACCTATGCGATGCACAGATGTGAGCCATCACAGAGCAACAGGGCAGGGAATACTCCACATGCAGCCAATTCACATCAGGAGACCAAAATAACTTGCCCTTGGGCAGGACAGCAGCTCTTTCTCTCTTCCTGCTGGGTCAGAGTTGGGCTATGCAGTCCTAGGTGAGTCTAGGAACAAGCACGTGCATATAGGAAGGATGGGGGGTCAGGAGCCTCCATATATTAAAGGATGTCTCCCCGTTCCCTTCACTTCACTTAGGTAAGGCTTTGGCTTTGCAATCAGTGTGTTGACTACTGCTTGTTGGAAAACCCTAGGGCGACCTGCTTGGAGCTGCTGAGCACTTGTCAGCCGTGAGCACGCGCGTCCTCATGCTCTAGGAGATGCTGCTGCAAGACTGCTGAGTGACCTACTGGTGTGGGCACAAGAGACTTCCCCAAAGCGCCATGTGTATAGTGCCAAATGTATTTTGGACTATAAAAATAGCAATAGGTCCTTTTGTATATATGACTTTTTAAGGGCAGCATTTGTCTTATACTACTGCACTAACTACTGTCTTCTCATTGCTAGTGTTGCAAGAATAGCTGGAAGGCAGCCGGTCTGCGTGAAGTCTGCACCAGAGATGTGCTCTCCCCAGCACATGGTAAAGGCCACTATTGTTTCTGGGGGTCTTTGTAGTTTGAATACATCATTCAGCTGTCTGATTTTCGCTGTGCATGATAAACTGTTCACTTCGGACTTGCTCTATAAAACTAGCTATGAAAAAGAAATTGCCTTTTATTTTATTTGAGCAACTGGGTGATTTATTAAAAGACACATCCATTTCTTTGCTGGGAAGTTCATGTGTGTTTTTAAGCCCCGGAACTGGCTGTGGGCTGACCATGTGCCTTTGCCATTGCAATTCATAATTTATATTGTGAGACTGCAGGGGAGGATGAAGGCCCCTTATTGCCCCAGCCTGGGCTGTGTTGGGTGTTAGGGGCTGAACTAAGGCTGCTCAAGGAGCTCCTGAGCTGCAGGCTCTATAGCTGCCCCATCTCTGAGGTGTGAGGACAACCCCCTGTGTGTGTGAAATGAAGCCTTGCTCAGCTTCCATCTGGAGTTAGGATCGAGTGCATCCAGCTTGGTTTGTGTGGCCGTGGTAGCTGGCCAAGCCCACTTGGCTTCATCTGGCGAAGAGCAAAAGGCTGAGAGGATGAAAATGGGGCTTTTTAATTGCCACACCACCCGAATCAATAGGGAGCGGGCGCGCTGCTGTCTGAGGTCTTGTGGGCCCCTGTGAAAGGTGAAGGCAGCTGTGACCTCTGTTCTCCGCTCCTGCCTCGATCAATAGTCACCAGCTTGTTGAGTCCCAAAAGGTGTGATTAAGCCCCCCTGCATGAAGTTAACATTGCCCAGCGCACAGCCCATTGTCCCCAGTGAAAGGCCCAAGAGCTGTGTCCTGCGAGGGTTAATGACCAGATGTCTCTGCAAGGGAGCCCCATCAGTCCTGGCCCTCGGAGCAGGAGCTACTGCAGCTGATTCATTCCCGTTTCGATCCCTGCTTTAGCTTCCGTGGCAGCATGGAGCGTTCCCCTTGGGTGAGCGAGTGTGTGCAGGAGTGATCCCAGGGATCCGGGCAGGGCACTGTGCTTTCCATTACTGCTCTATGGAGGGTGCTCTTAAGCAATGAGGTGGGAGGACTGTGACTCCAACTCTTCTATATGCAGCAACGGAAGAGCACCTGCCGATATCCAAGACTTTTGCTGGAGCAGTCCCTTTATGGAGTCAGTGACTGCATAAATGTGATGGTACCAGCAAGGCTTTAACGGGAGTGTGTCCTCCAGAAAGCAAGGATTTAATAACCTAGGAACAGGATGACTAGGGTGCCTGTGGACAAGCATTAAGGGACAGGTTTGTGGTTTGCAATGGTGGATGCATCAGAACATTACCCAGGAAGGGAAGGGGCAGTGTACTTTGCAGAAATCAATGAACAAAGCCAAAGTTGCCTAATGTGCAAGATGTACGTTAGCTGAACACGTAGCGGCGCTGATGTTGATGCATCATTCTCTAAGGGCTGTTTCCATGCAGAAATCCAATTGTACATACATCAGCTTAAAAGGCTTCTCTGAGCAGCTGGCCTCCCTACTGGCATTTTTCTTTTGTCCAGTGTCATTATTGATCCCTGAGCTCAGGGGGCAGAGGAGGCTCCTTGTTCCAAGGAAAGCACCGATACTGGCATCTTGCCGTCCCCATGGCGGGTTATTGACTGCCTGTCGCTCCGCGCAGGCGGCACAGTTGCACTGGGAATTTGGTGAACCCAGTGGAACTGCGGCAGGGGGTAATTGCTGGGAGGTCGTTACCAGTCTTCTGGCATAGTTTTGCAGCTGCTCGTGGAGGCTTTTATTTTCCTGTGCTTATGTTGCATGTTAAAATTCTGAAAACCTTTGAAGAGTGTTTACAAACCTCTGGTCCCTGCAGCAACGCTGTGTGTGTGGTGGTTGGTTTGTTTGTTTGTTTGCTCCTTTCCAAGGAAAAGCCCTGCAAGGCTCCTTTTCTCTGGCTTCTGCTTTTGCAAGTGAGTCTGTGTAAGGTCATTAAAAAATTGTTGGATAGAGGCAGGATAAAGGATAGAGGCAGGAATCAACTATGCATGGAGTAGCAAAGGGTGATGAATTTGGTCATGATTCAGTCTAGGTTAAAGACTAATTTCCTCTGAAATGCCATCAGAAAGCATTTGTCCATAATAATATGAGTTGTCCATAATAATATGAGGATACAATTTAGGTCACGGTGAGGAAGGCTATTTGGAGGGGGTGACTAAAGCAAAAGGAGTGAAGCTGAAATTGCTCATGCTCAACAGATATAACTCCAAGCCAGATGTTTGCAAATGTTAAATACTCTGTGGGAGGGGAGGTTTGTACCCCTGTAGAGCCAATTTGGCCCTTCAAACCCCATGTAATGGGAAGAAACTGAATCATACAAGTTAATGCAATGACCTTGCGTCTCACCTGTGCTATTGCAAAAGATCTCTGCTGTGTTACATATATGCTTAGCATTAACTTTTTTTTTTCTTTGTTTAAATGATTTCACTTTCCAGAAAAAAATAATTGTTCTGTCAATACTCTTAACCAAATACTGGTATCGATTCACGTGATCAGCAGATGAGAAACAATATCCAGGTATGATCTCTCAGCATAAACATGTGTTTGGAGGGGCTTTACTCAGGCGGTGATTAGTTTGCCAGCTGCAGACAGAGCTACAGAGGAAATAACTGGAGAATGCTGCAAACTGCAGTGGGGAAGAAACTACACCAGGACACGCTGATTCACACTGCAGCAGGCAAAGGGCAAGGTTTAGACTCGGATCTGCTGGATTTGAAGCTTCTGGCTTCTTTGAGAGGCTTTTTACATTGTCAGGCAAGCAGTGGAGTGGAGACTTTTTTTTTTTTTCTTTTTTTTTTTTAATAGGTAGGAGGAGGGGGAAAAGCCCTGCACAAAAAAAAAAAAAAAAAAAAAAAGAACAAAAAACAAAAACAAAAAACACAAGCTCTCCAAGAGGGAAATATTGCACATACCTTTTCAAAATCCTTCAGGATGCAGCTGCAGATAATGAAGACAAATGGTTCCCTGAAAATTACAATAAAGATAATAATGGCAATAGGCTATGCCTAGAGTTCATCTCAGCTTTACAGACTGATGGCAGCAAAGATGATAGTGTGATGGAGCCTATTACCTCAGTAGGAGGCAGACATATACAGCAGCTAGAAGGGTAAAGAGCTATTTAAAATAATGAATGAAAGTAGTATACTAGAGTCTGAGGCAGAAAATCCTGGCTGAGATCATGAATAGTACACACTGAGTAACAACAGCACCTTATGCCCTTGCTTCCTTCACTTGGGATATTTGAGGAGCACCTCTAGTGCCCCCTCCAGAATGAGAGATTTCAGCAAGCAGTATTAGGCAAAAAGAAGTTGGTCAGATTGTTTTCAGAAATATGGTCCTTTTGTCATTAACATCAAATTATTGCTCCAAATCTATTCTGTTGGAGAGAGAAAACGCTAGTAGGAAAATTCTATAGGTTTACAGCAGGATTTCTATCGAAAAAGAAGGCAGTTTTCTAAAACATCCCAGTAATTCTGGTACCCAGCTGTATTACAAGGTACATGGAAAAACTAACTTTAACTTAATCCTCCTATACTAGATGATGCTGTGAGCTCTAGTTGATGATGTGGAAGAAGTCTGCTCATAGTGAGAACGCTTTGGCAGCCTGGAGATTCTTCTAATCCCTGGAAAGGAAGAAGAGATCCCAGAGGAAGGTCTAAACTATCCATTTTTGTAAAACAGAACACTACTCACCCTGTCACTCCATGCCTATGCCATCTGAGAGTGCGGCAAGGTAAGAAACTGTCCTTTTGTGCCACTTCCTTCACTTTTAAGGAAACCTTGGGACAAGAATTAACCAGAAAGGGGTAGAAAAAATCTATTTTGAACTAGAAGCCTTGGAAAGAGGACTGAGAAGATTGAGGGATAGGCCAAAGCAGATTAGAAGCAGGAGGGCTGCTGCATTTCTGTCAAATTGAGGGGAGGATTCCCAGATGCTAATGCAGGCACGACGTGGTCCTCCTGGTTCCTGAACACCTCGGCCCAGGCTTGTGCCAATGCCCAAGTGCCCTCAGCACAGGCCTTTCCACCTACCACAAAACAGAGTTGGTACTAAGGCCTGATGAACAAGTATAAGGGATGTTCATGTCACTAGAATAGCTGTACTTATAGATCGGTGCTGAAAAACACAATTGGTGCCTTGTATTAATAGGGTTAATCTGTTATCCAGGAAGACCATGCACACCTCATGGAAGAGTCTGTGACCTCCTGGAGGGGAGCTGGCTACTAATTTGACTAGGACGGTCAACCAAAGCTCTGCAAGCCCTTCACAGCCTCTCCTCCGTTGACTTGTCTCATATTCTACTGAGGCATCTTATGCTTGCCCTTAACAGCCACTGCCACCTCAGCCTGTCCCTTTTTGGAGGTGTCCTGGAAGCTCCTTTAGACTCTCTACTGCTCATCTGTAAAACCCCCCAGAACCACAATATTATCCTTCCTCCAAAAAGAAAGCATCTGTGCCTGGGAGCCTGTGACCCGCAGGGCAGTGGTCGCGCAGCGGAAGGGCCGTGGCCGCTGCTCCCGCAGCCCTGGCAGGCGGTGCTCTCCGGTGTCTCCGACGCTATTGCCGGGAGCCATCTCTGCTGCGCAGGCACGGCCGGCGTTGCCGCGGGGCCTCTGCTTGGAGGCAGCCATATATTACCTCTAAATAGAAAAATACCGCTGCTAAGGGAACAAAGGCTTTCAACTGAGATTAACGTTTTATTGCTTGAGCGGTAGGTATCAAAGGGCCTTATGGCTCTTCTGGAGGCGCTTCAGTCCCGTTGGATTAAAATCAGCACAGCTGTTCTCCAACTGGTTTGAAGAGCGCTTCCAGCCAGCGCCACTTCCTGTGCTCGCTGTCCCGCTTCTGGAAGCGCTGCTGTCCTGCTCAGCTCACATGCTTGCTCTTCCTCCTCCTCCTCATCCTCCTCTTCCTCCTCTTTCCCTCTATGTTTGGTGTGGGGACCGAGCTGGCCCCATCCCTGCATCCTCTCTGCGCTTTCCAGCAACAAATATCAGCATAGAACCGCTGAGAGCAGTGGCGGCGGGGGAGAGGAATTGGAGGGTGTTCTAGTAACAGAAATAAAAATGCACAGAGAAAAGATGAGTGCAGGAGATGTCAGATTCCTATTGCCCTTCTGCCTCGATGGGGGATTGGGCACGTAGGAAAGTGTGACCCAGGCTGGTTCCTCTTCAGTGGCCTGGCTGAGGTGACCTCTGCTGTATCCAGAGGACCGATCCTCTGCCTGGGGCTGCCTGGCAGAGCAGGCAGGACAAGTGTCTTTCCTTGCAGAAGGCCTCGGGCTGGGTGAATCCTTTTGGATGCCAAGGACAACAGCCCGTGCAGCTTCAGCCAGGCTCTGAGGTGGTGATGAGCTGGCTCAGGCATCCGCTCTGTTTCAGGTTATGGTGAGGGTCTTGCTGTAGGGCTGGCAGCTTCCTCCCCTCCAGCGAGTGCCTCTGCTGGCATTCGGACAGGGAAGCTCAAGTCCTCTGCTCCCGCCGCTGCTGTGCTCCCGTGACGTGTCACCAAGGTCCCCCTGAACACGCCGCTCTGTGGGACTTGCACTAGTGCCAACTCAAAAACCATTTTCTAAGACAGAAGATGTAGTGTTCATGTCCCAGGCAGCTACTGCTCCCTAAGGAGGATGGATACAGTTTTCAGGGGTTGCTAGGCTGAAGAATTGGGTTTTATTTTTCCAAAAGCCTTATTCAGTACAATAACGTACCCAAAATCCTTCTCTGTCCTTTGGATCATAGTGCAAATAATGAATTATTAAGACTCAGCTGAAAATGCAACTTGCTGTGAGCCAGGTCCCAACTCACCAGAAAATGAAGCCTTGAGTGGCTCGTCCCACTGTGGAGAGAGGTTTCCATGGATGACAGCAGGCTGTCAGGTCGGCACAAGCTGTTTTCATGTTAGAAGCATTTAATAGCAATCAGCAGTTTAAATGAGCTTTAATACTGTCCATACTCCCCTTGTGCATGAGGGAATTGCAGCACCTGGTGCCGAAGGGTGTAGCTACAGTCATTCTTGCCATTCCACCAAACAGCCTCTACTTCCCTGCTACGGCTGTATGCAGGGTGTTCCCTGTGGCCACGTTTGCCGGCCAGCACGGAGCTCTCTGCGGCTGGGACATGCCCAGGAGGTGCCCAGCACTTGGCCCTCATGGCTTTTTCCTCTCCAGATGGCGAAACGTGTGGTGGAACTCACCAAATTGCACGTTCTCCTGCAGTGGACAAGGAGAGGAAGCGATTTGGCTTTCCAGAGCACACGTGAGCAGCGGGCAGGTGAGCTCTACCTTCCTGAGAGGGGGAAAACTTGTTCCCACAGGTTTAGGGCTGGCAGTTCAGCCCACAGCGTCTGGCCCTGCCGAGCTCCTGCGGCAGGAAAGCTGAGCTGTGCCTCCCTCTGCAGTTTTCAGCAGTCATAGGAGAGAGGCAACAGATGCCCTCCATTTAGAACAGGCCTGTCAGTAACAACCACAGCCTGAACCAAAACAGATGTCATCGCCACGGCGGTTAAGGCTGACATTTCACAGACTGCCATAAGTGCTGCACAGCGTGGCTTGAGGTTCCCCAGTTGCCTGTTGCCCTTCCTGAAGGGAACACCTCACGCTCACAAGGCAAAATCCAGTTGCCAGTGCAAAATGGTGCTTCTTTTTCCAGACATCTCGGGGGGAAAATTCTGCATGCGCTTGGACTATGTAGGAAAGGTGATTTCCCGGTTCCTTAACAACAGAGCAGAGCCAACAGGCCTGTAACCTGAAAATAGATGCCTGTTTTCAAAATATTAAAAGTTCACCAGCCATTCTCTTACAGCATGATGTATTAGTGAGTAAGTATGTTTACTCTACTGACTTTCCCCTTCCTCTGGTACTAATAAACTCTTTACAGCAAGGCTGTTCTCCCAGATGCAATTTGGGCAGGATTCCATATGCCAGTACTTCCCCCGCAAGTAAAAATCATCTTAAACGCTTGAGCCTATCTTCTTGGCTGGGGGAAAGCTAAAAGGGGTCCTAGAACGCAGTTTTGAAAAGTGGTTTCCGTGATACTTGAACCTCTCTGTATACCCAGCTTGAACTTTAGAACAGTTCAAGGGCTATCTGCAGATGTTTATAAGACACTATTATCATTTGATTTACTGAGAGCCTGCTGAATGCTCGGGGAAGGGCTTTTAGAGGGACTTCGGAGCTGCCTACATCTGTGCAAATAGCAGTTCTTGGAAGAGATTAAAACAAAAGTTTTGACTTCCTGAGGGGGAAAATTATCACGGCAAGCTGAGTTGCTATCAGTGAATCACATAGTAAACATCAGTCTGCGGTAATTAACATCCAAGAGGACAAGAAAGCCAAGGGACTGTACAGCTCAGAGAGGGCTCCGCAGGGACGAGCACCCTTCTGTGACAGTGCCACGCAGTTGGTGTTAACAGCCTGAGACACACGGATGCATTTCCTTCCCCTGCTTTTTTTCTCCCCCTCCAGCATTTATTAATCTACTTATTTTGATATTTGGTATTTTGTGTAGTGATAACTAACAGTCTATAATGAAAAAAGAGGATTAATCCACAGTGGCACTGAGTACATGTTACAAAAATCAATTAAAAAGGTCACATTAATTAGGTTTGTAGAAGATAAGCTTGTGCTGTACCTCAAACCATGCAGTATGAAAACAACATATTTGGTTGTATTGTAATTAAAATACCAACCTACCTATGTATTTTAATTAATTTACAGCTCACTTAATACCAGTGGCTTTTCTGCAGTGGCACGAGGAATGGAATTTTTTTTCCTTACAAATTGTCCAACATAAATTTTACTTACAAACTCTTTTTTTCATGTTGTTTTTGAGAACATACCAGTGTCAAATCTGCTTTGTGTTCTTTTTAATTAGCTGCTCCACGCTACATCTTTGACATAGTCCATGAAGAAATTATTACTTGTCCTACCTCCCTCTGTAGATTTATTCGTGCACCATAGACTATTGCTAGATTGGACTGACCTTAATTTCTTAAATAAATATTCTATAGCCATTTCCCAAGTCTTTATTCTTAATGTCCAAAATTCAATTGTGTTTAAAAGAAAAACAAACAAACAAACGAGTTGCTTTTTTTAAGCTACTACAGCTAAGGAAGAATTGAACTTTACTGCACTCAAAGATCTCTTGCTGCCTTAGACTGGAGGACTGTGTAAATTAGAGCCCCACATACAGCGGTCCCATGAAGTCTGTGTGTAGCCAGGATCTGAGAGATTTGATTCCAAGGCCTGCAGACTAACCTGCTTCCCCCGCAGAGGAAGGTACAGGAATGGTGGGGGTGCTCCCACTGCTGTCTTTCATTTAGCTGTATAGAAATAGGGAGAAGACAAAAGAATGCGCAACCAGAAAAGCAGTCTTGGGTTATACTGGGTTCTCTTCTAGCTCATGCTGTTCTGGAACAGCATTATCTAGCCCAGTCTTTTCCCAGCTTTCTGTGTTTGCAGGCAGATGTACGGTGGACGATACAGAAAGTCTCTGTGCACAGCAACTGCCTTTTGCAGAACCAGCACAAACAACTTCATCCCATTTGCAGTCTCTTCTTCCCCAAGACACGCGTCTTTAGCCTGCTTCTGTCAGCACCAATTACCAACCAGCTGTACCTACCCCTGTCTGTCTTCTAGGGAAGCTCTGCTCCAATTTGACTTCTTTGGGGGTGTTTGACTCCAGCTGGGAAACAGAGACAGCATTCTGCAAAGAGCAAGAACATGGTTCTTCTGACCTGGTGAAACACCACCTTAGAGGACTCCATGGTTTTAACGTATCTTTCAAAAACAATCACAAAAAAATAGTGGGAAGAATAGTGGGATAACAAGCTGCTACTAAGTAAATGGTGTAAATTAGCATCAAAAAGCCAAATGATCAAACATTGTGTTAGAAAACGAAGATCAATACAGAATTTGCTTTACAAAAAAATGTGAAGTGTAAGAAGAGTGCAATAAATAAAACAGTGATAAAGGATTTAATATGTGTACAAAAAAAACTAAAATTTCTTTCCCCAGGTGTACCTGACTGATCAAAGTCAGCCTTCAGCCTAAAGTCATTTGGCCACCAATAGCCTCAGTGCGGCGAGGCTGGGGTCGGTTGCAACCGGGGCCCGGGCGGTAACGGTTATAATGGTTATAAGGGTTATGACGGTTATAAGAGTTGTAACGGTTGCACCAGCTGTAACGGGCACTCGGCGCCCCGCCCCGCCGCCAGCCCCGCCCATCGCCATCGCCCCGCCCATCGCCGTCCCCTCGCCCCGCCCCGTCACGTGGCGCGCCACGCACTCCGCGGCCGCGGCCAATAGGCGGCGCCCACGGCGGGGCTCCGCCCCCGTCGCCCGCCATGCGTCGCGGAAGTATCGCGAGAAGAGCTAACTTCTCCCCCGGCTTTCTTCCTCCCCGCCCCCTGCAAGTCTCGCGAGAGCCGCCGCGGCCAGGGCGGAGCGGCGCGTGCGCGTCTCGCGAGAGCTGGCGGCGGCCCCGCCCGCGCGCCCCGCTGCCCCGGCCCGGCGGAGCTAATATGGTCGCCGGCGATGGACCCTGCCAGGCTAGGTCAGTGTCGCGGCCGCCGCCGCCCTGCGCCCCGGGGAGGTGCCGCCGCCGCCAATGTGCTCAGCGAGACCCCGCGCCCGGTCTCGCCCCCCCCCACAGCTGGGCCGGCCGAGCGGGGAGCGGCCAGGCCCGAGCGCAGCGGCGGCCTCTTCCCCCCTCCTCCCCCCATCGCCCCTGCGCCGGCGGGGGTGGAGCGGCCCGGCCCGTTATCGCCGCCGGCGCCGCCGCTCGCCCCGCTCCCCTGGTGCTGGGACCCACGCCAGGCCGAGGCGGGCAGCGAACAAAGGGCCGCGCCGGGGCTGCCCCCGCTCCGGGCTCCCGAACCCGCGCTGGGCCTGTCGCGCTGGCGGCGCCCGAGCCCGCGTACGCGGTGGCGCTTAGCGGGGTGCGAGCTCTGCTGAGCCCCGCTCCTTAGAAGGCTGTTTCCCCCGTCCCTGACGCCTGCTGCAGGGCTCGCTCAGGTTCTCCCTGCTTGTCAGCATCCCAGTGCTTAACGCTTTGTTTGGTGCTTCGTTTTTGTCCGTGTTTCCCTCTGTGCTACTGAGGCACTGTTCATCCCCTTCTGGAGATGGTGAGGTGGGACAGGGAAGATCAAACCTGCATTTGGGTTTCCAGCTATACACACAGATGTGTGTGTTGTTGTACCGCTAAAAACCCAGGTAGCAGCATGTCTATGTCATTAGGGACACTTAGTCCTTTTAGACACCAGTATATACTTGATTTACTTGTAGTCCTCTAAGAAAGCTCTTTTTGGTAAAAGCAGAAACTAGAATCTGGTCTTACAAGTCCTTTTATCAGTTCTTGAATCTTCTGTGCTTTTGTTGTTGTTGTTGTTTTGGGTTTTTTTGCCTTTTTTTGTTGTATCAGTGATTTATTTATTTCCCTCCTAGGAATCCCCTACCAGCCCGTGATTGAAGCATTAGGAAACTATCCACAAAAGAAGTTCTACAATGTCTCGAAGCTCGGAGGCACCAAATATGGTAACAAAACTTAACAGCTGCTAATTAGCACAGTACTATTAGCAAACATGTACCCATTGCTACTTAAAAGTATTCAGGAACCCTGTCAGGAGTACATGAATCTTTAGTAGGTGTTTTTGAAAGCATGTGATTTTCCAATTTATCATTGCTATCTGAAGTTGGATAATATCAATTGCAGTTGGAGGGTCAGGGTGAAAATATTGTAAGTTTTTTCAGTTGGAGAGGGATTATGGGAGATGTTACTGGAGTTCTAGGTGCAGGGTAGTCTCCTTGGGAGACAGTGAACTGCCAGAAAGCTGCCAAATGATACTTTAAAAGTAAATATATTTTTAACTGTCTTTTTTGCTGATTTTTGGTATCCAAGTTTCATCTTCTTTGTAACTTCAGATAGTAGATGACTGCTGGAGCATAACTTCTATTGCAACTGCTGTGAAAGAATGATTTTTTTTTTCGGCATACAGACAAATGCCCAATCTCTGTGTATCGTCTGTATGTAATATATCACTAAGGGGCAGGTGACAAAATATTTATTGGGACTCCATGTCCGAATATCTTTTAAAAGAATTAATATATATGAAATGAGGGAGAGAAAGGTATATGGGTGGAGGTTAGCTATAGATCAGCGTCGCCTGGAATAGGCTTTCCCCTTGTAGGTAATCAAAGCATACTTCTTATTTTTCTCTTCATTTGCTTTCATATTCAACTCCTAAAATGTCTCCTTAAAGCAGTTGTCCTGTTTTGTCACATCTGTATTAGACTCCTGTGTTTACGGGATTCACGATGCATTTATTAACTAAAGAATTACCCATGGGTATATCACTGTAAAGGATACTTGACAGCAGCAATTACTTTCCCAGTGTTTGAGGGGAAGACAGAGGGGAACCCTTTCTCCTGGAGCAGTGGCTGCTGCAAACTTTGTGCAGCAGCAGCAAATTTCTACTTCTTGTAGTAACAAAGTTGACGTTTTGGATATGAACATTAGTTGGAGGTAAACACTTCTGTTTGCAGCTTTGTCTAGCAAGAAGCAGCAGACTGACAGGAACAAAAACAGTTGGTACTGCTGCAGCTTTTGGAGGTCTTGTTAATGGAGAAATGTTGTAGAAACTGAAGCAGTTTAACAGTTTAACTGAAGTGCAATATTCTACAGCAGCAGAAATTGGTGAAGATATTCCTAAAGAAGGAATATGAAAATAGAGTAGACTAGAAGTCTCTTCCAATACGAACTTTTATACAGAAGTTTCTAGCCTCATTGACCAGCCTCATTGTCCACATTTTATCAAGATATTAATTTGAAATAAAATTGAGGCACTGTGTAGGACAACATTGGTAAGAAATCCAGCATCTGGAATTGCTCACTGCATTTGTTGTTAGAACATCATTGCAGGGGTGCTCTGCTTGCTACTTCTAACCAAAGAACAAGCAGATCAGTGGGGTTTTTTTCTGACAATCTAGATGCTATCTAAAATGAATTGTGGCATTACAGCAGAATGATTTGAATGACTTACCTAATTAGACAGTAGTAAGTAATATCTGACAAAAATGCCTGATGGGGACAGATCCAGAAAATTCTCCATTAATAGCTTGTTGACAAACTTATGGGCTAGGTTAAGGCTAGCAAATCTTTATTTTTCTTTGCTTTTTTTCCCCTTCCTCCCCAAAACAAAGTTTCTTAGTTGTTTAAAGTTCTTCATCCAGCTAACGCTTTTGTCATTGTAATAATCTGTTATTGTAATCCACTTAAATTACGTGAAAGCGATATATATTGAATTATTATGATAATTGGGGATGTTGTGCATTAATCTTCATTTTTATTTGCAGTCAATAATGACTTGCTCTTTTTTCTCTTCCCTCTTTTGTTTCAGTGTTTCTAGTTCCTTAAACTTTTCCATCTGTGAAAGCTGTTTCTAGTCTGAACTTTAACCCAGATCAGTAACAAAGTAACTAAAGTTGCATTTAATTAAATGCTGCTCTTGTTTATTTTTTATGAAATATGTTTTAAGTTTAGAGTACAAATCAGATTTTGTTTCTAGTCTTCATACCGCTGTTTGTATGAAAGTAGAAGAAATTCTGGTAGTAACTGCCTCTGGTTTAATGTCAAGTAATTGCACAGTAAAGTTTGCAGTGTGAAGAAGACTTCTGGCAGATACTAATTGTTACTGCCTCTCACCTATTCCGTATGGTCAGGAATCCCAGCTTGGGATTCCTGGCCTCTCGGTCCTGCCAGCACCGCGTGCCACCTTAAATGTCACTGTCTTGACAGGGCACAGTGAAGCCATTGGCTTCTTCCATCCAAAGCCCATGTAAAATTCATCTTCCACAAGGTGTGCATTGTGCAGCTCGCCTTTCCCTCCTCTGCAATAAAGACCAGAAGCAGCCAAGGAGCCTCCTGTAGCTCTCCTGCTTCTCTTCCCTAGTTTGCATTTGTTTACTCTTTGCCCCTGCACTTCATTTGTGCTATTTATGACTAAATTGTACCCATACAAATAGATTTGCGTTTGCTGGAAGTTGCTGGAGTAGAACGCTTGAGAAATACGAAACTTTTTTTTTTTTTTTTAAGTATGTAAGCTGAAGACGTTGCACTAATTAAGCCAGTTGCTTTGCCTTGCCCTAGATACTCTGCCTTATTCCATACGAGTGTTGTTTGAGTCCAGTGTCCGTAACTGCGATGGCTTCTTAGTGAAAGAAACAGATGCTATGAACATTTTGGACTGGAAAACAAAGCAGAATAATGTTGAAGTGCCCTTCTGTCCTGCCAGAGTTGTTCTTCAAGACTTTACGTAAGTGGTGTGTGTGTATGTGTATCTGCCAAAACCTCTGACATCATCTGTGTAAACTCCCTGAGCAATATGAATGATACTTTGGCTTGAGATTAAATAGGGCTTAGCCTTTTGATCCTGAAGTATCTCGTGTTCTAAATCAACTCGTGCACTGCTTCTACTCTCTGATAAGTGTATTGTGATACTTGCACGTGCTGCAAGAATAGGAGCTGTTGCACAGAGTTACCCTGGTTTTAGTGCGGGTTGGTAGGGTCAAGAGGTCAACCTACAAGAATCTTTTACAGGATAAGAGCCAAAGCACAAATGGAAGGGGTGACATTTTGACTGTAGCCAAATGACTGATGGTTCGTTGGAATATACAGAGTTCTCACTTGAGATAACTGACGATTAAATATTGCTTACTCCACAAGTATGTGAAATGCCATTCAAACCATGAATAATGCATTTAAAAAAAATCCAAGAACCTTTTTTATGTGATTTGAGTATGAAATAGCAAATAGGGCAAACCTTCAGCAGCTTGGAAATTTAAATGTAGGATGTTTTGCTGACTCATTAACTGTATGTTTATCAAGAAACTGGAGAAGTAAAACAGGAATTAGAAGTAATTAGAATAGGAATTAGAAGTGATAGGTATTAGAAGTAATAACTCCTGCTCTGCAAGCAGAATCAGGAAAAAATTATATGCTATTTAAAATATGTGAGCATTATTTTCACCTCAGTTTTGTACTTCTAACTGTAAGAGAGTATTTACCTCTGCAAAATGTGCTACAAAAATGACTGATTCTGTAAGAAAAGTCATAATATATTGCAAGATATCAAAATGTATAGTGGAAGCGTTTGTTCACATAGCAATTCTGTGTTATGAAGGTAATAAGTATGTAGAAATGAGTGTTACTATAAAGTACTGTCACACATCAGGAGCACAGCAAGACAAGAGAGACGTGTAATTCAGTTCTTTGGGGTGCTCCTGTATTTTGTTTACTTTGTTACCTTAGAGCATGCTCTTGCTTGTTTCAAACTTGTAAAAAAATATTTCAAGCTCTTTAAGATTTAGCAAATAAAATATTAGGACTTTATCTGAAATAGAACTCAGATCTAGACTTGTATTTAAAAATAAGCTTTTTTTGATTTCGCCTTATTTTAGTGAGGTAATGACTTATGGTACTGTACTATTTTTTCTCTTAGTGGAATTCCTGCCATGGTGGATTTTGCCGCTATGCGGGAAGCGGTGCGAAATGCTGGAGGAGACCCTGTGAAAGTCAATCCTGCCTGCCCAGCAGATCTCACTGTTGACCATTCTCTGCAGATTGATTTCAGCAAATGGTGACGTACTTTGTATTTGATGAGTTGTACGTTTGTCTGATACAAGGGGTTTGAGTCTCAAATTTGAATTCAGTCCAGCCTTAGTACAGTAAATCCTTTGCCATGCATGGGTGTCTGAAACTAGACCTGATGGCCAAAGGCTCCTCTTAATCTCTCTGTGCAGTCAGTACACCGGTCTGGTAAAGGAGGTGCACACTGTAAATAAATGTGTGCTTCAAAGAGCTCTTCTGGATAAAAATATCCCTCAAAGAATGGGTTATGGCTCAAGCTGACTGTCAACATAGGTTCTTTGCAAAGGCTTTTGAAATTTCTGGAAGCCATGCCAAATCCAGTTAAGAGTATGTCTTAAGAGAATGAGGCAAAGGTATCTGGTTTTTAATTTTGCCTTGCCCTACTTTTACTGGTAATGTAAAACAAATTTTAATTGTAAATATAGCTGCCTTGTCAGCATGCTGGAGAAGTCGTTTGTAATCCTATCGGAGCTGCAGAAAGATTGAAATTTCTTTCTGGGGTTATGGCTGTGATTTGATGTAGGCCTGGATTTTGCTGCTGAAGATATGTGGAGAGGGAAGTGCACTTGTGGGAACCTGGAAGTGCTAAGGATTGGAAAAGTGACCATCTAGTTCTCCTTTTTGGAGAGGCAGTGGTGTGGCGAAACCAGCCTGGGGTTATCTTGTGCCAGAATCGCACAGCACCCTGCAGGAGAGGATGAATTTGCATTTTTATTCAGTGTTTGCCTAACTGTTTTAGTAGTACAGCTCCTTCCCCTCACTTTAACACCGTGAAAGCTTCCAAAATGGTGCAGAATTACGTGAATTGCTTAAATTCTCTAGGAGTTTTAGTTGAGAGAAAAAGCCTGTGGTAAAAAAGATATGGATATGATTTCTATTTCTGTAGACCCTCCAAGTACATAAATTCAGTTTTGTTAGTTAACTTAGGAGAATGAAAAGTAAAAAGATCTAAATTCATTGGGTTGATCTGTGTTGCATCAGTTCTGTGAACAGCCCATTCTTGTGGTTGGAAAGGCAGCTGGTTCAATTGCAATTAGGCTGCCTAATACTATCAGAAAGACCAACTGCTGGCAAGAGGTCTCAACTGCTGCTTTTAAATGATAAATCCAGTTCCTGTGGCTATGCATTTGGAAAGCTTAGAGCATCTCAGCAGCTGCTGGCATATGATAAAAACACCCTCACTACAGGATGGTTTGTGCTGCTCTTAGATCACTTCCATCTCCTGCTGCTCAGAGGCTCATGGACTGCGTTTGTATTTAGGCAAGGTGTCCTCTGAACCTTTGCAATATCCTGTAATCGTATAACCATATTTGCTTTCTCCTGCTGTAGTAAAAAGTAGTGCATTTAATGACAAAACAATATTTCGGTAATATCAAGAGGTTAGAAATCTCATTTTCACAGTAAGCATGATTTCTTCTTGTGGGAAGACCGAATATAGCACCAATAGAGGGTAGTGTGTTGTATGCACTTTAAAAAACCTTTTTCTCTATCATATGTCTTTGTGGTGTGAATAGCATATAAATTTTATCTGAGCCTTTAAGCATTTTATCAAAGGGCTAATTACAGGTCAGAGTTATGCTTCTTTCTTGAGGTAGTTTCCTTTGTAGTCATTCCTCCACGGTTTGAACAAAACATGTGCAATACTGCCTTAATGCCTACGGAGAAACATGTTCAGCCAGCCCCTCCTTGGATGAGGCCCTTTCCACAGCTTCTAAGTTAAAACCCTGAGTTCAGCCCTAGCAATATTGCTTATAAAGAACTCTGGTCTGTTGTGTGCAAATTAAAGGAGCTATTGGGCATTTTAAACTCTTAGGCAGTTCAGTGCAGTTGATTTAAATATATTAGATTTCCATAACACATGAGTTAATCCAGAGAGAATTTACTTTGCTTCAAAATGTCTTGTTTTTTAGTTAGTATTTAATAGTCCATTAGAGGGATTCAGAAATAAGCCTGGTGTCTAACTAATTCTTCTCTTCCCTGTTCTCTTCACAGTGCAATACAGAATGCCCCAAATCCTGGGGGTGGTGATTCCCAGAAGGCAGCAGCAAAGCTTTCTCCACTGAAAGTGCAGCCTCGGAAGGTACCTTGCAGGGGCCAAACAGGTTGCAAGGGGCCGTGCGGTGCCGCGGAGCCGAGTCGCAGCTCGGGACAGTTTTCTGCCCAGATTGAGAACACGCCAATCCTGTGTCCTTTTCATCTTCAGCCAGTGCCTGAGTATGGAAATTTCATTTTTATGGGTTATTTGCTCCCTTTTCTTTTGTTCAGCTCTACCTGTAGCAACTTAGAGATGTGACGCTTTTAAATATCCCCCTGTACTGTATATAGGAGAGGCACGTTTTAGAAAGGTGTCTGCAGTAGACTTGAATTAGTCTATACTAAATGTATTTTTTGAAAAGAAGAATTTTAGTAAACACAATGGGCACGCTCAGTTGTGTGACCCGTGGTTGTAATTTCAAATTGACTTTGGAGGCTTCTCCTTTCCTTATAGGGACAACAAAGCATGGGAGTAATTTTTTGTAAATTACTAAGTAAGCGTCAGTAAAGCATTGGTTTAGAGCTAAAAGTAAATGTTAGTCTTCATGTGGAACCTTGCAGAAATTCCCAGCTTTTTCAGGTGAACTAGGGAACAGCCTTTGCATAGTCCCCCAGGGTCTTCTAAGTATTTTCTCAGTCCCTCTGTCCTTGAGCTCAAATTCACTGAACACCCTGGCTGTGTGTGTGATGGTACAGAGGCACCTCCTGTGTTAGCCCACTTCAGATGTTCCATACTACCAATAATCATTTTATACTACTCAACCTTTGACAATTCCTTGGAAGCATCCTTTCCTTCTAGCCGCCCCTTCTCTGGTCGGATCCTGGCTTGCTTTTCCTGATGTGACGAGTTTAAAGGCTGATCAAATCAGTAACCAGCTGCAATAGTGTGTTAGTAGTGTGTCTTGGTACCTCTGTACTACAGGATTGGAGCAGTTCTTCTGTTGTGGGTGTATTTGAGATGATTTGCTGTAGGTAGTCTGCCTGGAATAAACCTGTTCATCAAGTACAACCTGGGGAAAATCAGTTATTTTCCACTGTTTAGAGAAAGCTTCTTGCAAGAGAGGAATTATGTCTGTTTTAACAACAACTAACATCACATTTAGCACATGATAGGATTAAATGAGTCTTTCATCAAACAAGCAAAATTAACTTGTTCTTTTGTAATTTGAAACAAACTTTGGCAGTGTTTATAAACTTGGTCTCTTACTAGGCCTGAAACAGTACTGAAAAATCAAGAGATGGAATTTGGCCGAAATAGAGAGAGGCTTCAGTTTTTTAAGGTATGTCCATGTACCTGTGGGCTTTGTTCTTTAATTTTAACAGTCTGTTTGTCTGACAGTATTCATATCTAAATGTAATTTTTCTGGAAATGTCTAACTTTGAAATCTGAATTTCTATATGAACAGAAAATTGGCTAATAGCATGGATTTGGGTTTAAATTATAGTATTGTTAGGCAAGCTAAGTCAAACCTAGTGCTGCTTAAGGGGAAGAGAATATAATATCTTGTAACACTAATTGAAAAAAGTTACACTGTTTGATACAGTTCCTGTCATTGTAAAGACCAGTGGATAAAGCAGATACTTAGGAAGCGTTAGTACTTAAGAGGTCTTTTTGGTGAGCCTCTGGATGAAAGGTCTGTTTATGATTTTTCAAATCTTACTGAAGTTAGTGTTGAACAGAAGCTGGTGTTAAGACACAGCCGCTCTCAACCTAGGCAACAGGGCAGGTAGAGTTATTCTTAATGCAAGTCTTGTGTAGAAGACATCAGTTTCTTTGCTAGCCAAAGACTTACCTCACTGGTGTCTGATCCTGATCCACAGATGAAGCAGTTCAGGAATCCAGTGCAATGAACCAAATATTTATGTACAGGTAGACTAGGAGATCTTTCTGTAAGTTTTATATCAGTTAGTTTTTACATTATTCAAGAGGAAACTACTAAAATACATCTTTTTACCCCTTTTCATGTCAACTTTTCTCAAATCTAACATTTGAGTTTGCATTAGTCAAGCCACTTCTAAATTGCATCCTCAGCCTCATCAGGACATGTAAAATGTGTAGTGAATTTTGCTATGTATGCTTATTAGTCTGTTATCTGTAGTGATTTTAGTTGTTCCTTCAATATAAGTCTGTGGAACTGGATGCAGATCTGCTTTTGAAAGATAGGTGTGAACTATTGATTCAGCCTTCAACAGTAATTGAGGAAAAGTTTTTGTTAATAAATGAGGATGCGTAGAATCCAGGTGTAGCATGTCTGTTTCATGAACGAGCAAAATCCCCTTAAATAACAAGTAGTGCTGTATTGCATATTGGATCTGTCATCCTAGTTATGCTCTTGAAAAATAAAAATCTTTGAAAAAATCTAACTTTTTTTTTCTCCTTTTGGAAAAAAAAATTGCAGTGGAGTTCAAAAGTTTTCAAGAATATTTCTGTAATTCCCCCTGAAACTGGAATGGCGCACCAAGTTAACTTGGAGTATTTGTCAAGAGTTGTTTTTGAAGTTAAAGATTTCCTATATCCCGATAGTGTGGTTGGCACAGATTCACATATGACCATGGTTAATGGTTTGGGTATCTTGGGCTGGGGTAAGTACATTGTTTGCAGCTTGTTAACACTTTGAAAGATACATTAACATATTGAGAAATACTTTCTATCTGAAGTATAACATTCTGTCATGAGTTACCCTTCAGAGTGTTCAGTGTTTCCTGTACATGTATCCTCAACTAACACCTCTCACCATTGAGAAACTTTTTGTGATTTAAAAAGAAAACAGTCAAAAGGCAATTCATATTTGCATGGATACTGGTTGTACATGTTGTGTAAAATTCACATTGATCTTTTTTTCCATGTAAAGTCAATGCTAGATAAAGCACTTTCAGGTTAAGTTTGAAGAGTAACTATGTTGATGGTAGTCTTGCTTAATTTTATTTTCCAGAATTTATATTTTTAAAGGGAAACATCTGCTTTTAATTTTAATAAGAAAAATTTGGTTAGGTTTTAATGTGGACTTCAAAATGTTTAGTCTTGGGTACTTAAACCGATGACAACAAATGAGTATTTTTCCTCCAGGTGTCGGGGGGATCGAAACGGAAGCTGTGATGCTGGGGATGCCGGTTACCCTCACGCTGCCCGAGGTGGTTGGCTGCGAGCTGACGGGCACGGCCAGCCCGCTCGCCACGTCCATAGACATCGTCCTGAGCATCACGAAGGTAGGAGCTCGCTGCCTTTGCGGGGAGCGCTGGGTTTGGAGTTGGGTTACAGGTTTTAACAGGGATGGTTGAGGGCTGAACCGTGTGCTGAGAGTGTCTGTGATACACCTTTAACTGTGGTTGTACAGAAGGGCGTTACTAAGCTCTAAATCCTTTCTAACTAAAGGTCTTCTGAGGGATTTTCCTGCTGCAATGGGGTATTTATAGTCCCTTTGCTTATCTAAAAAGAACTTTCCTGTCCTGTGTGTTTTTTTTTTTTTTTTTTTTTTTTTCCCCTTCTCACACCAACTGGCACCAGGTAGGTTTTTTCTGTAGGCCGAGAACTTGTTCTAGATCCCTTTTTGTCCCTAAAAATTACCCTGTAAGACCCTTGGCCTGCCTATGGCTATGCACTTGCACAACTAGTATATGTTTTCTGAAGCCAAGGTTTTGCCATCAAGCAGCACAAACTATCTCTGATTCAGTAGGTCAAGAGCTAGTGTCAAAGCATTTAAAGGCTTTGATTGCTTTGAAAATATATTTTTCTAGTTCTTTCTGACATGTTTTAACAAGCATCTTTCTGTTCCTGAGTGGCAACCTGAAGGACTAAGCTGCAGGTAGCAGTGTTCTCTGTCAACTTCCAGAACCTCAAACTTCGATGGAGTTTGTTTTTTGCAAAATGTGCCTTATGGTTCCAGCTTTTCGTCTTAAACATTTGTAACTTAAAGCTGCAGTAAACACTGCTTGCACTGTACCTCTTCACATTTCAGATGTTACTGTCGTCTTCTTTTAAACAGCAACTTAGGCAAGCTGATGTCGCTGGAAAATTTGTCGAGTTCTTTGGGAGTGGAGTTTCCCAGCTGTCTGTAGCAGACCGAACCACAATAGCAAATATGTGTCCTGAATATGGTGCTATTCTGAGCTTTTTCCCTGTTGATAATGTGACGCTGAGGCACTTAAAACACACAGGTAAGGGCAAAATTAAAACAGTCTTTCATTATATTAGTGATTTTGGTGCGGTATACTTTTGTGTAAAACCAATGATGTGTCTTAAATGGTGATGCTTTTCTGCAGAATGCTGACTTGGGACTAATGTATAAAGTTCACTTTTAGTGTTACAAGCTATATCGGGGGTCTCCTTTGCTACAGCTTTTACTGTAGTCCTTTTTTATTGTCTTCACCCCCAGCAAGCTCTCTACAAAAATAAAACCTAATCTTCTAAAGTGTTGGAGAAATATGTGAAACTGCAAAATAAAGCACAACATTTTTAATCCTCCCCTACACCAATGTTTTTTATTTGAAAGAGGATTAATTCACTGACATGTTAAGCTAAGGTGGCAAGATAGCCATTCCCATCAGACTAGAACAATGCAGAAAACCACAAGGTGACAAACAAAGTCCACAAGTCCATTTGTGTTAGTAAGCCTGTCTGGAGCTAAAGTCCGTCCTTTTAAATGCAAGTTAGATGCTTTTGGTAACAAACATGCTTTGTCTGGTGAGTGCAGATGAAGCAAAACTGACTTTCTGACAGTAGTGAGTAATACTGACTATTGTCACCTAAACATAACCAGTACTAGCTGAATAAATCCTAATAGAGGAAAAACTAGAAAGATTAGTCCTTCAAGTTCACTAATTTAATTATGCTAGAGTTGAAGCAGCTTTCTTTATTCCTTAATATAAGAAGGAAACTTAAATTTTATTTACCTATTTGTTTTCAGAAAATCCTAGATACTGAAATGTTGTATCTCTTCTGAGTAGCTCCTGGAATGTTTGGCATGAAGTGGTTTGCCTTGAAAAACAAGGAGTCGGGATATTCAAGAATAATTTTATATGCTTGAAACTTCTAGTTTCTAAGTTTGTGCAGATGGGTGGGGCATAGGGAGGTTTTTTACATATGACTGTTCTCATATTTGAAAATGTTGGTTTTAGGTTTTGACAAGGCCAGGCTTGAGGTCATAGAAGCATATCTTAAAGCTGTGAAGTTATTTAGAAATGAGGAGAGTTCTTCTGGAGAACCCGAGTATTCCCAGGTATGTTTGGAATCACTTATTTCTGCATATATTTGATCCTTTTAACAATTTGTATCCCGCTGTACTTCTCATTGCCTTAATATTGCCTTTAATAACTCATGGTTTTGAGAAGCAGAGCATGCCTGCAAAATATGGTGTGGGGGTAGAAGGAAATGTTCCTATCAGTCACCAGATACTGAATTCCTAGTCCTTGCAGAGACCAGGTAAGTTTTGTGGGAAAGGTAGAGCATGTTAAAACATTTGAGTAGGATTGATAATCCTCTATAATGAGCATTCTTAAAAATGTAAACCTTGAGTTTTAATGTCTTGGAACATTCAGTTTTTACACAAAATAGGGCACAGCTGTTTCAGAGCATATTAAATATATTGTTAGGCTGTGATTCATAATGTATGTGTCTCTTTTTTCATAGGTAGTACAAATTAGTCTAAGTTCTATAATTCCATACGTCAGTGGCCCCAAGAGGTCCCAAGACAGAGTGGCTGTTAATAACATGAAGAGTGATTTCCAAGCCTGCTTAAATGAAAAGGTTTGTTGCTCTAATGTACTCTGCAAAAGGCACTCCCTGTGATTTGTGTGAATAACTGTATTGTAACTTACTCTGTGCATACCTGCTGAGCCCTCGTTATTACTTTATGAACAGATCATCTAAGGGTACTCTTGTCTTGCTTGACAAATATCCCCAGAGTAGTAGCTGGTAAGTCAAAGATATTTGTCATGAACATGAAGTTCAGAAATCCTTAATCTCATAGCATAGGTCAAAAACAGTGTAGACAGGAAAACATTAAATTTAAGTAGTAAATAGTTAAGCTTGGGGAAAGGTTAGTTATTCAGAGGTTTTTAAACCAGATGAGTTTTGCTTAATTGCCCAAACAATTAGAATTAGAAACAAAAACACCCACATGTCTTGTGGTAAGGGAGATGGAGAAAGACTTGAGAGTTGAAACTGTTCAGTGTTCTGATTTCTTCCCTACTGTTTTCTCAATCTTAGCAAGTTAATTGCCTGCAGCTTGCCTTGGCTCTACAGGGGAAATGTGTTCGTTCAGAAACCTGTGTTTCTGTAACAGCAGCATGGGGATGCATCTTCATCATTTAAGATGGGGAACTGGCGACAATATTAGCACCTTGATTTTGCTAATTCAGACCAAGTATTGTATAAAATCAGACATTTTGTTGTATAAAATAAGGAGTTATTTTACGTAGAGCAGGAAACGATCGTGGGGACTGATGGTGCTGTGACTGGCAGTTGTTCACACTGTAGTTATGAAGGAGGAAGAGGGAGATGGTGTGATGTGAGTGTTGCTGGGATGTCACACTCTATAGCGTAATATCTGCTAACGTGTGTTTTTGTCATCTAGTCTGGCGTTAAAGGGTTTCAGATTGCAGCTGAGAAGCAGAATGACGTTGTGCCTGTTCACTATGAAGGAAATGAGTACCAGCTCTCTCACGGCTGTGTTGTCATTGCTGCAGTAATCAGCTGTACAAATAATTGCAATCCATCCGTCATGCTTGCTGCAGGTATGTTGTGACTAATGAGAACCAGCTTAGTCTTAGCATTGCCCCCATGTTGACAGCCTTTACCCTCACTCTTGTAGGTTCTCTGTGTTGACTTAGGCTGAAAGTTAACTGTGAATGTGTTTTTTAGCCCTAATTTCGTTAGATGTTCTGGAGATTATATTAGCAAGTTACTTGGACATAATATGTCTCTGAGCTTGTGTCATAAGACAGGATTAATGGCAATAGTTCCAAACTATTTATATTTGGTAGCATTTCAGGAGGTAACCTGCCTGGAACTCCTTTCAGATGAACATACATGTGACATCCTTGTTGTGGGAGGTGGACTTTAGCTTTGACTCGGTCCTAAGTGACCTCTGGATGGCAACTTGACCTGGACAATCAACAGCAGAATGTGGAAATCAAGTCCAGATTGTGAAGCCCACTGCTTTCTGCTTAACCGTTTGTGTAACCCTCCACTGGGTGCATACAATTTTCCCAGAACACTTGATCCTTTCTCAGACCTTGCTCTCCTCTTTTGAGGTCCCCTGTGGCCCAGAAAAGCTTCCCTTTAAGGCTACGGTCTGTGTCAGTATAAGAATAAATGCCTCTGCCTTGATTTGTCATGTAAAAAGTGAAAAATAAACCTTTTATTATGGAAAAGAAAATGGACATTCATGTGGGAAGAGTGGGAGCATAGAGCTGACTTGTTGTGAGTTAAGTTACTTTATTCATCAGATAGTTGCTTTAATAATTAATAAAATAAGGAGATAGAGGAGAAGTAAAACTTGATGCTTAAATTTACTAAGGTAGCATCATGCACATACTCTCCTAAGGGAGATCAAAAACATAACCTGTCTTATTTTTATAGGACTTCTGGCCAAAAAAGCTGTTGAAGCTGGCCTAGTGGTTAAACCCTACATAAGAACCAGCTTGTCGCCGGGTAGTGGAATGGTTACACATTACCTCAGTTCAAGTGGAGTGTTACCATACCTCAGTAAACTTGGGTAAGTTCTGCCTCCTTCCTCTGGAGTTTAATGAAGAAATAACAGTCCATGTGGATTTTATATAGGCTGGTAAACATGGTGGTTGTTCATGAGGGTTTGTTTCTTCAACTTACCAATTTGCAATTTTGACTGTTGGCCATCTTGCCTTTTTACTGTGGTTTGCTTTCAGCTTGTGACTTCCATGGTGTAGGTCACTGCCTTTTGAGTTCTGGTTTTTGTGGTGACCTATTCATGTATAACAAATCTTCCACATGCTGCATACATCTATATATTTCAAGTGGAGCCTGAATATAAATTCTGCAGGACAATCCATACTTGTTTCTTGCAGTTACTGCCCTCATGGGGTGTTTAGCAAGTTGTGGATTCTTACTAACAATAGTTAGACTGTGCTCATAATTCTGCAACAGTGCCCAGCTGTGCTGCACTGAATGTTACTGCCTTTGCTTTACTTAAGACAAAGTATCTCAAACTATTACAGTTCCATAATTTCTTGAAACTGGTCAAGATATCCTGTAACTTCCCACTTGCATCATTGAGATGCCCTGTAATTAACGTCCTAAACACCTAATTACAAAAAAAAAAAAAATCTTAGTAATTACTAATGAAAAAAGTCTTCAAAAAGTTTTGCTAACAAGTTGTTTTTTAGCTTAATGTGCTACTTATTTGGATTTTTTCAATGTAGGTTTGAGGTTGTTGGTTATGGCTGTTCAACCTGTGTTGGAAACACTGCTCCCTTGCCAGAAGCCATCAGGAATGCAATAAAACAGGTATAGCTGCAAGTCCGGTGAATACTTTAGATATAATATTTAGGCAGATTCTTACCCAGTTACATGATTAATCTGTGCAGAAGAGGCTTTATTCTTCGAACTTTGCATGTTGTTTTTACGTATCTGCCACATACCAGAGGGAAGTCATAGTAAGTCATTGCTATGTAGAATAAATATAATAAACAGTCTTTGTAGCATACAAATATTCTAAGATAAATGTAAGGATGAAACGTGCAGATTTTGTATCATAGATGAGCAACAGGTTTTAAAGAGCAATTTGCTTGACTGCTTTGGTGAGCAGTGTATAAATAGCTACAGTACTCTCTACTGTGAGGTAGAAACAAAATGTTAGGAATCAGAAGAGCTCCCTCTAGTAACTAGAGGTCAAAACATCAGTGATTCAGGAATGAATAGGAGATAGTGGGGGGTGGAGGAAAGGTAGTGGGAGAGAGCAGAATGCCTTTAAATTGAAGAGAGTAAATATTTGAAGTGGAACATTAAGATTTCGGTCAACAAAAAGTAGCACAGTCTGAGGTGCCAACAAATATTAGTCTTTTGAGAAGAAGAAAAGGTATGTTTTTGCTTTTCAGGGTGATATCGTTGCCTGTGGAGTGTTGTCTGGAACCAAGAACTTTGAAGGGCGTCTCTGTGACTGTGTCCGCGCCAACTACCTCGCCTCGCCGCCGCTGGTAGTCGCGTACGCCATCGCAGGCACCGTCCGAATAGACCTGGAGACTGAGCCTCTGGGTAACTGTTTCTTTACCTCTCGCGTTTCGGAAGCGGGCTGAGGCTCTTGGGCTTGCAGTGGTGACTGCCTTCTGCATCTAGGGCAGGCCCAGAACAGGCTGCTTATGTGTTCTTGGGCATAAAAGAACAGTATATTTAAAGAGAAAGACTAGCAGATGGGATAAAACATCCACTTTAGTGAAGTGCTTGGCATATCTAGTACCCTCTATGAAGAGTTTGAATATATGAAGTCTAATATATTTTTTCTTCAAAATTACCATTATGTTTAAAATTTTATTCAGGCGTTGGCATTAATGGCAAAAGCATCTACTTACGAGATATTTGGCCCACTCGAAAAGAACTTCACACAGTGGAGGAAGAGTGTGTAATATCATCTATGTTTAAAGAATTGAAAGAAAGAATGGAGGTAAAGGTTTTTTGTTTTAAATAAAGATTGAATTTCATCATATGTTTATAGCATTTTCTAGTTGCATGTGATTGGATAGACTTTTTTTTTTACAAGTAAAGGAGGATTTAAATGAGATGGACACTTAAAATGGGACTCTTGAAGTGTGTTTTGTATGTTTCTGTATAAATTCTGAAGAACATCAGTAAATCTGCTTTCAGAATTTAAAAAGAAGTCATAAACCAATTTGTTCTGTGGTCTTTTCTTTTTGTAGAAAGGAAACAAACGGTGGAACTTACTAGAAGCCCCTGAGTCAACTTTATTCCCCTGGGATTTAAAATCTACTTATATCAGATGTCCTTCCTTTTTTGATAAACTTGTGAGTACTTTGACTCTACCCACCACCTTACAAGGACTACACTTAAGCAGAGGAAAAGCTATTCCAGTAGAGACTGGCTGTTTAAAAGTAACTTAGCATTAATATTTCTCAGTCTTGAAAAAATACTGGAATATCACTGGAGTGAGTGGGGCTTGTATAACAATATGCCTTTATATTACAGCTATAGTACAGTATACTACAGATACAGATCATACAGCTTTAGGTCTCTAAGAATCCTGGAGGAAATATGTGGGTTTTGTGTCCTTTCTTTTAGGCCAAAGAACCAGTTCCACCACAGCCTATTGAAAACGCCCACGTCTTGCTGTATCTGGGAGATTCTGTAACCACGGATCACATATCCCCCGCTGGAAGCATTGCAAGGAGCAGTGCTGCTGCTAAGTATCTCACCAACAAAGGGTAAGGGCTTAACACTCACCCTAAACGCTTCTAATTAGATCAGATGATTGCTTTGATCATAATTGTTGCTTTTATTTATAAATGCCTGTCTGCATCAAGGGGTGATTATACATGGTTAAAATGGAATAGTAACGTTGCTGGGATGTATAAGTGATAAGGTATCTTGGAGTCTAAAGTTGCATCAAACAACGGAGGCCTCTTAAAGAGCTCATTCTGATGTTGCTGTAATGTCTGCTGCCAAATATTTGCCAAAGCAGAAATAGTGTACTAATTTAAAGGCAGATAAGTTATTTTCTGTGAATATGAAGTTAGCAACTCTTACTGGCCTCGAGAACAATCGGATAGATGTAGAGAATGGATGAGAAGTTCCAGAAATCTGTATCACTCGAAACAGAGCTGTGTTCTGTAGACGTGACCTTGGTGCTCTGGCAGCACCTCCCTGTGGTGGCAGTGGTGCCTCTTACCTCTGCTGAAATTCCGGGGACACAAACGGGGCGAGATGCCGGGTTCCTGGGCGCTCTATCTCGGAGCAGCTTGGAAAACTGCCTTGCTGGGCTGGGCTGTCCAGGGCCGTGTAGCTCTGCAGTGTCAGTGGAACATGATAGAAAAATCAGCTGTGCTGCAAGCGCTGCTTGTAAGGACTGTGCCTGGTCTAAATGAGTAGCAATATTGGGGAAGCGAGAACTAATGGGCCTCTGCTTCCAGGATGGATCTTGGTGTGTGAGTAAAGCTGTCACTCTGGGACAGTGTTTATTAATAAATATCCTCGTGGAGGTGACAAGATTAGTAAATGTGCTTCTCTTCCTCAATAGCTCTTTGACCTAGAACAATCACCCTATAACTCTCCTGCAAGTGCCATTTCAATGGTAATACTTTATAAAGAAGTCACAGAAAATGAATTTGAAATTGCAGTTTTGCTGATGAATTAGCTACCAATGATTTACAAATTTTGTTCACAGTTTAATATAATTGCATTTGTTGGAAAATTACTTCCGTACATCACGCACTGAAGATTTAGTAGTTTTAAGAGACACTGCAATTATCTAACAATCAAAATTAATTTAAAATCGCAATATTTAAAACTGCTTGTTCCCTCTATGTTTTACTGTAGACTGACACCCCGTGAATTCAATTCTTATGGAGCTCGAAGAGGTAACGATGCTGTGATGACAAGAGGTACCTTTGCAAATATCAAGCTTCTGAATAAATTCATAGGAAAGCCAGCCCCTAAAACAATCCACTTTCCATCAGGACAAACGGTAAAAATGTATTCACTTACGTGGCTGCTCCAAAACTCTGGTTTGTATTTCGAATTTGCTCAAACTCTTTTGCTTTGTTATTCCACAGCTAGATGTGTTTGAAGCAGCGGAGCTGTACCAGAAAGAAGGCATCCCTGTAATTATTTTAGCAGGAAAGAAGTATGGACTTGGTAGCTCAAGAGACTGGGCTGCAAAAGGACCTTTTTTACTGGTACTGCTATTTCTTTTGTTGTTTTTTGGGAGGGGTGTTTTTTTTTTGTGTGGTGGGTTTTTTTGTTTGTTTTTTTTCCTCTCCATGGAAATACTTAAATGTTTAGTTTGGGGCAGAAATGTGTTTAGCAACTGTCTTCTACTTGGAGTACTTACAGTAGAATAGCATGTTTTTAAAAAATGTGCCTGTAGTTTCTTTGCTAGAATCTTCATGAAGTGAATGAGTGGTGGGAAGGATAAAAATGAATTTTAGAAATGTCTAACTCGGACTCTCAAACAGGAATTCAGGTCTTTGAAATGAATTAGATACTTAGTGTTGATATCTCTTTAGCTTCTCTGTAGTGTTGAGCATCTAGCTGTTGGAGACTGTATCCAGATTCCACTACTGTTGAAAATACATTCCGAGTCAGCCGATTATTCTTGTACAGTTTGAGAGGAATAGAAGCTACAAGATTCCATGTGGGATTTTCTGTGTGCTAATTGCATCCATGTCCCTCTGCTTTCTAAACTTTCATTTCATAGTGCAGGGTTCTGTTCTGGCTCACCTGTGTTCATCTGCTTTGTGAAAGGTGTTTCCTGCTTTCTAACAGGACTTTCACAAAGTACCTGTTCTAATCTTGAGCTTGGCCTGGAGGAGTTTGAGCATAAAACCAAGTGTTTGAAGCTTTTGCATTTCTCTTTTTAAACCTACTGTACTAACATATGAAAATGACTTGTTCCTGCAGGGTGTTAAAGCCGTTCTAGCTGAAAGCTATGAGAAGGTTCATAGAAGTCAGTTGATTGGAATTGGCATTGCTCCACTTCAGTTTCTTCCTGGGGAAAATCCAGCTACGCTGGGTCTCACTGGCAGAGAGCAGTTTTCTATATTGTTCCCTCAAGAGCTGTCACCAGGAATGACTTTGGATATTAAGGTATCTTTGCAATGTATTTCTTTAACTATGAACATGCTGACAGTTAAATGCAGAAAAAATGTGAATAGCCTTTGAAAAGAAACTCAGTTTTGGCTGAAGTTTGCCATGGGTTTTGAAGCTTCCCAGAGAATATATAACCATTTTAATTAATTAATGTGTCTTCTCGCTACACAACCTTTTCTGCAACCTGAAATTCTTCGCTGCTTTCTGCATACCCTCCTAGCCCCCCATACACACACACTGCATTAGAGCAGAATCCATCTCTGCTCATTCAGGCTCTTGAAAACAAGAATGCAGGTCTGTGAGAGGCTTCAGCCTGCCCTCCTTCGTGAAGGAACCACATACCTGTAGCAGTTTACTTTCTGCATACGTTGTGCTTTTCTTAAGAAAGTACTTCTTTCTTACATTCACTGGGAGGTGCATAATAGGCTCCCAGCTGGACCCAGGTTGCGTGCGGTGAAATAAGCCTTGGTTCTGGCCCTAGCGGTGCATGAGAGGCCTGAACTGGTTTGCCTTAGATGGAGTTCGTAGTTATTCTGCTAGCTGACCGTAAGCAAGGGAAAGTAAAACTCTTTAACTGGTCTCTTTTTTGCTTTTCTTTTGAAGACAAGCACTGGAAAAGCATTCCGCGCAGTTGCCTTGTTTGAAAATGATATGGAGCTAACGTTATACAAATGTGGTGGAAGTCTAAACTTTGTGGCGCGAAGATTCTTATAGTAGCTACTGACTCTGTGGGTACCTTGCATAACTGGTAATACTGAAAATGCCTTGTGTGAACCCAGGAATCTGTACTGTGGAACTGCAAACAGTCCTAGTGTGCTCAAAGTTACTTCGTCCATGGATGTAAAAGATTGTGAATCATTGTATCTGCAACGAGATCCTTCCTGATTTTAAATAATATTCTAATGGTGCTATTAAACATTGCTAAAATCAACATGTGTGTTGTGGCAGAGAGCTGTAAGTATGGAGGAGGATGTTTTATCAGAGCATTTTGTAAATAAACTATGCGAAATCTGAAACTGATTGTGCTGAGGATTATTATGTAAGAAGATTTTCTGAAGTTGTTTCCACTTAGTTTTTGCACCTGTAAATCTGTGTACTGCTGTTTGTTGGTTTAAAGGTAGCAGAAGGTATGGAATGTTAAAGGCCAAGAAAAGGATTTGTAGGGCATCCAGAATTTAAGAGATTATCAGTTTTGAATTTATTCTTTAAATTGTGGGCTGAACGGAAAGGATCCGTGTGAGGCCCATAGTGTCCTGCATCTTAGACCATGACTTTCTCACCTTTATTATGGGATTATATGTTCCCTCTGGGTACACTGCTGACACTATGAAATACTGTGTGCTAGAAATATGAAATTTTCATGGGCAACATTTCTGAGTCTAAAAAAAAAAAGAAAACTTTTTTTTTCTTCAGTGCAGATTAAGTGTGATCCCCAGCTTTTTGGCAAGCTAGTGTGCTTTGATTGAAAAGCTTGTCTTTACTTCAGGGGGTGCAGTTTGTCCTTGACCTGACATCAGCTTTTGCTCTACTGGTTCTAGTATTGGTAGCTGAAGCACTTCCCTTTGTATTTTAACCTTCTAAAAATCTTTAAACATGTTTGAACTGTTTTAATTCTTCTGCTTTAAATATGGCCTGTATCTACTTTACTTGTAAATTGTTCAATAGCTGAGGTAGCCGTATGGCCTTTTGGTATTTTCTAATATGCTGTTATTTACAGTCCCTCTAAACAAGTGACGTTCTCCTGTTCCCAGAATTCTGAACAAATCGCATTCTTATGTCGCTGCAATTGCTATAAACTCGATTGTCAGCCCACTTAAATAGAAAATAGTGTTTTTTCTTCTAAAATTGGTGGAAGATGCACACTTTCTGGGGAAAAAAAATACAGCTTGAAACATTTATAGCTCTAATTAGTTCAAGTGACTTTTTACTGTTAGCTTCAGGTCACTCTGCACTGCTGTAACTTGAACAGCTTCATTTTAAAATACGGCTCGCAGCTACATAGAGACTAACTTCTTTTGGAGGAGAAATCTGCAGTAACTCAGCTATAAATTGACAAGATTTTTGCTTTAAGACTTTTGCTCTTGATAAGTGTTGTCTTAAACACTGGAACTTTCAAGAGGACTCTCTGATCTTTGCTGGGTATGCTCAAAACTTACCCCCGTCACTAAGCACTTGATTTGCAGGCTAACACAGGAATAACCATTAAAATCTTTTAGTATGTTTCTGATATTTTTAGAAACTGACCTAATTATTATAAGTATTAATTTGAGGGGACAGTTCAAATGTCATGCAATTCTTATTTCATTGGCTTAACTTTATGGTTAATCTTTATTGGGGGAAAAAATCTTTCAAGTTTGAAATTCTGTATATTCTGTTGCTATATTTCACTAGTTTTGCTGTGCTTTTCTTTTAGTCAAGATAAAAAACCATTCCAGTAACTCATACTACTCATATGGGTAATAAATTAGTGCATTTTTAATATTGTATGCAACTGAGTTTCTCTTCTGTAGTACACCTTTGCTTTTTTTCAGAAGTTACTGAGCAGCAGATTTTCTCCTATTTTAACAGTGTCTAATACATCTTTCCAGCTTGAGAATATGTTCCTGACAGTTCAAGAAAATGCACGTTCATCATGGGGGAGCAAATAGGGTTTCCTAGTGCTGGCACGCGGTGCTTCCTACGGATGATAAATCCCAATGCTGCCACGTGGCCGTTTAAAGCTTGTGCAGCTGCTCCCGCTCCCGCGGAACACGCAGCCTCGCGCAGTCCCACGTGTTGCTGCCGGAGCTGACGGTGATCCCAGCTGTGGTGAGGGAAGCCGGTACCGCAAAATTAAGTGCAGTTTAAAGGGATGTGACGTATCAACACGTTCTTGTCAATAATTAAAGCTAGTCAGCTCTGCTCAGGGGCTGGACAGTTCCCATTACCGTAGTGACTTTCTGCTGCACTCCTATGCCCTAAAATCCATGGAAGAGCTGGAAGCATGGCTGCTGCCCGAGCTGTGCTCCTGCCATTAGCAGGTCCATCCCAACCCTGCTCGAGGCATTGGGAAGCTCCTGGCTCACACCCATCCCAGCTGCACGGCTCCCACCTCTTGCTTTTCCGAGGAAGGGGCCCGTGCCTGATCCCGCGCCCGCGGCTCAGCCCGGCGCTGCCGGCGGGACGCGCTGCTGGGATCCCGCTAGCTGGGCACCGGGCAGCGCGTCGGCCTCCAGCCCGCAGAGCGGCCGCACGGTTGTGATCACACAAACCATGTGCAATTAGACCTCTTTCCATATCTTAAAGCATAGGAGGAAATGCTCCTGTCTGAAGAAGTGACTCTGTTAGATGTATTGCACCTAGTAATTCTCTTCCCAGGTTGATTTGGAAAAGGATCTATCCCAATTTTTCTAAATATTTTTCTCTCCTTTCACCCCTCTTTCCCTCGCCCACCCCTTCCCAAGCTATAAAGCCTTGGGATAGTGTTGGTGTTTATAAATTTTACACTTAAGTATAAGGACATGAAACAATGTATATTAATCATATTTAAGAAACTGCAAATCAATGTCTACTGTTTAAAGCCAACAAAACAGTGTAAGTTTTAAGTTCAATAAGTATTGTATAGATATATCTTAAGAGTTCAATTGCTGACAATTGTGCATAAAATGTTACTGATGTTGTAAATTATTTTTAATAAAGAAAATTGTATCACAGCTCTTGTATGTTGCTATCTATTTGAACAGACCGTGTGGCGTAAATTGAAAATGGCACCATAATTTTGTGTTTAAAAAGGAAAGGGTAAGTGAGGAGAAGGTTATATGGGGGAAGCAGTTTGGCTTTCCCGTTAGTGTGTCTCACATCCGGGTTCAGAGCATGTTTTAAGTGGTCTGGAAGGAGGTGTCCTGTGCTGCCGGATTAGGTTTAGTTCCATCTGTGCGAACATGGATTGTGCCCTCCAGCTATTAGTTGCAACAGCAAACTAGTTTTAATATAACTAATTATAGTAAATGCCTTCTGAGCAACTTAATTTGCCAAAGGAAAAAAAAAATTATCTACTTTCATTTATAATTTAAATCAAATCATACATTAAAGCTGGCTGCTAACCAAAGATGCATTTGTGGTGTGCTGAGCTTACAGCTATCACGAGATTTTTCAGGAGCGATTTGGGTGTTTCTGTCACTGACCCATTTTGGAAGCTCGCTGGGGGCGGACGTGCAGTGAGGCTGACGTTCAGCACTGAGATGCTTCGTTATCCAAGCCTCCTCTTTACGGAGGCAAGAGGAGAAGAGGCCAAAAGTGCAACGTGTGTCCTCAAACATGTGTGTGTCCCCGCACAGGGTGCCGAAGGATGGGAGTCCAGAGGCTGTAAGTGTTGGTGCTATGGCCTGGAAGCTAAATGCAGGACTTAACTGGTCTAGACAAATTATAAATATGTGAAATACATCAGAATTGTGATTAATTACGGAGAGAATTGGTTTAGCCTGGCTTTTATGTATCCTGAGGTGAATCCTGGGCACAAGCCTAGCAAGGAAATGCCCTGCTGCTTTATGTTCTGCTGCAGTGACCTAAACCTGGGCCAGACCCACATGAGCAGAGGGGACTGAGTGCTCTTATCCTGGGAAAGCCTACCTGGGAGATAGCTGGGGGACAGGTGCCAAGCAGGTAAGAATGTTTCTTAGTAGTTGGTCAATCATTATGTAACAGCCTCTAGTCTGAAACAGAGAGAACAAAATCCAGGTAACTTTTATCTTCCTTTTTCCTTAGAGAAACTGATTCCCTTTACTATCTTCTCTATTGGATTAAAGTAATACTTTCAAATGAATGTCCTTAGCAAAACAGCTCCCACTGGCACAGTGGGACTGACAGAGGATTCTTAATAACTGGACTACTTTTTTTTTTTTTTTTTTTTTTGCTTCTATTTAAGGCTTTTCTACTTCCTGTTTTCTCAGCTTGTAATTCTGCGATATTGGACCTTAAATATTGTGGAGCTTGACTCATTTTTTTCCATTAGGAATTGCAAAAGGAGATTTGTATGGATCTAGCAGAAGAGTACAGAGCTTGGAAGAAGGGGGTTGTAGGAGAGTTTCAATGAAGTGTAAAATTCTCATGGACAGAACAGATGATCAGGATGTGGCCTCTGGCGTACTCCAGAGCACATCCTGAGTGATGCCTCGGGTTTATTATAGGTGAATGTTTTTTCTATCAAAAAAATCTCCAGTGTTTTTTGCCTTGCATGCTGATAAAAGGGTTTTTTTTTTAAATAATGAGACGTCAATTTTATTTCTCTGTGGGTGGAGCACTCTTGAAAATATTCTTCCCTTTCTCACCAGGAAGACGGGTGTTTCCTGGCCTAAAGCGCTCTCCGAAAACAAAGACCGAAACGGTGCCCGCAGTGTTTAACCCGTTACTTGGAGCAAACGCTTTAAGGAGACGGCGTCTCCGAGCGCACAGCCCATCCCTTGCTAAGCCAGGCGAGCGCAGGCCGCAAGGGGACCCCAAGCGCCAGCTCTAGGATCACCCCCCTTCCCTCCCGTAGCGGCCGGGTGACCGCACGGGTGGCGGCGAGCGCCGGGCCCGGCCGCCGTGGGGCTCGCGGCCCAGCTCCCCGCACCGGCCATGGCGCCCTGGGAAGCGGCGGCGCAGGCGCCTCGCGGGCCTCAGCGCGGCCCTTGCCCGATGGGGGGAGCAGAGGCCCCTCCAGAAGCGGCCGAGGCTCCGGCGGGACGAAGGTCGGCGCTGCCGGCCGAGGGTCCAAGGTTTGCGGCGTGAGCGGCCGCGCCGCCAGGGCAGGCAGCCCGGAGCCGGCGCAGGACGCGGTGAGGGACGGCGCAGCTGTGAGGTCTGCCGAGCGTTTCACAACGCGGGAGTTAGGAAGGAACATCAGGCCTGTTTTAACATGCAGTGCCCATTGCAATAGTTCTCTTTTTCAAATTCTTTTGCAGATTTAAGTCTGGAAGTTTTTGGCTGGGAATTTGGTAAGTCTCTTCCTTAGGAGATCTCTCCTGGCTGCCCGTGTGCCAGGTTGTGCTGCTGTTTACTACTAGCTGGTAAAACGGTGCTAGTTGTTAAGCTGTTCACTTGGTCCTGAAGGGGTGAGCGCATCTCTCTGGGGGTGTGAAATCCTGGTTGCCTTAACCGTGCTGCCCCATGTCTGAGGAGCAGCAAACCTCCACCCGTGCCTGAGTGCGCTTTGTGTGCTCTCGTGCCACATCCCAGAGGAGACCTTCCAGCCTGTTTCTTCTCCTAGAGACACGATGTCCTCTGGAAACACCGGCCAGGCGCTCACCAAGCCAACATTTGGTGAGAAAGAAGCACGCGAGCTGGTTGACAGCCTGTTTGGGTTGAGGGTGTCCTGGATCCAGCCTCTCCCCAGCTATGACGACCAGAACTTCCACGTGCGCGTCTCAGGGGACGCAGGGGAGCCTGAGGGCACTCCTGAGTACGTCCTCAAAATCACCAACTGGGAGGACAGCCAGGAGCCGGAGCTCATCGAAGCGCAGACGCGGGCCATGATGTTCCTCAGCGCGGAGGGCTTCCCGTCAGCGACGCCCTGCACCACCAAGGAGGGCAGCATCATGTCAGTGGTGCCCGCAGGTGAGCGCTGCCGCCCCGGCCGGGCTCCTCCGCCCAGCGGGGCACGTTGGCTGTGTTGCAGCACGGCACTTGGATCGGCTGCGCGAGCAGCCGCGTTCTGCCGCGTGGCACCGACGTGCGCCCGGGTTAACTGCAGCAACCGGCACTACCTGGGTGAGCGAGGGCAGGTCACAACTGAGTGGGAGGCTCTTAATGTCCTCCTGGTGCTCGGCTTCCTCGCACAATGCTCCCTAATCCCGGCAGCAGCAGCAGCCTGGGAATTTCTCATGTCTAAGTATAGACCCTGACCCACATCCCTTCCTGCTTTTAAAATAGAGCTTCCCTGAGGAAACAGCCACTTTGGAGCACAGAGAGATGCTGCCGAGAGCAGCAGGGTCGTGTTTCCTCTTAGGGAAAAAGTATCAGGAATAGAAGAAAAGCCCAAGAGACCCCAGGCAGCCCTGATCCGCACAAGAGCCGCAGAGCTGCTGAGATCTGAGCCCTGCTCTAAGCATCTCTAGGGCGGCCTTGAAGTCTGGGGCAAGACTGCTCCTATTGCAGGCAGTTTCTGCAGAGACTGGGCTGCGGCTGATAGGGAGGCTGGGAATGGCAAAAGGTCAAGGTTTTTTACCTTGGTTATTTTTCCAGTTAATTTCTGTTGACTGGTTTTCTTGGTTTATTCATTACTAGCTATTTTGGCTTAGGAATTTATTGGCTGGACTTGTTTTCTTGTAGCAAAATTGCACAGGAAGAATCTCCAAAGCTGGATTCAAAATGTGATTATCTAAAGTAAAAATCCTACATTTATTTTCATCCACTGAGGTATTTGTATCACATGAACTGTATGTCTAGCCATAGGAATCCAAACTTAAAATGCTAGAAGCCAAACAAGTTGAAAAGAGCAATCATTAATTATGACAATACTTAGAATATAATTTCAGTATAATGAATGTGAGAAAACGAGGATTGACCTGGGCCTTGCCACACACAACGGAAAAAGCTCATTGTCAAAATCATGTTACAAATCCTTTGGCCATTGAATGGTGTAAAATACACTTCTAGCCTCTCCATGATGCCAGAATAAATTGGTTTAATGGTGCTTAAAATAAAAGCTGTGTTCCCGTTGTGCTGTAATGTTGGCTGTAACTCTGTACAAAAGCTGGGAGCCCGAGGCCTGCAGCCCTGCTGCGCAGCCCCGTGCTCGGGGTGGCCCCTGGGTGCGCAGAGGGCTCGGAGCCTGCCAGAACCTGCACCAGTGTTCAGGGGTGCACGGGCTTGTGCACCGCTGGTAAATCAAGTCTTTGTAGGAAACCTCTTTTGTCAGCTACCTGGGACGACTTCTTCTTTTTCTGCACTGGTAAAAACCTTTTCAGCATCTTGCATTAACTAATACCCAGCTATATATTGAAATGACTGCCTCTCTGCTTCTTAGGTACTGGGAACAAAAAGTACATGGTCAGACTGCTGACATACCTGCCGGGTGTACCTGTGGCAAAAATCACTGCAAATACGCAGATTTTGTATGACATTGGTAAGCTCGCTGCCAGATTGGATAAAGCTCTTGCAGAGGTGAGTGTCTCTTGCTCTGGCCTCCCCAAAGTCCATCCTCCATTACCTTCCCACGTATTATTTCTTCCTGGGCTTGCTGTCTGATCTGCAAATTCAAGCTGGTGAATCTAGATGTCAGAGTGCAACTCGCTTTCCAGGTGACAAGCTCCATGCTGTACCCGTGAAAGCTGTTTATTATTAAAGTGTTTCCTCCAGCAGCATGACCAGTTGGTCTTTATGGCATGGCCTTTGAAGTCTTTCTACAATACAATGTTGAACCACCAAGGAGGAGAAAAGGATTATTTTTTTTTAAGTAGGCAAAACTCATGTTTCAAGCCTAGTGCATGAGGACAGTGAACCCGAGGCCACCCAAATCAGATGTAAATCTTCTTTGCATAGAAACGTGTAAAGCACTGCTGTATAATGCACCAGGCAGGCGCAACTGGCTGATGTATCATTTTGAATTCATTTTGACTTACTCCCTTTCTCCTGCTTATCAGAACTGTGGCCATTTAGCAGCAGTAGCAGTTGGTTCCTTTTCTATCAGGCCAGCTGTACTGATCAACAAAGACTTGTAACACTGTTTCCAGTCAAGTAATTTTAATGAAAAATAAGTTCTTCCTTCTCTCTGTAATTATACAGGGTTATAGAGCTGATAAATCAGCCAGTAATTAAGTTTGATACATAAAAGAACTCTTGCATTATTTATTGCCTTTCATTAACCTTTCCTGCTCATGTTCTGGCTACCGGCTTCAGACAATTATGAAATGTGAATTGCCAGCTTTGCTAACCACATTCTTAAATTATAAGAGCATTTTTCAATTGGGAAAGATAATTTACTGCTGCTTTTTGACCACTGTGGTCATGCTCTTATAATGCGATTGAAACGACTTATACAGACCAGCTAGCATGCCTGTGATATGTCAGGAAGAAAATACTAGATGAGAGAGCAAATTTTGATGGGAAGGGTTCTGTTTGCCCCTAACTTGTGAGACCCCAACAGCCACAGCTTGTCATTTTAAAGAAATGACCATACAGTTGTTATTGCTAAAATTGTAAAATATTATTGACCCCAAAAGTAGTACCTCGGAGAACTACAAATGACTGATCAAAAAATACAGCCTCTTTCTTCCTCACCATCCACCAGTGCCTTCCATGCCCAAAGCAGTCGCTGCAGCTGCTTTACTGGTTCATTTTGCCTTTGCTTGAGCAGGTCTCAACTTCTAAATGGAAACAAGTTAATGTTTGTGGCTTTACGAGCACAAGGATTTGTGAGATTGTGAGATCTGACTTTTTATTACCTGACACATGTGATATCTCATTAATGTCTTGCTGGAATATCTGGTTTTGCCAGGGGAAAAAAAAAAAAAAAAAGGAATACTGCAATGTTTGCTCACCAGAGAGCTTCCTCCCTAACGAAGCAGTGCTCTCTGCAGCAGTTCAAAACCTGTGTTTTTCGTTTAGGGCGTTGCTTGTTCCAACTGTTTAGGCTGCCTGAATGTACAAAAGCAAAGCAAATAAGCCGATTTGAGTCCCTCTACTTTCCCAACAAGTAAAACTAGATGCATGTAGCTTACTGCGTGTGAATCTGTGCGTGCTGCCCGGACATTGGAGATCCTGTAGTAACTTCTCATAAAAATAAAACTTTTGCATGTCTTCAAAGTACTTCTGTCCTCAGCATTTTTGATGTGCTCTAGGAGATCCCACGGCTCAACCCCAGAAGCAGCCACTTGTAAATGCCAAGGAGGTGTTTGCAATGGGCACGCCGGGGCTTCGGGAGCTTTTGGCTGTGCGATCCCGGTGCCGCCAAGGGTGCCACTTGCACTGCCTACCCTCACGGCCGCTGTGTGCGCGTCTCATTACAGAAATGTTGTGGCTTGATACTGATTTGAAATGTTTTAAGTGCTGAATATGGGTGTAGATATGAAGGTAGTCACTTTAATCAGCTTTCAGATTATTCGTTTACACGTTGACCGAAAATAAGTGGAAGTCGCAGTTTTTCATGGCCAGTTTTCTCTTTTTTTTTTTTCTGAAGAAATTCCACCATCCATCAGTAAAAAGTCTGCATCGAGGGCAATTCATCTGGAACCTGGCAAATGTCCCTCTTCTAGACCAGTACGTTTATGCCGTGGGCCAGAACAAACACCGTGAAGTTGTGGAGCAGGTTATTCAGCAATTTAAAGAGAAAGTAATACCAAAGCTAACTAGTTTTCGAGCCTGTGAGTATTTTATTTTTATTAAAATTACACTGAACTGAGACACTGATTTTTTTTTTACAGGAATTTGTGTTTGTGGAAAAGGCACTATAAGCAAAAATTGTTTCCTTTGTCTGTAGCACATACTCCGCTGAATTAGCGCACTGCAGAACGTGCCAGAAAAAAATGCGTTGTGCAGGACTGGTAGAGCCATGTTCTGGTCTTGATCTTTCTGCTGAGATAGCTTACAATTAAAGTTGATAATTTTCATGCTGTTATGTCAGCTTAGTAAGAATATATCGAGCACTCTCCTCCTTTTCCTTTTTGAAGGTCCAAAATCATGATTAAATCATAATTTTTGAATGCAACTTGCATTAAATGTTTACAATGATTTGGCGATGGAAAGTTCTGCTTTTCTGGGTTTTGAAAACACATAGTGCATTGCAGGTTCTCCTAGCGCAAAATAAGATCTCCTAGCATTACTTTTATCCACCTCATCATCAGATAGTGAGGAATTGAGGTTCCTAGGAAGCAGTATGACCGTGAAAGACAGCAGTAGTCACAGCAACCCTGCCATGCTTGATGCTGAGGGAGACTGGTATGGTTTTGCAGTCCCCTGGCTAGTTTGAGCCTCTGAGAAAGGAGAAGAAAAAAGGAAAAAAAGTTAGATTCTGGTGTTTGATTATTGTCCAATACCATCTTTGTTTCTTCTGCATTTAGGTATCAATCATGGAGACCTTAACGACCACAACATTTTAGTAGACTCCAGCTCCACTTCCCCGGAGTCTCCTCAGTACAGAGTGTCTGGCATCCTGGATTTCAGTGACATGAGTTACGGGTACTACGTGTTTGAAGTGGCGATAATCATCATGTACATGATGGTTGAGAGTGCGGATCCCCTGCGGGTCGGGGGGCACGTGCTGGCAGGGTTCGAGAGCATCCTGCCCCTGACCGCGGAGGAGAGAGCTGCTCTCTTCCTCCTGGTGAGCGGGCGGTTCTCCCAGTCACTGGTCATAGCAGCGCACACGGCCCTGCTCTACCCAGAGAATAGGGAGTACCTCATGACCACAGCCAAGAGTGGATGGAAACACTTGATGACAATGTTCGAGCTGGGCCAAGAGGCCGTGGAGCAGCTGTGGTTTGAGACTGCGCGAGCGTACGGGGACCGCGGGGCTGCGGAGTAGTGCGCCCGCTGGCGCCTCTATGTACCCTGTATTAAAGACCACGCTTGTGTCTACGTGCTGCGAGCTGCTTGAGCGCGGGCCTGCAGGGCGGCAATGACGCAGCATGCTCCGCCATGGCGGCGCCTCTGCCCGCCGCGTTGGCAGGCGGCCGTTGCGGCGGCCCCGCCCCTGCGCCGCGGCGGTTGGTGCGGCCGTTGGCGCCGCCCCCGTCGCGCGCGCTCAGCCAGTGCCGCAGCGGCGGGGCCGGCCCCGCCCTGGGCGGTGCGTGCGGCACTGCGCAGGCGCGGCGGCCATTTCCGGCGCGGCGGCGAGGGTTCGGGAGCGGCCGCGCTGCCCGGCTCTTCCCCGCCAGCCCGGCCCCGCCGCCCTCGCCGCCCGGCCCCGGCCCGCCGTGAGTGCGGGGGTGGGGAGGGAACGACAGCGGTAACGGGGATGGCGGGCGGCGGGGCGGGAGCGGCGCGGCCTGCGCCTCCTGGCGGCGCGGCTGGGGCCGGGCCCAGGCCCGGGCCCGCCCGGGGATGACTCTGCAGTGCGGCGCTTGGGCGCGCGGGGCCGCGCGGCGCTCACGCGCTCTCGTCTCTTGCAGGCCCGCGGCCGCCTCTCGGCACCATGGTGAGTGATGGCGGCGAGCGCGCGCGCGCGGGAGCCTGGCGGGGCGGGGCCGGGCTGCGAGCGGGGGCGAAGCGCGGCCCGGGCGCGCGGGGGCGGCCGCGCCGCTTTGTTACGGCGGGCGCGGCAGGGCCGCGCCGCGTGGCGCGGATCGGCGCTTTCTGAGCGGCGAATGGCGGCAATTAATGTTCTTTTGCTTTTTGCAGTCTCGAAGATATGACTCCAGAACTACCATATTTTCTCCGGAAGGTATTTTTAAACCCAGCCGTGCGGATCTTCTGAATGCGCTAGGCTGTCCCTCCCTGCCCCCCACCAAAATCAATAATAAGCCGTTTATAGGAAGGATGGATGTTTAAAATGTGTTTCAATCCATGTGCGAGTTACATAAAGCACATTTAATTGCCAGGAGTAGCACTGTGTTCTGGATGGAAGCCAAGACTCAAATTGGAGATTTTCAAATTAGTTTGTGCTAGTTCAAGCAATGCCGAGACGCCCCCGCAGTGCGTGTACACGCATTCCCATGTCCCATCTGCTGCCTTTTTTAAATCTTTCTCATCCATCTTCTGCGTATGGAGGGATGTTAATGTTTTTTGTGCTCGCCCTAGAAAATCCATACTGCCCTGGGAGGACAATCGCATTATCCTGGCTATGCACACATGTTCACAAATGCTTCCAGGCCATTTTTTTCCTGTCTCATAGGTGGATCTGGACTCAAAAAATAAATGTTTGTCTTTTATCAGTAGCAGTCAGAGGTATGAATGAACTGGAGAATAGCATCAAACTTCTGTAGGGTACACCTTTATTTAGTGCTTCTTAGAAGGTAGGTGAGGTAAGACATTTTCTCTTAAATACCAACTGGGCCTTTACTTGATATGGAGTTAATATTCCATTTAGCAGCATTTTTATATTATAAAAAACAGTGGTGCTTCAAGGATTTCTTTATATGAAGATAAAGGGAGAAACAGTACTGATTTGTTCTTTTGGGCCCAGCGTAATGGTGCTCTTGGAGCAGAATAGAAATTACTACTTGATTGCATTAATCCCCTAATAGGGGTTGGGCATACACAAACTACTGTCTTTATTGAAAGTTAATCTCTTAATCTACTGGAGCAGTTTTGGAAGTTATTAGGTTAAATACTGTCTTTTATAGAAGGAAGGCTCGTTTTCTCCACATTGACAGCACCCTGTATTATATCAAAATTGAGGATTTTATTTCCCAACACCTTTCTTCTTTTTAATGAGTTAACTCACTACAGCCTGAAGAACTAATCCTGCGTTGTACATTTGTCAAACTCTTACTAATTTAACTGCTTTGTATGATCGGTCCTTTTCAGCATTACTTGGTTGATACCGCTAATTGAAACCATCTCCTAGGTCGCTTGTATCAGGTTGAATATGCCATGGAAGCAATTGGACACGCAGGTACCTGCTTGGGAATTCTAGCAAATGATGGTGTTCTGCTAGCGGCAGAGAGACGCAACATTCACAAACTTCTTGATGAAGTCTTTTTCTCAGAGAAAATATACAAACTCAACGAGTAAGTTGAAATGATACCTGTGGTCTGCTGATGTTATGAGTAATAAAATGTGGTACAGTGCTAAAATCTCAGAATAATAGCAGCATTTTAAATGTTTAGCTCTTACTTTGTTCTTTGTTTATTAACAAACATGGTTATTTGTCATTGTTCATTTTAATAAATCTCCACCTAAAACAGAATCATCACAATAACACCACTTAGATTTTTTTTTTTTAAATCACTAGTAATTCCCAGTTTTGAAAAATATGGGAGGAGAACTGAAGGATACACAATAAACCCTACGCTGTGTGCTAGCTTGCACTGAAGGTCTCTCGCACACTGTATGGCTTCTTTAATAATGGGACATGCTTTGTGTGTGCCAGGTGGCCTCCCAATAGGTCCTCTGTGTAGCTAATGGCTTTTGCGAAGATCCTCAGGATCTCATTAGTATCTAGAACTCAATTGGCTGAAGCACAGTCCTACTCCCAGTAACTGACATAGTGACCCAATCACTTTTGTGTGTGCCTGGGCACTTACAAAACGGTTACATGTTCATGGTGTAACAGAGAGGCGGGTGCTTCTAAGTCTGTTTTGTATGGCAGCTGCGTAGTTTTGATATGAAAAGCCCGACAGTAACTGTTCTGCTTAAAAAACACTATGAAGATGTGACTATTCCTCAGGGATAGGTAGGGTCTAGTTAAACTGTGTGCTTATCCTGCAGGGATATGGCCTGCAGTGTCGCTGGGATAACTTCAGACGCCAATGTTCTAACAAATGAACTGAGACTGATTGCGCAGAGGTAGGTTTGCTGATGAGCGTATTGTTTTACTTGCCTGAGATGTCAGGTTTCTCTGTATGTATTAAGTCAAAATGAGTATGCACTCAGTAGAGTTCATTTTTTTTGCAACAAATCAGCTAGATTTAAGAAGTTTACACATAGAAATTTTTTTTTTGGCTAATCAAGATACTTCTCAAACTAAACTTCAGAATCTTAGTATTTTATAATTATAACATTGCACATAATGAGATTAAGGCTTTATAGTAACCTTATGGCAAAAAAAAATCATGAAATACTGGAGAAAAATAATAAGCAGGCAAATATATTTAGAGGATATTTGAAGAAAATGGAAAGCAGGGCATAATGATTAATCTGCATTTTACACTGCTAAATCTTAGTCTAGGTGGCTAAGGTTTATTTAGTTTCCATGTGTTTTGATTCCTCTGGTAGCATTATTTTGCTCTGCATTTATCAGCTACCAAAACTTAATCTGATTTATATCAATTGGAGCCTTACATACAAGGTTTATGCTACTTTAGCAGTATAGTTATTGTTAATATGTCAAAACTTACATGAAGGAATTGTTGTAAAGAAACATTTCCACAACAGAAACCTGCTTATTTTAGAATCAGGTCTTTGACAATCCTGTTTCATCTCAATGCAATTGTTAAGGTGCTCCTATAAAGAGGAACATTTCTAAATCAAAACATCTAACTGCCCTATGGAATATAAGGCCATAGAGTCCATTTTTATATGTTTTCCCTCGCTTTTCTGTGTTTCAGAACATGCTTGAATATGTACAGAATGATTCATTACTCTTACAAACTTACAGCTGTCTTGTCACTCTGTGAATTTAAAGTTACAGGCAGCTGTTCTGAACTATTTCTTCATGTTCAAAGACACCTCCTTTTGTCTCTGCCAGCTGGCTACTGTCTGTCTCCCTGTTATAATAGGGAAACACAGAGACACTGAATGTTCTTACTTTTTAAGCAAAATATCTTGCTTTTAAAAGCAAGAGAAGCTTCTGCTTAAGCAGAAGGGTCTCTTCAAGTTGTTCTGTATCTTATTTTGATTATAGTGCTCAATGGCTGTTTTTGCAGATTCCTATTTATGGCGCATACTAAAATAAGAATTTGCACCTGCTTTCTTAAATTTATAAGTGAGATGATAAAACGAGGACTTTTAAGTGTGTTTCGTTGAGCATTTCAAAATAAGATTGGCCTATGTTTTGCAATTGATTTGTCTTGCAACAGCAGCTAGAGGCTTGTTCTTTCCCACCCAGCCGATGCTAGTGCCTCGTCATGTGGACTCTGAGTACATACTTACGTGTTTCAGCAAGTTTCTGTGGCCAGTAGGCTGAGCTACTGCTAGATTGCTCTCTTGAAGTAAAAGTACAGCTTTTTCTAAGATGTAAACCGCTTGCTAGAATCACAGTATATTAGCAGCTTAAGTGTGTATCGACTTTGCATTCCGGAATCCACATTTTAATTCTGAAAGAAATTGAATAGAGCAATAATTGGTATAATTTATGTTGTTTACTGGAATTACTAAGTCAGTGAAAGAAGTTACAGAGACTGATTTATTTTCCACACCAGGTACCTGTTACAGTACCAAGAGCCTATTCCTTGTGAACAACTGGTAACAGCCCTGTGTGATATCAAGCAGGCTTACACACAGTTTGGAGGTAATGAAGTGCAATGAAACACTGTACTTTTAAATGCGTAAAGAACTATTCTGTTGTATACTTTGTAATCTTTGAGTCTCTGGACACTTCTACAAAATTATTTGGTAACATACCTGCAAAAAAACTAGAAAATGTAAGTGATGAGGACACAGTGATTGTTAGTTATTACCATCCGTTTTGCTAGTGAAACTGATTCAGGCACAGAGAAGTTGGTGGCTGAGAGTCAGGCCAATGGCACAGACTGCTTTATTTAGGGAATGCCAAAGACTAGCAGGAAATACTTTCATATATAAAGTTTAAAAATTTGGAGACACTCCATCACAACAGCAAACTGAATGACAAGTAAGGCTTCCCAATACAAGTATGAGTGTGCCAATATCATAACACTTAAAACCCCAAAAACTTCTGTGGATCTAGCATCATGTTAGGAAGTGGTAATAGTGCTGCTTAATTTTACCTTTTCCTGATAATAGTAAAAGCATTACAATGCAAATTCCTGACAAAATGGCTGTTCTGGTATTTTATATATCTGTAGTGTGAAAGAACGACCTTTTAATGTACCTGGCTTTTGAAGCTGTTAAGTTATATATGTTAAAAGTTACATACTTCAAAAAATAAATTTTGAATTAAAATCCTGAGATAAGGCCAATTTATAGAGTTAGAAATGAGCTGCTATTAAGGTTAAATGAAATAAACTTCTGCTAGACTTTTCTTTTTTCCCCCTTATGACTTAGTAAAACACTAGAAGCGCTTACAGTAGCGCTTATCTCAAGTAACAGAAGTGCAGAACAGTATTAAATCCTAGTTCATAGGAAGGGATTTGGAAAGGGAAATCAAAGAAAATAATTGTCACTCATGACCAATCTTGTTACTAAATTTGGATTGCTAATAGTACTCTTTTCAACAGGAAAACGTCCTTTTGGTGTTTCTCTGCTGTACATTGGCTGGGATAAGCATTACGGATTTCAGCTGTATCAAAGTGATCCTAGTGGAAATTATGGAGGATGGAAAGCTACATGCATTGGGAATAATAGTGCTGTAAGTTCTGTTCTCTCCTCTAATAAAGTAAAACAAAAATATGTAAATTGCACTCTACTAACTGAGCTCAGTTGTTGATTCATAAATATCTCTAGCAATACTGGTGTTACTTCTCTTAATGGCTTCAATATTATCTGACAGAAAAGGAACTTACTGGTTGGTTGCACAAATATATCGTTTTAATTTTATGTGACATTTATAGGCAGCTGTGTCAATGCTAAAGCAAGACTACAAAGAAGGAGAAATGACCTTGAAGACTGCACTTGCATTAGCCATTAAGGTTCTAAACAAAACCATGGATGTTAGCAAGCTCTCTGCAGAGAAAGGTAAGCATTTCATTAGTGTGATAGGAGGTAAACATCCTTGGCATAAAAAAACAAAATGCACTGAATGCATATGTATTGCATGTGGCTTACAGGGTTTTGTGTGGTTCCCTCTGCTCCTCCCCCAGTAGCAGATAGTGCTAGCATGTCTGTAGAAAAATGATACGTAAAAATCAGCAACTACTAGAGTGATGTTTGAAGATGCAGCAGCTCAGCCTTAACCTTGCAAAGGGGCATAGAGATGACTTGGCAGAAGATGATCTACCTTGGTCAGCTGCAGAGGCCAGAGCACAGCCTAGGGGTCACTTTAGGCCACATGGATGTGGTAGCAGAAATGTCCAAGTGGCTGGTAAAAGAATCACTGGAGAGGTAGTAACGTGCTTGTTGTGCATGCTGCTGCAGAAGAGAACTGCTGCCACCTGCCTCAGCAGGCAAGCTTTTTTATTTAAGCAGAGTCAGGACAAGAGCCTTTGCTTCATTGTCAGTTGTAACAGCAAATCTTGCCCTTCTGATGATCATTCCATCAAAAGGAAAAAACATAATGCTGCTGTGTGTTCCATATATTTCAGTTGAGATTGCAACACTGACAAGAGAAAATGGAAAGACGGTAATAAGGGTTCTGAAGCAAAAGGAGGTGGAGCAGTTGATAAAACAACATGAGGAGGAAGAAGCAAAAGCTGAACGTGAAAAGAAGGAAAAGGAGCAAAAGGAAAAGGATAAATAGCACATGAAATCAGGTGTTCCGTAGATAGCATAGGACCTGCTTCAGTAAAAGATAATCCGGATTTCTGTTTCGTAGAAGCCTACAAATATGCCATGGAGGACCAAGAATACTCTTGATGAGCCAGGTCCTTAATCATCATTCACATAATTAGTTTACCACTCCTTACACTGAAAAATAATTGCTTTAATTCTTGAACACTTTCTTTTGTCTCTATTTTTTATTATGGAATAAAATTAAGAAGAAGAGTAATGGGTGTCTTTATTTCCTGAGTAATACCTGGGTATGTACAACTTTGAAAGAATTTACTTGCTTTCAGGTATTAAAACAAGCTATATGCTAGTTGGTAGAGAAGAAATACGGTGTTAAAATTGTTAGAATTTTATGTGTATGTGTAACTTTTCTTTTAAAGTAGTGAAAAGGGCTCTTAAGTTCTGAAAATCATTTGTGAGGTGTTTTCACAAATGCAGAATTAGAGTGTGCTGGCATGCCTAGTTTAATTTTGGCCAGTTTTGTTCTCTTAACAGGCTATGTCGAGCTGGTGTTCTTAAAAGCAGTAGTGTTTTGAACATACCCTGTAGCAGACATGTTCAGTTTATCATAGCCTATCACGAGTGTATGTGTTTTTTTAAGAGATTAGTCATATCACGGTAGTTATTTTCACACAAGCTAGAAAGACATTTTACAAAGGCCACATGAAAATGTTAAGCTATCTATTACAGTACTCTGTTAACATACAGAAAGTTAAATGAAATGTTTTGGCATGTTTTTAGGCCATGTTGACTATTTTGCATTTTGTCCTGAAAGGAAAAGGAGTATTTTATATTCTTTAGTTTAATGCTGGTGGTATTTCCCTAAAGAATTTAATTCCCTTTTCTAAACTGATCTCTGTCAGAGAACTAATCAAACAGTTAATGTCTTGGGAAATCACAGTATTTGTACATGGACTAGAAATTGGATTTTTTTTGTTCCATTTGTCCCTGTCCCTGTGCAGAATGCAAAATAATTCAAAATACAGTTCTGAGATGAAATAAAATCTCTTCTAATTCTGAAAGAAATGGATCTAGACTTAGTCAAAGTGATATAAAAAGTTACTGAAACTTGCTCCCCTTGAGTTACCAAAAGCGGGTTGAAAATCTCACCTCAGTGACAGATTCTTAACTGAGAGGCTTTTTCTGCTTAACTGCAAACTGTGGTAATGGCAATTGTGACACAGTCCTTGTGACTGTGATTGTACTCTGGGGATGTCCCCCCCTTTTTTTTTCCTATAAAACAAATTATGTTAAGAATTTAATGTGACCACTTAAAGAATATGAGTAAATGCATACTGTGTTTTATTATAATCTGCCCCAGACACTTTTGTCCGATAAAACGTACTTTGCCTAAGTGGCCAGGAATTGCCCTTAGTCTCAACAGACGCTGTTTTTTGATCTCCCTGGTCTAAGATTTGTTGTTGAGAAGAACCTGAGCTGAGGTGTCTGCTGCAGCCTGCATGGACGGGGCACCCTCTGTAGAGACACGTGCGGTGACCTGGGTCCTGTGCAGGCTGTAGCAGCTGCTCTTTGATTTTGTAGGCCTTGGTGCAGGACAACTGCTTCCGCCTCCGTCCTGTACCTTGGACTGTACACAGCCCATTTTGTAGTTGATAACGGGTTAGACTAAATTTGATTTGCACCTTCTGCAAAGGTAGATCCTTATTTCCAAGCAGTAAAGTAGGAGCGATATTTCGTGTAGCAAGGCCTGAATAATTGCAGTCCTGCAGTCAACATGCAGTGAGCAGTTTTTAATTTCCATTATAAAGGGTTGTTGAATACCTCAAGCTGTTTTTATATGCATATATTTTTTACAAAGTGCTCCATTTCCTTTTGTTCTTTGATACTATGAATGCAATATTTCAACAGCCTTGTCGATTTCTAGATCATTCTTGATGGTTGTTACATAAAGTGCTTGCAATATGTCCTAAAAACAGTAATGCCAAAATGATCTTTTTTAACTTTGTCAGAGATCGCTTAAAATGTGGTAAACTGCAGCAGTGCTTTGTATATGTGTCTTCTGGCAATCCATTAGAGCAGTTAAGTCTGGGTTCATTGATGTATAGAAATCACACTAGGCAATCTGTTTAGTGTATTAGTAGAAATATTATTAGATAGTTTAGGATATGTATTTACTATTTTTTTAAATGATTCTGTTTCTAACAATTAAAAGGGGATATCAAATACTTTTGAATTTTGTTTAAAGAGTTACCAATAGTGTTTCTTTGCCAAACACTGCATCATTTGCTGGTAAAGGAGAGCCTTGCAGCTACTGTAATAATCTAATCTGGGAATGATTTAAATATCTTTTTAATCTGTATTCCGTTATTATGTATGGAAACATAGTGAAAAGCTGTGTAGTTTCGCTACATTTTAAAACATTTTTATGTAAAGGTTTTATTTACAGAAAATAAGAGTATTGTGAAATATTTTAAGAGCATAATCTCTGGACAATAATTCAGTTTAATTCAAAAAGTGCTGACTCCACTGAGTGCCATTACTAGCTTACTGTGAGAAGAGTCTCACTACTGCCTTGGAATAGACAAGCAACTGTAACATTTCCAATATGCTGTACAGTAGTTGGCACTCATATCTAAGATGTACAGTAATGTTCAAAACCAGATTTAATTTCTGATTCTTGGCTGTATTTGAATCTAGGACAGTAAACAGATGCTGGAGATCTTTTATTGACTAGAATCTTCTGGGGATATCCTTACACTAATTGAAGTTTCTTACCTGTTTTTCCTAGGAATAGAGCAGTGTTTGACTGCATAGACCTATTGTGTAGTTTCTAGCTTTGTGTAAAAAAAAAAATACAAAAAGAAAAAAGAAAAAAAAAAAACACACCATACTGCCTGTGCCTTTTCTGGGAGTAACTTGGGGATATGTCGTAAGAACAGAAAAATGATTTTGGCGATATGTTTGAGTTGTCTTTGCTAATCAAAATGATCTTCCTATCCTTTGTATGTTTATTTTTGGTGTATGTAGTGGGAAGACTTTATAATATGTTGCATAGTATTTCAACTATTTAGCTGTTGCTGTGGTTTAAATGTTATTTTAACACCAGAACTTCATGTGGTGCTGTGGAAGGTGATATATTTTCTTTTTTTTTTTTTTTTGAATTAGATAACAGTATTTACTTGAAACTGCTTGCATAATAAGTTGTTAGTAAATTTAAAGACTGGATAGTTTATATCTCATTTGAGTGCATGATAGAACTTGTTAGGACAAGTATCCACAAGTAAATTGTCCTAATGAACTGTAATGTATTTTGTTATTCTAAGTAGTTTAAGAGATATAATGAAACTAATGCTTCTCCAGTAATACCTGTGTTGTCTCTTGCATCTGTCATTGTTATAAGTCAGCTTGTTCTCTAGATGATTATACTCTGTTCAAATAAAGTCAAATTAACTTCTAAGGCTACTTCATATATGACTTACTGTATTGTGCACTGAAAGATAAAAGATTCCTTTAGATGCACTTCTTGGTTCACCCAAATAGTTTCCCTTGGCATGAAGTTGTAAAAGCATGCAAATTAGGATGATAAACCAAGGAGTTGTGTATGTTAAATCTCAGACTTCTGTTTTGTTCTGGATTCCCAATGTAATTACTTACTCTTTCTGTTACCAATCTTGAAATAGGGACAATAGTCCTCTTTCACTGTGCTGTGGAAATAAATAAAGTAATGATTACAAAGTCATCAAATGCAATGGTTTTAGAGACCTCAGAAGTACATGATACACAGTTGATATACAACTCAGGATGTAACAAGACATCTAAGTCCAAAGAATTAATGTACTTGTAATTCATAAGATGCTATAGCTTCTGACAAGACTCTCCTGATGTGTTTTTTTAAATTGTCTTGCATGTGCTTTAAATCTTTATTAATGTTCTCCATTATTTTGTAGTAAAAGATGTCCTCCTCCTAAAGTTTTAACTGCAGTTATTTCTATTACAACATGAAAGATGCTAAAATAACTCTTCTGGAGAGAGAAAAAAAAAAAAAAAAACCATTCACTGGTTATATAGTTCTGGGCTTTAATCAAGAGAGAACTCGCTCTGGCAGATTTTTTTTCAAAGCAATTCTGCTTTTACCAATAGAACCGAGGAGCTTCCTATTTTTATCTGTGATTAATGGGGTAATGGGCTTTCACGTTCAAGTACTTTTCATAGTCAAAACTGCTATTGGCCCTTTTACTGGAGATTGCCAGATGGTGCTTCAGTGAGGCCTTCTGATGCCAACTTCAGAGAAAGGCTCAATGGAAGATAACAAAAAATACTCTTGTAATTGTTTAGGATTTCACTCGCTGTTAAGTATTAAATTTAGCAGCCTGTTGTTAACATTGTCCAGGTTCAAAGCGGCAGGAAAAATGGTTTCTTACATTGTTTTCTATAATGGTGACAATAAAAAAACATAATTAATGTGTGCGAGATGAAACTACTAATCAAGATGTTGGGCATGTAACTTAGTTTAAGGCTTTTATACCTTGAAGCATCTGTTTTGCCCAGCTCAGACCGATCTGCGGAGAAATTCTTGGTTCTGTCATAATAGCAGTTTGCCTTGTCCTGCCCCTCTTGAGGGGCTGCTGCGTCCAATGCTGCTAGCAGACAGCATGGCTCTCGTGTTTGCTGTAGTACATGTGCTGTTAATAGAAATACAGGTGCTTACATGACAGCCTTAAGCTAGGAAGACTAGGTGCAGCGCAATGGTTTAATCAACAAAAGTTTAATCAAACTTCCACAGCTGTAGCGAAAACTGCAGTGAAAACTCATCTGTGGAAGCTTGATTAGAATCATTGCCTGAGGATTCTGGGGTCATTCAAACTACCCTATTCCAATGTCTCACTAATGATTTTTTTTTTAATGTGTTTTGGGCCAAGATACATTTCTTTACTGTATCATTACTCAGAATCATGGTCTGAGCCGGTATATGCATGGAGAATTTCAAAGCAAGAGTCAAACACTGCCTGATCCCACCCGTTCTGCCAGTGCAGGCCGTGCAGTACAGAAAGGGTTGGCGATGCTCCCTGCAGAGCCGATCGACCCAGCCGCGCCACAGCCCGGCATGGGGAGAAACCACCATGTAAGCAGCTGCTGCCTGCGCTGTCTTGCTGAGACGCACAACCTAGATGGGGCAGCAAAAAGATAAGACAATAAGGAAAAACAGACAGTTGTAAAGGAGGATGGAAAAGCTTAAGGCCTCCTGATACTGTTAAAGTTTCATGATGTTAACAAATAGATGCATTTTTCCAATCTATAAAGGGCTTGTTATCAAATAATTTGATAGCTGACAATATACATCATGAATTGCTAGCTTGCCTGAAGCTAATTTTAGGAAGGTGCAAATTTGTTATCAATGGAATCTGGTATCTAGCACTTAAGTAGCAGCTGATGACCTTCCTGTAAAGCCATTTAACTGTCCTGCTCTTTTCTCTCTATAAATGTGAAGGCATTCCAAACACTGTCCTAAATGTAAAAAAAAAAAAAATAAATAAAAATGCATTGCTTAATGGCAGATGCTCCTCTTTGCTGTGACGAAGTGTACATTTACACGAGGCTGATTTAGGAAACCTTTCACGGTTGGTGTTTCTCAAAGTTTCCATACTAAAGGAAACTTTCCTTCCTAAAGCATACCTGAGAGAAAACAAAAAAAGTATTGATCATTCATTTTATACATTATGTATATTCTATATATATGAGAGATAAAGATGCAAATATCCTAGATCTTTCAGGGTTGCCATTAGCTTAATTTCAATTGAAAGTTCCCGTTTTTTAGAAACGGAAAAAAAAAAAAAAAAAAAAAAAAAAAGGAAGCAGGGAAGGCAAGTTAAAACGAGATGGGTCTGTGTTGGCGGGCGCCGTTCCGAGCACGTGCTCAGGCAGGAACGCGCTGCTCCCCGGGACCCTGCGCTGCGGTTCCCCTCGGTGCTGCGGGGCCGGGCGCCTTCGCCGGGGGGGTGCCCGCCTCAGCCTCGCCGCGGCGGCGGCACCTCAGGGCGGGCAGCGCCCCGCCCCCTTCTAACGGCTCCAACGGCTCTAACGCCTCCCGCCCCCTGGCCCCGCGGGGCGTGGCCAGCTCCTCGCGGCGGCGGCGCCCTCCGCGGCGCCCCATCCTGCGCTCCGGTCCCGGCCATGGCGGCGCCGCGCTGCCGCCGCCCCCTGTTCCTCCTCACCTGCCTCTTCGCGCCTTTCCTCGGCGAGCCCGGTCCCGCCGCCGGCCGCGCGCCTCGCGCCGGTGAGTAACAGCGGCACCGCGACCTCCTACCCCGGCCCGGCAAAACACGCGCAGCAGGAGGCGGCTCCGGGGCGAGGCGGGAGGGGAACTTGTGAGGTCTCCTGTGGGGAGCCGCGGGTGGGACCCGGCCTGGCGAGGAGTGCCCCGGAGTTTTCCCCTTGCGTTTAACCAAAAACCGAACCTAACTTACAGGGGCTACGATTAAACCCACTCCCCTGGGCTGCCCCTTTCTTGGAAGGAGTCAAAAAATGTCTCAGCCGAACTAGGGCTTTTCAGGTGCACAGCAGCTGTGGCCGCTACACAACGCACTGCGCGGCCGTGACACTTTTCAGGTTAGTAAATGATACTTGGGAGACTAAAACGCCCGAGCTCTGAGTTCTGTCTCCATTCCCCTACCTGAGCTGCCAGCAGTGCTGCTGCTGTGGGACACGCTCTGCGCTCGCTGAGATGCAGGTAAGGCTACAAAACGCGTGTTAAAGTAACGGCCGCGTGGCCTTACGAGCCTCACCAGGCATGGAAATACTGCTTTGCCCGCCTATAGCGACACCCTGCTTAGTCTAGCTGGGCTTTACTTAAATTTTGAAGAGTCAGTCACCTAATTGGATCAGAATGTAACTTTTGAAGTTAAGGGATATAAAATAGTACGGGAAGCTAAAATGCTTATAACATTACACAGAGATTAAAGGAACAAAATCGATGCTTCTTCAAAGAGCTATTCATAAATAATTCTTTCAGAGCGTTGCTTTTACATAATTTAGGGCTATACTCATGAGAGTTCTGCAAAATGTCTTAAAGTCGTAACAGTGCAGTGTTTATTCAAAGGAAATTCAAAGAAAAACGTCTTTTTGGAGTTTTAGCTCAAAATTTGCAAACAATGAGCATTAAAAATAGTATATAGCAAGAAGATTGATTTGGCACTCTATTTTTAATTCAAAACTCCTCTGTTAATACTAATTATTATTTAAAAGATTACTATTGATCTTAGCATTTGGAATAGTGTCTTCCACCATAGTGGAAGAAAATACTGTGTGAAATTGCTATGCTATATTATATAGTTTATATTGCAGTGTAGGGAGTTATTCACAGTTAATGTGATCCAAATTTTGTCTTTCGGCATGAGCTACGGGCTCTGCCTTTAGTGAGAATTGTTTATATGTGGTCATGTATATATATGTGTATTATATATAATTTCCCAATGTATGTACTCTAAAATAAAAGGAAACTTCCTTTTTAAAAAAATCAAAAAGTATAGAATTCTAGGGTGAACTGTAATAGTAATCTGAATTAGAATTTCTCTACATTTTTTTTTCTTTAGGGGCACTGCTTTGCATATGACACAGTCATCTTTTTAAAGAAGTAGAAGTAGATGTGACCTTGTTTTTATGATTGTGTGGAAGTGTTTGAAAATGAACTTGCCTTTTCCCTTAGTTAATAGCCTGGAGGTGAACTAACCATTTATCCTGAGTAGTTCTGGTTTTATAAGGCAAAATACAAATTGAATCTAATTTAAATCAATATTTAAGTTTAATCCATACTGTGTGTCTTAAACCAAGAGATGGTATTGAGATTGAATTCAACCAAGAGCAACTGCATGTTTTAGAATTACTCAAATATAATTTTATAATTAGGAAAGATGGGCTGCTTGTGAGTTTTCTCTTAAAATGTTTGGTGTTTTCTTTGGAGACTTCTAGGGGGAAAAAAGGAGCATTGGTTTGAGGAGAGATGTGTGTGTTGGTCTGCAGAGAAATCATTTCCAGCCTGATCCCACCTGAGTTTGTTACGATGGCGTCTGCTCTAAATCCCCGCTCCGCTCGTGCCTCCAGCAGCTGCCTGGTTGCGTGACCCAAGCGCAGCGGGTGCTGGAGTCCGTCTGCGGGTGCAGGATAACGTCCAGCCGCACCCAGCGTGCCCTGGCACCTTGGCAAAAGCCCCACAGCTTCTTTGCATAGATGTTTTCCGAAACTGGCAACTTGTGTTTACTTCCATGGTGTCTCTAAATCCATGTAAATAAGTGGGGCTACCTCTAAGATTGTTCTTGTGCTCCGTGCACTATCCACACATCCTATGTGCACCACTCTTGCTGTTTGCCCTCAGCATTCCCCCCGTGCTGCCCTCATGGTCCGTCTTCTGTGCTTACTGACGGGGAGAATTATGCAAGTCCTATGCTGTATTTAGGGGAAAAGTGGTCTGAAGAGAGGTGATTAAATCCTGGATGTGTTGAAGGCAGAAGGAAATTCTCACCTCAGAGAGACCGCAGTTTCTATGGGGAGGTCAGTCTGTCTGCTGAAAACTGAGTGGAAAATGATAGCATGAGGGATCTCGTCAGGAAATGCTGTTACAGATCTGCGGCACGGCACAGCGGTGCTATAGGCAGCTGTTAATCAGGAGAGACTTGCTGACCGTGGCGTCGCTGTAAGATTTATGAAGCTGTAGGTTAAGGATGCTGCTTGGTGCATCACTTGTATTTACAATAAAATCCTTAGTACAGTTGTTCAGAAAGGAATGTCTTCTGCTCAGACTAGCCCTTAATGTGAAGACTGAAAAGGGAAATGCGAGTCTGCAGTTGTTCATATCTGCCAATTAACTTAATTAGTTGCAAACTCCGTGACAGCATAGTCTGTTGATTGGATGAGGAGCAATTATCCCTTGATGCTAAGCTATTGGGGGATAGTTTAATTATCCTCTAAAGTTATCAAGCTGAAAACTTCAATCTTTTGAATTTGAGTTGAAAATAAGAAGCATCTTCCCTACCACATGAAGATTGTGAACCTCTGGTCATCTTTGAAGCTGCTAAGCAATATTGCAGTTTAATCTTCCCGTGAAGTTTAAAACAAAACTAATACCCCCTCAAAGTTCCCACATGGCTAGCAGCCACCGTTTGTATGCAGTAAAACAAGGCTATTTCTTCCTACTCTCAGCCTTTGAAATCCCCAGACTCCCTCTGAACAAAGGAAAGCAAGGCAAACCACAAAATACACCAACAAATAATGTACAGGAATATCCTTTGTTCCCATATTAATAGCTATAGAAGTGGAGTTTGGATTTATTTATTTTTTTTTTTTAATTGTGGGGAGAGAGATGGACTGTAGGGAGAGAAGAAGAAGAAGGGCAGTATCTGACTTTTCTGATCTTTTTTTTCTTTTTTCCCCTCACTAAATTGGATAGTGGTAGCGATGCTGGTTTTGCCTACGGGCCTTTCTTGTGATAAGGGAGCTTCTCCTCTTTCTCTAGCTGGTGTTTGGATTCTTGGCATCTGCTAAAGTGTAGAAGGAAAAGCTGTGGGGACTTAGGCCTGTACAGAAGTTATGACTCATGAGCCTTCTAAGGCAAGGGCAGTGCAGCAATAAAGCTTCTATTTTATTCTTCATTTAATATCTTACATATCTCATCTGCTTAATTAAGTAATAGGAGAAGATTCTTTATAATACAAAGGGAAGCTTGGAGAGAGCTCTGTAGTCAAAATTGGACATCATCTCATTATAAATGCTTTTTTTTTTTTTTTTTTTTTTTTTGATTTCTTCTCCTGTCTACTGCAATATAAATGTCACTTGCCAGATACTGTGATATGACTATATTGTATTTGTGGGGAAAAAAATGTAAACTTAAAGGAGGAAATGCACTGATGCTCAGTGCAGAATAAATTAGAATTTGTATGAAAGCTGGAACAGAATTTTTTTTTTGTTAAGTATTTTATTTCAAAATGACCTTTAATTAACTTTTGGAATAACATTTAAATGTTACCACTGCATTTCTGTCCTTCAGAGTTATGTAAAAATTATGTAAAAATATATTATTTTAAAACCTGTGGTATGGTAGCAATACAAATACTAATATACTGAATAAGGGTCCATTATCATGATAATGCACCATTAAAGAGCCTGGTGTTAGCAGGAAAGTGTGGCTATTTAGTCACGTCCTTGGATACTGTTCTGTTGCATTATAGTGATACAAGGTTATAATCTGATTTTTCTAAGCATTTTCTCTAGGAATATGTTTCATCTGAATCTGCACCTTAATATTAGGCTTCCAAAAGTGAAGGGCTTGTGCCCATGCCCCTCAAAATGTACCAAGCAGGGATTGAAGGAAATCATTAACGTTTGATTATACCAATTAGAAAATGTTCTGACCTTTGTCCTTGTGTGTTTCAGGACCAGCCTTATATCTGGAATCCCAATGTGGTTCTTAAGCACTTAATGTGAGGAAGCGCAAAGGAAATATACTTCAAAGAAAGCTTATTCTCTGGAGAAAGAGAGAGTGTGGTGCTCTCCTGTTTAAAAAAGCCAATAACAATTTACTAAAGTATGCAGCTGAACAGTGTCTTAACTATAACGCTCACTGAATATTTCGTTCATAACCCTTCTATGGAGAGGTTTTTTTTTTTTTTTAGATCACTCGTTTAATTTGATGACGTTCATATTTCCTTTAGCTAGGTACCATCGCTTTTCTTCTACAGAGAACTATTGACCAAACTTTAATTAAAAACAGCTTGGGGGTAATTTTTTATAATAAGTGACTTGGAAGCTGACAGTAAGTATCCTGAGAAGCTGGCAGTGCCAAATGTTAGATTTACAATTGCTGCTAAATAATATTAAGGTGCTAGGAAATTGTATTCCATGGTGGTACAGTATGAATCAATGTAAAAAGTTTTTTTTTTTTTTTTTTCCCCCCAGGAAAACAACAAAAAGCTATTCTATCTGAAGCTTTTAAAAAGACTTGCTCTCAGCCACAGTAATGGAAGTTAGTTTTGAGGATTTTAACAGAACAGTGACAGATACACATTTTGTAATGCTCTTCATGTATTTGAGACCAGTGTAATGATTTTTCTTTTTCATTAGTATGCAAAGTGCTTTTATTAAAGCTTGCTAATGTTTAGGGGAAAATAATGGGATTTCAATTTTAAGTAGTCATGTGTAGGATCAAGTAATTAATACTTTCTACATACTGTTGTGGCCAAAGTGTGCACTGACTACTTTAAAGTTTAAAAATTGAATTATCAGTCTGTTTTGTGCATAAGCATTTGTCTCCATTTTGCGTAATTCAGACTTTGCCGTGTAATATTTTCGCATGTGATTTAGATTTTGTTTTTTATTCCTGAATATGGAATCAAACAGAGCAAGTGAGCAGAAGAGAATTATATGAGTAAATTAGAAACTAAAAATTGTTCCTGGGATTTATGGTGACAGTACAGAACACTACCTTTGCTTTAGGCTGCAGAAGTTACCTCATCCCAAGCAAAATACAACCACTCAGGTTCAGGCTTTGAGTTGCCCTTCAAAGGTTACAGATCCTCATTTTTTTCTGGTACAGTCAGCTAGTAGCAGGGATGAGCGCTTCCATAATCTTTTATCATCTGATTTAGGATGAGGCTAGAATCCTGGATTGTTTGTTTGCTAATCGTGCTAGTAATGGGTTTAACCCCTCTCGGCTCTTCTCTAGCCGCTGTAGCCAGTCTGCTGCCTAAGGCATTAGCTGCGTGTTTTCCTCTCTTGCTCTCTTCCACACCTTTCTTCTGCTCACCACCAGTATTTCCACATTTTTTCTTTTGGTATTGCCAACACCAATAAATACATTTAACACTTGCATGCTTTATTATAATGCCAAAAGCATATAGACACATAAAGAAGATATTAAACATATAGATTCTGTATAACGAGTTGTGCAGTCCTATTAAATAAGGCAAGACAGGTCATTTGTTTTATTTTTACTAACTCCTAGCATGTTGTTACCAACCCCAACGTCCCAGGAAAAAATCTTCTTGGTATTTGCTGTCTGTTACTGGCTATGAAGCACCAGTGTGTTCCGGATTATTAAGAAACAGAATCGGTAAGCAGAAATTGGAGAAGATGTAGATATTCCAGTGGCAGAAAAAAAGTTAGCAAAATGTGATGGAACTCTGTTTTTAACAAATATGCTCATTAAGGTTGGAGTGTAAAATGTGTGAAAAATATTTGAAAGTATGAAAATGTAATAAGGGAATGCTTACACAAAGAAACACTGTGTTTAAGACAAGTTTCATCAGGAAACATGATGTACCCCCAGAATGCTGTATTTCTGTAGGCAAGTGTAGAAACTGAAAGTGCAACTCTGCCTCTGCTGTGTTTCAAGTTTAATTGTTGGAGAGAGTGAGTGACTATGAAGCTGGGTATTATCAAATTGTACAAAATAAAATAGACTCGTAACTATAAAAGGGTAATGCCATTAATGCTAATACAGAAATGAAGTATGAAGCATTAGGCTGAAATAACATAAAACTGCATAACTCAGGAAATAGGGATACAGAAATAAAGAAATTGAGCTGTGTCTTCAGGAAGCATTCGTTTAAGTGTCTGTAAAAAGCAGGACCTGGCAAATCCACACACTTGCCCTGTGTTACAAAGGGGAAATATTCCCTGGCAAATACAGGTTTGTTGAACCTAAGACTTCATTAAAAATAAATATACTTTAACCCAGTGGCTGTGAAGGTAACTTCACGCATGGCATAGTCTGTTGCTGCATGTGTGCCCTACGGGCTTGAATTCAAATGGTCTTTGGGAGCAGTTCTTCCCAAGTATTTTTATATATGCGCTAGAGGTGTTGCATGGCTTGTTGCTTACCAGTCTTTGCTATTGCAGATGCAGGTGTCAACAATCCTGAAAGTGAGAGAAACAACATTGCAGAGGGTACCCAGATAATAGGTCTCGAGAACCACAGGGTGCTCATGAATGGCTGAAATATAGCGCAGACAGAGTCGTACTCTGAAACGGAGGGGTCTGCGGACTGAAAACCCAAGGCCTGTTCTGGCATGCGCTGGGGACAGTGCAGCAGTGCGTGGTGTGTGCTAGGATTTGGTGGGGAAAGGAGTGCTCCTCTTCTGCTCATCTTGTTCTTTCAACTGCATTCTGATTTGGCTCCCGTGTGGAATTTCTTGGAAAAGATTGTGGTGAAATGCTGAGAACTGATATCCTATGCAAGTTTGATGCTCTCTGATACAAGTGACAAGTCAGTAATCCTAGACAATTATAAAACTTTATTTCTTTTATATTTCTAGTAGTGTCTGATTCTCTGAATATTTAAATATGAAATTCCTAGAGTAATTGTACTGCTTTTGCTACTTGTATTTTGTTCACTTTACCCTCTTTCATGAGAAAGGTTGAACACTGTGAGTGACTTTTTGCATGTACCATGCACTACTTTATCTACTTCTGTTATATTCACTAAATTCACCTCTTCTCCAAACAAAATAATCTTCTAAATCTCTCCTCATGTAAATGACTCTCTGGCTTTAATCTCTTCTTGCCCTTCTCTGGTGCTTTTCTCTCTCTGCTGTACCTTTTTTTAGGTGGATACTGTTAGTGAACATAATTTCTAGATAGGTCATTCCACATGTTTATATAATGATACCATATTTTAAATCTGTATTGAGATGATTGTTAACATCTTTCTATCTATTAAACTGCTTATAACAGTTGTTAGTTTTTCCCCTCGCTGGTTTCAGTCCCTGTAACTCTCATCAATGAACAGCAGAAATGTCTGGAGCAGCGTTCATGTCTTCTAATGGCTGCTCTAGCTTCTCAGGGAGCTGGACACTCGTCCAGGAAGTGTGTGCAGCTTGTGCTGCTTCTGGAGGCCGTGGGCTCATTCAGCACTTGCAAACGCCTCTGCTGGAAGTTGTTCTTTCTTGCTTTACACAGTAACTGTTTTATCTTTTTGTCCTCTCCTCTTTTCATATCGTCTCCAGGTTTGTCCTTCCTGTGTTATTCAGGTTATACTGTATTTCGCATGAGTTCTCTCAACGGAGAAACCTTAAACTTTACATCTGTGTAGCAGTTTTTCTACTGATACACTTAAGTGAGAACGATTGGGCTTTATCGAATTTCTTAAGGTAAAAGACCGCAGTTGCTTAATGGGGGAATCTTTTAGGGCAATTTACACATCTAGTCATCTTTTTAAGTAGATATTATTCTGCTTTTAACTAGCAGAGGTGAAATCCTAGCCTGGAATAGTACCCCTGCTCTCGGTACCAACTATGCCAAAAGTGGATGTGAAGCAAGGAAGTGATTTTTTTTTCCCCCGCTGTGTCATGTCTTTTTATGGCCTAAACTGTTTTACATACACTTTATACCAGTAGCCACTGCGATTTTAACTTCGTTGCAACATCTTAGTAGGAAATAGGAGCTTAGAAGTCAGACCAGCATGTCCTTTGAGACTGTTTGTTAGATAAGCATTATTTTTGAGAATTTCTGTTTCTACCTTGTTTCAGGCCATTTCCCTCTCTCTTTCTCCTGCTAAGGAATTACCTCTTTTATCACTGTGTCTTCATCATATTTAATTCAGCAGAAACGTTAGCGTATACGTCTGTGGGACGTATGTTCTCAGTGACTCCCGTATGAGAGAGAGAGAATCTTGTGCCAGGATCTAGGAGAACTGCATAATTGTGGATCTGGAGATTTAAACTATTGTCCTTAATCTCCTATGCTACATGCCATGTACATGCCAGTTGGTCACAGGGCTTTCATGTTTGTACGTCACCAGAATTTTGGGCAATTTTATGCTCAGGGCATTAACCCTCATTTGTACCTCTTTAAAAAGATGCTGTAATAGTTTGTTTCTCAGGCACAGACTAATATTTGTAAGTAGGGCATTGTGTTGCATATGCAAGGTATGGTAATGCAGTGCAGTGATACAGCTGATTGGCAACTGCATAATTAATTATTTCTAACACTGGAAAGCACAAGTCCCAGACTGACATCAAGTAAGGGGCCATTTACAAAAGCTGAGAAATGACAATGTTCTCCTCCTGCTTTCTAATACTTTTTTTTTTTTTTTTTTTTCCTACCAAAAGAGCATAACTATTACTTCTGGATCAGAAAAGAAGGTAGCTGCATCTTCTACTGCTAGGTTTCCTTCTGAAGTCCTGCATATAAATTTTTCACTCTATAACATTGTGTCTTTTTTTGAGATTTTTTTGAGAGAACTAATTGTGGCCACAATCATCACTAAAAGTGATCATTAGTCCTATTTTGGATCCTTGGTTACATTTTGGTGCAGATTTGCATAGTTTTCAATGTGTATTGCTCATTGCTGCAATATAGTTTCATACGGGGAGGAAAATTGTTGACATTTACATTACTTAAAGCAATGTACATATTTTCCACCTTGCAGTAAGTAATTTCTTGCTTGATCAAAATTTATTGTGGACTTTGTAGCAGGACGATAAGAAAAAATGCTGTCAAGCATATTTTTTGCTAAGATTTTCTTTAAATCATAGGCTGTAGAATTTCAGCATAAGGATTCTTGGCAAGGGCTCACTGGGAACACAAGTTTGGGACAGAAACTTGTATGTGGCTGGTGATTGTAAAGCATGTTTTTGAGTTCTCACTGATTTTGGAATTGTTCCTGTCTCCTGGAAGCATAAAATGGAAAGTAAACAGCAAGGCTGTCGGTTCACATCTGGGTAAGAGTGGATGCCAAATGCTATAGCATGCAATATTAACAAGCAAGGACAAAGTGGTAGGCCTGCTCCTTTTGAGGTTGGCCACGAAAGGTTGGAGAGTTTTCAAGCCAAAAAAGTTCACTAATGCTGAGAATGGGTTGCTGAATGTTGTCCTGCATAAGGGGTCTTTGCTTAGATGCTTATCTTCTGGTGATCCAGGGTCTTCGCTCATTTCACTTGCACTGGTATTATCAGAGATGAAGTTAGGTCAATATTTGTATTTGTTAACAGCATTCGTTTGAGAGCTGCCTTGTTTCGATGCCTCCTTGGGGAGGAAGGGATATTCAGGCTTGGAATAGCTGCAGTTCAATGAGCAGTGGGATTATGGCACAAAAAGTAAGAGTAAAATATTATTTACTTATCCAAGGGACATTTAACTGAAAATGAAAGAACTGGCTACACACTGTTATTTAACTAGAAAGCTGTTTTGCAGTCAGTGTAACACTAGGATAAGGTGGAGGATAAAAAGGTCATTAGCACATGTGGTTGAGGTGTGGGATTTTTCCACATTCCTTTGAGGAACTACTGCAAAGCTTATCCATCCCATCAGTGAGCACATAAAAATTAGGGGCAATAACATATAAAACATGAAGATACTGGTGTTTCAAGGAGGAGCACAAGTCATGCAATGCCTCATCAGTTGCAATATGACTAATAGTGTTGAAATCCCCTGTAGTGAGAATGCAGGTGCTGTTATTCAGTGCCACCTTGGTTTAGAGTGATATAACCACACTCTCTTCTGCTGGTTGGCATTTAGTTCTAGATTTCCGTAATTTTTGAAATTAATAAAGGCAAAATGCATTTATATCATATTGTAATTATTTTTGGTATTCTTGGGCCCAAGATTTCAGCAGTGTGAGACCATTATATGGAGGAAATAAAAACAGGTAAATTACAAAAATTCTCCTTCTAACACCTTTACCATGCTTCCAGAGAAAAGGGGATGAGAAATTTAATTCTGTATAAGCATAGCTGTAGCTGTTTGCACTTAAGAATTCAGATATATTCTATTAATTTAAATCAATATTAATCAATATACTTTTGTTGTATAGGTATATCTGAACCTTCTTTTATTGCTAAAAGTGAAGATCGTTTGTTTAAACATTTATTTCAAGACTATCAACGATGGGTTCGTCCAGTGGAACGGTTGAATGATACAATAAAAATAAAGTTTGGTCTTGCAATCTCTCAGCTAGTAGATGTGGTATGTATAGTATATACATCTTTTTTCTCTATTTCTTAAAATTCTAGAATAGTAGAAAGCAGCATAATATATGAAGGAGTTTTCATCTTTGTTTAAACAAGGTAACCTTTAAAATTATTATCAGCATAACGAAAAATGCGTTGTATTTGTGAGCTTAAAAAAGAGGTAAAAGTAATGGAAAGAAAGGAGGTGGAGAAAATGAGAAGCTATTAAAGTTTACAGCAAAAAAAGAGAGTGGAGTTCATAATAAACCTAGGGAATTGAGACTTTATTCAATGCAAAAAAAAAAGCATATTTTTAAACCTTATTAGTCTAATGTCTATAATTCAGGCAAATACCATTTTTTCCCACATACGTAACAAATAATCTAAAAGTTTTCAAACATGTCACTTCCATAGAAATTAAGATTGTCTTGTGGAGTGACCTGCAGTGTTAAAGAGATCAACTTGCTTTTTTTTTTTTTTTTTTTCCTAAGACTTACTTGCTTTAAAATATTATTGAGTTCACTGTTTATAGCCATAAGAGGGTTTTTACCCCCCACAGGTCGTTCCTTTAAGTTGCCACAGAAAAAAAGGTAGGACTGCATACAATACTGTCAAACTGAGAAAAGAAAGAGAGAAAGGAGATACAGATGGGGAAAAAATAACTTTTTTTAACAGTTAAATAACTGAGAATGTATTTGTAAGTTTAAAAAGTGATCATGTAAATATAGAATTGGAATGCTTTTAGAATTGCTTTTTATATTTTAAATTATAGACCTGTTTAAGGTAAAGCAGTTAGTTACAATTGATGTGCTATACATTTTTTTTCTTTTTTTTTAATAGGACGAGAAAAATCAATTAATGACGACAAATGTTTGGTTGAAACAGGTAGGTGCAAAATTTCAACAGAAAATTCTGAAGCATCAAGCTGGAAATCACAACTTGGAAAACTGTCTTCTAATTATTTGTGCATTCAGAGCATCACTTTAGTTGCATTTAATCTTTATTTTAGATGGTATCTTTACAAAATGTCTCTGAAGTTTAATTATTATGAAATAGTCCTTCACTTGATTTAAAAAAAATCTGATAGAGCTTTGCATGGCTATGTAGGAAGTGAAGATACCTATATTCAACCTTAAAAGTTACTGCTTTGTTAGAGAACTTTTCTCTAAAAAGCTATGATATGTAAAGTATGATACATTTGTGGGATCATTTGTATAGTTGTATAAAGTATGTCTCTTGCACTATATTTTAGACTGTCAGATAAACATTGTTGAAGAACTTTAATTTTTATAAACCTTGAACCCTTTTTTCTGCCAAAAAAGAAACAACTCTTTATAGCAAGCATATCCAACTTTGAAATTAGAATCCAATGCTAAATTTAGTGATCATTGTTATCTTGGGACATGCATCTCGCAAATCAATTACAATTTAATTTGGGGGAATGTTGCAGCCCATAATTATACTTACTACGCTATTTTTATCTGGGCTACTTCCTCTGTTTTTCCTGCTGCTTTCCATTCCCTACTCCCCAGCAATGTTGCATAAGTGCAGGCATTCCTTTTCAGGAGAAATTTTTAGATTATTCAGAAAATATAAAAAGCGAATATGTAGATGATAACCTTTTGTGCCCTCTTAATTTCTGCAGAACTTGTGGCAGTCAAACCAGTTCAAATAAAATAAGAACTGATCTGAATATGTGTTTAAACTTAAACTCCATTACGTATCTAAACTCTTGAACCTTGCTTTTTTTCTCTTGAACTTTTGTTCAAATATAGTAATACCAAAACAATAACGTTCCTTTCGCTCGGGGTATTTTGGGTGCTTCCTCTGAAACTAGGAAGGAATATGTCATGAGAGCTGCAACATGTATTTTGGTTGTTGGCTTTGACCTCAAAGTTTCAGTAATCTTCCAAACTCCTTGGTGTTCGTTCAAAATAACTTTTTTAAAATTTGGTTGTTTCTACTTGTAATAGCTTTTAATTATGTAAATGTAAACTGGAGAAAAAAATAATGTTTTAAGTTCTGAATTAATATTTTAAGTTCATAGAAATACTGCCAAATGACTCTTACAACTAAAGCAAATACTGACTGAGGTAAGTAGGCATCTATTCAGCAAATGCATGGTTGTATTCAAATTTTAGAAGCCAATCTGATTTTTTTTCATTGCATTTATATGTATTTTCATCCAGTCTTTTCCTGCTTAAATCAGTTTCAGTTATGATTTTTGCATCTCCATGTGTCTACAGGAATGGATAGATGTAAAATTAAGGTGGAATCCTGAGGACTATGCTGGAATAACATCTATTCGTGTCCCATCAGATTCTATTTGGATTCCAGATATTGTTTTGTATGACAAGTAAGATCTTAATCTTTTCATGATATATATATTTACTCCAGCTTCACTATCCAGCCTACTTGTAGAAGAGGCTCATTGAATGATTATGTGTATGCATTAAGTAATGCTGAGAACATGTGGGAAGGATTTACAATTTGCCTCCAGATGTGAATTGATCTTTTTTGTTGTTTTTGTTGCTTTGTTAAATGCTTAAATGTTTTGCTTTGCTTCTGTGTGGAATTTCTAGTCTTTGAAAAGTTTATTTTCACTTCATGTAAACTGTTTTTCCTAGGCTGTATCTTGCACAATGTTGGGAGCAAACTTATAATGCAGAGTGATGAGAGGGAGCAACTCAGCCATACTGTTCTAGGCCATTCATCAGGAATTTAAAAATAAGTATGCTTGACTTTGAGTTTTGAGGGGAGATCTTATGCTGAAGATCTCAGCAGAAATACATTTTGAGTGAACCTGCCTGTTCAATTTGTCTGTGTGTGCAGTGGTTTTAGGACACTTGTTGAGTAGAGCAAAAAGTCTCTTACAGTCCTTAAAAAAATAAGTTTGGAGGTGGCACACAGGTTATTTTCTCTTGTGATATTTTTTTTCCTTCAGTTAGGATAATTTTCCCAAATTGAAAAGTATGTCTTGTGTATTTCCAATAGAAAGAACAGGGGTGGTTATACTGTCAAAGGTGAGAATTCTGTTGCTATGTGTTTTTCCTGTCTCTTGTTTGAGTCTTTAGGATCACAGAAGCTTGAAATGTGCTTCACTCTTCCAAAGCTGTGGAAGATTGTGTGAGATTCAGATTAAAAATAAAATGGGCTATGAACACAAATACAAAAATTTCTCTGTGAAGGGAAAGAGGATAAGCAGCTGAAATGACAATAATCAAAATACTTGATGAAACCTGAAATAGTTATTTTCCTATGAATATGTATTTTTATATATGTATATATGTATAAAATAACACATTGTAATTGCATACATATATCTTTTCTTTCAGTGCAGATGGACGCTTTGAGGGAACATCTACAAAAACTGTGGTAAAATATGATGGCACCATTGCTTGGACTCCACCGGCGAACTACAAAAGTTCCTGTACTATTGATGTAACCTTCTTCCCCTTTGACCTTCAGAACTGCTCCATGAAATTTGGTTCCTGGACTTATGATGGCTCGCAGGTTGATATAATTCTAGAGGATTATGACGTTGACAAAAGAGATTTCTTTGATAATGGAGAATGGGAAATAGTGACTGCAACTGGAAGCAAAGGAAATAGAACTGATGGATGCTGCTGGTATCCATTTATTACATATTCCTTTATAATTAGACGTTTGCCACTTTTTTACACATTGTTTCTCATTATTCCCTGTATAGGGCTCTCATTTTTAACTGTTCTTGTCTTCTATCTTCCTTCAAATGAGGGTGAAAAAATTTCCCTTTGCACGTCAGTATTGGTGTCTTTGACTGTTTTTCTTCTTGTTATTGAAGAGATTATTCCATCATCTTCCAAAGTAATTCCGCTTATAGGAGAGTACTTGGTGTTTACTATGATATTTGTGACACTGTCCATTGTAATAACAGTCTTTGCTATCAATATTCATCATCGATCTTCATCTACGCACAATGCTATGGCACCTTGGGTCCGCAAGATATTTCTTCACAGACTCCCCAAGCTGCTTTGCATGAGAAGTCATGTTGATAGATACTTTGCTCAGAAGGAGGAAACAGTCAACATCAGTGGGTCAGAATCATCTAGGAACACGTTGGAAGCAGCTCTAGATTCTATCCGATACATTACAAGGCATGTCATGAAGGAGAATGAAGTTCGGGAGGTGGGTGTCTTAATTGTCTTAATCATGTGATGCTTGTTGTTACACTAAAACCAAAAAACTGGAGAACCAAATGATGTGTGCAATTTCATATGAAATGAGTGCGAGGATTTCCAGTTCTTGTACTTTGCTGTAAGCCATGTAATTATTCCCACTGGAAATAAGTGCAGGTGTGGTGCAATACTGAGATTGCACCTTGCATTTTCCCTTGCTTTTTTTAAGGAAACAATCACTATTGGAGCCTCATAGATCAGCTGATGTTTTCAGGCCTGCTTGGAAATAGAAGTTCTTTGTCTGTTCTCATAATGCTACTGTCCCTTCCTTATGGGAAGGGCTTGGCATTTTCTAATTTATCTCTATGCAGAAAGGATCATTTGGAAAAGTTTCTGGTTGTTGGTAGCCTCTTCTCCCATGCTAGCCAAGGAGTAAACTGGCTCATTAAATGCAGCTTTGCCAGCCTTTACTCTGCCTTAAGCATCACAAGGAGATCAATCTCGATGAGATTTTGAATAACCGAATGGGTCTTAACTTTGAATAACTGAATGCAGTCTTAAAACAGCATCTTATACCCCTGCATTGCATTTTCTATAAAGCACATATAGAATAGTGTGCTATTAAATATATATTTTCCTTTAAGCTACAGGGTTTTTTTTTTTCTTTTTTTTTTTTTTTTTTTTTTTGAGAGAGAATGGTGAGTATTTTCTTTGGTGTATAATTTCATGAAGCAGTATCTTCACAGTTTTTAGAGTTTATGACACAGCAGTTAATGTTTATTTTTATTTATTTATTTCTGCAACTTTTGAATTAGCTTCTCTCTGAAAATTTTACTTTATGAATCCTAAGGCTTCTAGTACACTATAAAACATGTACTAATTTCCTCTTTGTGTAATTGAGGATATTCAGTGCTCTTCATGGTCAGTTATTGTCCACTAATTTAGCCTATAGTTAACCAGCCCTCACAAAGGCAAGTGTTACACTAGCTCGCAGTGTAATTACAGACGATTTATGAAAAGAGGTTATTAAATTGCCCTGGTTGAAGAATGTGTGCTGTGAGGTATCTGAATAAGAAATGTAAGGCTTTGATTCTATATTCTCACCTGTTTTCACAGACACCAAACAACTCCTATGTTCTTTGGTTTTTAGGTTGTTGAAGACTGGAAGTTCATCGCTCAGGTGCTTGATCGAATGTTCTTATGGACTTTTCTTCTGGTTTCAGTAATTGGATCACTTGTGTTATTTATTCCTGTTATTCATAAGTGGGCAAGTATAATAGTGCCTATGCATATAGGAAGTACAAATACCTAAATATTTCGACCAGATGACATGGCTTTAGAAAGTTCTGATTCCATATGTGTTCTTTGTAGCTATGTTTCTGATGAAATGAATAAAGTAATAAATAAATAAATAAAATCCAAGAACGGAAAATGATGCTTCCATTAAAGCATGGCACTCTAGGACAGGGAGGTCAGTTTGCTTAGTGCTGACCTACTAATTCACATCTAAATCTGTTCCGAATCAAGAGGACCTTCTCAAATGCTTGCATGTATGATATATCCAAAAATATACACTGACACCTACTGAGAAGTACGACAATTTAAAAAAAAAAAAAAAAAGCGATCCCTGCAGCCCAATTATTAAATTATTATGTAAAGTATTATACAGGGTATTAAATATTTGCATATACTTATGCAATAGAGTTTTTTCCTTCAGCTATTAGAGTATGCAAAGGAGGGTTTTTATTGGCATAAGTCCTTTTGAATGTGTTATAAAGTATAAGTACTTTTTTTCCACAGAAAAAAATTAAGAACTATAACTTAAACATCAGTTGAACTTTATTATATACCCAGCATACGAATAAAAAGTGATGTGACTGCATTTTGTCTTTTCAGTGAATTTTCTGCATTTTTTTCTGCTAAACTTGAAATGTTATTAATTCTATAATGCTAATGTGAACACCTGATTTAGCAAGCCTTAAAATGCTTAGAGGATACGTGCGTATTGATATGTGCATATCGGTTATGGAAAAAGAAGCAAATACCCTTAAATGACATGCCCAAGTTGCACAGGTGTTCTAATAGACCAGAAGATTCACATTTATTTATTCTTTATAAAAGAATATTTCAGTTTTATAATGAATATGATGTTTTATAATGAGTATTTATTCAGTTTTATAATGAATATTTATTTCAGTTGCAAACATATTCCTTCCCACACCAGTGCATCAATCACTTCCTCTGTGCGGAATCTGCAAAAATTACTTTTTAAAGTAAGTAAAGTTTAAAGTAAGTAAACTTTAAAGAAGTAAAGTAAGTAAAGGGTAAAGGTATAGATTAGCAATGTGTTTGTAAGTCCTCCCCTGCATCTGTTGCAGGGGATTTGCTAAATCATTGCTGTAGATTGCCCAATTATATCATAATGTGACTAGCAGCATATTGACCAAAGGATCCCAACCTTTATACTATTACCTAACAATTTTATGTAAGCATATGAAATTCCTTTACTCATTTCTATAAGCTGATTGTGGAATATATGGATAAACAGCTGACAAAAGAATCCTTAGAGTCTTCAGCTCATCCTTGGGTGTTTACAAACCTAAATATTTTGTAATAGGCTGAGAAGTGTGGATTTACCTAGCTGGTTTCTGAATGTACTAAACTATTCCTAGTGCTATCTTGTATAACTTCTGTCATTTAGTCAAAATAAAAGAAAAAATCACGACTTTCAACAGCTTGATTCTCTTTATTTTCATAAATGTTACATCATTTTGATATCACTGTATTTCCAAAAGTTTCCAGTTGGGCACAGAGAGAACAGTTCATAAATTTACAAAGCGTTTCCTCATTGCAGTATTTTGTTGCACTCTTTATTCATGCACTGAAATGATCTGTAGTCACTGACTTAAAGAAAGAAAGGTATGCCTATGAAGCATTTTTTTAGCCTACTTTACAGGAATGCTTTGTATCCATCTGCCTTCCCATATAGGAAAGCACTTTCATGTAGCAGGATGCTTCCATATTCAAACAATCCTACAATATTTTCATCCTTTGCATACGCCTTGAATGTATGTTGCTATGTTTTATTTCTATACCGTTTAAAACATTATTTGGTCTAAATAACCTGATGAAGCTTAAATAAGCTTATAAGCTTTAATAGATTATTTAGTGAAAATATGAGAATGTATAAATGTTTATATTCTGGCTGCTTTACCATCATCATCTATTATTCATGTATTCATTTTCCTTTTGCAAATAATCCTGCCCAGGCTTTTTTTTTTTTTTTTTTCCCCATGATTTGGATCATTGTTTATACAGCAGGTGGCAATGTTCTCCATTCTAACAGTTGAGCTTCCTGAATTGCTTCATTCTTGTGGGAACATTCATTAAACTAATTATGAACCTCTCCCCAGATGAGTGTGTTGCAGTGTGAAAAGACTCAGCGCCAGACTCCTGGAAACAAATCTGGTAGCCCAAGTATTGAACTTGTCTCAGCCTTGAGACTAGTCGTGTAACAGTTTCTTTATCAAACCCTTCTTAAACCATTCCTATACACTTTAATGTATTTACTACATCTCTTCCCTTTATTGTGAAATGTAGCTGGCAAGCCTAAAGCATATTACCTCGGGATTGGCTGTTACAATTCCAAATACACTTTTTAACATTTTTAATAAAGCCTTCTTGGTCAAGCAAAGTTGAGACTAAGAAAGATCCTTATTCTTCTAATGAAATGCATTAAAAAAACATCAGATACAGGCAAAAAAAGGTCAGGCTAGCAAAAGCTTGGTTTGGTTTTATAATGTAACATTTTGATTTTTTTTTGGTCTTTTCACATTTCATCTCCAACCATTAAAGGTTGTAAAAACAATCCTGCGGTTCCTAGAATACATACGAGGATGAAAACCCATAGAAAAATGCGATCGATTACCATGGCGACATATTTCCAGTCATCCTGAATCTGAAAAATAAGCAGATCAAATAAAAGTAGGCATGTTTACCAGATCAATAACTTGCTGTAAGATTATTTCAAAGAGTGAATGTAGATACACACACAGTTTTAAATACTAGTGTTTTGGTAGACAAATCAATTCACCTTGAAGGAGCTTTATTTGAATATGCTATTTGAAAAGTCAAAAGTAGCTCTTGAAGTAAAATTAAATTGCTCACCAAGAGATTGGACCTCAATACATCTCTCTTCTGGAAGTTAAAAGATATTCTGGACAAACCTGACTACATTCTGAGGTATTGAAATTGAAATAGACTTCTACTGTTCCTTGAGCAGTACATGAGAATACAGAAGTTAATTGAAATATGATAATTTGGTATGTTGATGTTTGAAATGGTACAGCAATTTAACAACCTTCTTGTCCATGACATAAGGAGATTAATTTTATCTTCCCTGTGTAAATGAAACAAATATCCAAGAACATTTTTTTTTGTTTTTATTTGTTTTTTTTAGGGGATGTTTTAGGAAGAGTGACACTGAAGTACTATAGATGTTGCATGTTAGTAGAAACAATGGTTGATGACAACTTTAGTTATTCTGTGAGTTCAATTTTGACTTCACTTTTCCCCAGGTATGCTGATTTTTTTTCACTTGTTTTTGAAACTTTGAAGATTTTAGTTTGGAACTTGTTCTCTGAGGTAAAGCGAACAAAAAAAGTCTATATTAATAACTGGGACTTGGCATGGGCTCTGTGAAAGACATAAATTCTTGCCTTCTTTACTGCTGGGGAAGTGTGAGAGGGAGGATGTAACTTTCTAAATGCCATTGGGTTGGCAGATTCTACTACTGAGTTGTAATTTGGAATCCTAACTACAAATCTTGCAGGAGGCTACTCAGCTCTGCTTCCCTAGCAGCGCTACTGTGACACATTTCCCTGTGTATCCTTTTTCAATAAGGAAAGGGGTAAAGCAACAGAGCTGCTCTCCCAAATTTATTAAGCTTAGTTAATTTGTAATGCAGTTTATGTAATTTGCTTACATAAAACAACGGTCTATGCTGTCCATGTTTTTCTAAGGGAATCTGCTCTTACAAAACAGTTCTACGTGAAATGGTAAATGGTATCTGCAGTCTGAGTAATGGTAAAATATATTCTTACCTCTTTCGCTTCATTCTGCATTTTCATATTTTCTGCAATGTATTTAACACTTTCAATAGCATCTCTCATTTCTGGTGAGAGAACTGAAAATGAAAGCAGAGGATCTACAGATTCAGAGCTTGAACTTCTTGTGAGATTGCCGCTGAAATCTGAGAACTTCATCCGCTGATACTGACAACAGCTGCATGCTGTGTCTTGACACACAAAGCTGTCTTTGCATTTGGTTTCCGAACTGTTGAAGCAGTTCAAGTTTGAAAACTCAGTGGTGTAAAACGGCTTTGGCTTCTGATTATTCTCTTCCTCGCTGGCAGGTCTTGTCATAAACATGATCCTGGGAAGTAAGTTCAGGAAGATGGTTCTCACCCACACGGGCATGGTGTGCGTCTTGGGTGTTCTGTAGTGCACGTTAAGTACAAACACCGTAATGACAATAGACAGAGTTACAAATATCATGGTGAAAAGGAGGTATTCCCCAATAAGGGGAATTACCAGAGAAGTAGAAGGTATGGTTTCTGTGATAACAAGAAGGAACACTGTTAAAGATAAAAGGACTGATATGCAGAGTGTCACCTTCTCACCACAGTCTGAAGGCAAATAGAATACTAAGACAGTCAGAAAAGAAATCAGCAGACATGGAATAATCATGTTGATTGTGTAAAATAAAGGTAAACGCCTAATGTAGAGTGAGTATGTGATGTCTGGATATATCTCCTCACAACAGTTGTATTTGATGTCATGTTTATACCCAGGAGCTTTAATGATAGCCCATTCTCCGCTCTCCCAGTAATCTTTGAGGTTCATCGTAGAGCCAATTAAAACTAAGTCGATTTTGGCTTTATCATAAGACCAGGAACCAAACTTCATGGTGCAGTTCTGATAGTCAAAAGGGAAGTAGGTTACATCTATTTTACATGAGCTTTTAAATATAGCCGGAGGTATCCAGGTCACGTCACCTGTGTATTTCAATAGGGCCTTTGTCTTGTCATCAACCTGGAAGTCGCCAACAGCACTGTAAAGCAGAAGAAAGGGAAAAAAAATCAAAAGGCAATTGTTCCTTTTAGCTTCATATAATGAGATCATATTTATAAACTTCTTAATCTGTTTTTGAAAGTAAGCAATTACATGTTAGCATGCAGCTGAATTGCATGTACAGGATTGAGTCAGTAGCGGTCATAAATTTGCATAGATAAGCTTAATTGAACACTTGCATGAATTTACCATAGATGATGCAAAGAGAAATATTTTCCTTTAGAATAATTTGAGAGTGGTTTCCACATGTAACAGATCCAGTTAGTAATGCTTTGGCATTTCACAGCCTTGGAAACAAACGCCCAAAGTACATCATATCTGAGCTTTTGTAAGCCAGTGCTGCTGTTGCATAGGTGTCAAATTGTGAGTTTAACTGCTTTAAAAAAACCTTAGAATTAGCAGTTCTGAATTGCAGACGAACGCTTTGGCATAAAGGAGCTTCCTGCTGCCTCCCAGGGAGCTTGAAAAACACCAATATCACCTTCCTTCTTCCTGCGGTAATAAGCACCCAGAGCCTTACTTGTTATACAGAACGATGTCTGGCTTCCAGATCTGGCCTGAGGGCACGCGGATGAATTCAGCACCTCCATAGTCGCCCGGGTTCCACCGAAGCTTGTAGTCATTCCAGATCTAAGTGTGTGAGAAGCGCGAGGCTGCAGGCACGGGCGCAAGGCTCGCGCCAAGCCGCTGCACGGGGTGGTCTGAGTTGGGGCACTGCGCTGCCCGCGTGATTCCTTAGCAAAAGTGTGTGGGTTATGGACACCAGGGAGAGGGGTCCCCCCAGTCTGGGCAGGGCCTGGCTGCGCGTGCGAGTGCCCGCCTGGGGAGTTTTTATGCAGGAAACCAAAGGTGAAAGAGGAAAGGAGATGCAACATGGGGGCAGCAGAAATAGGAATGCAATTGGGTAAGAGCATTAAAAAAGTTGTTGGCTTTTTTTTTTTTTTTTCTTTTTTTGACTCCTTTCTGTTCTTTCACCAGCTGGCTTTGGTGTTTGAATGCAGCAGTACCTGTCAGGCGGGAAAAGCAGCCCCCTCTTCCGCCATTGCCATTAGCCCGGGGCAGCAGCCGCTCGCCTCAGCAGAGGGCGGGAAGGCCCCCAACGGCTGCAGCGGCCAGAGCTAGTGTTGCTGCTCGCTCGAGGGTCCCTGTGAGGACAGGGCCAGGGCTACTCACGTGCTTCAGCCACAGGTTGGTTTCCATGATCTGGTTCACTTCGTCCTGCAAAAGAGGGAGGCGTTGGGCTGGCCAGGGGGGTCACTGCAGCCGCCCCCACCCCCGTGCCCGGGACCTACCACTTTCACCAGCTGCGACATGGACACCTCAAACTGGATGATGACGGGCTCTGAGACATTCCTCACCGGCCGCACAAACTGGTTGTAGTTCTCGAACAGGGCCTGGTAGAGCCGGTGCTCGGCCTCCGAGCCCCTGCAGCCTGACAGCGAGAGGAGATGATGTGAGCAGGGCTTCATTCCCCAGGGAAGGGGAATGGCCGCTGGGCACAGCGGGTTCGCCACAAAATGGCGCCTCGGCTCTGCAGCCTGCGTTGAGGGGGCCTTGCTGGAGTGATGGTAACAGCCCGTCTGCCAAACTGTGGTAACAGTGCTTAAAATTGTTGAGCTGTTGCATTCAAAAATGTATCCGAAGAGAAGGCCTGCTAAGAGCCCGTTTATTCTTCTAAATAATTTCTACCCACAGTATCTCCCTACTGTCCTTTTTGGTGCTGGTGCTGCTGCTGCCTGTGGTGCCTCATAGCTGTTGAAAAAGCTGCAAACTGAAATTGTTTTAAAGCACGGGGGCGGGGGGTGAGTTTTTACTTTTTTACTCCCCAAGCCCATGGTCTTGTCCTTCTAGGGCACTTTGTCTTGAAATCTCTCCTGGATAAAATATCCTCCAGCATTTTAACTGGAAAAAATACCCGGTTTTGCCTTTATGGATAGCACTGTATGTGAATATGGCAAATGCATGGAACTGAAGTCTGTTGAGCAAACCCTATGATTCCTTTGAAACACAGATATACAACTGCAGATAATTGCAAGGACACACATTTATTTTTCCTCAATTTTGTTGTTTTTTGATAGGAAAAGAGAAAAGAAGCAAAGTGCATGTGGCTGATCTGCTGTTTCCCAAAGCAGATGTTACTTTCCGATGTTCCTCAGACAAGAGGGTCCTCCCACGTCAAACTATTTAGCTAAAAAACGCTCGGATAACAATTTTATCTTCAGGTTAGTGAAGTCACTCAAACTAACTTGTCTATTTTAAAAATGCACACCCTTCTTTCACGCTTTTGAGGAAATAGCTTTTTAACAGCTACTCTTGCCCTCTTAAGTTTTTATTGACATTTCATATATTAGGTGTATCAGATCAAGATTTCTGGAATAAATGTTCCTTAATCTTTCAGGTAAATAATTTTAAGACAGCCCTTTATTATAGCCCCTTCCAAACTGTCAGCCTTTTTACATGTCCACAGCACAGTAATTAAATCTGGCATCGACTGTATCTAGACAATACGTGTGTTAGTGGGTCTTATATTTAAATGGTTCAGTTTTCCCTGTACATGCAGCGACAAGGTGCAGTGTTCACAGCGTGAGCAGCACACGGTTAGAGCTATTTAGTACCGTCTCTTCCTTTTGGTCTTTCCGTACTCTACAGCATGTAAGGCTAAACCTTTACATGCAGGGAGCTTTCTGTTAAAATGGCTTTGTGGTTCTGTTTGGCATCTCCATCAGGGCTACTTAACTTGTTACTCCTTCACAAGGAGGAATGAAAAAAAGCCTAACAGGAAAAGCTGTCCTAGGGATCGTTAGCCTGGAGTAAGCTTCAACACTGAAAGTAAATTGCACAGTCTCTGTTCACCTCTCTACTTCCCTCCTCATCAACAAAGAAAAAGCAAATTAAGGCTCACTCACCTTGCAGGAGAAGGCAAAGGGTGGCAGTTAGGAGGAGAGCGCGTGAGCTCTCCATGCTGTTGCGAGCTGCTGCCGGGCGGTGGAAGCGGCTGCTGGCAGCAAGCTGAGCTGCAGGGCTGAGGAGCAGGGAAGCATGAGCGCTCCGCGCCTCCCAAGGAAGAAGTGCTTGGAAGCTGCAGTCAGGAGGACCCGAGCACAGCTCTGCACAGCGAGCTCCCGTTAGCTTTGCTCTGCTGCCCCCTTTCCAGTGTCCAGGTTGTCATAAACACGGTGCTGGGAACAGGAAATAAATGGTAGGCAAAGGAGAGGTTATTACCCTACGGTGAGGGGCAGTCATGTAGCAAGAGGAGCGCAGTCCATCAGCTGGTGCGTAAATGAACCCACCAGTCTGACAATGCTAAAGATTTTTCCAGTCAGCAGCTGATCTTTACAGGATCCTTCTGATGAGAAGTTTACGCCAAGCTACTAGGTCAGGTTTAGTTCATGAAAATCTTATAATTGAATTGTGCTGAAATGGATATTGACATTAGGGACACCTGATGTAGCAGTGAATGAGACCAGGAGACCTGAATGTTCAATTACGCACAGTTAATGTTGCAGGGTTTTTTTTGTTTGTTTGTTTTCTAACAGCATCTCATCCTTGCAAGCATGTGTGCCAGGTGCTCGTCTGCAGCCTGGTTCTTCACTGTATATAAAAGCTGTTATTACTCCCCAGAGTAACCCCAAACACACTCAAAAATGCTTCCAGGATCTGAGCCCAGAGATGTTTACGCAGCCGGCAGGATCCAACCAGAGCCAGGAGTTTGGCCTAGAGAATAACTAGAGAATAATATTCTTGGGAATAACTGTTTTTGGACCTTTCCTGCTTTCAGGGCTGGCATGAGCAAGTTTGGGAAGGAGTGAGAGAGTGCTGAATGTCAGCCTAATTCCTTAAAATCCCTGTGTTTGTGGGAAAGGAGTTGGGGAAGTCTTTGTGTTACATTTGAAGCTCTGGTGAGGACTCTTCTCACACAGTGATCTAGTCTGGAAGAGCTCCAGTAAATCTTTAAATTCTCATTGCGGATTGAACAGATTTCATCTTTTTCCACTGCTGTGGATTTTAATTCTGAAGGTAAAAAAAATAGGCTTGGGTTTTGTTTTGTTTGTCAAATAATTTTTATAATCAAAAATCTCGAGAGAGGATGTAGCAGCAGTGAAGGAAGTGGGAAAAATGACATGTTTTCTTCTCATATTTTTCCGGAATTGTACCTTGTGTAGAAACAAGTAACTGAAATTGGGTGGTAAGAGGTTGCCCTTCTCTCACTTACTGCGTGGGCTCATCCCATGCTAGCCTTCCACAGGTGTTTCATTAGCTTCCTTTGCACTCATATAATCACGGTTTACAAAGCGGCTGGCTCGTGCCGTGCGCAGCAGCTTCCTCAAGGATGTGTGTGTCACCTGCTGCACACATCTGGGCTGGCCGGCCGTGCGGGGAGAGGGACGGACAGGGGATTGCACCCTGTTTGGGAGGTGGTGAGGGGGCAGCCCAGCGCCGTGGCTAGCGGGAACACTGGGACAAGGAGCCGCAGGAGGGCTCCGTGATCTTGGCACAGAGCTTGTTCATCCTGTTTACTCCATCTCTCAGAGCATCACTCAGCCCATCCCCAGACACATGTTCTTTTGATAATTTCTGTAATTGTATTACCTCAGAGGAAATAGGCTTTACTGTCCATTTGATTTTATTTATTTTTTTCCAGAGAACTCAGTCATTTGGTTTTGTAGCTTAACCCTTTTAGGGACAAATTTTCCTGCCTTTCTAAGGCATAGAGAGTAGGGATTTTTTTTTTTCCCTTCTGCCTTCTTGGTTTCCCTAAATAAGCTGCCTTATCATTAAGATGTTTGTTTTTAATCATAGGCAGAAATGAGCTACAGCTGCTTTAAAGATCAGATTGGAATCAGGTTCCTCAAAATTCAGAGCTTGAAGCTGAAGAGGTGGGAAGTGGTTGATTTTCAGAGGTAGTGAAAAGCTGTTGTATCTTTCAGGTATTTCAGCTTAATTTGCCTGGTTGCTGAAATTTTTGTATATACTTTGCATATACAAGTGATTCTTTCTGATATTGTTCACAGGTTTGTGGTAGGTTTGTTTTTGTGGCTTGGGAGGGCGATATGATAGGAACATGTCAGCATGACTGCGCTGCAGAACTACACAGGGGAAAAATGTGTATGAGCATGGGGAAGCTCATCCACCCATGGATATCTGCAGTATCAAACTGCCTAGTCTTTCCTTTTAATAGCTGTGTCACTCTAAGGTTATTTCTGCAGATCAGATCTTAGAACCAGCTCAGGGCATGAGGAAGGGAATATTTTCCCACCTTCCTATAGGATATTGATATTCCCCCTATAAAAAGCCAGCCCTGCTGGCTCTTCTAGCTGCAGGAGGGCAAAAGAGTCACAAACGATATTACCAGGTGCCATGTGTATGTGGTGGTGCTGGTTGTGCTGTGTGGTTGAGTGAAAGCAGGACTGGTCCTGGCTGAAGGAGTTTTGTGCAGGTGGGAAAGGGGCCTGGAGCCATCCCAGAGACATCCCCCCCCCTAGAAGTGCAGGCTGGCTGCACCCTTTCGTTGAAACAGGTTTGTTAGAAAATACATTTTGAATAACTTTTTTTAATGCAGAGCATTGCTATCAAAACTTTGAAAAGTGGAAGTGTCGAAGATTATTTTGTTTGCTTTTTCTGGAACCCTACAATACTCACAAGAGTCACTGTGCAAGATGGCATTTTTGGTCTGTTTCTGTTTTGTTAGAAAACTCCTGTTTTTGAAATATTGCCACGAACTCAAAGCAAAATCCTGCTATTCTTTGAGAAGCTAAACTGAGAACAATTTTATGGATTCTGCAGGTAGAGCTGGTGAAGGTGGTGAGCATTAGGCAAAGGTAGCAATTCCCATTTTGAAACCACTTTTTAGGGGTTCCGAATTTTGCCAAACCTTAACAATCTGGGTGAGCTTTTCTGTGCCAGTTTGCCCCGGGCTGAATTATTTCTGAAAGTTTTTAAAAAATGTGTTGATGATTTCTGAGAGCGTAACTAGGGAAAAGCATATTGCTTCACTCATGATTAAAAAAATGAGTAAGATGTATTGAAAACGCTAGAGCCCCTTATCCTGGCTGAGCATCCCTAGTTCTGCAGGGATCTCCCTGAGGCCAGGGAAGAGCCTTTAAAAGCCCTGCCTGTGCTGGTGCAGGCTGAGGCCTCCATTTGCCTGCGCTCCACGGCTGGCTGAGCTGCCAGGTTCTATCTGAAACCCTCATCGTGCCGAGGATAATCCAGCCGAAGGCAGCAGGGACGGAGTGAGTGTTATCAGGCAGTGCTGCTCGTAAAGATAAGACCCACCACAAGACAGGAATATAGGAAATCTCCATCCAGTTGCATTGAGGCCGTGGGGAGGAGCAGGGAGAAAGTGGTTTGAGGGAAGGGCAGTAGCTGTCACAGGAGGCTGGCCCTGGAAGTAGGGAGCTGGGGTAGCTGAAAAGCTTTCAGGGCAGCTGCTTTGGCAGGTCTAAACCTATGTGGTATCTGCAGCTGCCTGGAACGGTGACCCAGCTAGAGGTGCCGGGCAGGCGAAGCCAGGGGCGACCTCAGCCTTGGCTCATTGGAGACCCTCAGCTTGGACGTCTGCTAATCCTCCCAGGGGACGGTGGGTGCTGAGGTTCCCCCATCCGCAGGCGAATTGCCTCTTAATGGTGGTAGAATTGCTGTGTCCTGACAGCACCCCAATGAAGAGCTGATGTTGTTTTAGCCTGAATTTAGCCCAATTTTCCTTTTGCAAGCAAAAAGCTACATGGGCCAAGGCTGATGGGTTTGTTCCCCAGCAGAAGTCTTGGGCTCTGACCAGGCCTTTGCTAGAGATGTTTCATGCAATTAACACCTCAAATGCAAATTCAAATGCAAAACATGAAGGTCTGTTGGTTCGCAAGTGTCTTATTCCCATTTTTTCAGCTATTGCTTTTTACACGTGACTTCTCTGCTGGATGCTTTCCTATACAGCTAGTTTTAAATTTGTGAAAGTGTATGTGAACCCCACTTAGAAGAACAGTAAAAGTTGCAGGAACATTTCAGGACTAAATCTGTATATAGGAGATTTTCACGTTTTATTTATATTTCATCACTGAACAGCTTATATAAATTTTTGTTAATCACATCTTAATTTGGTCTCTGTTGATCGATCTGCTAGCAGAGTTGGCAACATGAGAAATCCGATAGTGGCACTTCAAAAGTGTGGCTCTGATTTTTGGTTCCATCTTAAATATCACATTCAAAGCACTTAAATAGTAATGATTCCACCTGTAACACTTTAAAAAACAGATATAAGTAGTTTGGAGGCATTTGAAGGAAATAATTGTCTTGGCAATAGCTTCTTGTAATATGAGATCTGCAGTATGGAAACTACAGCATTCTGAGGAAAGAAAATGTCCTTCCTGAGGCAATGTATATAAAATATCATTTTAATAATCCTAATAATAATCCTGAGCCAAGCTGGTACATTGTACAGTAAAAGCTTTCCTCTGCAATGTTTGGGCTTCAAATGATTGAAAAAAGGGCCAACATATCACCAGAAATAATGAAGTCACTGGAAAAAAAAACTCTGTTTTCTGGATTTTTTTCTATCACAATGATCTAGCAGGTCAAATTCCGTTTTCCATTCCCCTACTGTAAATGTGATGCAAGAGCAATTCTGTTGACACCTCTCCCGGTTTACCGGGGGGGAACTGAGAGCAGAATGAGGCCCAGCATCTACGTAAGCATTGCCGATTTTTAAATGCCAACTAAGGGTTCATGGTAGCCGCGTGGTTTTGAAAAAGTGGCTGCAGGAACAATCCAACTGTCCCCAGGACACAAACAAAGACGAATATCCAGAGAAACAGCCTGTCCACTACCATGGCAACATACTTCCAATCTTCAATGACCTGGAAGAAAAAGCCAATTAAAGATATTAGCAATTTGTTTTATTCATCCCCCTTAGTCCTGCTGACACTGAGTCTTTCTATATGCAATTAAAAGGAAGCAAATCTCAAGGACCAGGGAACAAACTGACTGGAGAGCTCAGGGAGGATTTTTTTCCACATTTGTTTTGCGCAGTGAAGATAAATAATGTAAGCATTTCTTTGATATCTCAGGTACTGAGCATGGTCTTGTTCTGGTCTAGCAAGATGTGCAGTATAATAGAAATAAGTGAATTCTTACCTGAATTTTAGTTTGCGTATGCTATTAATCTCCATGGACAATATTTAGTGCTGTTAAACAAAGTTGGCTTCAGGGTTCTTTGCTTATCTGCGTTCTTAATCAAGAGTTTTAGTGCATATTAATACTCTTGCTTTTACTAATATTCCTTTTTCTCTTGCATATGTTGTCTGCAGAAGTTGTAGGGCCAGCCTTAGATTTCATTTGCAAGTTAAAGTGACTATAAGCCTATTACTATAAAAGGGAAATATTCTAATCTGCTCATTTGCCTCTCAGGAATGGTTATATTTTCATCTCTGACTGGTTCTGGTTACACATGGGACATATTCACCTCAGAGACTTTACAGTGCTTCTCATTTATCTCCTATCAGACCATTGCATATCTTTTATTCACTGCACACTTGTAATTCTCACTGCTGCTAATGGGAATTACAGGGGCCTCCTGTAATGAGACTATAGTGGAGGTACTTGAACAGTGTTATCAGACCGTGATAATGAAGGAAAAGCAGGGATTAAAATTATGTGTCTAGAAAACAGTAATATGTAGCATCAGAGGGCCTTGTGTAAAAAGCATTCATTTTATGCTTAATGTATAAAATTCCCTTGAAAATTGCTCTTAATCTCAAATGGATTCTTCACAGATTCTTTAGTATGCAACACATTCTTGCAACAGTTTCAAGTGCTATTGAAAAACTTCTTTTTTCTGCTATGAATTTGCTTCTGGTCAGTTTTGATATGTGCAGGCTCATATCTAATGTTAATAGCTGATCTTCTTTATATTGGCAATAATTTCAGTTAATGGAAAATATGAATGACTCGGTAGCAGGTTCCTCAAGGGACTCCTGCCAGATCTGAAGGTGGACTTTGAGTTGCTTGGTCTGCTTGGCTGAGGAGGGAGAGCACGGCAGGAGTAGAGACCCTCAGATCTGGCTGGGATCTGGGCCTGAGCAGGGTCACAGAGAGGATGCGTGTACATGTGAGGATGTTCTTTCAGGAACACCGATGTTTGCCTAAAGAAAACTCTGAATTTTCTGACTTTTTCCAAGCACTGTCCACTGGGTGTTTATATCAGTGTTAGTGTGCAGCTAGTAGCGCATGCGAACAGAACAGCAACAGCACTGCTCAAATGATTCCAGGACTTTTCGTGTCCAATAGTGTCTGCTGTACCTCCCATGGAAGAAGTCTCAGCTCTACTCGCATTAGGAGTTTGATGCTACCCACTGTTTGCTGTGGGAAATTGTGATAAGCAGCATCTGTTCCTCAATTAAAAGCAAGGATCTTAGCCCAGAAAGAGTGTTTGCAGAGGACTTCTTACCCATTTTACTAAATCTTCCTTCTATGCCTAATTAGGTAAATGAATGCTTGAGCTGCATGGAGATCATTTACTGGTAACATGGCCTGGGCACAGGGTGTGTTACAGTCTCATTGAAGACAGTGGGGGAAAAAATATTCTTAATAACATATTGCCTGAGTTGAAACTGAATATTAATTTCTTTCCTTCCCAAGCACTACTTAAGTGTAGCAACATGGCTTTTTCAAGGGGGTTTCTCTGCTTACTGGGCAACTGACAGTCTCTCTTTCTTGGTTTTCAGGACAGTATTGGTATTACCGAACTCTTATTCACTAAGTTCTTTTAATGACAAAACCTATGTCCTCTTACAAATTATGCCTGAAATCTCTCTAAAAGCATTGAGATGGCTGAGAAGCTCAGATCTCCTTTATTAAGAAGAGCACAGGGAAAGACAGGGGATGGCTTTTGGGAAGACTAGGATGATTTCTCCTTTTACTTACACTTTGGTCGTTGTCATCACTTCTCATGTGTTCTGCTATAAAACTGACTCCATTAATTGCTTCTTGGACTTCAGGAGAAAATTTTGTGGTTGATCTTAACCTAAAATCTTGATGGCTACTGACATTGTCAAGAGTCTCTGTGATTTTCATATCGTATTTTTTGGTGGAGGCTGTATTCATGAAGTAGGTGGAGTTCTTGTACAGCTCTGCCGGGTCCACGCAGAGATTCTCCGATCTCGCCTTCCTGCGGTGGCCCAGCCTCTGCTGCGGGGAAGCGATTTCCGGGCGCTTCATGAACAGGTAGGCTGGGAGTCTCTCGAGGAACACGAGCTTTACCCAGGGCGGCATAGTGTGAGTGCTTGGGGATCTGTGGTGGACGTTGAGGACGCAGACACTGGTAACTATCGAAAATGTCACTAGTACCATTGTGAACATGAGGTACTTCCCAATCAGGGGAACATCTAGAGATGTTGGAGGGACGATTTTGGAGATCAGCAGCAAGAACACGGTCAAGGCAAGCAGCACAGATATGCATAAGGTCATCTTTTCACCACAGTCTGAAGGCAAGTAGAACACCAGGATGGCTAAGGATGTAATTAGCACGCAGGGAATGATAAGATTGATGGTATAAAAAAGAGGTTTCCTTTTAATAATGAAGTCGTATGTCACATCGACATAATTGGGGTCCAGGGGGTTCACAGTCCTCCTTCCTGGGAGTGCTACAATGTCCCACTCTCCGCTCGGTGTGAAATCATCCATGCTTGCCATGGAAGTTTTAAGCACCATATCAATTTCTGTGTGATCGTATGTCCAAGAGCGGAACTTCAGCGTGCAGTTTTGCTGATCAAATGGAAAATGCTTAACCTCGATCTTGCAGGCGCTCTTGTAGATGGCAGGGGGCAACCAGCGAATGCTCCCGTTGTTCTGTACGATCGCATTTGTGTAGAGGGAAACTTCGTATGTGCCGTCCGCGCTAGAGAAATGAGAAAAAGGAGAAAAGATCAGCACATGTAAAGGGGCAAAGAATGGTTCAATGCAGAAGGGATCTGAGATCTGGTCCTCTAGGCCTCAGCTGTTGCTATAATTAAATTTTACTAAGATTTCAGTTTTGAGATCTACCATTTTGGCAGGTTTAATCTAATAGGGAGAGTGGTATATGCATTTCTCCTAGTCAGAGAGTTAACATTTTGTCCAATATACATTTATGAAATATAAATTATTATATCAAATATAAATATATTTATAAATATAATATATAAAATATTTATTTATAAAAAATATAATAATTTATAGAATGATTTAATTAATAAGCATACATGTAGGTTTGATGCAAAGAACTCAACGTATTATATAAATGCTTAAAATAACTAACTCTGTCCGGAGGCTAAGAGAAATGAGATCCTGTAGCACTGAGTTGCAGGTACCATTGGTCTGGAACACAATCAGTGCTAACAGCACATGTTAACACTCCTAAACGGCTTGCAGGAGGAAATAAGGATGAGCAGTGTTAGAAATGGAGGGAGACTGTAGGCAGAGGAAATGTAATTACATGAATTATAATTTGTTGCATCACTCTGGTTAATGGTTGCTCGTTACAGAACAGACAAGCCACAGGGTTCTTAGTGCCCACAGTCTTGGGTTTGTGTCTGCTCCGAATGGTGAACTTCCACCAGGAGAGTCTCCTAGGCGAGGCTGGGTCATTGAATTCAGGGAGATCATCACTGATCTGTAGTCAATTCTTGTCCAGGGTTTCTGGACAAACATTGTTTTAATAGTAAGTCACTTAGCCACTATGTTATACTGCAGAAGTGAGTCTGGACCTCTTACATCCCACTGGGTTTCTTTCTGATGAACAGATACATACATAAAGAAATGCCCAGAAAAACCCAGTGTGTTATCTGCAGAAATACCAGAGCCAACACACTGTAAGTGTAAGCAAATAAAGTTCAGCAGACTGATTAAGTAGCACCCCTGTAGGCCGTTGGAAAATTTGCTCCTTAGCAGTTAATAACGAGCTTAATGAAGTGCATATTTGCTGAGAAGGCATCTTGAAAAGCAGAGCTTTTTCAGTGTAAGGTTGGGTGTTCTTATGTATTTTTAAGCAGGCTGTGCCATGGGACCAGGTTGCTTGGCCATCTCGGTGCCTTCCACATGTGCTGTTCACAGTTGTGCGTAGGGCTGAAGCTGGTGCTACCCTTAGTGTGGCCTTGAGCTCTGCCTGGGAAAGTGTCAACAGGAGAAAGGCACAGGGTGGGTGTTTCCACAAAATGATCTTCTGCTTTGTAGTAATGTAAAAATCGATTATAGTGAGGCTTAAAGCTTCTCTGTTTGTTTTCAAGAAGCCTTTTTAAACTGTTCCTTCCCCTTCTTGTAACCCACTAAGTGAGACCGTTTGGGCAGTAAGCAAGAAGGAAGCCAGGGAGGGGCACAATTTAGCAGAACAGGATTTGCCAAGGCAAAGTACATCCTAATCCACTGGCTGAATTATTTTGTGACTAATACAATAGTTTTTAGTATTTAAGTATTTCCTAAATCTGATTTCTAGTGGAAGGATTCCAAAGACTTAACTCAGCTATATATAAACTTCTTATGTTTCCCATCTGTACGTGTTCCCAAATCATCATGTTTTCAAGAATTCACTGTTTTTTAAAATCTCATGAGTAGTATATTTTAATATTTGATTTTTTTAAATTATTCTACGTTTTTCCCAAAACTTGGTGTCATCCCCTTTAAGATTTTGCCAAAGAGTGGATAACAAGATACAAACTCTTGGCCCAAGCTGTTTGTCTGAAAGAAGCACTGAGCTCCCAGCCTTTCTGTCTCTCTGTACTCTGAAGCACCAAGGTTTGATGCTGGCAGATTTATTTTGCATTTGTGTAATGGATTTTCAATGCTTTATGAAAACAGACTGTAATCTGGTTTGAAAATGAGCATTAGCTCATGGAGCTCTGGTACCTGTGAGCTTAGTAACAGGCTCTCTAACTAGAGACTTGACTCTCTCTAAGTAGAGCCCTGGTTTTTGTCAAATTGTCTTTGCATCCAGTTCCTCTCACTCAGATATAGTGGCAAAACTTTCAAAGTTCAGTTCTGGAAGATACCAGACCCACCTGACTGGTTCTCTGGCGGGACTGCTTGTTTCCTGTTGCATGGTTAGTTTTTGCTCGCTGTCTGTTTGAACTACAGAAGTTTTACTTACTTATTGTAAAGTACAATGTCTGGCAGCCAGATGTGTTTTGCAGGTATCCTCAGCTTATTTATCCCTTCGTAGTCAGAGGGCTTCCAGGCCAAGCGGTAATCAATCCACTCCTAGGAGAGAAATGGGACCGTGGTGATGGGAATATCCTGACCAGCGCCCACGCTGCAGCGCAGGGAGAGCGGTGGTGATTGCGCGTGGCAGGAGCCTCCTGGGCTTGCTCACCTGGTTCAGCCACACGTTCGTAGTCATGATCTGCTCCCGTTCATTCTGCAGGAGAGAAAGAAAAGTTGTCCTCTAAAATGTTTGCTTTTATTGTGGTAGTATATGTTTTCAGTTGGCTCTCAAGGATATTTCCGGCTGCACAAAATAGTTCTGTTTAATGTGTTTCAAGACAAATATTTCTCTGTTGGCTTTATAAGGCTGGGGTTTCACTAAGGGCTGAAATAGATCAGAGAGTCAGGAGGATTTCTACAGGGGGGAAAAAAGTTAATTCTGTGATGCTGGAGATGCTTGATACTGTCTGTAAGATGCTGGTTTTTTTCTCTAGAAGGTGTGAATGTAGCAGGATAGGGACTGGGCCCTTGCACATGTGGCTGCTCTGATGAGGCTGCTGATCCTTGGGGCCTGCAGGGCCAAGGTGCCCAACCTCTGCCCAGCCCTGGCAGCCAGGGAGGACACATGTTGGTGCCTGCATTGCGTGGGGCCAGGAGCCTCTTTGCAGGCTCCCTCCTCCAGGAGACAGGGAGCACTTGGCCTAGAATTGTCCCATGTACAGCATAGTCCCTGCTTTCTATCTCAGCCTACATGTGTGTGCAAAAGCACATCAGCTTGTACAGCTGCCCTTAGCTTCCATCAGTGGCTTTCACTTTTCCTGTTGAGTTTCAGAATAAAAATTATATACAGCTCTTAAACTTTGCTCACTGGCCCGTAGGAAAATCCAGGGAGTGAGCAGCAGAGTCACAAGCCCAGACTCAGGATGTTCTTCCTGCTTGTGTCGTGCATCCTGTTCACAGTGCAGTTAATGCTAAAATCTCCCTTGGCATCAAGGTGCATATTTTTGCCTTGGAGGACCTATATAACACATGCTGAATTCATGAGTGAAAAGGTCTTTTGGACCCACTGAAGTCAATGTTATTGAGTATGAGGCGCAGCTTGCATGGGGATTGATGTAATAACCATGTTGAGCTGTTCCAGCCACAACTAGCTTTTCTTCTATTTGCAGCATGAGGGATGTAGAAGGAGGGTTTTTTAATCAGTGCAATTTTATTGAGTGAAGATCTACCACACTCTTTTATTGCTTAGACATAAATACATCTCCCTGTTGTAAAACCAAAAAAACCCACATGTATGGGCCCTGCCTACTAAATGTTTTTATGTAAGGTAGAAAATAATAGGGGCATAGTAATATCAGTGTGACTTTCAGTTAGACTTCTGTGCAGGTAGTAACGAATTAAAAGGAACAGCCTTATTTGAGCTTACCACACTGATGAGCTGTGCCAGGGAAACCTGCAGTTCTATAGATACCAACTGGGACGAGTTGACAGCTGGACGAATTAACTTATTGTACCTGTCAGGACTCAGTAGGTGGTTCATTAGCTTTTCTTCAGCATCTGCTGCGGTGCTTCCTGTAAAACATCACATAACAGGACTGCAGAAGGGGGACCAAGTGACACGACATGGGGAACACAGTATTCCTGAGCATTGGGGCATCTTGAAATAATTAGGGCTTTGGGTTTTCTAAAGTCTGTTGGTTTGTGTGAGCAGAAAGGTAAGTCCCTAGCACTGATACCTCTTCTACTGAAGCTGACTGTCTCTCATAGATTATAAATCAGGCAGATAAATCAGAGCCATTTGTTTTCTTTTTTCACAGTAAAATGTAAAACTCAAGTTGATAGATACTTTTGGCAGTATGTTCAGAAATAGAAACTGGAAGAAAACCACCCTTTTAATAACAAAAGGAGAAAATTTCAAAAATCCAAAGTCAGAGAGTCTGGCTGTGACTTCTCTCTTTATTGCCATAGGAGACAAAGGGAGGCTCTGATCTGTGTAGAGAAAAGCCAGGGTACGAGCTGCAGACTTTTATAATGATTGGGAGCTCTTTGATAGCCAGAGGTATTTCTGTTTCAGAATCATGCTATTTGAAAACCTGAGGCACTCATGTAAAAGGCGGCCTTCTGATATGGGAAGCAAAGCTTGAATTATGGACTTGCGCAGATATTATGAGTCTTAGACGGCCAAAGTTGGATTTCAGAGGCTGCAGGGTGGAGTATCCACAGGTCTCGGATGGTCAGACAACCCTGAGCACTCTCCTCGGAGCAGAATGGCTCGTGGCACAGCTCCAGAGATGGCTGCATCTGCTCATGCTTTTTAAAGCCATTCGCCTGGAATTTGCAGATAGTATTGACTGTGTTACACAATGTAAAGCAGTAAGTTCTTCTCAGGTGACGGCCTTAATAAATTTAAGGATAGAAACAGAATCTGTCCACAAGTGCTCAATAACATTTAGCTAAAGTCCTGTTTTCTTCCTGCCAGCAGAACTGCAGTTGCCCATTGGCCCCACCAGTATTTTAATTTTGTCGTACGTGAATTTGATGTGTTTCTTATGTTGCAGCGTGAGCTGCCGAGGAAGGCAGACAGCAACAGGCCGGGATCATGTAGGCATCCAAAGCCTGTGTGTGTTTCTGGGAGGTGGCCACTTCTCACCCAACTGGGCAGGAAGTTGCCAGGGGGAACAAGCCTCTCCTGAGGCTTAGTACTTCTGAATTCCACTCATCTTAAGAAAAAATATAAGAACTTCTTGTTTCTGAGGCAGTAAGAGAGGCATAAAAGAAAAATGATCTAAGAGATTTTTCACATCGAGGAACAGATTTTACTCAAGCTCTGGAGACAGGTTGAGATAAGCACCAGACTTGCTTTATTCCTTTGAAGACCGGTGTGCAGCACAGCATGGGTGGCCCAAGTCTGTCACGTGTAACTGTATCGCTGTAGCCCAGAACCGACTTCTCAAGTCTGTCCCAAGCCCCCTGGAAAAACGAATTTGGACGAATCTGCCTGCTTTGTTTGGGTTGGGTTTGATTCACACTTGTCTGGCACCTCCTGGGAGTTGTAGAAGCCTCAGCACCATGTGATAGTTTAATAGGACATTTCGTTCTCAGCCAAAGCCTACCTAATCAAATGCTTATCAAGCTGGAGCTGCGCTGATCCTTGCTAAGCTCTGAGCTTTATTTTGTCTTGGCTATTGCAACTAAGATGAATTTGGTTCTGTGAATAAAATGTGGCTGCACACAAGGATTGAATTGTTGGGTGTTTGTAAGGAGGGACAAAAAGCTCCATGACTGCTAAGGATGGGATCTCTGTTTAAGGTGTTTTATTGATTTCATTTGAACAGACGTTCCCTCTGTTGTGTGTGTAGGGGACAGAAGCAGCCTGCAATAATTCAAAGCCAGATAGAAATAAATTGTCATTTGACTTGATTCACATGGTGATGTTAGAATGCCGCTAGCGGAGTGAATTCTTGTTGAATATGTGAGTTCTTGTGAATTCTTAATTCTTAAATGATTTTTCAAATAATGCGTCCCTTTAAGAAATGCCGTCCCAAACTTTAAATAACTTTTAATCATCTGAAGTGAGGACCCGAGGCTGCTCTGGCCTCACTCGGGCGCAGTTTCCAGCACCACGAGATGGCAGCAGCCCCGCGCCAGGCCGGTGCTGGCCCCAGCTGCCCACGGATAACGTGGCAAACCCAGGGCATCATTCTCAGAATCCACTTCCCATTTCCAGTGCACATATTAACCAGATGGCACCTAATGAAAACAAAATTACCAGGCATTCAAATTTGTCCTTATATGTGTTTCAGAATGGTAGTGACAATGCATATGAAAACTCTTCTTTTCCCCCAGGAGTTGGAAGAAATGGAAACATGCTACTTTCCCTGGCAAAACTGTTTTTTCTAGATAGCAGTAATCACCAGAAGTGTTTCAGAGGGCAGACAAGTGCTTTTAGAAGTGATTTTAACAAGACTGATGAAGCAGTTCCAAATGGGGGTGGAGTATTTTTGCATAAGGAAAGTGTAATAGAAAAAACACAGAGAGGCGGATCCTGAGCTAGGTGAATTGTCTGTGCTTCACTGGACACGCTTCACATCTGCTCCGTAACAAGGAGAGCAAATTGCATCCTTGCAGTGCGTGTTTCTGCAGTAAGTTTTTCTCTGTTGGGGTATAACCATTAAAAAAAAGCATGCTTCAGGATCCTTCCTATTTCACGCTAGAAAAAGCGAAAACACAGACCTGATTCAGTCACCTGTGCAAAAAATCCCTCTTACATGATATATTTTGAAAATACAAAATGATGCAAGTCATCATTCTGTGTTATGCTGTTTGTTTTCAGAGTGTGATGGCAGATATGTTGGAGTGATTTCCGCAGAACAGAATAAGGAGAAATATTGACAAAGACAGGCAACTGCACTGCAAGAGTTAACTGCAATTGCAAGAGTTAACATAAGGCATCTTTCTCCCATTTCCCTGACTTCATTTGTTTTAATATATGTTGAGTCACATTTAGAAATAATATATTATGCCATGTGTTGTCATTTCTGAGCATTTCTTATGTGGACAACGGTGCCATACCAAGTTCCCGTGAGTAATGAGGGTAAAGCAAATAGGGTGCAGCAATAAGACAGTTCTCTCATCTTCCCTGAAATTACTTGGGGAAGTTAAGTCTCAGAATACTCTTGAGTAAAATGATTTATATAGCCTCCTAGAACAAGACACACTGGTGTGGAAGGCTTGTTCTGGTGAAAGTAGTACTGAATTTACTATATTTTAAACATAGTTTAATTTTCCACATGACAATTGGTGCAAATAAAAAGGAATTACCAATGGATTTCCAAACATGTAATCTAAAAATCAAAAGTAGGCCCTGACTCTTTGGTTGTTATAAAGCAGATGTTTTCCAGGGTTGTTTTTCAGTAATTAAAGAAGCAAGAGTAGGATGAATAAATAAATATGGGAAAGCTGTGATTCTGCCCCAGTTCACTTCCTGCCACTTCCACTCTGTACACTTCAGTGGAGGCTCTCCCTGGGAAGAGCCTGCCTTGGTAAATGCACTGTTTAATGCTGCTGCCAGGCTGTGCATGTTGGCTAAAACATATACAAAAAATCCTGCTAAGCTAAAGAAAATGTTCGTGATGTGTGTGTATATATATATATTTAGCATATATTTACATATTACAATTTCCTTTCAATACTGTTACATATTACTAATTAGACAATTAGGAAGCAAGAACTTTGCAAAATACACAGTTCCTAGAACTTTAGTCAGTTATTGTGGGAGGGGGAGAGCCTTCTCATTTATGGTTTGCGCCCTGTTGTCCATCTTTGATTTTTAGCTCTTGTCACAGTCCCTGCTTTTCCCATCACAGGCGGCCCTGGAAGCATCTAAAGGAGCTTCTTTTAGTGATTGCCACTGTCATCTCCTACTGTTTGTCATTTTATGTCCGACTTACTGTCTGTTCCTATGCATCACAGTGGATTTGGTGATACCAAACAAGCCAGAAACAACAAAATAATCCATTTCATACATCCTGAAGTCTGCAGCCTCCTGTGATGACAGTTACAAATGTCAGAGAGCTGATACCACCCTCCTCTCCCCTCACCCCGAAAGCTGCCGCTGTTTGCAGACTGTATGTGAAAGGAAAGCTCACTTACCGCTCGCACAGAAGGAGACCACTACAAAGAGGAGGAGGGTGCAGGTCTTCCTCATGGCAGTGACAAGAAGTAGTTACCGTTCCTTGCTAAAGACAGCTGGCAAGAGGCTCTGCTGCCAGGGTTGCACAAGGCAGAGATGTAAAAGCAAACCTGAACCTTGGAGGTATTGAATCCCTGGAAAGAGACAGGCAGTAGGACCTGGCAGGAGCATTCGGCAAAGTGGAGTTTCATGAGCATAGTGGTCCCTCCCCCTTTGCAGCTGTTTAAAGAGCTTTGTGGAGAGGAAAAGCACATAAGAAGAGGGAGCGTAATGTGATAATGTTGAATAGGAGGAAATGAAAGAGCAAGCTAAGGAACAGGATCTGCAAAACATAACTGCTTAATTCTTGCTACTAGGTAACATTTAGAAGGCTTTCTGGTTAGCAAGTGCAGGGGGTGGGGATAGGTGTGTGGGAAGAGCTGGAGATCTGCTTGTGCCATAAGCTCTGAGCGTGGTGTCTGTGAATTATAGCCCTAGCAAAGGGACATTTTCTGTGCTGAAAGAGAAAGTTAATTCCTTGCTTCCGACCCCTTCCCACTCCAAGTCCCATGTGAGCTGTTAAAACCAGAGCCTTTTGGGAGCAGGAGGAGAAGAATGGGGAAATTTGTTCTCATTAGCATTTGACAGAGATTTTGAAAGAAAGCTCAAGGAGCCTGGTGAGAAATGGCAAGTCTACTCATAAAGATACCCCGGAGGAGCATTAGAGAAATTCTATGGGAGTCATCCTTCACAGCTGAAGGGTTCAGCAGAATAGTTATCCCGCGTTTGGGATGTGCCGTGAGGAGATACGGGGAGAAGGAATGGAGGAAAACTTACGTGCCCTTTGCAAGCACTGTGAGGCAGACTGGAATTCGTGTATCGAAAGCAGATGCTAATCTTCTAAATATTGTTCTGTCCCCATACTGACACTCTTCTCTGCTTTAGTTGGCTGTAGGATGCAGTTCTGCCCTCATCCCGTCTCCCAGCAGTCCAGCACCATTGGCTGGGACGGAAATATTCCCGGTTTACCAGAGTAATTTATGTGTCTGACAGATTCTTCATCTTCTGCATCTGGTATGGTTGTTTTCTGACTTAAACTGTTTGGAGAAGGCCCTTGGCTGCTGTTTCTAGCCTGTCACTATAATGTTGAGCAATTCATTACTTTTTGTCTAAACATTTAGCAGTCATCTTTTCTCACTAATTAACTGTGTTGCAGCTTTATTGAATCTAAAGGAGCCTAACAGGCCATCAAGAAAAAAAAGCTGTACTCCAGTTCTGGATAGTTATGATCTCCCCTTCCTCCTTTAAGGAGCCTCTTGAGTGTTTTGGGCTCGTTTGTGTAGGGGAAGGGAATGGATTTAGTAAAACAAATGGAATAGCTGGCTGGCTGGATCATCCTTGGATGCAACAAGCTGCTACAAGTCCACCTTGCAGTGGCCTGTGCTGTTGCTTTCCCTTATTCTGAAAACTCAATATACCGAATCCTCTCGCGTCCCAGCTGGGGTTTTAAAAAGTTCACAGGCATCGATCATGATAAGTACGTCTTGGACGTGCTCACCTTTCTGCTGCTTGTCTGCAATCTCAAGCAGTTGCTGTTAGTTTAGCTCAGTTATACTCTGTCAGGTTTTAACTCTTTCCAAAGTGTAGGCTTCTTCTAACTATTAACAAAGTATATAAAAGTTTTATAGATGAGCTTTTAATTCCTTTTTGTTGCTTAAGTGTTATGTAAACAACTCTGATGTTAAAATTTTGATGAACTGTGTAAGAATTAGTACTTGATGGTATCTGTATACTTCAAAAAAATCCATAGCACACAAATCCTATTGCTTTAAACTTTAACTTGACCAACACAAACATGCTGTTGTTTTGGCTTATTCTAATGATTGTTTCAGGTCACCCGTGGCCCTGGTCTTGCACATTATTTTAAATGTTTTTTTTTTTTTTTTTTTTTTTTTTTGGTGCTTTCATCCCTTTCTTCTTTACCCTCTTATTCACTATCCATTAGCTCGAAGTGATTTATACACAAGTTAGAGTTCCTACCTCAAAAGAGTGTGGGAAGTACAGAGCAGGAGTTCGTTTTCAGCAAGAAAAACAGAAGAACAGTCACTGTGTGGACATCACTTAAATGAAAAGAGCCAGTGAAATTCTAGTGAATGTGAATGTACTAACTGCAATGCAAATAAAACACTATTTCCCTACTTTTCCCCAGTTTCAGCTTTTGTGGTATAGAGGGAATTGCCCGCAAGGATCTGTGCCTTTCTCTTCAGTTACTAAGAGTGCAGTTGAGCAAAATGCCAGTCTGCTGGGGGAGAAAGACCACATCTGTTTCTCTGTTTGTGCTCTCTGCTGCCTGACCTTTTTCTCCTCGAAGGCAAATTCTCTGTCTGCCAACACAGCCCCTGTGCTTCAGCCGCAGCCACAGGAGTAACAGATGTGGTAGGCCTGCAAGTCACTGCGCTTGCACCAACTCTGCTGCTTGATGCTTGAGAGCTGAGGAAGAACCCAAGATCTAACAAAACCACTGGGGACTGCTTCACCAAAGAGATGAGCTGGCACAGAGCCGAAGGATGGCGGGCGCCGAGTCGCAGAGTAGCTGGGTTGGAGGGCTCCTCTGGAGGCCCCCTGGTCCAACTACCCTGCTTAAGCAGGGTCAGTGAGGGTGGCTTGCTCAGGACCATGTCAAGTCAGGGACAGCCTGGCAGTCTGTTCCAGTTTCAGCTATCCATGCAATAAAAATTCATTTTCTTATGTTCAAACAGAATTTCCTGTGGTGCACGTTGCCCCGTCTTGTTGCTGGGGAATCTGGCTCATTTTTTTATACCCTCACATCATGTATTTATATGCATTACCTGAATAGGATGAAATCTGCTTTCCTGAAGTCTGGGGTTATGAACCTGCTTGCAAGATCCTGAATTCCACCTTGTGTGGTCGCTGCAGCCAGGGCAGCGCTGACTGTCACCTCTCTGCCCAGTTCTTCCTTGTTTGTGATACAATTACTCGTGCCCTGCTGTGGTGTCCCTCCAGCAGACAGCAGGGTGGCTAATGCCCACCACGAGGAGCAAGGCCTGCAGATGTGAAGATTCTTCCAGTTGTCTGGATCAGGTGCTCTGTAGCGGACACCCACTGCACTGTCACCCATGTTGCTCTGTCTATTCATCCTGACCCAAAAGCTCTTTGGTTGCTCAGCAGTTACACTATTTTTTGCTGCTCAAGTAAAGATGGGCAGTGAGAATGGACACCTGATGGCCAAAGCTGGTTCTCTTCTCTCTGGCAGTGTTCCCCACTCTGCCATTTACCTGCCTTCAGTTCTACTGACAGATACAAAGTTCTTCTTTGATAGTTTGTGCTACGTGTTGTTTTTCCCACAGGAATGTTGTAGGATTCTCTTTGGTCATTCACTTATGTGCCTGAAATGAAAGGTCTTTACAGGCTTTGTGTGTTAATGTATTGTGCAAACATGGGAATAGGGGGGCAGAGAGCCATCCCCTGAGCTGGCTGCTGGGTGCCTGCTGCTACTGTAAGGCTTTCCTAGCCTTAGGGTCTTAGTCAGAGCTCTGAGGTGCATGAGAAATGCAAGATGTCCAAGTGTCCAAGAAAATTGGCAGGTACTTTTTGAGTATTTGTCATGGTGAGTTCAAGCTGCCATTTACATTAGGAAAGAACCAGTGAGAGATGCTGGAGCTTCCAAAGCAGAAGCAGCCTGGGGCACAGCTGGTCTCCTTAATGAGACAGGGAAAATATATTTTCCCTATAAGGAAAGCGCTGCAAAAATAAATAGTTCCAGGTGGAAAGCCACAATTAGTTTCAAGCAGCAGTGACACTGAGATGAAGTTCAGGGTTGAGGTTGTGGCTAAACTGAATTGAAAAGGAACTTGAGATGAGCTTGTTAAATCCTGGCCTTGCAGAATGGATAGGGCTGACTTACCGTTATGCTAGTGGAACAGCTGTCGCTTTCTGCTTGAAAATAGCTACAGAAAAATGTCACTTACTGGCAAACTTTGTGTTTTTTAGCACCTTCCATTGAGTCAACTTTAATGGTATCCATCAAGATCCCAGCTGACCTTATCAACGTGAAGAGTTACTTTCCTCTTTCCTCTGCTCAGCTGAAAAATGGAACTTCTTACAAGTATCTGCTCTGCTGCAAATATCCAACTTGGCCTCTTGCAGGTAATATCCTAGTTTTTCCCAGTTACCTCTCTCTAAACAAGGTCATTGCAGGGCAAACTTTCTGCATTTTTGGCATTTTCCTCCCTCAAAATGCATTTACAGCCTTGCAAAGTTCCTTTAGGTGTGTGATAGCAAACCCAGACCAAACCAGTGCCTGAGCCATTCTGGAGCAGCCATCACTGGGGTGGGTTTTACTGGTGCAGTTTTGTTTAACAGTGCTGCAGTGTGTCCCCATGTAGGGACAGCAGGGCAAAACACAACCGTGGTGCTGTCATTCCACTCGTGTCAGTTAGAGGAGCCCAGCCTCATCTACTGCTGTGGATGCTACCGAATTTTCAGATGAATAACAGTCCTCTAAGGGCTTAAACAATGATCATGTTGTATGTTGATGCCTGATATGCCACCACCTTCGAATCTGTACCAAACCCACAAAGTGTTCCAAAGAGTTGTCACTAATATCAATATGACAGTGATGATAATGCAAATGATGCATACACATGACTCAGTGGATATGATTCTGTCATATTTGTCAAAATATGAATGAGTATGGATCTCAAAAATATCTTGGCGTAGATAAAAGTCACTCCTGGAAAAGCAATGCTTTTTAGTTTTGTTTTTTTTAAATCAATTTTGAAAGCCACGAACCTATGTCTTGTGAGCTAGCACATGGGTTACGTTTGTGGAGTATTTGGGCTGTAATGGTAAGGCCGCTGATGCTCACTGATCATTAGCACTCTGTCTTTAACCTTCAAACTGCTCAGGTGTCACAGGCCCAGAGAGCTCTGAAGTGCTGCAGAAGCAGCATCTCAGGATGTGAAATGCTGCTTTGGAACTGCTGTTTTTATTTTTCTCAGTGTTTTTGGCTTTGCTTTGTCTATTTTACGAGGTAACCTGTTGCGCATGTGTACAGCAAAACGTTTGAGGCCTATTCTGAGCAGCAGCAATAGAGTTACAAGCCTGTTTCACGCTGCTTTAACATATGTCCGGAAATGGCAAGTAATCAAGTAAACAGATACTCTGTCAGTGCTCGCTTCAAAAGGAGCAGTTTGCTATTGGGTGCATCAGCTTGAGTTTTAAAGTTTTTTAATCTCAAATTTGTAAAGCTGGAACTACTTACTGCTGTTAAATCACTCCTCAGTTAAATGATTCTGTGGCAGTATTAAGCCAAGCTGGTGAATTACAGCTTTAGGGATAACCTCTATAGCAAGGTCCTAAAGGACATTAATGAGTTGATGCCAAGACATTGCTTGAAGTAATTTTTACTCTTAACTAAAAAGATCCCTGAAGTTTAAAAAAGAAAATTTCTCATAAATAGAAGTGGCGGAATTCCTCTTTGTGTGATACTGTGATGATTAAAGAGTTTTGGTGTTTAAAGAAAAAAACATCTAGAGGAGTCATTCCCTGTATAGGTTCTGATTAATCTAAGAGGCAGTTCATATCAGTGCAATAATCTGTTTCCAAATCTTCAAAGTGAAAATTCAATAGAAGCTAGGAAAACAAGTGGAGGTGAATCCTAACATGTTGGACACTTTGTGCAAAATCACAGATGAGCTTATCTTGAGCTATCTTAGTATTACTGAATTTTAATATTACTGAAAATAGTACTGAAGTGCAGCTCAGTTCTATTGTGCAAAATTTCAACTGATAAACTGATAGGGTTAAAAAAAAAAAATTGACCTGTTTGTGATGGAGTCCAGAGGCTTTTGTCATCCCTCACACTGAAGATGCAGGGAAACAACCCCCTGCATCTGCTGCTTGCCTCCATAAAGGGAAGGACTGGAGAACAGTGAGCAGCAGCTATGCTGGTTGGGATTGACCTTTTTATTCACAAATGCTGCATTGCAAGATGAACATATTTGAAGAGCACAGAGAGAGGAGGGCTTTGGGGTAGGAGACTGGGAGCCAGGAGACCTGGGCTTTGTCCTGGGCTCAACCATCAGCCTCCAGCATCACTCTCAGGTAACTGCCATGCCTTCTTGATGCTCCAGTTTCCCCAGGTGTAAAGAAAAGATAATGATTTGTAAAGAATTAACTCATGTTTGCCAAGAGCCTGGATGGCAATGAATGAAAAGCCAGGCTGAAAACAAAAGGAAGCCCTGCATTGCCATGGCTTTCATGCTGCTGTGCCTCTCTGCCCGAGGAGATTTTGGCTTGTTCTTAAATATACAGCCAGAACTGGTGAAGAAGCAGCCCCACAGATCTCTGAGGGGATTCAAGTTCTGGAAGGGGTGCAGGATGCTCTGTCATGAAACTGGCCTGGCAATGATCCTTGGTAAGGACTAATGGCCCTAAAAGTCTGCTTAACTTTTCATTTCTTTTTCCCCCTTAAAAGCAAAATCCCAGATGTGGCCAGAGTGCTAAATACATCTTGAGTAATAACCTGCATTATCAGTGTGTCATGGTAAGGATCATTAAAATCACATTAAGGGCTGGCACAAGCCCATTAGAGGGCTGGGGACTGGCTGCACTTCCCACTCCCAGTTTGCAGGCTCCCACAGTGCCCAGACTCGCAGTGCGGTGCTGAAGGTTTTCAGTGAGATTCTTTTTCCTTCTGAAAAAGGAAACTAAAATCCAACTTCACATTCAGGTTTAACAGAAAGCTCTTCTGGAGCTGGTCTGTGTCACCGGTGCCGTCGCCAGAGCTGGGTCACTTTGGAGCCAGTGTTAGCCCAGCAGAAAAGCTCCCCACAGCCCTCACCTGAAATGGGCAAACCAGGCAGCAGTTGGAAGCACAGAAATTCATAGCACAGGTTCTCTGGTCCTGTTTTTGGTGAGACAGAGCTGAAAGCCTCATGTGCTTTTAATGCCGGGCCTCCTCTGGGGCAAGGACAGCACCGGCTGCTACTTGGAAAGTGTTTAGCACATTGCACGTATTTGATCTCTCCGCACGGTTCAAAATGGAGCATGTTAAGGGTGAGGAAGCGTGGCCAGGCTGGCTGCCCAGGGCACGGGGAGTTGCTGGTGTCACTGTGCTCCAGGCAGGGCGGGCAGAGACCGGCCGTGCGGCGGGGCTGAGCGCCGCTTTCGGGAACGCAGCTCCTAGAAGGCTGCGGGGGCCGGGGCAGGGGCCGCCTCGCCGGTAAAAATCCTGCAGCAGGAAGCAGAGAGCCGGCAGATGGCAACGTGGAGCCGGCTGCCAGTGCACAGGGGGCAAGAATGAAATGACGGTAATAATGGAAAATTATGCGGGATAATGAACTAATTCCCTGTGCTTGGCTTTGCAAATTAATTATCTGTATATCGAGTAACAAAGAATTTTGTAGAGCCATATGCCTGAAAGCTTGTCTGCTTTCTTTTCCTGATTATATCACTTGATCTAGTAAAAGATACTACTGTCTCTTGCAACCCCGGCCTTGGATGGAGCTTGTGAACCCTTCCCAGGCAAGTAATCTCCAGCCTTTGCTCTCTGCTTTCTTGAACATAGGTCCTTCAGGAAAAACAGAAAGAATAGGAAATCATCTATAAAACCTTTCTAGATAACATGTATTCTCATTTGTTTTCCAAGGCAAAACCAAAGCTCCCCAGTTCACCAGAAACCAGAATCCTGTTATCTGTGTTGCACATCAGTATATGCTCAATAGAGGGGGATGAGCCCTGGAAGACAGACACTTTTATTGCTTTTTTTGTAATCTAGAGCAAGAATTGAACTTGAATTTTGCTTTTCAATTATCTGAATCTCTTAAAGCTGTTTCAGTGTCCCAAACTGCAATCCTCCTCTTTGCCTCACTCATCATACCACCACAAAATTGGTTATTTCCATGTCAAGGGAAGCAGTTCCTTCTGTCTATTCGTATTTGGTTTTCATCAGCTCTTTTAGTGCCTCTGGTTCTATCATCTGCACTGTGTGGAAAGCAGTAATTTGTGCTGACATGATCTAACTCCCCCGAAGAAAAAATATGTTGCATATCACCAAGTAAAGGGAGAAATTTATCTATAATTTAGACCAATAATGGGGTTTAATTCACAAAGTCTCACAGCATCTTGCACGCTGACAGACTCCGCTATCATTAGCGCTGCCTCTGTGCCATTGCGTGGATATAATATGTTGTGACTCGATGTAAATCGTTACGAGGACCTCGGGTTCGTAACTGCTTCTGGCGGTGGTTGTCCCCCGTGGCAGTTTTGTAGCGCTCGGGAACGCTTTGTTTCTCCCGGCACAGCAGGGCACACAAACACGGGTGGCTCTGCGTGTCGGGGTGCGGGCGCTCGCCAGCCGGGCGCAGTCCGCAGCCCGCCGAGCCCTTCGTGGTTCTGTGCGGTCGGCAGCGCCCCAGGCCTGCGCCGGTGCCGCGAGGCGCTGGAGGCTCCAGCGTGCTCCCGTTTTCCAGCGCGTGCGGAGCCCCCAGCTCCGAGGGAGTGCAGTGCGGCAGCAGCTGCGGCATTAACCTCCCCAGGCACCGTGCTGCGCAGCTGCCCCGAGCGCCAAGAGCTGCCCGTGGGGACAGACGACCCTTGCAAGAGGTGGCTCCTTGCGTCCTCTAAGGAAATCCAAACCATAGGTACCACAGGAGTGTTTACGCCACTCCTGACATCTTAAACATACAGCGCTTTCCCCCACCCTGCGCTAAGGTGCGTGGCTGTAGTGTTTCTGCCACCGTCCTTCCTAGCACACAACCTTGGGTTAGTCCAGAATGGAGCTCTCAAACTTCCACCCTTGAACTAAAGACATCAACCGATGACAAATAGCTGTATCTTTAATAGCACAGTTCCACATGTTCCTTAGTTTAATTTTTAAAGGTTTGTGCATTATTTCTGGGTCTCAGCCTCCGGATGTTGTTCTGTCCTTGTCAAATACCTTTCTGCACCCTGAAATTCCCCTTATTAAACATGTTTTAGTTTCTTAGCTGTCTTTTGGAACAACAAAATGGATTCGGCTTCCTGGTGTCTCATTAATAAAGCTATTTTTTTTTTCCAGACCATAAATCATTTTCGAAGCTTTTTCTGTAATTTGTTGAGGTGCTCATAGTTCCCGTGCCCACAGGGTGAGCTCACCGCATGCTCGGGGCATTAGTGCCCTCCAAATTTGATGTGGTTTTTCCCTGCTTACAGAGAAGCATCTTTGCTTTTTTAGCTATTGGTTGATAACTCAGCTTTTGGCTTCTGGGATATTCAGTTCAGCTAGTATAGATCCACTATAGCTCATCATGTTGTATAACATATAAGGCAATATATTGCCTCTGGTTTAAGAAATTTTGCTTCTATTTGAAGAGATGATGTATCTGATTTGGTGGGTAATAGATCTGATTCAGCAAGTCGCAGATCTGATTCACTGGGTCATTAGTTTGCCAGGCGAGTAGTACATGTAATGTAATTAACCAGGAATCTGGCTTCGTAGATGATCTGTTTTTTTTTTTTTTTTCTCCTGAATAATTAACTTGTGTATGTGTGTGATGAATCTCTAACTGTCCATATAACCTCTATTAGGTTTGTTTTGTGACTCGTCTATCCCTGTGCACGGTCAAACACAATAGTTGCCCTGTTGTCACATAAAATACAACAGCAGTCACTCTGAATGTGAATATGAGCTAAATATAGATATAAACTGCATTTACTTGTCAATAAAGATGGTATATTTATAGAATTCAACTGGAACATTACAATTTTTTACATGTAATTGAGAGCCTCCAGGGACTATAGTGTCTTGGATAGCTAAAAATCTATTTTGAGTTCTATCCAGTGCGATCCACACGTCCATCTGCTCCTTATTTGTGACAGCCGGAGCGTGCCAGCATGCGGGAGAACAAACGCAGTCCCCTTTTGGCTAGGACTGTGTCTGTGCCTTCCTTGGTACAGTCCCATCTGAAGCTGCAGGAGGAATTGATTTAGGGGAATTGGCATAAAAACAAACAAATCAGGCTAGATCAATGGTGAACAAATTTCTTGAAGAATTTTCTTGCTGAAAAAATTTTAAAAGATCTTGTTTTGTCATTATTCCAAACAAAATGTTTTGATTTTGAGTAGCATGTAAGCATCACGGTCTCTCCTGGAGCCATTCTGGGGAGGACGGTTTCCAGCCTCCACGGCTTTGATTTCCCAGAGCTTTTCCAATATTTGTATCCCTTTCCTTCTAATTCTTCTACTTTAAATGGCCCCTTCCATGGGTTGAAGTATGTGCAATAATTTGAAATTCAGACCTAGTTGGGGATTTATGTCTGTACCTACCGTGTGTGATATGCAAGTGCCCTAACTTGCTGTGTTTTAACTGAGCAGTTTTTCTGTATAAGTACCATTTTGTTAAGGTTTCAGTTACTCCTAAGTGCAATTAGTTTTTGTCAAATTACAGCTGCAAGAATTAGCAGCTGCTGCTGAGAGGTCCCCTTGCACCTGAAGGCAGCAGCTGATGTGATCGTGTGAGAGGTGAGCCCTGTGCCATGAGGGCCACGTGCGTCGGCGTGGTGACCACGGGCACCCTCTGAGCTGCCCCGAGCCCGTCCGCGTCAGGGGATGCTCGACCGGCCTCCGCGGGAGGATGGAAGGCTCTGGATATCAAGGTGTGTGGAACAGCCTTCGAGTCAGATTGCTCCAGGGATCGGGTACCCTGGCTGAGCAAGGGCAGAGTTTCCCAGGGCGTTTTAATGCTTCATTTCTTTATAAAGGGTAGATCTATCAGGAGGAAAAATTTTAAATGGGTTCAATGCGAATGTTTTAAAAAGAAAGTGGAGCGAAAGACAGCTCAGTCTGAATGTTCTCAACCATTTTATGTGCAACATTTTTAAGCATTCCCTAAAGAATATTTTACTTAAGCAAAGACACATGTGCCATAGGAAATAATAGTGCTATCCTGTTGGTTAATACCTTTTTCTTCTTCTTTTTGTAGATTTGGACAGCAGGTAAAGCAAATCTTCCGTAATTAGTGATGAGGTTCTACCCTGTCCCTGGGCAGGGAGCCTGAGAGCGTTTCCTGGGCTGTGCTGGATGTGGCCGCAGCAGCTCCCGCGCGGGGCCGTGTGGGCAGAGGCTGCTGCGCTGCGGTGCTGCGCGCTCCTGCCACGGGCCTGGGCAGTGCAGGCGCAAAGCTGCGCTTGCCAGGATAACCTTAGCATGTGCAGGGCAGAGGAGAGAGTGTGATGGCAGCCTAGGAATTTTTATCCATTTTTTTGGACAGTTGTGTGTATTTTTCTACTGAAAATTGCTTTTGAGAATTGCAGAAAACAAAGAGGAAAAAAGGTGCTTTTTTCCATTAAAAAGTAAAAAGATTTTTAACTTCACTGGATTTTTTTTGCAGAACCTCACTGAAGGCATCGTGCTCCAGCAGAAAAGTGGGCACCATCTAAAGCGGCGTCAAGAATAATCTGTGCATGAGTGGTCAGTCCTTTCTGTACATATGAAAATGCCAGGGAGATCCTGACTGGATTTGCTTCTGCTTTATATAAGGGTGGGTGCAAAGTGTAAGGAAAAAGGCATCTAGAGCTTTAAAATAAGAGGAGACTCTGCTTAATATGTTAAATTTCAATTTCCTGTATCCTGTGCATCTAAGAACCAGAGTGAAATGGCTGCAGCAGAGAATCAGGAGCAAGATGAGAAGGATGCTTACATTTGTTTGGATTCTTTTGCCCTTGTTTTTTTTTCTACTTTAACTGAATAATATGCACTTTAGTGAAAGGAAGCAGATGTCTCTCGTTTGGTAAAGACTCATTATCCTTCAATTTAAGGTGTGAGAATTAAAAATAAAGATGTAAATGGCCTTCCAGAGCAGCGTTAAGGGAAGCTGGCCTTAAGAAGGTATATCCTAAGCTTGAAAAACCTCCCCTGAATCTCTTGGGCATTCTTTAATTTTCACTAAAGAGAAAAAGAAAAGAAAAACAAAAAAGGAAAGAAAATAAAATAAAAGGCAGTTTTCTCCTATGCAAAGCTAAGAATGCGTTTACAAACAAGTGGGCTTGGGTATGTGTGACTGTAGTGGGTTTTTTTGGTTTGGATTTTTCCAGCTTTGGGCTCCCAACATGAGGACCAGGGAGGCTGTTGGAACCGAGCGGCTGGCCCGGGGAGGCAGAACGTGTAGATGGGGCAGCTGCAGGTCTCTGCGCTGGAGCGAAGCGGGGCAGGTCCCCCTGCTCTGGCAGCGGGTGTGCAGCCGCCGCGGCGGGGACGTGCCTGTCCGTGCACAGAGGTGTCGGCAGGAGCCGCGTGGAGGCTGGCGCCGTGGCCAGTGGCTGCTGCTCTGCCCCCCGAAGAGCCGTTTCAGCCTTCCTGAGACTGAGCAAGTCTCCTGGTAAAATGGATGACTTCAGAGCACGGAATTAGCATGTGATGCCGCAGCCGGTTTTGAATTCCTGCTTTCATTCCTCTCTGGCTGAATGCTGAAAGCTACTCGCTCCGTGGTGGGTAGGGAGGGACGTCACAACCTGCCACCTCCGCAGCTCGTGCGTCTGCCAGCTTCTGCTCGGAGCTCTTGCCCGCTCCCCCTGCTTGGCACTCCCCTGCGCGTGTCCCTTTGCCAGGGACGCTCCAGAGCCGCTCTGGGCACGGATGTGCAGTCGCTATGAAATGCTGCTTCCTGTGAAGCCAGAGCGGTGCCGACAGCTGCCGCGGGCGACGTTCCGTGGAGCGCAGCTGAAGTCTCTGTCCAGCTTGTGTGTTCTGGCACTCGCGCGTTGCCTGAGCCTGCAGGGAACTGCAGGCTCCCCAAGGTCTCTTTCCCTCTGGCTTTGCCAGAGTATTTATGATCTCCAGGTTGAGGTTCATGTTGGCCGCAGTGACCTTTTGTAAATTAATCTTCCTTATTGCCTCATTATGTGCACTTGAAAAATATTTCAATTACAGCAGATTAGCATTTTATTAGTATGATACATACCCAGGATGTTTTCGGGCAGCTGCAAAAAAGAGATGGAATCTCAAAGCAAATGGGACAGAGGATAAAATCTCTTGGTTGGAAAAGTTATGCCTGAAGCTTCCTCTGTGTTACAGTCTCTGCAGAAGATGGCTTTGAACTAGTGCAGTGCAAAACAGAAATTGTCTGTCTTGTTGCTGCTCTAGACGAATGCTCAGTAAGTGCAGGAAACGATGCTGCATTTTGAAGTGCACTTGAAAGGCTGCCTGTGGGTGCAGTCAGCATTTCTGCAGCGTTGTTTCCCTAGGATGTTTGATAAAGGAAACCTCCCTGTCTCAAGGGGTTTAGTTTTACGAGGAAGCTGAGGTGCAGAGAGGCCCGTGGCAGCCTGCTCCGTAAGGGAGCTGCTCGCGGCAGCAGCAGCTGCAGGGTGGCTCCGAGCGCGGCTGGAGGCCGTGCGGCCCGAAGCTGCCGGGCCTCCGAGCAGAGCCACCGCGCAGCCTGCCTGGCCACGCGTTAGCACCGCAGGATGGGCTCCCGGGGAGCTGTCTCACCCGACTGGCTTGAGGTCAGGCAGAGAATTGGCATGACCTGCTGCTGAATCCGGGCTGGTATTCACCCAGTGACTTCTGCAGGTGTGAGGTACACATCGGGAATTAATGCCAGCCACATACAGTATTAGGTGAGCTGCTACTGCTCCAAACTGCAGCAGTACCGGACCGCAGAAGCTCACGTGTGGCGCCTTTGGTGGCGGGAGTCCTGCAAGGAGGATCCCTTGCAGCACCAGCAGAGCTGGGCTTGCAAGGCTCTTTCCAGTGGAGGTTCCCAAAGCTTAACCCAGCTGAGCACACACTGGGGTCTGCAAAGGTACTGGGATATCTGGAGCCTGGTCCTACTGGTGAGCGCACAGAGATGAGCTGGAGAGGCCAGGTGTTAGAGGGGGGCAGTTAGATGTGTGACATATGTGTGGGAAAAGCCTCAATCCTCCACGAAATAAGGCGACCAAAAGTCACTGCCATTGAAGTTAAGGAACCGGGCTTCTCCTCTGCTGCAGCCCTGGTTGCATTTGCTTTTTAGTATTTAGTATTTGTACCCCCCACCCCTTCTTTTTTGTTGTTGTTTTTGGTGTCAGAACTGTTACGGTGCTGAATCTTCTTTTCCCAACTTCTGTCTCTCAGCTCTACTGGCATCGGCTCATTCCTGTGTCCTCAGGAGCAAACCCTCCCCAGGATCCCTTTCACAGTTTAGTTCAGACGGGTTCTTTTCCTTCCCTCTCCTCTTCTCCAGTTTCACTCTTCGCACCTCCTTGCTCTTCCCCCCGCTTTTACCCACCTCCTCTTCCTCGCTTCACACACCAGCTGTGTTCACCTCCAATTTTATCGTGCAAGTTGGAAACGCGTGAAACTGCTTCCCTGGCGCTGTTGCTGTGTGCGTGTGTCCGCGTGCTCCTAGCTGCCTGGAGGGCCGGTGCTGGCAAACCCGGGAGTCTCCCTTTTGGGGCTGCGTGTCGGGGAGCAGCACTAGTGCGGCTGGGCGCAGGGGACGATGGCTCAGCACCTAGAGGTGGCTGCCGGGCCAGCTGTGAGCCCTGCGGGAAGGGCTGCTGCCCCGTTGCAGCTCGAGGCGGTGCAGCGCTCACCTCGTTCTGTGCTTGCTGCGGGATGGACTCCTTGGGGCCTGCGCGTCGGGGCGAGTCCTGTCCTGTGCTGCTCCTGCTCTGCTTCCATTTGACCATGTTTCATCTTGCAGCAATTAGCCTGGGAAAGATTATTTCCTGCCAGTTGTTTATTGATGATTTAATTAATAGTAGTAATTCAAATAACAGAAAAAAATGGAATGGCTGAAAGGCCAGACTGTTCTTATCACCATTTTATTACCTCTGTGAGAAGATGTTTGGCTGTGTAACAGGCTTCAGCAGTGATTAGAGAACAGGCTCCTGATGCAGGTAGGAGCATCCTGAGCGAGCCCCAGCCTCGCTGGAGCTTGTGGTGAGGTGCAGCAGGGAAGGACCTCGTGGCTCTGCGTGGTTTCCTCGAGCTGTTCCTCTGCACCAAAGGTTCTGCTGCTGCCTGGCCCTGCGGGACAGGGGAGCACCCTGTGCCACAGGCTTTGCTGCTGGCACTTGGCATGGCCCTGCCTGGGGACAGCCCGTCCCTTGCCCTGTCCCTGCTTTACTGCGTGCTTCTCTGCTTCCTCTTTGTTTCCTCTGTCTGTGCTTTTCCCACCATCTCCCTCTTCCTTTTTCTATTCCCAGTCTACTGCCTGCATAGACTCCAAATAATACAGCAAGGGCACAGTTTTGTTATAGCTTATTCCTGTTTTTTTTTTTTTTTTTAGTTCTTTGGTGCCTTGCATATAATAAACGGAAAGCGAACACCATACAGAAAAATAAGATTGTATGTCTGCCAGAACTAGCAAATAATTCATGAGCAAGGTAATACCCATGACAACTAATGTCTTGCATTTATTATGGATTCCCTATCAAGTAGATGGTCCCTGTTTTTCATAACAAGTTAACTTGAATTATAACTCTTTACTTTTGTTCATGTGCCAGCTTTTAGTTTGAGCTTCGCTTGCCCAGGATATTCAATAGTTTTCCAGTAGTTTTAGAAGTACTTTTAGAAAGTTTTCTGGTGGTGACTTCTCCAGGCTAGGATTATGCAAAGGACCTTTTCTGCTGCCTGGAAGGGGCTATTTACAGCAGCTGAGATATCAAGACAACGAGATAGGGTTTTAAATAAGATGTTTTATTTTGAGGAACAGGAATGGAAAATCCAATGAAAAAGTCTGCTTTTGTATTGGAAATCAGCTTGGAGGCTTTGCAGTCCTTTCTGCAGAATGTGTTCTGTCACAGTGTGACCAGTTTCTGAGGCTTTAACAGAAAACTCGGAGACAGACTGAGAAACAGAATAACAAATGTGAGTGCTGGGCAGCGTCCCCTGCAGCAACTGTATTTTTGGAGGCCTGTCATGGCAAGGCCAAATATTCTGCTTGATGAGTCTGTCTGTGTCAAACTGGTAGAAAGGAGGGGAATATATTTTTACTAAGGGGAAAATACCCAGGGAGGGAAGGTTGCAAACTGGGCAAAGACTAATTGGCAACTTACTGCACTTGGCCTGTACAACTCGGCTAATCTGTGCAGAAATTCAAAGCGAGAGTCTTTTCTTCTCCCCATCGGGCTTTCCCCGTCCTCGTGGTGCAGAGGGAGAGCACAGACAAGAGCTGTGCTTGGTGTGGGTTGGCTCCTGCTGTGATGAGGAGAGTTGCAAGCTGTGCTCCCCGTGCGCCTTTAATCCTTCCTGCGGCTCCACGGGAAACGAGAGCACTTTCTTTCCTAGCGCTTGGGATATTGCAGGAGAGGATAATTACTCCTCTCCTCGTGATCTCCAGCGTAGCAGGAAAGCTCCCCCTCAACATCCTGCCCTCTGAATAATACCTAGCTGAGGTGATTTCCACAAACATTCATTGATTTCAGATTTAGGAAGAGTGCCAAAGGAGGGAGCTTTAGACCCCTTGTTGTGCTGGGGCTGGTTTTGTGCTGTCATCTCCCTGCCAGGCTGCCGCTGCAGCAGCGTTAAGTGCCTTAAATCCCAGCCTGTCTCCTTGGGATGCAGACCTGCGTGAGAAATCTGCTCAGGGCTGTCACTTGGTTTATCTAGATAACCAGCAGTGATGTTTTGAAGCCTGCCTTACTGGATTTTCTTTGTCTCATGCTGTCTTTTCTTTGGAGTCTGATAAATGTGTATAATAAGGCAAATATTTTAGGCATGTTTGAAAGCCAGGGAGATTGTTCTTGGGCAATAAAAGTGCATGGTAGTATTGTGTACATAGGAGGGCAATGCAGCTGGGGATGCCATTCCAGGCAGTTTTGGGGAAGGGCTGGGTAAAAATGCTTTGTGGATAGAGATAAGAGAAAATCATTCCTTCCCTAAAAACTTGGCTGGATTAATTTCTGTGCTTCCCATGTCCCAGTTGAAGTCTAAGGGCATGCCTACATCAGGAGGTAGGGAGCCAGCCTTTATGAGCTGCAGAGCCACCTGCAAGCTACGTTATTTGTAATCACCCTGGATCCGGGAGTGTGCGTGCGCGTGCCGCCGCACGGCTCCCCTGCACGCCGCCGTTATTCCTGCCAGCTGGAGCGGCGCTTCCGAGTTGTCATTAGGCTACGCGTTTTATCCGTGATAAAATTCCACTGAGGGCAATGAAGAGATGAGTCTGGATTTCTGGAAATGTATTTTCTGTCTAGCCTGCCCGTATTAATTTCTTCCCCCTGCCTTTGACCATGACCTCACTCAAAAACAGCATGGTTAAGCCAGGAGTGTTCTGGGACACTGAAAAAGTTGTTTTGTGGGTGTTTTTTTCCCCACATTGTCTAAGTACTAAGCCAAATTATTTGGATAAGATAACTGAGAGGAAGAAAGTCTATTTCTAGAAGGTGTTTTCTCCCTACACCCCTGACTTTTATGCACTCTTTTGCTCTTAACTGGAATCAGCATGTTTAGCACATCTAAGCTTTTTAATCTATTCCAATTACAAAGATTTGAAGTAGTATCCAAAAAAGTGCTGATCCCGTCAGGGTGGCGCTTGCGCACTCAGCACTTTGTCACGGCTCTGCCTGCCAGCACCTTGTGTGCTCTTCATCTCTCCTCTATATCCCAAGGCCTGGCTGGAGGAGAAGCCCAGCAGGCTGGTGCCCATAGATGAACCACACAGGAGCCCTGGCTCTTTTTGCACATGGGTCATTCTTTTTCCTCCTCTTTTTTTTTCCTAACAAAACTGTGGGTGCAGTTGGGGCAATTGCTTTGGAGCAATTGCTTTCCCCATGTTTCTCTGTGTGTGAGTTTTTATTTTTTATTTTTTAAGTCCCATTCTTCTGCTTAATTTTCACTTCTAGCTGGACAAACCCTCAGCATGAGCTGATTGACAAAATATTTGTTAGACTGACTGAAATAGAGATGCTGCATTTCCCCTGGTCCTGGCCATATTTAAGAAGAGATGGGGCAAAACGAGAGATCTAAATGTGTTTTGATGCTCCAGGACATTCTCACCTTTGCAAAAAGGATTTTACTGTAGATGTCCAGTGCTGGTTCGAACATATTTTACAGGGCAGGAGGGAGTATCTGGGGCAGTCTCTCCTGTTTATCTTTCTAACATATCCATAGAATTCCAGAGAACTGTACTTGGTGATTTGGTTTTAAGAGGGAAAAATTATTAGCGAGTCATAAATGTTTCCGAGTTCGGGGTTAGCTTTGCTGGCACGATTAGCTCCTCTCCGCCTCTCCTGCCTTTGCTGCGAGCTCTGGCGTGGCTGGAGGCGCTGGCAGAGGCCGGAGCCGCGCGGGGCCGTGCGCGCGGTGCGTCCCGCGGGGCTGGCGCTTTGACCCCTCGAGACGCTGGCGGCTGCGGTGGGGATGGCGCTTTGCTGCTCGCTGGCGCCGGGGCTGTTGCCCCTCCGCTTTGTTTCACAGCTGCGGGGCGAGTGCAGGCTCAGCAGCAGCTCTGTGAAGGGGCAGACAGAATAGGGTAGGAAAAGCTCGGTGGGGTTTTCTTTTCTTTGCCCTAAAGGCATGGCCAAAAATCTCCCCAGAACATCACCCCTCTGCAGTCCGTCCCGCGCGCATGTGTGTGCGCAGGCATCGGCAGCCCTGGTGCACAAACAAAAGGAGCAAAAATCAATATGTGCCGCTGACATTAGGTGGATAATGGTGGGTTGGACCTTTGGTGCTAGGGTCAGTTCTCTAGTGCATAGTGAGCAGAGCTGTTCTTAGTGCTTTGGAGCAGTAAAAAATGATTAATAATTAAATACCTACGCCTTTTCTGTTTTACCTTTCTTGAAAGGCATGCTCTTACAGATCCTGCTATCCCAGAGGCCTTTAAGAAGATGGATGCAGTGAGTGTTATTGTGACCTTTGCTTAAATTTAGTTTCTTTTACCCCTTCCTGTCCCAGCATGGCTGGTACAACTCAACTGTCAGACTGTCCTTGTAAGAGCTGAGATGCAGGAATTGACACCACGAAAGTAATAACAATCGGACTGGAAAGCTTATGTTTGTGTAGCAAATGCAGAATCAAAGCAAAGGGGCTTTGAAAATGTGTTTCCGTGTTTTGGGACTCCAGTCTTGCTCTGATAATAGAATTATTCAAAAAATCAGGTTGTGCTTTTGGGATGCCTGGGACTTCCAGAGCGCTGGTTGCTGAGTTGCTGAATGATGGAAACAGTGAAGCTTCCTCACCTTGCAAACCCATTTAGCTGGTAGGAGACTGCCCTGTATTTCAGGATTTAAATGCACAACATGAAAGGGTCCTGCTCCCTGGGTGCCAGCCTGTAGATAAACCAGCGCAGGCCACATAATACCCATCAATATAAAACAGTTTAACAAAATAAGTCTGTTCACAGGCGACAGGTACTTTTTGCCTATAGTAGCAGTATGCAGCAGGCATTCCCCCATGATAGACGTGACTCTCCCTGTAGCATGGGTCTATGTGAAAGTCCCAGGAACAGCAAACTAAGGTTGAGTTTTCTTATTTACTTGTTCCTCTTCAACCCTTTGTGTTCTGATGGGCTCGGAGGGGCTCTCGCGTCCCTGGCCCGGCGTTAGTCCCAGCTCAGGGCACCGCTGTCCTCCGGATGCAGCAAGCGGAGCAAGCGCTGCTGCCCTGGCACGTGGTGGCAGGAGCGAGGTCAGCGGGGCCCTTGGGCTGAGTTTTACCTTCATTCATCGTAACCAGCCCCAGGCTGTAGGCAGGAAACGTGGCTAGACACGGATAAGAGCAACCGTGTGGAGCAACCAGGGGCTCCCGAGGCGAATGCCCAGTGTCCGCAGCTGCTGATACATAAGTTCCTTAGAGAAAAGTGCAGGAAACAGGAGCACTTGAAAGCGGGTGTGTTAGAGATCTCTGCAGGGGCAAACTCGTGTCTCTTCCTTGGTGATAATTCCAGTCATTCAAGCTGCCTTTTTGCTACATCCAAATATCGAGCTAATGTTTTCACAGACCCACTCATGATGACTCTAGCATTAGTTTTTTTTGAGGAATAGTAACTAATTTAGTCTATTGCTGTGTATATACATAATCAGCCTTGTTTTACCCTTGTGAGTGCTCTTTGGTTTTAAAAACACTGAATTTGAATGCCCAGTCATGCAGTGTTGAGTGAACTCTCTGAAGCTCTTTGCGGTTAGATTTAGTTTCAACTTCTAAAATAATTTTGTACATTTACCAAACCAATCAAGCAAGCTCCCTCCTCCAGTTGCTCAGTCGTGTGACTGCAAGGCAGTGTAGCTCTGCCAGCTTTGGACATAAATGCAGACGTTCCTGCTGATTTTTATTCCGCTCAGTGATGCCATGGCTTTATTGAAGGTCTCTTTTCTCCCTCTTTTTTTTTTTTTTTTCCCCTTTTTGGATCCATGACTTTACTTCAGCATTGAACCACAGCTATCTAATCTAAATATTGTGTCAGGTTGTAGCAGCAAGTAGGGAAGTGGTAATAGCTGCCCTGTAGTTATTTCTGGTGCTAAAATCCATCCCCAGAAATGGTGCTGGGAGAACAACCACCAATGAGTCTCTTAGGGTGAACTCAGTATCTGAAGTAGTTTTAAATCCTGTATGAAAAGTATAAAAGAGGCTTGATTAAATCATAAAGCAAGCAAAGTCTCCTTTTTCTAATGATACCATAAAACACCAGAGTAATAAAGCATTAATACCAACTTGCTGATGGACGGTCACCTCTAGATGGTTTCAGTATGTACAGAAGTTGCATGAAAAAGGGGAATGAATTTCTTTAGAGGGAGCTGGGCTCTTCACAGGAGAAAGTCACAGGTTGAAAAGCAGGATGTTGTGGCCGTAGCAGGGCCAGGAGGGGTGGTTGGCAGCAGCGAGTCCGTCCGTGTCCGCTCGACGCGGGGCCCGAGCCGTGGCCCAGGCTGTGGGGCCGGTGCTCTAACGTGCCGGCTCAGCTCTGTCCTTTCCAAGTCAGTGGCCCTTTAATAGGAGTTCTCAGTGTCTCCTTTCCAGCATGTCCCCAGGGAAAACAAGCTGAGGGAAACAGAAGAGAACCTGACAGCTTGAATTCACCCTTAGGTACCGATTGTATTTGTGGATTTCCACGTCACGCACAGAAGTGCTGTGGAGCGACTCAATTCTCCCTCACGAAGTTAACGTGCTGCATGGCCGGGGCTGCCTGTGCAAAGCGCTCCCAGGGAGCGCTGAAGGACACGGAGCAGCGCGCTCTGTTTTCCCCTGCTCTTTGCCTTTTGAAGCAGGGCTTGGGTTTTGCCTCCCGGCTCTGGAGCCAACCCAAGTCACTGCCCGCCCAGTGGCTGTCTGAGCCGTTCAAGACAACGTGTTTTTTCTGGCTGCTTCACAGCTGGTGCCTTTCCGGATGAGGGCAGAGGATGGTGGTGACCTGGTGAGACCTCAGTAAAGCTCCTGCGTGAGGACCTTGCGCAAACCATGCGCCTGCTTGTACGGGGCAGCGAGTGCTGCAGCCTGCTGGGGGAGGAAGCCGTGATTTAGGAGTCAGCGTAAGCAAGGACATTATCCCTGTGACGTGACATGGGCTACAGTTTATTGTCATGGCTAAGTCGCAACCATCTCGTGGCAGCTTGCCCTGGGCTGTGGCAGTGAATTCCCACAAGCACTAAAGTGGTTGCATCCCGCTCCGCTGCTCCTGGGTGCCCTTGGCCTGCGGCATCGCTGCGAGCGGGAACCGCCGGGGCAGCACAGAGGTGGCGGTAGGAGCGGGCTGGGGATCGACCCCCTTTTCCTGCCCTACCATAGAAAAGAGTGGAAGGTTGTCAGCTGGCTGTAGTTGAGACTATTTAATTCTTGCAGTCTATTGTAGAAGTTGGTGCCTGAGCATTTACCCTGGCATCAGGCACTCTGCTTTATAGGGCTGTTCCACACAGGATTAAAACCACGGGTTTTCTGATCAGTGATGCTCTAACTTTGCCTGTAAAGACTAACGAGATGGTTTATTAGCTTATTATGTTTGTACTTTAGTCACTCTCTTTTTTTTCTATTTTCTTGTCCGTGAAAATGGAAAAATGATGGTGCCAAAAAGTAGCAGAACCCCCTCATTTTTATGTATGTGGTAAGAAGCAGCGAGAAATGGAGTCTTGTTGTTTTCTGCATTATTATTGCTCCGAATATTGGTCATTTGCCTTGTAGCTTTTCATGCAACTAGTTGCATATTAGTCTGTGTGATTTGGCTGTGATTCCTTTGTATATCCTTTAAAGGACACATATATTTATATATACCTATACATATATATGTACACAGATAAATAGAATTGAACAAAATGGAAACTTCCTCAGGATAGTCTGACATGTTTGATAGGAATAGTGGTAACTTTTAACAAGAGCAAATACAGGGTTTTGGGGTATGCTTGGAAGATGTTGGTTTTGTGAGGAAGGCCTGCCTTTCAAGTCTCCCCCCATAATGTAGGATTTGTTTGCAGTTGCCCTGGCCCTGTTGTTTTTTCATTTGTTTTGTTGCTGTTGTTTTCTCTGGGGGCTGTTGCTGCTGTTCCGCGAGCAGATCCCCGGGAGCCACGTGGAGGTGGCCGCGCTCGGCCTGGCACCGTCCGCAGCGTCGGCGGGGACGAGGGCTCCCACCGCAGCCCCGAGCCGCGAGGCGACGGCGGGGGCGCTCTGCAGTCCTGCCCCCAGCCCGCTCGGCCCTCGGCAGGCAGCATCTCCCTGGGTCCCTGTCGCGGGGAAATCCCAGGGCACCTTCCTCCCTCCTGAACGTAACGGGGCTCGTGTTAGCTCCGTATCTGCTCTCCTGGCAGGTTCAGCACTTGCCTTCAATTTACTGTCTCGAGCGCTGCAGTCCTGATGAGGCTCTGCAACAAGCATGGGCAGATTATGCTCCGAGCGTTTCTAATGGCATTTTCGTGCTTGTGCTTACGGCTCTTGGCTGCTAATCAACATGCAGAGATGCTCTAACATTTAAATAGCTCCAGCAAGCTTCACCAGAACAACTCGCTTGAAGCAAATAGCAGCATTAAAGCTTCAGTTCACCGAAGCTGCAGGATTTCAAGTGCTCATCTGGCTTTCACACGAACCCTTCAGACCTGAAGCTGCACCAGCTCCTAAGGTGCAAATGCTGGCGTGATCCTGGGGAGGGGAAAGCATCCACAAGGTCCAGCAGCAGAGCTAGTGTTTAATATTTCTCTCCCTGAGAGTTTCTTTCCTTAAGCAGAGAAACTTCCACTTGCAAAACTGCCCCTCTTTGCGCACATGTCAGCTTGTGCCTTACCAACTGTGAACATTGCAACCACGGCTCTGAATTAGGATCTTCCCCCCAGGATGTTCCTAAGCTGGTCTGTTTTTAGGATGGATTTGCCTTCAGCAAATCTGTAGCCTAAGTTTGCCAAGTGTAAAATGGGGCAGGTTTCACATGAGAGTGCTTTGAGGCACTAGTGCTTTTCAAAAATTGCCTGATAAAAAGAGTTCTGGAAAAATAAAGTTTCCATTTTATCAGTTCAAATCCTCGGGACCAGTCTTGAAGAGATAGCAGAATGATATATAGGAACTTGTTGTTTGCCCTCTTCAGTTTTATTTATTTCTTTTTCTGTTTTGCAGTTAAGCACAGGACGTGCACATGTGGTGGCATTTAGCTAGTCCGTGTCCTTTGACATGAAGATCTAGCCCATCCGGACGAGGGGCCCTGGGTGCCCTGCGGCCTTCGGGGTGGTAGGTGCCCTGGGCACAGTGAAATTCCTTCTTCCTTCCATGGATTTAGCCAGAGCCGTTCTCTAAAACCATTGCGCTACCAGGAGATCAACGCTGGAAATTAATATACTGTCGGGCTGAGCTCTGCCCTGTTCTGCAACGCTGTGCTAGGTTTCCCCGTTCCTCTCTTTCCTAACCAATGCAGACAATGTTTTTTAGCAGGATCTCTGTACCAGACTGCACTTTTTTTGCCCCTCCACCTAATGAACCTCTTTCCTTCACCCTGAGTTGTTCACAACACAGACCCTGATGAGATCCCCATGATGAGCACGCGGGTCTGATGTGAGCGTGACTGCGAACGTGAATCCGGTGCTAAGAGAGGGTTTGAGAAAAACGGTCATTGTTCCCCAGGACAAAGAATGTCCTGAGAAGAACAGCCCCTCTCTCCATCAGCTTCTCATAGATCTGCCCTAAAAACACTGTAAGTGGCTGAGGACTGAGTATGTCTCGATGGATGCTGACATTTCTGAAGCCTGCCCGCAGTGCACACTTGCTCTCAGTGTGGTTGCTCACTCAGGGCTTTGGCAGAGCGTGGCCTGCGGGTCGTGGTGCCGCAGCCGTGGGGCCTGACGCACACATGCTGAAAGTCCCCACCACAAGGTCCTGCTTCCTCATTCTTCCTTGCAGTATCTTAGTAATATATTCAGTTTTCTTATATTTGTCAAAGCACAGTGTCCCCAGATGGCTGCCTGAAAATGGTAAATAATTCATTAAATAAGAAAACACGGAAGCAGAAGGGAGTCACCTCTCGATAGCCTGAGCCTGAAAGCACGAGCCCCTGGACAGGACTGTTCCTCATCACCCTATGTATCCTCACAGCAGCACTTTGGTGCCAGCAAGAGCCGGGTCCCACCGCGTTATCCTCGAGCTTTGGCTTTGGCACGTTGGCTCTGGGCTGGCAGTGCCGTTGCCGCGCGCGGCCCCTGCGCAGGGAAGGGAGAGGCACAAAAGTGCCGGCAGGTCCCCTTGGTGAAGCCGGCATCAGTCCTGCTATCACAGTCGATTTACCAGGCGCTGGCAGAGGGTGATGCAGTGCCGGAGAGGAGGATCTTCCTCCTCTTTGGCCTTTGGAATCGAGATGCCCCTCTGCTGGAGTGTGGAGCCTCAGACAGAGCAGCTGCCGCTTTCGGGGGCCCTGGCACCACAAGCAACGGGATATTAGCACACTGGTGGACTCCAAGGAAAAATTAATTTATGGCTGTGATATTCTTATTTCAATTTGGGACTGATTTGAGAGTGTTTTCTCTCAGTATAATTGTTGTGCAAGGCATTATTTGAGGAAGGAGGCAGATGAGACCTGTTGGGCAGTGGACAGTGACTGAGAGAGGAGGAGTGTGGTAGCGCCGGGACGCGCGCGGGCAGGGGAGCCGTAAGGACAGACCCTGCAGGCAGCATCAGGCCATAAAGCAGAGTATAGAAAATTGCAGGTGCTGGTGGAGAGGGCTGAGCCTTCGTGCTTCTTGTTGCCTTTGGAAAACCCTCATGGGCGTCAGGGTCCAGTTGTGCCCAGGTGCTGTTATGTCCCGAGAGCCCCGTTTGTGCCCTCAGTCTGTGCCTGCTGCGGTGCTGCTGGCACCCCACGGCCAGGCCTTTTGTTTTTCTTTTCTGCTTATTGCAAACTGTTTAACTCTTTGAATGTGAAGCTCTGTCCCTTCATATTAGGATTTTGAGCCCTTGCAAATGTTCTATAACATGATGTGCTTCCTTCGTTTGAGCTTCCAATTTATATGTTAATCTAATGTATTGGCATAATTAACAACAGTCATCGGTTTGTCTTCCCAGGGAGTGTCTCCTCTGTAAGTGGCAATTGTTTATGCAGAAGCTTCGTCCTGGTGTTATGAGAAAAGGAAAAATAAGACAGAAAACAAATATGTGTATGCACACACATACAGCTTTGTGAGTTTGCGTGTGTGTGTATATATATGTACATGGAAAACAGCTGGAGAAACTGATGGGTGTAAAAGCTGCTTCTAGGGGGCATCCCATGCACAGCTGGTCCTCTCAGGCTGCTGTATTTGCATGCTGCAAATAGGTGCATGTTTGAAAGATACAGAAAAACAGGAGCTGATGTATATTAAAAGAGCAGTGTATGAGAATTCTCTTTGTATAAGAAATAAAGTTCATTAAAACATTTATTTTCATTCAGACAACTGATTTTTCTGGTGAACATTATCTGTAATATCTTGGAGAATCAGTTTTGCTGTTTGACTTTAGGGTCCTTAGAAATTTTAGAACTAGTAGACTTTAGCCTCTTGTAGCTGCATTTTAATCACAACTAGGAGAGGAAAGTGAGTTTTTGGGGTTTCTCTTTTTTTAAACTTTTCATGAATTACAAAAGAAAATGAGAAGGAAAAAAATACCCTTCTGCACTTGCAGAAGGGGCTGCAGTTGCGCAGAGGTTTGTGCTGAGCTTCTGAGCTCCTGTGCTCGGCCAGCAGCTTCCCTCATTGCCCTCGTAGTGAATATGTGCTGCTTATGCCTGTGTTATACGTTTAATTCAAACCTTGTAAGGAAGGTGTAGCACTATGAGACCTTGGTGTTCACCGGTGTTTGATGTTGGGCTTTTCAACTTGTGCCCCTTCCAAAAATCACAAAAATCCAACCTTTGTGTTTATCCTGCAGTAATATCACTAACATCTTGACAGCATCCTTTCTTTGAATTCCAGCATGCTTAGAAAAATACCACAATTAATCTATCTTGATAACACCTGAAAGAGGAAAGCTGAAAGTTTATAACGACAAACTTATAGAAGTGCAATGTGGAGATCTGCATAAGTGCAACTCTTGCAGAATTTTAAGTTTGTTTTTTTTTTTACTTGAAATTACGTCTGCTTATTGTTGAATTTTCTCTTTTCTGGTGGTGATCAGTTTGCAGATGGACTTGACGATCTTGGAGGTCTTTTCCAACCATAATGATTCTACAGCATTTTTTCCCTTGCAAAGGTTTTAGGCCAACGCTTCTGGTGGAGGTAAGCATTGATGCTGGCAGAAATTTATCAAATAGAAAACTTGTTCAGGGTAGTAAACGTCCACGGGTGACCATTTGAGTGGCGCTGTTATATGTGCTATGGCACAGTCTCAGGAATGAATTAAAGTTGGGCCAGTTGTGCTGTGCATTTCTGTGCATGCTACAACATAATCCATATTGCACAGAGCACCAGCTCACTGCGTTGTATCCTCTTTTAATGATTAAAAACAATCGTGATATTCTGTCTGATAGCACTGAGTGAGGAAAAAGCAAGTGAGCCTCCCTTTAATACCTTTATTCATCAGTTATAAATGAGATATCCCTTTCTGCAGATTAAGTATTGCAGTTGTGTGACACGGGGTGCATGTGTGACCCGTGGACAAACCAGACTCTGACAGAAGGCTCCAGACCTGCTCGATTGCTTCCAAGGCAGACTTGCAGCTCCATCAACATCCACAGATTTATAGGATGGGCCGAGGTGCATCTGGTTCTTGTCTTTCCAAAACCAGAAGCAATTAGTGTCGCAATACAAACACTAACTGGTTTTCACTTCCAACAAAGCATACTTTAAAAACATGGAAAATGGAAGAGAGAAGTAGCAAAATGGTTGAAATCAAAGGCTTTATGTAACGTGCACCAAGAGTTGCCTGCTTGTGTAGAACTCTGGAGAAGCTCTGCACTTCTTTGGTTCAGACCACTCACATTTTCATTCCTCTTCTAATCCAGAAAACATCTGTTTTTCACCAATAAAGCATAGCAAGGAGGCAAGAGAAGGGTCTGCTGAAGCAAGTACTTTATGTAGTCAAGGGCTCAATTATGCATCAGTGGATTCAATTTATAGAGCAGAGAGCATCAGTCTTGGACTAAGTCAGTCTCCCCCACAGAGCACTACAGCACGCGCTGACAGGATGAATTAAACAGAGTGCTAGCCAGAAGTCCCTGCTTCCAAAAGGTAATTTGATTCAGTCCTGCAGAAATTAGACTCCTGAAGCGGGATATGAACATTTTGTTTGGAATAGCTCAGAAACTGTAGGAAAAAAGAGCAAGTTTATTACTGGCAGGGCAATTCTTGGGTAAAAACTCCTGTTTTGATCTAGGCACAGAAGTCTTCAGGAATAATTGAGTAGACACTGCTACGCTAATACCTAACGCCTTAGGTTCTCTGCAGACTGTGTGCATCTCAGACTGTGACTATGACAAATTTTTCCTAGCTATGTTCTTATGTAAGTGAACAGTGTGTGTGAGGTCTCGGATAATGCGGATGCTATAAAATGTGTAGAAGATTTCAGAGCACCAAATCCCATCTTTCTGTGTTTATGCTGGTTACACGATCAAGAAAATACCTTTTGTGATGAAGTGAGGGTGTCTCCCTATGTGCCTGGATACACTGTTTTAACATGCAGAAGCTGTCATGTGAGAGTAGGAGAAAAGGTTAGGGATTCAGAATGAGGCTGCTTACGTTACTGTTTGTTTTGCCTGGCATTAAAAGCTTTTAGATGGTGTGGTCTGGCCACGTGCCACCTGAGCAAGTTGATAGATCTTGTACTTTGTTGTTACAGACAACCAGACTGTGGTTCTTGGGTGCTCCCATGCTTCTGCACTGCTCAGCTTTGCTGCTTATTCCTAATGGAAGAAGAAATTTCTTTTCGAATCCCAAGACAGATTGTGCTTTTCTATTTGGGAAAGGTTTTGTGGAAGCAGGATGTATTATGCAGCCAGAACTCGGGGATTTTTACTCCCAGCGTGTGCTGCAGAGGCTCATGGAGTTATCATCAAGCTGTCTTGAGCCCATCAGCTCAACAGAGGCCTTGAAGCCGTCTTAGGCCCTCTTGGATGATGGTTTCCTGTCAGTAGAAGGGAGGCAACGTGCGTTTCTCTCTAGTGCTCTGCTGGGAAAGCAGCTTTCGGTTCCTATGAGCTGACGTGGAAGGGGAGCTCTGCTCTGCGGCCTGCGCCAGCTTCGCACGCCGCCACAGAAAAGCCTTGGAGGTTTTTGGGGTCTTTCCCAAATACTCTGCCTCTTCCTTCTCTTTCCCCCAACAAGGAGCTCTCCAAGATTGGGGGCCCTGCAGAAAGCGCCCTGGGATCCTGACCTGACCTGACCTGTCGCCCTCCCGTGCTCTGCAGTGACGTTGGCTGCAGGGACGTGCAGTGAGTTAGGCAGATATTTTTCACGTGGTTGTTGGCAAGGGCCTCAGGCTGCCGTGGCTCCCTCCGTTGACACTTTCACTTGCATTTCCAATTTTCCGTACATGACGGCACGATCTATCACAGGCAGCCTTTCCACTGGCCATTAATTCCTGTTGACGGGCTGATTGACTGGGCTCCTGTGCCGCCTCGCTTTGTACATTAACAGGAAGAGCAAAAATGCAGGGACCTGATTACGTGGTGACTTAGAGGAATAAAGACAAAAGGGGAAAAAAAAAAAAAAAAAAGGAAAGTCAGAGAGGTGATAGGCAATTTGTCAGGATTCACGCAGTGAGTGCGTTCACCTCCTCTGAGTTATCTAGAAGTGCATTTGACTGATGGCAACATTAATGGACCAGCTGTCATTTTGACTGACAAGCCTGCTCCGAAGTCTGATGAAGCCGCCGTAGATGAACTGCAGGAGCAGGGCCAGGGCTGGCTCGGGGCTGCGCTCAGGCTGCAGTGCCGCAAGCTGGAGGCCACGTGGAGAGGTGCCAGGGCCAGACGTGCGGAGCAGGACACAGGCAGCGTCCCCGGGGCCTGGCCGCGGGTGCTCGGCCTGCTCTGCCTGCTCTTAGCTTCACTTCTGCATGCTCATCCCTAATGTTTTGGTTGTCTCAGTATCTCAGCAGATCTCAGTCAGTATTTCTGCTTTCTCTCTAGAGGCCCCTTCCAACCTTAACCAGTCTGTGATTCTGTGGTTCTGCTGCTTTGTGCACTGTAGTTCATCATCAAGGCAAGGATCTCTTGAGAGTCGTCGTAACTGCTGAACACCTGGTCTTAGTTTGTTTTTCCTCACTCGGGTCTAATGTAGTTTGATTGAGGCGCTTGAGGGCCCAGTATTGCCTGAAAGCAGCGTGGCTGTGGGGCCGTGAACCACATCGAGCACCTCCCCGCGGGCTGCGTTTGCGGCTCTTCCCTCTGTGCCAGCTGTGCAGCTTGTCAGGCCGCTCTGCCTTGGCTCCCCCCTGCATCGTTTTCTCCCAGGTTTGTAAGTTAAAGGCAACGAAGTGAGAAAAACCTCAGTGCAGGAGTGCTGCTACAGCAGCGAGCTGTCAGCTCTCGCAGGATCCCTCCTCTCTGCGTTTCGGAAGAGCTGGAAAAGGATGGATTTAGAAAAAAGGTGTCAGATATGGAAAAGTGAGAGAGTTAAACATAGATGCTGAAACTGAAACCTCATTAATATTTTTATTAGGGAAAAGAGGCTACATGCAAAAGGTAATGTAGTTTCAGGACAAAATTATCTTTAAATGATTTCCTTTTACACTGGAAGAAAGGAGTATGATTCTAGTCTCACAAAGAGAACAAGTAAGATGAAAGAAAAGCCAAATCTCAGCAAGGCAGGTAGTGTGCATTTGTGCTCTGCAGATATCGGCATTGAGCTGGAGGGGTTTTAAAGCTGCCGTTCAAACACAAAAGGGCTATCACAGCTCTGCAGGTTTCCAGCCCAGGCTTTGGGGGTGACACATTCCCTTTGCACACAGCTGCGTTTGGCACGGGGCTGTGGAAGGAACAGAGACCCCCAGACAAGGGGGCTGAACAGGGGGCTGCTCCTGCGGCCGTGCTGCAGCGGTGCCGGCGGGGCGCAGCGCGGGGGGCTGCAGCGGGGCCGGCGCCGCTGCGCACGGCTGGCCGCAGGGCACCGCTGCGGCTTGCATGCTGCAAAGCGCCTTGGCTTTAAACAGCGTTTTTTCCACTGCTCTTTATGTAATTTGATATTAAACTTACCCTCTTTTGAAGGAGTAATTTAATTGCCAAAACAGGCTGTCTGAGAGCCATCTTCCACAGCAGCCAGAAACAAAGACATATTAAGAAAAAATGGCTAAAGAGAGGCATGTATTTAGCCACTGCATCTAACCACTGCACCAGTCTTGAAATGGGTTACGTCTTAAATTTCTGAACCATTTCTGGCTCCAGAAGCTGGCTGGGTTTTTATTTGGTGCCCTGGATTTCTGTGTGTCTGGACTCTCTTAATCCAGAAGCAATATGAATAAATGTTTTTTTAAATAACGAGAAAAAAAGGGGCAGTTCTTTGCCTGCCCTCTAGTTCTATAGGAGGGCAAAACCGCTCAAAATCCAGTGCAGTGGCCTGACTACATATGTATTTTGCATATAGCTGATTGTGTTATGTCTGGATATGCAAGGCTTGCAAATTTGCTGTCTGGAGAGCTTCAGCTAATGCTCTAATCCAACAGCATTTTGTGATTTTCTTTTTGTCTTGCTGGCCTCCTAAACTGTATGTTTACAGCATAAGCAGATTTTAAGAGGGTCTTTATATACTGCTTATAAAATATCTCCAGGGACTGATAGGAAAATAGTTTGCCTTTCAAATGGAGGTAGCCTCTACCAAGATAAAGTTTAATTGCTTTCAGAGCTGTCAGAGTGATTTCGCGGTGCCTGATGGACGGGGGTGGGTTGTGTTCAGGTTGCTCCCTGGCCGCATGCCTGTGCTTTCTGTTTGTCCACAGGCTGCTCGGAGCGTCTCTGAAATGGAAAGAGCACAGTCCTGAAAAGTCTATTTGTTTTTTTTTTTTTTTTCTGTCAGGAAAAAAAAAATGTCCTAGACAGATCTCTTTCCTCTGTCAAATATTGGAATTTTCCAAGAGCAGTAAAAACTCTCTGCTCTCTTAGAAGTCTAGCACGAGTGAAAAATCTCAGTCAAAAAGAAACGCAGAGCAAAGGGAGGTTTCTGGTGGTGCCGATAGCACCTCACGGGCTTTTGAGCACTTGCTCATAGGCTCCTGAGCCGCGTTAGCAGCCATCTGCTGTGCAGAGCAGCTCTTGGGTCCTGAGCACTAATGCAGCTGTCGCAAAACCTGCATCCTGAGGGGCCTAGCTGAGCTGGGGGAGCTTGAGGGGCTCTGCTCGGTCGAGGAGAGCCAAGGAAGCCTCCCTAGTGCGTGTGGAAAAGGAGCTTTTGGAGGCCAAGGCAGCCAGGCCGGGAGGGCCTGCAGCGGCTCCCGGCAGCCAGTGCTCCAGGCTTCCCAGGCTGCGCTGGGAGCAGCCCGTCAGGTGGAAACGGCGCCTCAGGGACTCGCCGCGCGGCCCCTCTCCCGCCGGCATCGCCCAGGCCCGGCGCAGAGCCGCTGCCGGCAGCCCCGGTTCTGCGGTGGCTTCCCCACCGCTGGCAGCGTTGCAGCGGCCGCTCCTGTTCTCGGTACGGCCCTCTGGGCACTGCTGTCTCGGCTCCAGCAGCGCTTTCCTGGATGCTGCGGCGCTGTGTTCCTCCGGGCACGGCGAGAGCAGGAGGCTGCCCGGAGCTGCTTCTCCTTCAGCCAGCCTGGGAGTAGCGGCTTCTCACGGGAGAGGGGCAGGGGCACTAAAGGGGTTTTGGCCGCGCGGTGGCAAAGCTGCAGAAGGAGACAGTGGGATTTCTGAGCACTCTGGAACAGAGAGCAGCTGGATGCTGCTCTCCTGGGAAGTAAAACCAGCTGCTGCTACGTGTGTGTCACGGGGGGAGGGCCGCGCGGGGGAACCATCTGCATTTCTTTGTGTTCGCTCTTTTAACCGTGTCAGGGTTTGCAATCCCGGTACTTCTGGAGGCTGAAGCATCAACAGCCCCTCTCCCCACTGCAGCTCAGTTTAGCAGGGCCTTCTTTCAGGAGAGGTGTTTTTGTTGTATTTTCTGTTTTGCTGTTTTCACTGAAAACTGTGCGAGTATGACGCGATGGTTTGTGCTTATCTGGAGTGAGACGTTGATTCAGTTTAAAAATCATGTTAAATTGCACATGGAATAATGCCCCCAAATTCAGATTTTAGAGACTTTAGAGAGGCCCCCCTTTTGGGGCCTCCCTTGCTCCTCCTTTTCACCTGAATGCCAGCACTGCCAATGTCCTCACTCCTGCCAAAGGCATCAAAATGTGCCCATCAAAATGGCACTTACACCATTTCCATGCTGGTGATCTGGGGCCGTGCAGGTGAATGTGTCCTTAGGTGCATCTCCGTGGCCTCGGTGGCTCTGCTGTGAGCTCGTGTTGCTTCCTCCTTGTCCCTCCTGCCCTCCCTTTCTCACTGCAAAATGGGAAGCTTCAAAGCACTTAAAACATTCCTCCTGTGTATTGAGAAATGGGTCAAGGTTTTTAAGACCCATTAGTCCAAGAGCAGCGAGACCTGTGTGGGCAGCAGGGATTTTCTGGAAGCCCTTTAGCATGTTCCATCAGCAGCGTTTGCAGAGCTCCGCGGGCTGCACAGCGCGCAACGGGGCCTTTAGCTCTCCATCTGCAGCATAGCACAAATATTAACCAGATAAGGCCGCAAATGTTTTCTTTTTCTTTCTTTTTCCCTTGCTCCCAAACTCCAGCGTGTGTAGGAGCTACCCCAGCACAAACCCGCAGCCCGCACGGCCTCTCCTCACCGATCCCACACTGCGCTCTCCGTTGCCTCAGGCTCTTTGCGTGAGGCAGCCGGGGCGCGCGGGCGCCCAGCGTGTCTCCGAGCACGCGGCTCCTCCGCTTCCCGCGGCGTCGCAGCCGAGTGCCCGTGCGCCTTCCACCCTGCGCACGTGGTTCTCCAGAGCTCCTTGTCTCTATCAAATATCCCCAAATGGAAACAGAAATTAAGACTGGAAACCCGTGCGTGAGGGTTGCAACGTGACAAGCTGCACCTCTGCTGCCACACGTCTGGTCTCAGCCACACAGGAGAGTACCCACCTTTCCCCACTATCCAGGCCTTGTTTAGCCAGAGGCAGCTGCTGGGTCTTTACGTGGCTGGATATATGACCTTGTCCCTGTTTTTCTTTCCGTCATATCCTCCTGGTTCCTGTTCTTCCTTGATTTGTGTTGCTGTCATCTTCCCTACTCCTCTTCTAAATAGTCTGACAGAAGTTAAGGGCTTTTCATTCTCAAATTTTCTTTTAGCAGCTCCAGCTAGTCTACAATAGAACATTTGCAAATCAAAAATGGATGGGCAGGAGTATGAGCAATAAATAGCAATGCTCATTAATTCTATATGTTTTCCTGCCACAGGAATTCTTTTTTCTCCCAATTATGTTTCCTTCTTCAAAGCCAATTAGTTTAATGCAGTAATGGGAATTTGCAATGGGGCTGCCAGGCCATATGTCTCAAATCTCCATGGGTTCCCAGCGTGACGGTTTGTTAAGTGCTGAGAAGTGACAGATGTGTGACACTGAAAATGTTATTCAAACCTGTTCTGTTTTTCTGTAGCTTTGGGCCAGAATCACTTTAAAGAAATGTGGTTTACCAATAACAGGATGGAACACAATGCGCTTTCTGCCCCTCCGTCCTGCAGAGATTCCTGTCTGTGCTGGGGTTCACACGCAGACAGGTCCACCGGGTGTGCCTGGGTGCTTCCAGAGTCGAGGATGATCTTGGGAGAAAATCCTGCAGGACTCGGGCCGTGACCCGAGGCGAGCATGGGCAGTGCTCTGTCTTGGGCAGCTTCCTGAGCAGTCAGTGCAAGGTGCTTTACAGAGAGGTGTGAAACGCTGTGATGGTCCGTGTTGCTCCATACTGTTAGAAGACATTTCTCTGTTGAAAGATATTTTTCTAACCCCCTTCTGGTCTAGTTTCTAATAACCAGCATCTGGTGTAAAGTATGAGTGTTACAGAAGAAACCCCTCTTGCTCTGTAGATCATTGGATTTGTGGTACAGATAGACATTGTTTTGTCTGTCCTGCCCTGTCAGCACTTGCCAAGCTGCAGGTTTTCCTGCGTATTGCACGGAGATGCATGGCGCAGGTTTATGCGCATCGTGCTCGAGATGTGCAGTGTCAGCCGGAGGTGCTGGCAGCTGCATGGGGACACTGTGAGTTTTGGCACTTGGGAGGTGGAAGGGACAGTGTGAGTTTGCGTTTGCATGATTCACCTGACTAGTTCAGCACAATGCTCACCTGAGATATGATTCACAATTTTAATCTTTCCATTTTCATTAGATTTTTTTTTAATATAGTTGCAAAGAAATGGGCCTTGTCAGACAGCTCAGAATAGTCTGAAGTGCTGTGGGCAGTGTGGAAGATAGCTCTGTGTGTAGAGACTTAGGTCTTTCTGGATTCTTCTGAGTAAATGTCTATTGCATGTATCCTTGTGGTTATAGGAGATTTGATTTCTTGACTCTGAAGAACCTGCCAGACCAAACTTGTTCTTTGTTTTTTTGGGAATACAGGAATGGTGAGCCTGAAAGGGAGGTTCTTCCCATCTCCCAGGAGCCTCACAGGTTTGTTTATGGCAGGAAAAGAGGAGGCAGGTTGAAATCTTAATTTGGCAGGAAAGGAAATCTGGGGCAGTGTGATATGGAGGGCAGATGAACTTCTGTTTGCACGTAAACTCAGCTATGGTGTAGAGAGTAAAAAGGAATTGGATCCCGGATGAATAGAGGCCTTCATGGAAGGAAAAAGGGAAGAAGAACCAGAAGGAAAGGAGAGATGAGGTTGTGTTTAGACAGAGAAATGGGGACAGAAGGAAAGAACAGCCAAGATGTTGGGAATTCTTGAGTGCCAAGACACCCCGTGTAGTGTGATAGACAGAGACAAGAGAAACGGGCAAACGCATTCAGGGGAGCTTCCAGAAGCGAGGTATTTTCATGGCAGCCCAGAAATAATTCAGAAGAACAAATCATAGCTTCGGAGCAATCATTCAGGGCTCAGTTGTGCTTTCTATTTATATACCTGCTGCAGATGTTTTATCTGAACTGCACAAAAGACTTTCCTAGCAGCATTTATGATGCTGCCCTTTCAGACCTTACTGATGTTCTTTATCTTCGCTTTCACTGAGGCTGTTACATCTGGGCATCAATTGTTTTTTATGGCTGGATGAAAGATGGATTTCTGAGCATTCGTCATTCTGAGTAACTCTCCTCTCGCCGTAGTCAGTGGAGTGAATGTGATTTTACAGTCGCTGCTTTGCAGAAGCAGCTCTGCATTCAGCCCCTCTGCCTCTGCCGCATTTCGGATAACGGGCCCGATCCAACTCCGTGAATGGCCGGGGAGGGCAGCTGCTCCTGTGTTTGTCTGGGAGCTGGATCGAGACTAAAACACAGAGTAGAATTTAGGCTGGTTTTGAGCTCTGTGCAGCTAACCGTGCGCTCAGGCTGCGTCCTCCCCGGGAGCATCGCTCCGCGTTGCGCCGGGCGCAGGACTGACTGGCGCGCGTTCCGGCAGCGTTCCTGGCCTGCAGGCAGGTGTGCCTCCAACCCGTGTGGGGCCCTTCAGCCACCCCCTCAACGCGCAGCAGCTGCAGCATCACGGTGGCTCCAGTGCACTCGCACAGTTTGGCTGTTGGGGACTGTGAACGGAGTTGCTGTACGTTTATAAAAATGTGTACTTTCTATTAAGCATTTTTCTAACTCAAGGTTTTTCCTGCCAGGGCTATGGAAGTGTCACGACTTTGCCACTTTAGCAATTACCCAAGAATTGGGCAGTTAACCCATTACACACTTTTGATTAAATGTGTGCATTCCACCACCTTTCTGGACAGATCTGATCAGCCTATAGACATTTTTGTCGGCAGGGTGACAAACTTTGAGTCAAGGCATAGGGAGAGTGTTAATGCAGTGCAGTTAAACTGCAGCCGTTTCCTGCTTGGATTATGAACTCTAGCAGAGCTCGTTTACCTTGGCATCTAGTTTTGCTGAAGATATGAGAAATAAATTGCTGCTCATTTGTCTGATGTGCTTTACAAACCCCAATACTCTGCTTGCCTGAGCTGTCCTGAATAATATTTTTAAATGAGCTTTGCACACAGAGTGTGACTCTTAAAGAAACCTTACATTATCTTGAGGAAGAGCTGGCATGAGGCTGCCCATCTGCAGATCCTTCCGTGCCAGCAGGTAGCTATTGTGCAGAGCGGGCCTGGTACTCGTGTCCACCCAGTCCTGAAGTTTGCAAAGTCCTGAAGTTTGGATACATGCTTAGAATAAAACACGTGTTTACAAGGTGTGTTGAATGGGGACCTGGGTGTTCAGGTGATTGCTGGGGAATTGTCAGTGCTGCATTGCAGGGTTGTCGGCCTTTCGCACTCGGACTCGCCCAAGTGGCAGTTCTTGCCAAAGCCGTCGTCTCGCTGGTTTTCTGTACCCAAATGGGGCCCTGTTGCACAGGGCGCTTTCCTGCCCACTGCTGCTCTGCAGGGCTTTGCTGTTGGTGCTGCCGAGCTCCTCCGTGCGTTGTTGCTCGTGACACATAGCTCATGCTCAGCCCTGAGGTCACCTGGACAAATGGGATCTGCTTGGTTCAAGTGTTGCAATCTCCTGCGTAATAAATAGGTAAAGGATAACCCTTGTGCAGCCTGAAAGCAAGGAGCCGCAAAAGCACTTGGCCATGTACTCTTCTCTTAAATGCAGCTCTTCGGTTTGTTTGTACGCCACATCATCAGTAATATAGCTTCAGTATGAATTACGTTCTTTAATTCCCTCTGTTATTTTGCAAAGCTGCATAAGTCGTGTTAAAACTGCTTCATTTTCCTTGTGACTTCATCTCCAGAGGCAGCCGCTGCGTGTACTCTGGTTATAATTTGAATGATCATACTGAATTGTCATCAGCAGATCTCAGCTGCACTGCACTAAAACTGTTTTTCTGTTGTAATCTTATATAATAATAGCCTCCTAATGATTTTTCTAGTAGACATCCAAGATGCAAATTGACTGTTTTTCTATTTTATAAGTTTTCTTTGAAGCATCAGCATAATGGAGTCATCAGGAAGGTTTCTAAGAGCTCCTTCCTGGTTGTTTTGCTCTGGTAATGTAGTCTCAGTGTGCTCACATATGCAGCAAGAGATTGTTGGGAAGTACTAGGAAACTAGATTTAGTGCTATTAAAAAAAAAAAAAAAAAAGTACGCCTGATAGGTGGTGTAATTTGCAGAACGGTGGTCCGATCCCAAGTGGAAATCCAAGTGGAATGATGGGTGCTCATGAAGCTGCAAGACCGTCTGCTCTAATGATGATGGAGTTACGTTTTATCCCTATACTTTGTGGTTGAGGGTACAGGATTGCAAGGAAGCATTAAAATTCATTGAAAGAAATGAATACTCGTCCTTTCTCTAGTTCAGCATCATTCAACTCTCCCACAGTTAGAGGATTTTCAAAGGTTTTTTTTTCCTTCTACTTCTCCCTGTGTAATGTGCTAAAGAGATGAGATTTCTCTGTTGACCCAGATCCTTCTCTTTGTTGTGTGTTTAAAACGCTCACCAGAACTGCTAATTTTGTTGGCCCAAGGCCTGAGACCTGTTGAGGTCTGGCTAATAAATAATAATAAAAGTCTGGCTCAGTTTGCACATTAAATGCAGATCTCTGTGGTCGTGATCTCCTCGAGTTCTTGGAGTTACAAACCACATTTCCGTGGCAGGAGGGAGATCATTCCTTAGGCTTTGTTGATCCATTTCCTACACTGTGCATGGAGACCAGCCTGTGCGCTTCCCCTTCGCTCCCATCTTGGCCAACCTCCCTGCCCCAAATGCTGCTGCGTTCCGAGTCGCCAGGCCAGGCTCCGGGTCCTTCCAGGGCTTTTACCCAGCCAGGCTCAGCTTTGGGACCCGGTAAGAAGACAAAGATGCTGTAAGCGGCTGAGCGAGGGTTCCAGAGCTTGGAGACTGTCAGGTCTTCTTGTTACATTAGTGTTGCTCCTGGCCAGCTCTGTGAGCGGTTCCACAATTTTAATTCATGTGATTTTTGTCTATACTCTGTCCTGAGCTTCCCATAGTTATTCCGGCATCTTCAAGCATCCACCCTTCCTTTCTCCCTTATGTTGCCCAGGAGGTTGCAGAGTTGAGGCACAGGCTGGGCGAAGCTCTGAGCGAACGCAGTGCTCAGCTGCATGGGGTGGTTGCAGTTTTGGTGGTGCCTCGAGGCATCGACCCCAACCCACCTGTTCCGGAGATCATCTAGTCCAACCCCCCTGCTCAGGCAGGGACACCTCGAGCACGTGGCACAGGGTTGTGTCCAGGTGGGTGTTGAAGATCTCTAGAGAAGGAGACTCCACAACCTCTCTGGGCAGCCTGTTCCAGTGCTCTGTCACCTTCACTGCTAAAGAGAGGTAGTTTACAAGGGAAGGGAGAGAGCAGAAGTGAGATTTTGTTGCCTCCTTCTCACCTATAGCTCAGAATCAGGACTTAACCATGAGTCTAGTCTATTTTACACGATTTGACTGGTATTCATGCTCTATGAAAGGCGTCACCTGCGTACTCTGTGTATTTATAGCTTAAAGTTAGGTAAAGTGCTGAGTTTTAATATCGCCCTTTGCTGGCGGGAGGAACATGCCCACCTGGACTCTCCTGCCTAGGGAGGTGTCACTCGCAGGTTGGCACCCAATTTCATACCCTGCAATTGCATATAGACCTAAGTTCATTTTTTTTGCTTGAGGACAACTCATTTTTAATCTCTTACAGTGTAAGCTCAAAATAAAAATAACAGTTTTAAATGCCAGAGCTCCTATTGCAAAGTCACTGAGTGAAGGGCTGTCGTGTTACATTAAGAGCGCAGTTATCGCACCTGATTACTTCATATAGTATATTTGCCAGTCTGTCTGCTGTGTAATCGTGAGGAATGCCTCGACTTAAGAAGAGCTGTGCATAAACAAGTTGTGAAGGAGTCAGGGAGACAGCTGAAAGTTCCTGCCGTGGTGAGGGGGAAGGCCATATCAGCTGTTGTATATTGAAGATATGGACCAGCATCGGCGAAAGCTTTAAAGTGCCCAGACACAAAACCAGCTCACGCAGTAACACTGGCTGCTGCCTAGGCCTGGGTTGGTTGAGTTAGTTTAGGCAAATACCGGTACGTGGCATCGCCTGAAGTGCGGTGGTGTGTTTCGCTGTAAAGATGAGTTGGCGGTGTAGCTGTCTGGCCTTGCGCTGGTTGTGAAATCCTGATGTTTTGGGGAGCTTTCCCACTTTGGCTACTCTGAGGCAGCTCTTCAGAAGTCGCTGTCTGTGAAACCTGCGTGCTCTGCTTCTCATACACGCTAAGGGGCTTTGGGTTTGTGCAGAGCCCTGAAGCATGTGTAATATGTACACTCGCTGGCAGCTGCCTCTGCTCTGCCTGCATAGAACCCACCCCATAATTTTTTCAAACAGCTTGAGCAATTTGGAGTTACATCAGGTGAGGGAGCAACAGCCACTTATCTTGTGCACCTAAATCATTGCCAAGGCACTCGGTCATATAATTGTCCCTTTAAAACCTGGTGGCAGACATACTGCTTCTCCTCCAGGAGCCCTTAGAAATCCTTCCTATTTCTTTCTCATAGCCATAGTTCATTTTTCTATCTTCTTTTTAGCTCACTAGGTCTTCACCTTGCTGCCAAAAGTTTCTTTTTTGTCTCCCTCTCCTGTCACTAGCTGGTGTTTCCATCTGTTGAAGGATTTTAAGCCAGTGATGGCCGCGGCCCTGCTCTGCCGATGGCAGCCCCGCCGGGCAGGAGACGCGGCGCTGCCGGCCGCCCGGCCCGTTCCTTGGCCCCCCGTGTGTGGAAGGCAGCAGTAGCAGCTGCTGGCGGACGGCAGCTGCACGTGTGCCTCGGTGGTGGCACCGGCAAAAACCTGGTGCTTCGTGTTCTGCCCCTGTCCGCTGGACTGAGCCCCACAAAGCCCCAGATTTTGTTCAGGAATGAAATCCTCTGGTGTGTGGTGCAGCCTGTTGTCCGTTTCGTTCCCCAGCAGCGATGCTGTGGGGGCCGAGCGGAGCTGGTCCAGCTCTCCCCAGCTCTGGCTGGAGCTGAGGATGGTGGGGATTGAACCTGATGCCGTAGTCTGGGCAATTTGTCCTTATTTTACAAGTGGTTTAGCCAGAAGTGGTGGAAAATAGCATAGCATACTGTACCTCAGCTTATTGGAAGAACAGGGAAGCTAAGGCAACGATTTGTAAGCACTTTTGCCTACATTTGGCCTTCTAAATGCAGATTCAAGCACCCGACTCACCGTCTGCATTATCTAAGCTGTATTTTTACCTGCGTTGAACTTGATCTACAGCTATTCACCTATGTCAGAGGGCAGAATTTGACCCATTGCCTAAAATGCTTGAGAAGAGCTCATGGAAAATGCCTAGTGATACGTATGAAAAAAAACAGTTCTGCTTCTGTTTTGTGTTTTGTTGCATTAGGGAAGTTTTTCCTTCAAGCAAAGGGATCAACCTCAGTTTTGTTGCAAATTCCCTATTTGAGATCTCCTTTCAGAATTGCGGCCAAAACTTCTGTTCTGCATTAGCATTCACCTCTGATATATAAGATTTTCTTAATGATGTGAGATAAAAGTAAGAATAATAGGTTAGACTGATATTTGCAAGGTCGTAGCACTGAGACACCAGCCTGGGAACAGTAAGACAGAAGCCCAAGAGCTGTGTGAGGGTGTTTGCTCTGCACATGCCCTGGCATTTTTCTAGCTCGCTCAAGTCGCTGTGTAAACGAGGAGCTCCCAGAGCTTCGGCAGTAAATAGTGAAACTGCAAAGAGCACCAAAATCAGGAGACAGACTGTTCTCTCACTGTGTAGTATAAGAGGAGTATTTAGGATTGTGCGGCTGCTCAGCGGGCACGCACAGCGCAGTGGGTAGGGAGGTCTCCTCGCAGGCCAGGCTTACAGTCAAACCCACCTTTCTGTTCTGGTGACTCCTCCATGCCTGCCCAGGGCTCTTACCAACCAGCTGCTTATATGGGATGTGGGGCAAAGTCATCTCTCTGTTTTGGGATCAGATTCTGTTCTGATCTCCTCATCTCAGGCCTCTGCAGCCTAGGAAAGTTCTTTTCTTTTAAGGCCTCTTCTTAAAGCTCTTTTCTCTCTTGCCCTATTTTCCATTTTTATCCAGAAGGTATTGATTCTCTGCTTGCTCGCAACAATACCAATACTTTGCACCAGCATCCTGCCTCTGTTTTCACATCCCAGGCTGCTCCACATTTATAACCACCCCTTAGAGCTATAAATATTTTTCTCTGACACGTATCCACTCTACCAAAGGCATTTATGAGCTATCTCCATGGTTAACCCTCCTCTCTTCTGCAAGAAATTTTCCTTCCTTCCCTTTTAAGAAGTTGAAAATAAAAAGCCTTTGAGGTCATTGGAAACTGGTTCATTTCCTAAATCACCTCCAATATTTATTGCTTAGGCCTTTGCAGTGCACTGTCTGTCTTTTATCCACACTAGAATATTTGTCATGTTAGTTGTCTGTCTCTTCTCAAGTGTCTCTAATGAATGTAATGTGCTTTATAATTTGCTTTTAGACATCCAGATAAGTGATCTTACTCTTTCTGTCCTTGACACGTCCTTCTGAGCGCGCTGTCTTGGCCGCCCAGCCTAAAGCAGCGGACAGTCACAACACAGAATAGCTGAGCTCTGCTGTCACACTTCCCATCGCATCGCAGCCGTGTCCAGAAGCCACACTGTGACCTTGGATGCCTTTCCCATGAGGAGGAGCCTTGTTCAGAGGAGCTGGTGACCTGCGGAAGGGAGGGGGCCAGCACATGAGGATAGAAAGGAGGCACCGCTGGGCTCTTGGCTCACCTGGGCCCTTGCAGCGGTGCCGGGTCCTGCACGCAGGGCCTCTGCCAGAGCTGGTCCCAGGCATTTCTCACCAGTAAGTGTTTCACCACGTTGACCCCAGCATGGTCAGCACCCCGTGAGTATTTCAAAGGTAAAGCACTCAGGTGGCTTCTCCTCTGCTGAGAGCATGGCTGGCGAAGAAGTGCAATGGCAAAGAAGCCAAGAAAGGTGACCAGAAAGATCTGCAGTATTGCTTGGGAGACAGGTTTTCTCAATATCATTTAGTGAGGTAGGCTAGTGCTTAAAAGCACAAGACCTAAAAGCCTTTTCTTTGTCTTTTGCTACCATCCTTTTGATTTACTGTGCTGAAAAGCAGATCTAACATGGAGCTAAGTATGTGCACACGGATGCTTGCCAGTGGCTCTGATGGAGACAGAAGGAAGGCCGTTGACATAAGCCCATATTTTGCATTGCATTTGGGGTATCACTGTCTTGGTGCTGTCGTCGGAGGGAATGTGCAAGAGACAAGGATGCACTCTTGTGGCTGCCAGGCGCTCTGCGGGAGAGCTGAAACCCCCCTCTTCATGCCTCAGGTCTTGAATACTTCCCCTCAGATCAGCAAAAGAGGTGAGTCTGCAGAGAGGGAACCTGCGAGCTTCGCTGCAGCCGGACGGTGCTGTGTAGGCTGCAGGAAGTCGCTGGAGCTTGGGCTTGCCCTGCTGCAGGGCACGTTTGTGCTGTTGTCCTGAGCTTCATGTGCTGTTGGGTGTGCGCTGGAGCTCCGTGCCCAAACAGCCAAACAGCTGGTTTGCTCCTGCCTGTGACTTGCAGGAGGGGAGCTGCGAAGGGCAGAGAGCAGCGCAACCGATGAGGAGGGTCCCCCATCTCCTCTCTGCTGTTTAGGGCCCCAGAGCTGCAGTTACATCAGTAACGATTCCTTGTGGAGGGAGACTGGGCCATTTGGGGACTGTTGCTGTAAGGTGCTAATGCACAAAACGTTTGAGATGAGACCCAGTTAGGGCACGGGCAGAATGTTTTCCAGACATTTCTTACCACAGTCAGTGAAAGAAGCAGGAAGGAACACACAATGCACAGCTAAGGCAATAACACAAAAGGTTAATATCTCACAAATGTGTTAAGAGACGGGGTCTCACACACAGCCAAGCTGTAGCAGGTACAAGGGCCCACATTTTGTTTAACACGGAGGCGATTTGGATCCCTGGGGCTAGACAAAAGGCCAAGAAGGGGTAGAAATGTCACTGGAGGTTGAGTAACAAATGTGGTGGGCACCTTTGATGATCCCAATTTAATAGAGGAGACAGAGCATTCACACAGGCTCTTTCAATCTGTGCATTTAATGTATTGACATATGTGGACAATCTGCTCTAGGTGAGCAGATGATCTCAGAGGTGCCTCCCAGTCCCAGCTGTTCTGTGTCTCTGCCCAGGAACAGTTGATCAAGATCTGTTCAGTGTTTCCAGCATTCCTAGTTGAAGACAAGCTAGGGAAAAGCGAAGTAAACAAATTTCAAAGGAGGAAGAAGTCATGAGAATTAGTGAGAGTTGCTACTTCTGCAAACTCTGCCTTGTTTCTCTGTGACAAACACGCAGTTTAATCAAATGCAAGAGCTCAGCTTTGGAACTTGGGAGTAGGAACATGTTTTCCACTCAAAGCACTGAACTGTGACCATTGCCAGCGGATCTTCCCTGGATGCTGTGAGGAAGCGGTGCCCTGTGCTGCGTGCGCACAGTGAACCCTTCACCGCAGCTCCCCACAGCTTCACGCCAAGCCACGTCCCCGGCCCTGCCTGTCTGAACCAAAGCAAACAACGCGAAACCTGGCAAACAGATTTCTAAACACTTGTTCCGAATATATATATATATATTTTAAGATTTAAAATTAAATGAAATTATAGGGGACCTTTAATCCTGTGCTGGAAATACCACATTATTTTTCCCATACACTGAACAAGAAAATCAAGGTGACTTAAGCTAATAGAAGCAGTTGTCAAGAAATTGTATGCTTTGCTTGAACTTCATAGTTCACTTGAATTCGAGATATATCACCCAAATTACCATATGAGCTTACCAGAAGAAGAGTAGAACCCTTCAGTGATGATTCCTTGTGAGCTGCCATAGAAAGTCCAGTTTTTGTATCTTCTGAATGAACACAAACCCAGGGAAGCTGCAGTGATTTAACCAAAATGCTCCAGTTCTACCTCATTGACACTGACTCCTCATGCTGAGCCACCTGCCGAAGAGCGTAGTGCTTGCACAGCCTTCTGAAAACCAACCCAGATGTCTTAAGAATATTAAGAATATGCTCTTAAATTTTAGACATCAATATATTCTGAAAATTTTAGACATCAATACTTCCTTTTTGCACTAATGCCTTATAGCTTTTCAGAATATGTCAAAAGGAATTTGGGAAACAAAAACACCCATTTAATCCAACCTGGAAGTGTGTTCTCTGCCCATGTTCCTCATGAGACCAGCTGTCCGCAGTCCCCTGGGAGGGAGTCCCAACCCCTGGCTTGCAGGCCGGGATCAGCGGGCCCCAGCTGGGATTTGCTTGGAAAACTCTTCCTCGCTCGCCATCTCCTGGTCTGCTCTTCTGGAAGCTCTGCATATGCTGTATGGACTCTTTTCAATAAAGGGTGACTAACGTTAACACAAAGGAGTTTAATGAAGGTATGTCTCCACAATTTTCCCGCTGGATTTCCTTGTAGCTTCCTCCGTCCCAGGTATCTCGAGCCGATGGGAACCAGGAGTCCAGAGTAGGAGTCTTTTACGGGGGGATTCAGATCTTGCCTTTGGGGACTGCAGAGGACTGCAGTTAGGGACTGCCCCTAACTGATCGAACACCTTAGAGAAGAATTAAAGATATGATTAGTGAAGCACTAATTACTGAATGCCTGGGAAAACAGTGCCGTGTTTCTTCTATGTGCATTTTTTCCTTTGTAAAAAGAAGAGCCACAGGTTATTGCATACCCTGTTGAGTAGCTTGTTGGTTTTAAAAGAAGGCAAGTAAGTACTAAACAGAAATAATGTTTCTCTCTGACTTTTCTATGCTCCAGCCATCATTTAGTCCGTGGAGATGACATGGTGTTTCCTCAGCTGCTTTTGGAATTGCTGCAGACTGGGGTTGTTGGGGGGCTTGTGCTCTTGCCTTTGGTTGCAAGAGGAGGCTGTGCCTCCTCCACCTAAAGGGGGGCAGGCCACTTGAAATGCAATTGCTTTTAAAAAGTTTAAGGAGTTCTTGGTACTGCACACCCCCCACCAGCTGCTTTGGGCAGATTATAGTCACATTTTTCTTTTTTCTTTTTTTTTTAAATGTTTTTCTCTTCTGTGCTGGGCTTTAAAAACACCATGCAAGGGAAGAGGATTGATGGACTTGGGGAAGTCCTAGGCTCTGGGGACACCCCAGTTTTGAGCTCGGAGTGCCCGAGAGCCCTGTCACCAGGGCTGAGATGCAGCTCTGCAGCTGATGCAGGGCATTCCAGGTGTCACCCTGGTATCCCAGGGTGAAAAAGCCTTGGAAACCCTCCTTCAGGATATGTATTTTCAGATCCCACCTGAGATCTTATTCAGAGAAAGCGATTAAAAATGCAGACAAGTGGAAGCCCCTCCAAAATGTATGTTATTTGCTCTCTGCTAGGGGGGAGATTGAACCTGCCTCTGTCAGAAGGGGTGGGTTATGCTCAGCCTTTTCTGTGGGGACAAGCAGCCTCGCGGCCGGGTTCCCCCTCTGACCCAGGTCACAGCAGCAGCCTGCGACGTTCGTACCGTGCTCTGCTGGCCAAGCGCCGTCAGCTCCGGCTTGGCCTTAATGCCCCCGCGAAATAAGAGAAACGGGGAACAGAAAGCGTGAGATTCAGTAAGTAAATAGTCCCCAGGAAATGGGGCCTGTTCCTGGAAGAGTTAACTCACTTAGAAGCCTTTTAGCAGGCGTATCGATTACGTGGACGTGTTCGCAGCAGTCACAGTGAATGGAGGCAGCTTATCACTGCATCAGTCATTTTCCTGGGATGAAAATGAGCTTTAATTAGACTAATGATGATGGGCTGAATCTGATGTTGAAGCTATCTGGCCATCACAAAATTATCTTTCAGTGAGCTCATCTGTTTTGCTAGGAGGAGACTCGTAATCTCACAGGATGGAAAATGTACTGGTTATTTATAGTCAGTGACTTTATTTGTAAGGAATATCAGGACTGCACAAGGGCAGGGCAGCAGTTTCCCTGGCAAAGATTTGCCCTCACCCAAAGGGAGCTACTTGTTGCAAAGGGGGCCCCTCACTTCAATGGCCTTGGGACAAATTTGCACCACCAGCTCTCGCAGGCCTGGAGCAGCAGCAGGTGAATCACGGTGTCCTCAACACAGGGGCCGAGAACCAGCTGCTCTCTGGAAACGAGGTGGTGGGATGCAGTGAGGCAGAGGAGACCTGTTCCAGCTGAGGTGCTTTGGGTGCCTGCCCATAGGGATGGAAATACCCTTCTGGTTATGTGTGTGGTTATGTGTCCACCATACAGCTGGAGGACACGTGTGGAGATGAGACCGGCCAACATCAGGGCCAAAGGGAGTGCAAGTTAATCATGAAGCGACATTTCTGGGGGATCAGTGAGCCTGCAGGGAGCTCTGCTGCTGCGGGAGGGCGCAGGCCGTGGGGCTGGGACTTACGTCTGGAGTTGTGTTGGCAGTTTGGCAAGATCTCGAGGCCTTGAGCTTGGCCCAAGTGTAACATGTGCCTTTGGCAGGACATGGGCCAGCCCCGCGCTGGAGGAATCGACTGTGAGGGCTCCCCGGCCAGGAGCTGCCGCTCTGAACCTGGCCCCGGACCCGCTGCCTTGCAGCCCTGGGGTCCCTGGGCACCCGCGGGTGGCCAGGCCACGCTCACGTAGATGCAGACACCAGGGATTAGCAGCACGAGCTGGGACTGTGTCAGCTGAAAAGGCTGAACGCAATAGTGTTCCTTTAAAACATAATCTTTCGTGGAATATTGCCCTGAGTCGTCATAGAAACCATGGCATCGCCAAGGTTTACAGCTCCGATCCAGCCAAACAGCGAGCAGTTGCTTTTAATATAAAATATGTGTTTCGGTCCCAGTTATTTCCATGGCGCTGCTTGTGTGCCCAAAGCAAACCTACGCTTTGGTTTTCCCTGGATGGCAGCGATGCTAAAACCGTCTGCGTGTTTTAATTAAGCCAAAACAGTGTGCAGGTCTCAGGTCAGCAGAATTACAAACACAGGGCTGGTTTACAGGTAATACAAATACACGGCTTCTAGGGGACAGGATTGGAGATAGAATGGATGTCTGATTGGATCTCACCCCTGCCTCTGCTGCCTTACAGAGCATTAGAATAATCTAGTCTATTTTTGTAATTACTTCCCACACTTAGGCACTGGGGGTGACTTTTAATTCATTTAATTGTATCAAGAGAATAGCATTTTTCAGCTTAACTCAAGCAGTCATGTATCTAAACAAAATGTTGATGTTGCTACTCACAGGATTTTTTGGATTTCTCTTTACAAACTTTGTGTTAAGTATTTAAGAATTGCAGTTTTTATTATTAAGGTGAGTTTTAGCAGTGAAAGTGGCTGAGAAAAGCATGCAAATATGTTCCCTATGTCTCCAAGAAAACAAAACAAAACCTGGAGACAGAGAACCCCAAATGTATTTTAGTTAGAAAATCTGAGATTTATAAAACATTTTTTAATTGAGAACCATGACTCGTGTCTTTCAACAGGAGGTAATATTATTTATTCTATTCAACTCCTATTGCAAATACATTTGAAAAATAACACGTAATATTTTACACATTTGCATTTCACTCGACTACAGAATTTTGTTCCTCAAGTCACACTGCAAACAAAATATTCAGGTGCTTGTTCAGCAAGGAAATGTTGTCCTTCGGACAGAAGCTCCCTCAGAGCTCACTGAAAGCCTCTGTTGGAGCTCACTGGGCTGCTAATCAGGATGAAACAAGTGGTTTATTCCCTATAGAAGAATATATTCTGTATATTCCCAGTTTATATATAATTCTTGAGAGTCATGTGCAGTTATATTTAGTCCTCTGGCTGGCTGCTTTGGGTGACAAAGCCGTGAGGAGCCTGAATCCATCCGCCTCACATGCAGACTGCAGGAAAGGCCGACGCTTGGGCTCATTGCCGTGGTCGCCGCTGGCCACAGCCCCTAGGGCTGTTGGAGGAGGCGAGACGCCGGGGCCTGGGCTGTTCCGAGGAGCCGGTGGTGGCCCTGCCGCAGGGGACAGCACTGGCGATTCCCCGGCGGCTCCCGTGTGTTTGGGACACTTTCCGTGGATGGGAAATGAGGTGATCCCGGAGGCAGGAGCTTCTGTGCAGCTGGAAGCGGAAGGTTCAGAAACGTGGCTGAGTCGCAATTTGCTTCCAATTCAAGCAATGTTTGTGGACAAATCTTTCTGCTATTTACTGAGCTCCACCAGCTGGTAAATCACTGTGCATTTCTAAAAGCCCTGCTTGTAGAAAGCTAAAATGTTGTGAATGAAAAAGGGCCTGAAAATGTTATTGGCTGGTCTCCTTGCCTGGAGAGGAAGTATGGGCCTTTCTATACCCCTTTGTATTCCTGCAATGATAAATAGGGGAATATGCTGTTGTTTTTGCTGGTTCCAAAGTGCCTGGGCAAAAAGACAGGATCTTACCTATAAAATCATGTTGTTCAATAGCCAGATTGTGGTAAAGAATGAAAGAGTTGCAGTGAGCCATGCTCACTGACACAGCCAACAGCCCCAGCGGGCCCGTTCCTGGGGTTAGATGTTTGGACTAATAGTACTGGATGTATTTCCTTAACTCGAGCCCGCATGAGCTGCCAAGAAGCAGAGGAAGGGTTGGGGAAGGGGAACAGTAAAACCACTTTTCTCTCTCTTGCTTGCAGTGCTCATTGGGAGAGGGCTCAGCTTTCGCCCAAGCCGGTGCCAGGGCCTTCCCTGCTGTCCCTCGTAGACAAGGGATGAAACGAGGCTGTCCTTGAATGCCAGGAAGCCGTAGGGAGGGCAGAAAGGGGTGCGCGCTCTCTTCCGAGGGTCTCTCTCCTTCAGCGTCATGTTATGGTGCCGTTTCTTCCCGTCGCAGCGCAGGAAGCGTCAGGCTGCTCGAGTGCTGGCCTGGCTGCTCTGGGTCGCGAGCAGCCGCCCCGCACCCTGCCCGCGGGAGCCCCGAGCTGGGGTGGCTGCCGAGAAAAGGCCCCCTGGGCGACATGTTTTTGATGCCCTTCCTGCAGCAGAGCCCCTCAGCGCTAGGTGGTAGTGTGTGCTCACCCACGGCTCTGCCCAGGATCCTCCCCGAGCCCCTCGGGGTTCTTAATGCTGTCACGAGCCTGTCGGAAATGAAAAACAGGTTGTCAACGCGGCGGGACTTTGGTCCCTACAACACCTGGGCTGGGGAGCTTTTCTAATCAACATTTCTTTGCTTGCGTTGTCCCGCTGGTCACGGTGACGTCCCAGGCAGCTCTGCTGTCCCTCGGAGGCTCCGGCCCTTGCCAGACCGTTCCCCGGAGGCTCCTCGGCACCACAGCTTTCCGGGGGAGATTTCCACGGCCCCTCACATCACAGTGGTGGGAAGCACTGGGGGGACATTCAGGTCACATTTTCTTTTTTGCAGTTTAATTCATTTTTCATGCTTAAGTCCTCAGCTGCCTCCATATGCCAATACTAAACTATCCCTCTTGCCCACAGACACGGCAAGCCCAAACACGCACGCAGGGCCCTGCAGCCGCTCCTTGTGTGATCTGGCCACGCGCTAATGCAGGAGGAGGTGATGCAGATCCCTTAACTCCATCCCTCCAGGCCGGCTCCTCTCCTCGTGTGGCTGTGGGAGCTCCTGTGCCCCTGTTTAACCATTCCTCAGGAACGAGGTGGGTTCTTTAGGCCAGCTAAACTTTTCTTAACCAGGAGGGGATGTGTTGTCCTTCCTTTGGGCACTGCTACTGGCACGCAGCACCTAACGGTGCCCTGACCTCGTTCTTGCTGCTGTGTAGGAGTAACTCGTATCCAACCTGTGGTTCTCTGTCAGCTCAGCTCCAACCAGACCTTGCTGTTTTCCAGGTCTCTACCTCTGTTAGGAATCCACACTCACACATCATGGCCATTATAATCACTGGTTTTCCATGCTGGGTAGACTTGCCTAAGATATATTTGACCATTTGTCTGTCCTGTTATTCTCCCTACTAATTCCTAAACCTGTTGGCCAGTTTAAATTTGGTAGAAACTTAGAGGTCTTGAAATATTATGTTCCACAGACTTTCTAAAAACAGATGTGTAACTAGAGGAGAGAATGTGGTTCCCCTCAGGGAAATACTGCTAGGACCCCGGGCTTACCCTGTGCACAGACCAGAGCTCACCTGCACATGCTTCCTGGCCATGCGAAATATTCTCTACCACAAAACAAGGCATCTGCTGTCTCCTCCCTAGCAGAGCAGGTGGTGGATGTGGGAGGAAATTCAGAGAATGTTTTAGAGAGTGTAAATGTGGAGACAGGGAGAGGGGGGCTGGGGAGATTTATAGGTGATATAAAACATAAATCTATAGGAAAGCAGGATTTACTAGGCTTGTGGCTAGCGATGCAAAGGGTTTGTTTGGTCTTTTACGTTTCTGATTTTTTTGCACCTCTTGGAATCATTTCCTTGTCCTCAGTGTTACTCAAAATGCCTCTCACTTTGTGTCATCTGATCATTTCATCAGTCATCATCTCTTCTAGATCGCTATGAAATTTCTGAAATCAGCTCTAACACCATGCTGCCATAATCCATTTTGAACACAATAAATACCTTTTGTCTGCTCAGTAATTTGCTACTTTTATTCCCTGTTCACAGCTCTTAAGCCAGTTCTCAAGCTGTGTTGGTGCTGTTTTGTCAAAAGAGATGTGAAAAAATGTTACATTTAAAATTTTGCGATTCAGTCTTTCAACAGTTTGTTTAAAGCCAAATATGTTGATCCTGCCAGTGTTTTTTCATTCCCTGATGCCATAAAGCTTTAGGGGGCTCCCTGCTTTAGGAACTCCAGGACAAACACAAATAACTGCTTGGGAGTCTGTTACCCTTCAGCTGTGCTAGTGCCTTTTTGTGCTCAGAATTTGTTCCGTGTGGGAAAAGAGACAGGTTTGCAAAATGGTAATTGCTGGGATTGTTCTTTTAAATTGGCTTTGCATTTAATTCTCTGAGATTCTCTGGGTTTTGTGACCTTTTTTTCAGTAGTAAAGTAACTCTTCATCCTTCAGGTCATCTTTATAATATCTTCATGTGGAAAAAAATGTCTCATCTTTTCTGTTTTTCTCTTATCCATACAGATATAAGGGTTAATTTTCCAGTTAGGGGGTATTTAACCACTTATTAAATGATTAATTGACCACTTTTTTCCAGTGTTGGATCTACCGACCTAGATCTTCTGTGTTTAGTATTTAAAGATCATGAGGAGCAGAGTATATAAAAATTCCATACTATAGCTTGACTTGTACTCTATGGACCCCTGTGGCCTGCAAATGAGAGAAACACTGGAAATAGCTGGTCTAGCTGCCAGTACCTTAACTCCTGTGGAAGCTTCGTGGCCTTGGTGAAGCAGTACCAGTCCCAGCATGGGGAAAGTAAGAGCAAAGTGCTTAGGAGCTGCAACAGGGAGCAACCTGACGGATGCCAATCCTGTTCCATGAAAGAGTCGGTGTCTGTCGATGTGCGTGTGACACGTGCCATTACAGCCAGTGCAGGAGAGTCCCAGCAGGACAGCTGGCAACAGCCAGAACAAGGGAAAATCCCAGCAGGACAAATCCCCGCACTGACAGCAGCCCTCTGCATAGCTTTGAGACAGTCTCTTCCTGGGCTGGGTCAGGAATTAAACTAGATGGGTCACTGCAGCGATGGAGCATGGTCAGGTCCTGATATTGTCTGCGCAGCAGGTTTGGCAGTGACGGTATTTCCCAAAGGGTAACTGACTTCCCCATCTCTAAAACCAGGATGCATCCTGTTCCTGGCACGCTGCACGTGGTGCTGAGGCTGTGAGCAGAGCCAGCCCTGGCCCTGGCAGCGCTTTGTTCCCCCAGAGCTGAACTTGCCTACAAAGGGTGACCCCAACGAGCGCGAGGCCCTGGCTGCTGCGCTTGCTGAGATGCTGCCGATTAGCGCTGTCCAGGCGTGCGGACGTGCTGACGTGCGCCTGCGTTTGCAGAATCAGACACAATAACTGCGAGCTGCCCGCTTAGCTCCGCGCACGCCAGCTCGGATGAGCAGTGCTTTGCATATTGACAGTTAACTATTGCACTGCCTTTCGGAGCAGCGAAGGAAGGGGCAGGAAAGAGCTGCACGTTCGGCTGGGATTGAGTGCCCCGCAGCACTGTGAGCGTTTAATCCAGGGATGTGCACGTTCGATGCAGGGATCTGCGCGTTTCCTGCTCCCGCCGGCAGCCAAAGTGCTGGTAGCAGGACTGAGCCTCGCGCGTGGCCTCTGCTCCATGCTCAGCCCTGCGGAGCTGCCTCCAGGCCAAGGGCAGAGCAGCCGGCTGAGCCCGGCCCGCTGCCCGCTCCCGTGGGTCCCCAGGGAGATGGGAGACATGTTAGCAGGCTGTGAACTGCCCTCCGGGAGCTACGGCCCCCCTCACCCTGGGAGGGTTTGGAGAAACTGCCCCACGTCCTCCTTTTTTCACAGCCTATCCTGTTAGGTTAGGATATGCCAAGCCTTAGCTGCCGCCGCTGAGTTTTCTTGCTTTCATAGCCATGGATTTCATCTGCTTTAGGAAGCTTTGTGAGCCCTAGAAGAGGAGCACCAGGCATATTGCCCTACGGCTCGCTGTGAAGTTTGGGTTTTGATGTGTTTGTACAGCGGATGCTAATCCCTGTCCGCAGCGCTGCAGCACAGAGATTAACATGGCTTTGCTGTCCTGTGGCACCTTTCTGCTAATTAATTAATTCCCATGACCTTCATATCGTATCATTGCCCCTGCTTGGCAGACACTGTTCAGCATTTCACTGCCCTGAAATAAACACTGTTCAGTAACATACACGAACATGGTCAAAACTACAACTCTAAAAACATTCATAAAGTCTTAAAAAATAGTTATGGATGTTTCCTATTTAGGATTAGAAATGCTCTTCAGTGGCTGGGCAAAAACACTCTTGGGAAGGCCCCAAGCACCTACTTGACTCAGTTGCTGACGAGCACAGGGGAGGGATTCACAGCAATTGCAGTTGAAGTGACTTCAGCAGCCTCTGACCATCCTGCCTAGAGCCCTGCTACATTTTGTTTAATACTGAGCTCATTGCCGTAGTATTTGAGTCCTCGTGGGCACCTCTCTGACCCCTCTCCCTGCATGCCTGGGCAGTGGCACTGCTATCTGTGCAAAGCTGCTGCGGGATGTAAATAGCTTTTGAAATGTCATTCCTTAAGAGTGACAGCCTTTAAAGTAGGTATTTGAGGGACTAAGCGATCGCATGTCCATTGCGTGTGCTGTTTCTTGAAACTGCAATGGCCAGCAGTTTCATCAGCTTTTCTGTAGTGATGTATGGTTTTCTAAAATGTTTTGAAAACGGTTTCATTACTGAACCAATGGCTTTGATGCCCAAAGCTCAGAAGTGAACACAAAGACCTGCTTTGGTGATTGAAAAGCTCGGACTGTATCTCTGAAAAGCAGATCTTGTATTTAACGCACAGGCTTTCTGCTGTGTCTATAACCTGCCAGAGCCCTCACGTTTCAGCAGAAGTTCCCACCTTACCCTTTTCTTCTCCTGTGTCAGCTACTGCTTGTCTGCTCATCCCAAGTTCTGCTTCTACCTGGGAAAAAAAAGTATCTTTTCAGGCCTAGCATTAGCTAAAACCAGTTTACACTTTCTCCTATCTCATTCACTTTATCCCTTTCTTTTCTTTCTCCTTCTTCTGTGGTTCAGGGGGACAAAAGAGCTGAGTCTTATTTCTAAACCAACAGTTCCCCTGCTGGAGCTGCCACCTCAGCCCTCTCAGGAATGTGAGCTCAGAGTTAAATAGAAAGACACTTTCCAGAGGCGAGGCTGCAAAGGAAAGAGGTGAGAGTGGAAAGCCAAACCATAAACTACCCTGGGAGAAAGAAATCAACCCTCTGCCGGACATTAACCCTCAAATGAATCTACGGGAGCTTCAGTTTGGAGGAAAATATGGCAATAAAAGCATTCACGGGATGAAAAGGACTAACATGCACTAAAATTCATCCCTGCTCCAGTACAACCTTTCTTTAAGACCCAGACCATTCTTGATGTTTTTGTGCAAGTCCATCCATCCAATGTCATTGTTCATTTCCCTTTTACTGGTTTATCCAGAACGTTTCTTTCCCTCTGCTCCCTTCTGCCCCTGCTCCCCAGGAGCTAGCTGATAATGCTGGAGACTGGGCAGGCAGTAATTGCTAATGGGAAAGACAATTTTGGTTCGAGTTGTTTCTCTCCTGCTTGCAAATTCTGCTTGAGAAAGCAGTGAGGAATCAGCTGCTTGGCCTGAGAGTTTGGTGTCAGGACTCTTAGAAAACTTGGTTGTATTTAAAAGAGGGGAGGGAAAAGAAACAAGGGGGATTCTGAAGGTGTATTATCTTCTTAGCAGAGAGGCTTGGCCAAAGGGCAGAGCTCTGCAAGAGAAACAGACCTGACTGCATCGTAAACAGAGGCTCCCGGGACGTGGAGGATCCACATTCAGGAGGAGGAGGAGGGCAGAGGGCGGATTCTGAAATGCCTGATGAACTCTAGCGCATGTGAAAAGAAGGCACAAGAGTGGCGAGGCATCTGAGGTAAGGATTATAAACCAGGTGTTTTTTACTTGCATTTCTATTTTTTCTTCCACTAGGTAAGGTAAAAAACACTTGCATTAAGATCGCTTGCAAAACACAAGCCAGTTTGTTTCAGCTGTTAGGTGTCCTATAAGGAACCCTGCAGGCTCTGGATGCCCTGACTGGAAGCTCAGAGGAAATCTGCAGGAATCAGTGCTGATATGGGGGATGCTGGCTTTATTCCCATTTCCATGATGGGGTGGCACACAGGGAAAGTGGACCACTTAGAAGCAGTATAGATCAAGGGAAGTTTAAGAGCACATGTAATGAATGGAATCCGACCCATCTTGAGGGTCTCTGCCAGGATTAGTTTCCCGTCTTAACCAGAGATAATCAGGCCTTTCCCCATGTACTTTCTTCTCAGTCTTTGTGAAACTCAGGATTTCCTGAGTCATCTTGTGACCAATATGAGACTCATGCCCAAGCCCCTGGGCAAATCCCTGAAGGAAAGAACCGGATGAATCAGGCAGGATGAACAGCTCTTTACACCTCTGAAGCAATCTGCTGCATCCCGGAGAGCAAGGGAGCCCGGGTGGGTGCTGATGGCCCTTATCACAGAATTGAATTCCCAGGCAGGGATGTTACGTTGCATCTTGCACAACGCGCCCTAAATATAGAGGAGCGCACCAGAATTAGGGGAGTGGTGTCTGTGCAGCTGCGTGTCGCCTGTTGGAGCTTGCAACGGAAAGGCAGATTGAAGGAGCTGGAAAAGGTTCTAGAGCAGACTTAAACACCATATGGCTTGCAGGACGCGCTGGGCCGGTTAAGCAATGTGTTTGGCCTGCCAGATGGGCAGGAGACACCGTGATGCTGGGATTGCTGAGTGGCTGGGAGATCCTCCTGCCTTGCAGCCAGCTGGCCAGCATGGCACATGCCTGGCCCGCAGCACGGACCCGCTGCGCCGCGAGCCGGTGGCCAGAAGCAGGCGGCACTGCCAGTGGAGAGGCCACAGATGAAGACAAGCAGAATGAGAAGAGTGGATGTAGGGGCAGTGAGGCCTTCAAGGCCAAAATCCTGTTACGTGGGGGGAGCAAAACTGAGTCACAAAATTTATTCCTCTGCTGTTTCTTGCACCACACTGCGTGTTGCCTTACCAAGCCTGGGCTGTCTGGCTTTTGTCTCCAGAGTTCCCGTAGAAGGGCTGCTCCAGGCCTTCCCTTTCCCATAGGCAGCCTCCTCACAGGCAATGTGCCTTGTGCTCAGGTCTTCTCTTCTCCTGCTAAGGTCTGCGCCCTGCCCGATGTGGCATGGACAGGCAGCTCAGCCCTTTGAGGGAAGTGGAGTCGCACACACTTCACAAGAGGAGTCTTTCCAAGGACACCTGAAGCAAACGGATCGTTCTGCTCCCCGGGGACTTGCTGGTACCTGGCATTAAGAGTCTTTCAGGCAGGGTCAGCCCTTGCTGGCCCCGGTGCGGCTCAGCGCGTGGTCTGCAGCTCTCCGCGCTGGAAGGACGGGAGGCTTCCAGCCCACGAGTCAATGGGGTGCCCATGTGCTCGGAGCTGGGCATGTGCCTAGCTGCTTTCTGGAGCGCGATGAGAGTCCTCACCGCTCGGCAAGACCCAGCTCGTGGTTTCTGAAGTGCTGCCAGTTCCTCTGTAATTAAAGATTTATAGATCGCACAAAATATCACTGCAAGGAAAGAGAAAAGAGGCAATTCCCCACTCGGGGTCCCGGGAGTTCTGCACTGACAAAACGGGGCTCGAGTGGGACGCGGCCCTGGCCCGGCGGGGAGCGCCGTATGCCGGAGCCGCGTGGCGCCCACGGACACGGACACGCGCGGGGGCGGCGCCCGGGCGCGGAGGGGGCGGCCGGGCCGGGCCGGGCCGGGTCGGGCCAGGCCGGGCCGGGGCCGGGGCGGGGCGGCGGGCGGGCGGTGCCGGCCCGGCCCGGCCCAGCCGGCGGCGCGGCCGAGGCGAGGCGAGGCGGGCGCGGGGGAGCGGGCGCCGCCGTCGCCCTTTGAAAAGCAGCGAGCGGGCGCCGGGCGCCGCTACAAAGGAGCTGCCGCCCGCGCGGCCCCGCTCGCCCCTTCTCCTCGCTCCCCTCCCGCCATCTTCCGCCGCCGCCGAGGCGCCCCGGGGCCGGCCGGGCGGCGGCGGGGCGGGCGCGGCGCAGGCCCGGGCCGGAGCCGGAGATGAGGCCAGGATGTCGGTGTCAGGGCTCAAGGCCGAGCTGAAGTTCCTCGAGTCCATCTTCGACAAGGACCACGAGCGCTTCCGCATCGTCTCCTGGAAGCTGGACGAGCTGCACTGCCAGTTCGTGCTGCTGCCGCCGCCGCCGGGCGCCGGCCCGCACCCGCCGCCGCCGCTCACCATCCACTGCAACATCACGGTGCGGGGCCGGGGCGCCGCCATTGTCCGCGGGGTGACTCAGCAGCGGCCGCGGGGCGCGGGAGGCGCCGCCGCCCTTTGTTCGGCGGCGGGGGGGGTGGACCGGGGCCCGGCGGAGGCGCCCCCGCCGCGGCGGCCCCCGCAATGGGGAGTGCGCCACAGGCGCCGCGGCCTGGAGCGGCCGCCAGCGCCGGGCCTGCCCCGCCGCGGCTCCCGCGCGCCGGCTGTCCTGAAGAGCCCTTTTTTAGCAGGAAAAAAAAAAAAAAAAAACCCGCTCCGAGCCGCAGCGAGCCGCGCGCCACGGCCACGCGGAGCCCCCGGGCGTTGCGAAGTTGCTGCCTGGGGCCTTCGCCCGGGGCTCGCGTGCGGCGCTGCCCGCCGCTCATGTCCGCCCGCCGCGGGCTCGGGCAGCCGCCCGGGCTTGCGCTGCGGGCCTTAAAGAAACGGAGTTTCCCGTCGTGCGGAAGTGTCGGGCTGGGGGCTGGGAGAGCGGGGGCGCCTGCACGCAGGCCGGGCCGCTGCCCGGGCGGCAGCGCCCTTTCCCGAAGGGAGCTCCCGCAGGAGACGCGGGCGGAGGTCTCGGCGTCACGGTTCGCGGGTGCCAGAAGTCGGTTTTGTCATCGTATGGCAGGCCCTTGTGCTCCCCGGCACTTGCACGTACTTGTATGGTGCTCTTCGTGGTTAAATAAGTAATATGCGTCTTCAGACATGTCCCGTCAGATGGTGGTTCTGTGACTTCCTTTAAGTTGTGTTATATCAGCACAGGGTAGTGTGGCAGTGCCTGAGGAGGCTGTTTGTTGCTTTCCTCACACCATGGTCTCTTATATAAATCTCTTAAACAAAAACAAAAGCCCTGAGCCTTGCCCTCAGTTGCTGGTTGAATTTGGTGGGTTATTTCTTTGTCAAACGACAGAGTTGCTTATAGGAAGGCCTGAAGTTCTCAGCGCCTTGGATTGGCACTTTGGTTTAAGTCTGCGTTATAGGTTGCTTTTGTCATAACTTTTTTTCATAGCAGTTTTTCTTAACTTGCACTGAAATATGTCTGCTTTTTTGTAGGCCTTTAGTTGAGGTATTTCTGAGCAAGCAATGAAGAGCAGAGTAGCACGGGCCCTTCTTTGCATTTGAGTGTTATTGAGGAAACCTTCTGCAGTTGCTGTTGCAGGCCCTTTCACTACAGGTCAGGAGGTCCCGTGTGTCCCCCACTACAACAGTGGCATGTTGCTTCGAAAAAGACAGTGGAGAAAAGCTGTTTCAAACCTTCTGTCTTCTGCTTTGAAGCTGAGTCCAAGCTTCCTGGAACTTCTGTCTCGCGGTTGTCTGAGCAGCTTGATGCTTTCCAGTGTTGATTAATTTTTGGCTCTCAGGTAGGTGGCTCATTTCCTCATCTGTTAAAAATAAATGAGAGGGCAGCTTGAGATGCAGTGGATGACTTTCTTGGAAACAAGTGGGAAGCTGATGACAGCCCAGAAGAGAAAGCTCTCCTCTGGACTGCTGTCCTGGGTTTTGACACAAGTGCTAGAGCTTGAGATGACAAGTGACACTCTTCCTCCCTGAATTGGGTCTCTTGGCTCTGACTCCTAATTGCCTCCAGTTTCTTTCTGTAGGTCCTGTAAGCTAGGAAGGAGTAAGTCTTGTTTACTGTGCTGCAATGGACCTGCGGATCTCCTGGAGAGTGGAATCCGTGGGAGCTAGAACTGCACACCATGGTGCTAGCATGCAGAAGCTGGTAAGGTTGTAAAGTTGTCGGTATATGTTTTCTCTGGAGAAACTCGCCCTCTGCATCAGAAGCTGCTATCTTAGTGTTCTGGATTTGCAGTGCAAATATGTAACTTTAGCTGTTTGCTGCTTCTAATCAGTTTAACTCCTAGAGTTCTGGTAAAGCCCTCAAGGATAGTTTCCTTACTGAACAAGGGATTGGTTGTTCTTCAGGACACCCGAGGATTCTGCTAAGGGGAGAGTAGGCACAAGTGTGAGATGTTCACTTTCCTTCTTTTTGGTCTTATTTGGATACCTTGATATTTAAAGTGAAATCTGCCTAGTTGTGTGTGCAGATGTTGGAGTTTTTGGATGGGGAGAACTTGGTAGGAAGGAAGCCCTCAGTAGCCTCTGCTCTTAGTCTGGAAAGAGCTGGTCTCTACGTTGTTCTCATCTTCACAAGGTATCTTTTTATTTTCTCCAGCCTAGAGAGAGAAGGCAAAGGAAAAAGGAAACATTCTGCTGGAGAGGTGAGGTAGCTTAGGAGCTGCGTGGGTTTCCACAGGTTGCTTAGACTAAATTCCAGGGTTTAATTAGAAGTCTGCCCTGGAATTTCTCCCTGCAATGTAAGTTTGTAATACTGTTGAAGTTGAGCATTTGCAGCCTAGGACCAGTGTAGTCTGGGTGTGATACTTACAGATGCTTAGTGTTAAAGTAAGATGTGCTTTACTCTGCAGCTGATTCCTGTTTCATGAAGTGACAGACAAATATTGTCTGGGTCTGTCCTTTAATTTTGCTGGGAGTGACCCATATTGGACCTTAAATGGTTAATCTGTTTATTTGAAAAGCACTGTAGGGTGGAGCCATCCCTGTCAGAAACATTGCTTCTCCTTCCTGAGAACAGTCTAATTATTGAACTTGTTCAGGCTCTGTACCTTCACATTCCCATTGTGTTATGCCAACAGCAATGTCTCCATTCTGCACTTTTATTTCCGTTTTTCTCAGATTCCTTTTTCAGTTAACAACTGTATTCCAATTAATCAGGTTGAATAAACCAGTGTCCATTACAAAGCACGTGCACTTACCGTGGTCCTCTTCTGCTTAATTTTTTTTTTTAAGAAAAATATTGAAGCCGTGGGCTTACTTCAGACTAGCATGTTGCAGATCATAACTTTAAGTATCCTTCAGTGAAATTTGTAGCTTTTGTTTGCTACGTTACTGGACATGTGTGACAGTATTGCAAAGTCTGTGTTACAATTGTTTAATCCTTTACCTTTACTGCAAGAGGAAGGTCTAGCTGAAAAGCTAGGTAGAAGTATGTTTTTCTGCCCTGTAAAGCATGTGTAGTTTGTTTTTTATATAAAATCTCTGCAGAGAGAAGCTGGGTACTAATATCCCAGCACCCATACACAGCTTCAGTACAAGGTCTGTGTCCTTAAGTAGTGCTCACAAGCAGAGCAGGGTTTATGCCAGGTATCTGTGGGAGCTGGTTTTGTCCCAAATAGATACTGGACTCTGAGGTGAGGTGATGCCCTTCATACATTAACAAATCAGTCCATGTGATGTGGACTCCAGGATACTCCTGCCGCTCTTCTGGGAACGTGTGTCTTAGGCTTTCAGTGAAGACGAGCCTGCTGCTAAATTGCAGTTGGAAGCTGCCATGAAAGGCTTAAAGGTTGCTGTCTATAGGTAAATTTTTAAATGGGAGATGACTTTATTTTCCCTTTTAAACCAGAGGATATGAAAAGGTATTGCCTGGAAAGCTTTGGATGAGTTGCATATGTACAGAAAATATTAGAGCATATGATGATTCTTCAGAGACATAAGATTTTAATATTAAACAGACTCCTAGCTCATGCTTAGACAGCTGATAACCTTTTAAAAAGGTTATTTGTACACAGAACTAACCACATAATGAATGAAGCTTCCAGTTCAAACCACATTTTTTTTTAGCTTATTAGACATTGCATGGATGCAAGTACTAAATCAAAAAACATATGCAGCTTTATCTCAATAATAGAATTAGATGTACTTTGTTCAGGTCCCTTAAAGATATCTAAGTAACTATTATCAATCATAATATCACTTCCATATCAGGTCCCTTAAAGATATCTAAGTAACTATTATCAATCATAATATCACTTCCATAATGGAAATTGAAGCTTGGTCTCCTCCTTTCATCTGGTAAGACAAAACTAAGCAAATAAAATGCAGAGTTCTGAGGATTTTAGATTATATTTCTGTGCTAAGACTGTAATTGTGAAAGGAGTATTGCAGAAAGGTAGGGGCTGAATCTTGCATTCCTGGAAGATGTAGCATCTCTTGACATGACAGGTTAGTTGTGCTGCAAGTGTAAAAAGCTGTAGCCAGTGCTTATGGACTCTGCAGGTCAGCTGCTGTCTTCCTTCTAATGTATAAAGTGCTCTTGAAATACCTTACAAGGCCGCAATGAAGGGCTTCAAACACGTTTCCACCGAAGCCGGTATTTGCGTGTACAGGAAAAAGCACTAAGCCAAGTGGCTGACTCGTGTGAATTATACCATAAGTATATCATAATTTCAGAATTCCTCAGTAGAGCTCTCCATGCTTTTTCTGTAATTAAAAGAAACTCATTCAATTAAGACATACTTTTTACTCAGTACACTTCCTTATTTTAACTGTTGAGGAAATCTTTGTAAAAAACTGTAGAGTAGCTGGTAATTTTTATGTGCTTCTTATTACCCTTCTTCTGAAGGATCTGGAGCTTGGTGTGGGGCTGCCTCCTTGCGTTGTTGTGAGCTTTGGCTGGTACGTGGTGATGCCCTTTCGTTTGCCTGCCAGAAGTAGTCTCTTTGCAGTGGGCTTGGAGCACTGGTGATTGGGATTACCAGGGATCTTTCTTGGGCTGAGAGAAGCAAGGATGCTGGTGGTAACTCTTGAAGTTGTTGCTTGGTTGGTTGGTTTGCAATGAGAAAAAGTAGAAAGTAGTATTAAAGTGTTCTGGAAAATAACATAGGGTTTCCACATTGTTGATAGCAATTAATCTGTCCATGTTGAAATGCTGCAAAATCGGGGATTCTGATTGGGATTGATCAGTGTGTTCCTAAAAGAGGGACATCTCCAGACTCATTCAGGGCACAGTGAAGCTGTGAGTCTGCTCTGCTACGGCTGGGGATACAGCTTATAGATGACAGACTGATATCCTCGGAAGGATTTAAAAATCACAGGTGATGGGAAGAGAGTTGGGTTGTCCCGCATGTCCCCTCATCCTGCTCGCAGGCCTGCAGGGCCTGTGTGCCTTGTCAGGTGGCCAGCATCGAGCCGTTGGATTAGGGACCTGGCTGGCATATAAAAATTCTTTCCTGGGTTATTGTTTACCTGGATCTCTTCCCGGCCTGGTTCACTGCGGGGCTGCACAAGCAGCTGCGCCGGCAGCGCGGCGGGGCAGGAAGGACTGAGCGCCGGGAAGGCGGCGGGAGGCAGCGCCGCTCACGGGGAGCCGCGCGCCGAGCTCTGCCCCGGCCCGCCTGCTGCCTGGGCTGCCCCTGCGGGGTTACCGGGCCCGTATCGGGCCAGCGGGTCCCCATGGGTGCCCAGGCTCTCATACTGACAATGGTCCAGTTCAACTGAAATGCAGGTTTGCTTCTAAAATTGAATTCCTCTCAAGACACAAAGACAGAAGCAGTCTTTGCGTAGTGCTTGGATTTGTAAAGGGTGCTTCTGAGTAGGAGCAAAGGGTTTTAGGAGCTATCAACAGAAATAACCACTCTGTGGTTAGCTTCAGCTTGGACTATGCTCAGTACTGCTCAGTTATTTACCTTCCTGTAGTACTTAAAGGTTATGACACCCTAAATTCCTCACTGAAATTGGACTTGTTTGTTTTACAGAACACAAATGTTAATCATTTGGGTGACATGATAGTTTACAATATAATAAGCGTTCCCCTATCTGTACTCAGTTGTAAGCACTGTAGGAGAAGTGAAAATGACCTGTGACCAGTTAACATAAGCCATCTGGAGAATTAATTAAATGAGGAATAGTAAAGAGATACTACCTAGTGTTTTAGTGTTGCATCAGCCTGTCTGTATTTGCTGAATTTGAAGCTGATGAATTTGATAACTCGTTAAATCTTTGTTAGAAATAAATGGACCAGTTAGTCTATGATATTAAAGTCATGATCTTACTTGATTTTTATTATTATGTCTTTATCATAATTTATTTATGTATGTGTTAATTGTCATCTTAGCATTCAAAGTACTGCAGAGTGGTCACTATGTGGATTTGGAGGCTGTTTGGGCTATGTTCTGCTTTCCTCCAGATGTCCCACTCTTTTACCCCTTGTAGAAAGCCTTCAGTAAGGCAGCAGGTTTTCCAGTAGCTGCCTCGGTGCATGTTCAGAAGGGCAGGAACATGAGTCCTGCTGGAACTCACGTAGTGGCATTAGAAAAAAGAAAGTTGCCTGGCATTTCTGTGCAGTAGTGCTCAAGATACCAGAGGTTTCCTGAATTTCAAAGCAGGAAATAACTGTGTTAAGAGTGTGGCATTTAACCCAGTGCTAAACACTGGTTGAATTCTGTGGTACTAAATTTCACCTGGGGAGGGCAAAGTCCCCTTTGAAGGGCTGTGCTCTGAAGGGTGGCAGGACCTGCTTGCAGGGAAGAATGGGAATGTTCCCTTTGGAGATGGGACTGGAGGGCTGGAAAGCAGCTTGCTAGAGGAGAGGAAAACAAACAAGCAAAAACACCATGGAAAGCCCTTTCTTAGTTGGGAGAAGGGAAAGGCTGCTATGGCACTGATAGAATGGCGAGTAGACCATAACTTCAGCTAACTGAGCACCTTTCAAAATAAAACAAAATTAACCCCCTCCTCCCCAGATTCCTGAGGATCAAGTGAAGAGGAGTAAGAAAGCCTGTATCCTTGAGTAGGAACAAGCGGGACATCAAATGGTGGCCCCCATGGGTGCATCTGTGTCTAAGTGATAGACGCAAGAGCCAGTCTGCCAGGAAACTGCTGGTTTTCACCTTGGCAGGGCACTGGTGCAGGAAAAGAGTGAAGTTTGAGCTCTGTTAAAATTGCTTCTCATCAGTCAGTTTTAACTATGTTAAAAGACAACTTTGGCTGCAGCAGCTTTGAGATTGCTGTTTATGATCCCTTTTTGAATATACCTATTGGCATAGTTGCAGAAGTAGGTGATTAATAACTCCTGATGATTTATATCGAGTTGTTAGTTTATTTCAAGTCATCAGACTTTTCCTCCAGCCATCCAGGAGTTTGGATGCATACATGCTGTGCTGTTTGTAGAGAAAGAGCATTGCAGGATCTATTTCCAGAACACCCTGCTCAGTGCAAATCTCTCGCTGCCTTTCAGATAACCCCGTGCCGACCTGTGTGTGCATTGCACACAGGAGCACCCCGTGTGGCTGTGGGCTCTGAAGCAGCACTGCTGACAAACGTCAGGGTGAGGGTTACAGGCACACAGTGGGTGTTTCAGTGTGTGAGGAGCAAGATAAGTTGATCTGACTACTATGAGGTGCTGCATTAAAATCTGGGGTCTAGTCCCAGTTCTGCTACCTTCTTGATGGGCAATTCACTTGACTGTTCGTGATAGTGCTGCATTTAGTTCATAGTCAGTGTGCATCATTTGTAGCTTTTGTTTGTTGCTCTTTAATGGTATCGGCAAAAGAATGTTCCTTTAGCTCACTCAACTGGGTTGGCCTTCAGCAACAGTTTAAACCTAGGGAATACGCAGTGTTCTTGAGCAGCTGTCACTCACCAGGCTTGTAGTTAAATCATGTTTAGTGCGAACTTAAGAGTTGTTCTTGATCGATCACTATATCGATACTTGGTGTGGGGTCCTTGCAAAAGTGTTAGAGAGATTCACAGAGTTGATAGATGGCATGTTGTATGATATTCTCCCAATATCTAGGAGAATAAAGTGTTGCTTTTAGTGAAGATCTGTAACCATTTTCCTTAGGAAAGGTGCCTTTTTCTGCTTCTATACTTAATGATAAAGTTCCTATTTTAATTCTGAATGGTTATGGCACCCTGGACAACATGAAGCTTGCTGTGTTTGGTAAGGAGAGTGGAGGAGGCTATGGCAAGTAATAGAGCAGTCTGATAAGCCCAGTAATATGCAATTTCATGTAACAGAACCATGTTTTGTCTAGACTAGACTGTCATTGAGGAATGCCTCTGGCATGTGCCTAATTGAAGATACCATTTAATCAGATCTATGCCAGGAATCTTTTTTTTTTTTTTTTTTTTTTTTTTCTCTCCCTTCCACAAAGTGTTATATTTTTAACTGCATCCAAACAGGGTTCTATAACAATTTCAAAGAGAACTCTGAAGGGCTGCGTTGGACAAACCTGTACAGGTGAATTTGCCCATTACAAGCTCCTTGACTTTTGGGATAACTTTTGCACAAGGGAATTTTCCTCCAGGTATCGTCCGTGTTCATACTTTGCTATGTTGTGGTCTCTGCCTCATAAGTACTGGCCACTGAATCAGTTGCCAACTGATTCAACCAGCAGTTGCCACTGAATCTGTGTGTTACAGACTGCGTTTCACAGTCGAATCTTTCAGTTCCCTTAAGAACATGCTGTTGTCCACGTGCACTTGCCCAGAAAGTGGCTGTATAAGGCGCGAAGTGACTGATTGTTGCACATCATCCTGTAAGACCCTGAAGTGGTGAAAGGGGAGTGAGGGGAACTGCTGTGCCCTGCCCAAGGGGATGTGCGTTGTGAAGGCAGAAGTAATGCCCACTGCTCTTCTGGGCGCTCTCTTGTGTGCCAGCCTTCTGCAATGAGTAGAACTTGTTTGTGCCGAGACCTGATATTTATTTCCACTTGGAGCAATTTGGTTTGTAGCCTGAGCTCCAGAGGAACCTGTGGAATGGGGTGTGCTGTGGCCTGTCTGTCCCGGGAGGCACCACTAGTACCACTATCCTTACCAGCAAACAAGTCTAAACTGGGGATTCTCTTGTTGCACGTGCACAGTTCCTGAGAGAGGACAGCAATGACCATGTAAAGACCATGGAAGCTGTGGTGCTTCAACATGCTGCTGAGGGCCTCGCTACTGCAACGGTGAAAATGTTGGCCCTGGCTAGAGCTGCCTTAGAGGGTTCCCTTTCTAAGCACCTCCTGTAGCCATCCAGCGTGGTTTTGCTCTTGCTGTCCCTAGGGTCCCATGGAAGCAGCCAGCTTCACCTTGCAGTATAGGTTGCTACAGTCAAGATAACCATTAAACTTGGGGGTGCGTTTGCATAAAAAGGCAATATTTTAGTCAACTGCACTTGGTGCCTTGGAAAATGCATGGGTCGCTGCAGATTTTCCTGCTGCACTGAGTATAGCAGGCTTTGACTTCTAGCACTGTGTAAGAAAAGTAAAGCTAATACAGATCTGCTTCCTCTCATAGAGTAATAGTTAATGATATCTGCCTAGACATCTCAGTGACTAAAACATGTCCTGCTGTTTATACATTGAGCATGCAGTGTTACATTATTAAGAAAATCTTTTAAAATCCTGATATATTTGTAAGTGTTAATTCTGGTGTGTTTTTTTCTTCTCCCTTCTAAGGGTAGTTGATACAGGTGGAAGTTGTATAAATGCTGAATGTTTAACAACTTCAAATAATACCTACTATGTTTTGACTAATTAAGTAGTTACTCTTTAATACTTTTTTGGTTGCTAGCAGAAAATGTGCATATAATCAGCCAGTGGGACTTGTTCTATTTGTTTATGTGTTTGTTTTTAAGTCTTCTGCTTAATTCAAATGAACAACCTAGAAATTGTTTTTATTTTGGTAACATCAAGGTGTCTGCTGAAGGGCAGCCATCTATGATATGAAATTAATTTACTTGATGTGTTTATAGCCACAAATGTGCTCATTTCGAGAGATTATATTAGTTGTTTGAAACATCTTGTTACACTGAGATTTACTCACTTCGTTACCAAGGCTGAGTGAGCCAGAACAGACTCTCCTTACCTTTTTAGGAGCAATTCCAGTGTTTAGAGGGTTTATGGGTTTGGCATTGTGTTATTCAGAAGTAGTAGTGAGAGGGCAAAATCTCAAGAATGAGAAAGCTGTCAGACGTGCTGCCCTGCAAAGCAGTTCTGCCTAGCCATGGCTGTCTAGCTGGTGTGAAAAACAGGACGTGTTTTTGTCCGTGATGGAGATTTTGCAAAAGCTTGGAAACGGGAGAGATGCGATTGGCTGAACTTTGGTTAACCAAACGAAATTAAAAGAAAAAGAAAATACTTTCTTGTTCTAAGATTATCTGAAAAATGATTAGAAGAACAGGCAATATGCAACTGCAGCTTAAAATCATATAATGTGTCATACTGTGTCTGTCTTAAATGCACTTGGTACAGTTTGTTTTAATGAAAAAAGCAAAAAAGTATATATATTTAATTTAGCAACTTCACACTTTATACATAATGCTGTAGTCATTTAGAAAAAGCTTGTTTCCTTTTTCTAACATCAGAGTCACATGGCCATGAATTTATAAAAACAGGGTAAAGATTATGCAACACTGCAAGTAAAGCAGCCTTCTTGGTGAGGATGAGGAAGCTTAGATAGGATGTACTTAGACAGATGACAATTCTCTGCCCAGGAAAAGCTTTCTTAAACCTCTACATGCCTGGCTGCTTCTGTCAATCTTTTTCTAAGCGAGAATATTAGCGAACTGTAAGCAGACTGTCTTGGAGAGGATGCGTCACGGTGTCTGAACAGCGAAGCTGTAGCTTCTTTTAATATGCTGTGGCTTTCCTAAGCAACTCGATAGGTTTTGGAATTGTTCCAAAGACGTGAACATAGGGTTTATTCTGTGTATTGTGCATGTTTATTAGTAGCCTGACCTCTCTTCCTGTGTTGTGTGACGGACGCCGGGGCGGTTGTGGTGACAAAAGCTCTGCTCCGCGTCAGGCTTGGCGCTCGCGGGTGGCGGCGGCAGCTCCGGTCCCGCCTGCCCGGGCCGCGGTGTCGCCGCAGGCCGGCGCGCGCAGCAGCCGCGCACGCTGCCCCGCGCACGCAGAGCCGGAAAACGTCCCCGCACCTCCATGGAAGGGCCCCGCCGGTTAATATGAGCCATAGATACCTGTGCAGATAAGATATACACCATCCCTCCAGGTCAGCTGTGGAGAAAAACGTTTAAAATGTATTGAGGCCCCTGAGAAATAATAATAGTTAGTATTTCTAGCAGCAGTTAGTTAACATAGCAAGAGAGTTGTTATCGTGCGATTCCTCTCACCTAATGTTTCCTTGTGCTCGAAGAGCTTGTGTGTTATGTGATAGAGCAGCTCAGTCCCCTGGCTGCACCTATGGGTTGTAGGTATAGAAGAGAAGGCGGGCATAATTCCCTCAATGGAACCGAGGTTTGTAAGTGTGGTTGTTTGACCTCTCAAGCCACAAGCTTTTTTTTTCCTCCCCCATTTATACACTATGGTGGTACAATTTCAGGAGCTTGTTTCATCTCCGGATTAGAGTGTTTGAATTTCTTTTGTGAATTCTGTGTTTCAAAACAGAGTGACTCATATCTGGCTGCAACTCGGCTGTTCCAAAAATATGGTTTACTTACTAATCGAGGGAAACTTCAAGTGCTAGTTACCTTTTTAAAATATAACAAACATGTTCTCTGGTACGTCTGTTTAAGAATTAAAAAGCATCAAAACAAATTTGAGGTTAGACTGTTTTGCATGTTATTAATACTAAGCATCTGTTGCTTAAAAAGTCAAATATGCAATTAAATTTCCATAATCCCTCAGTCTAAAAAATAACAATCTTTTTCTGATGAAGCTGATTTTAATACACTCACATAGTATTTAAGAAAAGCCTTCTGATAAATGCATGATTCCCACTTAAATTGCGAATTAAAACATGGAATTTAATTTTATATGGGGAAGGGGGGGAAAACAGTTTGCTCATGCCAAACACGGCAGCAGCATCACATCGTACTGTGCTTTCTCGCACATGGCAGGGCTTGCTTTGGTTGCAGAAAACCAAATGAGTTGGAATGAGAGCAGAGAATGAGCAGAGCACTGTCAGTGCAGAGGGCATCAGCACATTCAGGCAGCTGCTGTCATGTGTTTCAACACAGAGGGATTGCTCGGTCATCAAACCTGTGCTGCTGGTCATGCCCCCGTGTGACAAAGGATTTGCTGCCAGCGTCTGCGGGAGGGGGCTGCACGGGCTAGCTCCTGCTTGCAAACCACAGGTGTCCTGGGCTATGGGTGTTCGCAGGCTCATTGTGGTGGAGAAATGAGAAAAGAAAGAGCATCGTCAGGAAACAAGAATGTAACTAGTAAAACGTGGAGCTCTGTAAGCAGCCTCCTAGATTCCTGCTGCAGTGCAGGAGAGTGGAGCGGCCGGTTATAAATCATTGAAATTAACAGACCTAACTAATAAATGTTCAACTCTTGCAGAAGCCAGAAAATATTTACTATGGGAATGTGCACGCACACAAATGTTGAATATTTCGCAAGAATATTCTTTTATCTGATGAGACTGAGAAATCTAGAAACAGATGGTTCAACAACTCTTTGGATTTTGTGTGTTCTTGTCTCTTTGGGTGGCAGTGCGGGTGTAATCTAAAGCCGTGACTGTAGTGTCTTCCCTGTGCCCCTTCTCCTGACCTAATGAGTGGGCCAGAGACAAAGAGGCCTCCAGGAGAGCTGGTTGAAACAAGCCTTAATGCAGTAGGGCCATGGTTAGCGCGTCTACTCCTCACGCACCCCACTGGTCCCATGGGCACTATGAAAATCTTGGGGTAGGAGTATTAAGCTGTTGCAGAAGACTGGGCAAGTAGGTTGCACACTAATAAAAAATCAGTAAGATGTTATCAGTCTAAAACCTGAAATACCTTTAATGAGGTATAGCACCTCATTAAAGCAACCGTAGGATTTGGGGGAAATGGGCAGCTGGCCATGCAGCTGTGTTTCTCTGGTAGTGAGAACTGGTTATTCTTCCAGCAGTGCCTGAACTGAAGCCGAGGAGAAAATACGCTTTTCAGAGAGCCTATAATTAGTGCAGGAAAAGTGCTCAAACCCATTGACCTGCCTGTTTATTTTCCTTAATCTTGAAAGCTTTGTGGGATGAACACTATGCTTTCTTGACAAGCTTTTGAGATATTAGGCCATAGTTAATCAAGAATCCCAAAGGTGTTACATGTGGTATGCACTGGAAAACTGAAAAAGATCTTTCTTTTCCTAAAGGTTCTAGGAATACCATGTCATTTTCTGGGATGTTTTTAGGATGTCTTTTCTTTATTATTATTTTAAAGACCTATAAACCGCCTCTCCTGGGGAGATTGAGCTTGTTCAAGTTTTCAGAGAGGTTCAAGTTTGCAGGTGAGAACCTGAAACCCGCGGGGCTCGAGCCGCTGTGGTGCGGGTCGCTGGGAGCTGTGCCGCGCTGGGCTGCGTTGCCACAGCCGGGGCCCTCGGCCTGGTCCCGCGGCCGCTCCGCTCCGCGCCTGCCCTGCGGCCCGTGGGGAAGGGAGCCCCGAGGAAGCCTCGTGCCTGCACAAGTGACTTCCCACACGCTTGGTTCCTCTCCAGAGTTCAGCCTGGTCGTGTTGTGCATCCTGCCAAGCACAGCGTCTTGGAAATGATTGAAGCTGGTTGAGGTTAGGCATATCTGGGGTTTTCTTCTCTGTTGATTTAAGGCTTGCATTCTCACAGCTTGCTCTAAGAGTGTGTTTGCTCGGGAAGCACTAGAGACTGGGCAGTGACAGGGATTAATGGGTATCACGTCTGTGTTCTGCGAAACCACCTGTGGCAGCCTTGGGGCTATAAGGCAAAAAATAACGTGGCCATCAAGAAGTGATATAAATATTTGAGCGTGGTACTGAGCACATTTTGGAGCCTCCTATTAGAATAGCAGTGGGGACCTTGATTCTTTGAAGAATGAAGTACTAACTGTTGATAATGTTGCTCTTGGAACGAGAACAGCTTTTGGGATTTTCCTGTTAAACTGCAGTGACTGAGATCAACTCCCTGACAGCGTTTTATTAGATAGGAAGATAGTATCTGAGTGATAAAAACTGAAGTTCAGCAATCTGCCCTCAGCTGTGAATTTCACTGAATGGGTGAGAAGACATTTTCTAGCCTTTATTCAAAAAAAAAAAAAAAAAAAAAGTGGGGGGAAAGCAAAGAATTTCCGTTCATCTGTTAGCATGAGGGCCTTGCTAACAACTTAGATCTATCTTGTGGCAGTCTAGAGACCTAAACATTGCATACTGTGGCTTGTATGAGAGGTAGGTATGTGAAGCCACCTCACGTCCCTGTGCCTAGGCTGTGTTTTGGCCTCTGCCTGACAGCGATTGGAATCGGGCGGTGTGGCTGAAGGGGCAGCGTGGAGGTTTCCCTGAGGGCTGCTGTGAGGGGCGTTGCTTGAGAAATCTGTCTGTGATGGAGGGCCATCCATGAGCCTCGAGACAGCAAAGATACAAAATGGCAGCTGGCTGGTCTCTCCTTTTGGCCAGTAAGTTCTCCTCCAAGGCAGGGCACTTGGTCTGTGCTGCTCACGTCCGGAGATCCCTGTTGCACAGTTAGAAGAACCTTGCCTGAAGGGGTGATTTAAAGATACGCGGTTTTGTCTTGTGGATTTTGCTGTTTGGAAGAATCTATATTTTGTGAAGAAAAGACGGGGAAAAAAAGAGAGGGGGCGGGGTTATGGCTTTTCATTGGCACATGCTGTGTCTTACTCCATTTTGACAATTACTATCTGTGCTACACTTCTACATTTTATTCTTCCTGCTCACTCCTCCAGTCTCTTAAAACCTTTCAGCATCACTTCTTGGGTATGTCTGTTGGCTAGTCAAGATGAAAATAGGGTGTCAAGTACAAGAGCCAGTTGGCTGGATTTCTTTCAATTTCTCCTGTTAGTTGCCTAAAAATACTTTGTTAAAAGCTTTCATATTACCTGGTCTTAGAGAGAGATAAAAGATAATGTTGATATTTTTGGCAAAACTTTTTTTTTTTTTTTCTGTGATTGAACCCTCAAAGCTTTGTGGGTTTTCTGTTTATTTGGTGCTTTTTTGTTTGTTTTTAGGAGTCTTACCCCTCTTCATCACCAATATGGTTTGTAGAATCAGATGACCCCAACCTGACTTCAGTCTTGGAGCGTTTAGAAGATATTAAGAAGAGCAATACTCTGGTGAGAAATTCTGGGGGGGTTGTTTGGGATGATATTTTTTGTTTGTTTGTTCTTTTGTTTTAGCGCTCTCAGATGAACAATTAAGTGTGTTCAGATTTGGTATTATTTCTGGGGCTTTGTGAACCTAAGTTTCTCTTTTGAAAATTCTATGGATCAAAACTAATCCAAGAGATTTTGGTCAAGGAGAAGAATATGACCTTGTTCTGATGGACATTAAGTTTCAGCCCCAAGAGTACAGTTGTTTAATGCTTTTTGAAAAGAGCTGAACAGTAATATGTATGAGAACAGATAACTAAATGAAATAGCAGTTCTGGAATGCAGCTAAGTATTTGGTGTTTCTTTGCAGAGACTAACTGCTGAGGTAAGAGCTCAGTGTTTTTTGAGAATGTATATTCTCCAAAATCTGACTGTAATGGTAGCTAACCCAAAACAAGAATTCAGGATTTCAGGAAATGACTTGACCTGATAGCATCTGGTTCATCTGGATGTTCCTGAAATAGCTGTAAGTTGAAATAGTTCCTAAAACAGTTGCTCTTGTGATTTTGGGGGTGGCTCTTTGAGGAAAATGTTTGCACAGGTTCTAACAGTAGTTTAGTATTCCAGAAAAGTGCCAGGCTTTATTTCTTACTTGAAAATCTTTTTGATGTGATGATAGGAATTGTGTAAAAATGTCTTCACTTTCCATTCTGTGCAGAAAAGTAAGAGAGTGTCCTTGAATATTGCTTAGAGGAAGATTTCAGTACAAATGTACTTAATAGACTGTAATACTGTTCTTCTAGAAAGGACATTCACAGTGATTCCCTCTGAATTCAGCTTTATGGTCCCTAAAAACTGTTAAGGGTACAAGAATGTGGGTACGTGGGATGTGTACACAATAAACATCAGTGTGCAGGATGCATGGGTTCTGTGCTGGCCTTTGTATTTGCTTGTTTTTAGAAAAAGGAGGATGTTCTCTTTGATGAAATCACTTGCTGGTTATGTTTAATGGGATGTTATTCAAACATACTGAACCTTAAATAAGTGTGCATAAAATTAAATCTGTGAATAATATCTAGAAGACATTTGACTTTTAGGAGGAATTATGAGAAAACTAACAAGCAACTGGGAAACTTTCATATGCCTTGCCATAACTAAGCACAAATGAGCATTAATGATTTAACGTTTTCTGTTGGGTATGGTTATGGGAGCCACGTGCTTTAGTTTTGTATTCTTGCAGCCTGAACTTTCAAATATATTAAGAAGAATCTGAAGTTTGTGTCTCAATCTTCTTGAGACTTCTGCAGAGAAAAGACATAGGAGAATGCAATGGCTGAATGTGTGGCCAACTAAACTTTCTTCCAATTTTTTTTTCTCTCAGCATGAACAGTGTGTGGCTAGAAGCTTCTGTCCCCTCTGTCACTTTAGATGAACTAATTTGCTGTGTGGGATTAACAAGTTCTGTGGAACAAGGTGTTTCCCTGTGTTTAGCTACTTGCAGGTTTGCTTGAGTTAAGATAGAAAGCCTTTCTGCAGACGTGCACGAGTCTCGCTATGCTGATTTGCCTGCTCGCAGGGAGTGCTTATGCATCTTGTAAGAAAATAGCTTCTGGGATCAAGATAGTACTTGCCCATGTAAAGGCTGCTGGGTTGATGTAAGAGACACCTGAGCGTGGCCCACTGGTCTCTGAGGAAACCACCCGCAACATGTTAGGCCAAGATGGAGACACAGGGAGCGGCTGAAGAGACAGACAGTTGCACTGTGAAATCTGATGACTTTGTTTTGCTCACAGGGCCTGGGTTTGTGTCTTGTTTTTATTTTCCCTCTCCCCTGTGAGTTGTTGGAGCAACTTATAACTTAGTGTGGTTAAGGAGTAAACGGATGAGACTGAAATGTTTTGCAGCAATTCCTGATAGATCACTAGCTGTTAAATGCCACCTTAGTTCAGCTTAGATTTTTAGAAAGTTTCAAGACTGCTTTTCATTTAACTTATTTCATTTAAGCAGTCACTTCCCATGCTGCTCTGAAGTTATATTATAAAGTTACTATTGGAACAGCAGGGTTATGACTGCACTCATGCATTTGGCTATAGACCTCACTACCTCATTTGGCCCGAGTTAAAGTTCTTTGGTATTTCTCTGTCCTTTTTGCTTGTGTTGCAGCTTCTAACAAGTAGTTTGGGAAGCCAAAGAGCGGGCTGCTTAGGCATGAATGTTTGACAGGGCTACATAAAAGGAAGCCTTGTCACTTAACAAGGTGAAGGGAGAACTGTTTTACATCAGCTAAAATCCTACACCCTTCCTGGAAAATCTTCGGTTGATTTGAAGTTCTGTAGTGTATGCCTTGCATTAGCAGGGTGCTTTCTACTACAAAAGCTACCAAAACACTGCAAATGTTGAAAAGGTCATTGAATGTTGTCAGTATAGCTAGCACTCATTTCTGGTAATTTAACTGACTGTTCATATTGAGCAAGATATAAACAGTAGATGCAGGAACAAGGACGACTCATCTGTGGTGCCTCTAAATTCATTTATGAAGCCTGAAAATTGGCACGGCTTTAATCTTGCTAGATAGTTGATACTGACAGCTGCCTTCTAGTGGTTGTATCATGTAAAAGATGTATCTTACTCTTGCTCTGTGTTGTCCTGTTTAAAATAATAAAAGTTATAGTTGCAGGTCCAAAATCTCAAAGCTTACATCATGACCCTAAACTCGTTAGTTAATATAACTGTGTGATTAGAGGTTGTACTTTTTAAATTCAGAATAGTTGGTGATTTTTGTAATTGAAGACAATAGTGAAGGGGACCTAAAATTGGATGACATCTAATTTGGAAGTTTAGTTCTCATGCTTCCAAAATCTTTTGAGGGTTTAAATCTGCATCACAGAGTTCAGAAGTGCAGGATTCTTGATGCAGCTCTGTCCACAGCTTGGATAACCTGCTGTCACTGAGCACAGGGCTTCTGGGTTAACAACTTCTCTATAGTGGCATTTCAGTGAAGAATGTTGCAAACTACAAAACAGCAGCAACTAGTTATATACCCAGGACCCTAGAGACAAAATACCGGAAAAAGCTTTGCTTTACTCTGAAACTGCACAGGGCTCTGAATGTGCTTGGAACTAATTACTGTCACGGAACAACTGATAACTGGGTGGCCGTACTGCAAATAACACTCATTCCTTCCCTCTGGTTCCTCTTATCTCCTTTTTCAGCTTCAGTGATAGGCTGTGATTTGCTGAATCATATATGTTGATACACACAGGAATGCATGTGTAATTGTATTATACTTTAAGACCATGTTTCTTAGTAATCTGAGGACAAGCTGCTTCATAAGGAGCACAGCAATAATATTAAAGGTATTCAAAAACTGTTAATGCTTTCCTTTTGTTTTATAAAGGACACTCAGCACGTAAAAAGGCTGCCTAATGTAGGACAGGTTTCAGAACAAGTGTTTGCTGATTTGTAAGACACTAAGACAGAAACCAAAAAAAGCCAAGAGATGCTTTGATGTTCTAAAATGGCATTTTGGTATCTGTAAGAACAACCACCTCCTCAGAACAACTGAGGAGAATTAATAATTATTAAAAATAACAACAAAACAATGCAATTATATTATTTTAATTGTATTTGGTTGCTTGAGCATTCTTATTAATCACCCAGACTATTTCTAGTCTTGCCTAATACCCTGTGGATTGCACACAGTATTTCAGTGTAGCTTCTGCCCTAGACACTCTGTGATCCAGAGAAGCTGTTTATGTTCTGATAGGGCCCCTTTTGTGTGGTCTCCTTCCTGGTGGTTTTGGTGCTTGGGTGTTTAACCCCCATCAGCGAATGCACAACCTGTCCAGAAACCTGCGCGTTGCTGCGTTAGTTCTCAGCCAGGTTGTTTCTGCAACCCGGCTTGTGCGTGGCTCTGGGCTCGCCGATACCAGCACCAACGAAGAGAGTTAAACATTCTCTTCCTAGCTCTTGTGTTGGAGAGGTCTAATACTGTGTCCTTCTTCTTTTCCCCAGTTTTGAACCAGCTAAAGGTAGTGTTTTTCTCACTTAGCTTCCTCCTCGCCATAGCTCATCCAGCTTTACACAACCGTGTGGGAAAAGGAATGATGATTCCGGAAGCTTCCCCCTCCCTGGCTCTGCCCCTCTCTCCTCAAGCTCTCTGAGGAAATGTTGTCTGCTCAGAGGGTAAAAGTTTCTCAACAAAATACATAGCAGTAACTTTAGGTATCTCACGCATATTGAGAATAATAGCACTAAACCCTGTGGACCTAACTGGGAAGTACTTTTTAATTAGTTTTTTGCCTGCTTTCTACCCATTAAAAGGTTTCATGACACTTCACACAGTCAAGAAGTTTTGGAACAGCTTCAGAGTCCTAACACTAATGAGGGATGCGACTGTTACAGGAGGCCTACGGCAACATAAGCGATCGCCTGTCGTGTACCTACTCACAAGAAATGTGATGCTGATGCATCAGTTCTTTGGGTGTCATCTGCTGTACTTACGAGTTAAGGATGACTTTCATGACTCTTGCAAAAACAGAAAATGCGAACAAGATACAAATAATTCATAACTTTTTTTAGTGTTAACTTTTGCAGGCTGCTATGTCAGTTCATGGCATCTGATGAATAAATGAGATTCCTATTAAATAGGAATGTTGAATTCCACTGGAGAATAGAAAAGCACAGAAGTTTTCAAGTATACATATAGAATCATAGAATCATAGAATCATAGAATGCTTAGGGTTGGAAGGGACCTCTAGAGATCATCTAGTCCAACCCCCCTGCATACGCAGGGACACCTAAAGCACGTGGCACAGGACTGCATCCAAGCGGGTTTTGAAGATCTCCAGAGAAGGAGACTCCACAACCTCTCTGGGCAGCCTGTTCCAGTGCTCTGTCACCCTCACTGTTAAGAAATTTTTCCTTAAGTTCCTATGGAATTTTTGATGTTTCAGTTTCCGGCCATTTCCTCTAGTCCTATCAGTGGCCACCACTGAAAAGAGACCATCCCCGTCCTCTGCACTCCCTCCCTTGAGGTATTTATATACACTGATTAGATCCCCTCTCAGCCTTCTCTTCTCCAGGCTGAACAGGCCCAGCTCCCTCAGCCTCTCCTCATAGGGCAGATGTTCCAGGCCCCTGATCATCCTTGTAGCCCTGCGCTGGACTCTCTCCAGCAGCTCCACATCCCTCTTGTACTGTGGAGCCCAGAACTGGACACAGTACTCCAGATGCGGCCTCACCAGGGTGAGGCAAGCACAGAAGTTTTCAAGTATACATATATTTATATATTAAAACATACATTAAAAAAAAAAGTTAGAGTTGACCATTTTGCAAATGTAATCTGCAGTCCTGTCTTTGCTTTCCTGACATGGTGATGTGAAGGCCATGAGAAGTTAGGAAATGCTGGTATGCTCTTTCATGGCCTTGGCCGTAACTAGGAATCTGAGGGCTGCCCAGAGCTTTGGGATGTTAGTGGCTATGGAAATCAGCACAGCTAGCATGGGACCAGGAAGCAAGCTTAACACCTGCTCCTGCAGCACTAAACTTACTGTCTGGATAGTATCAGAGTGAGTAAAAGCTGTTCCCTATCTTGAATGTAATAAAACTCAGTCAATAGTCAACCTTGCCTAAATCTCACCCAGGCAGCGCAAGCAGATGACCTGGGCTCTAGCTCGGAAGCTGTCTCGTGGTGTGTCTTGTGCAATGTCTGCGTTGCTGCTGGTGATCCCCTGCTGCTCCTAGGGAGGGATGTGGGAGAGGGGTGTTCCTCCCAGGTTTTTGAAGGCATGCTGCTTTGAGATGGGCAGCAGGAAGGGCAGACTTGAGCCCAGAGGCAACATCATGGACATTCGTTAGTGCTCTGTGGCTCTGAGCCCTGGGACTGCAATGGATGGTGCAGCCCCAGGAAACTCTTCTTTAGCTCCTGACCTTTCTCACTTGATATGGAGAAGTAAATGGGACAGCTTTTGTGACCTGTCACCTTCTGGGCTGCCTAGCATGGGGATTTTAGCAAGGAGGTTTTTAACAATGAGCGTGGAGGAATCAAGGGATGTCTGGAAATGCAAGTTCAGTATTAACATGTGGAGAAACATCAAAATATATTGCTGACTCTGTGCTTTGGTTTAAATGGACATTCTCCTCTTTCTTTTATAGCTTCTTCAACAGCTGAAGCGATTAATATGTGACCTCTGCAGATTATATAATCTTCCTCAGCATCCAGATGTTGAAATGTTAGATCAGCCATTGCCAGCTGGACAGGTAAATTAAAAAGCTGTGGACACCTGCTTATGGAAACACAATCCCGTTCAACTCTGACAAACTAGATGGTGATAAAGATTAAAATCTGTGTAAGCCAATACTGAGATATGAAGCACTATTGTTTTTCAGTAGGTCCTTTGTCTGTTGTAAAGTCCACTTTAAGGAAAGAGTATTGCACAGTTTCCTTTAAAGTTTGTTTTTTGGGTGATTGAAAGGTGTGTGCATGTATAAAAATACATATGAAGTGACACGCCATTGATCATTTTAATCCTCACCTAAAATCTGCTCAAGATGCCTGCTTTGCATTCTTGGTGCTTTTCAAAATGCGTTTTTGCTTAAATATTCCCTGCTGCTTCTTGAAGAGTTTACATTTTAGAATGTGCACTTGAATGACCTTTTTATCAATGTTTTCCTTCACTCCCTTGTAAAGACATGGGCTATCACGACCATATGCTGCACTTTCTTTTTTTGATAGGAGTTATCTGAGGTGCCTTGTGTACTTTTCACGCATGTGATTATTTAGCAGCCCATCACAACATTTAATTTTTCTGGTTAATGAGTGTTGTGTTGTGCTGCAAACCAAACTGGTAGCTAATAGTCAGCATGTTTTTATTTGTAATAGGATTGTGGAACCTTTTTTTACTTGCACATGTTAAGATGACATTTCTAAAAACTCCTGTAGCGTAGCAGATGGTTTTCCTGTGGTGACAGTAATATAGTAATGACAAATAACTTGCTTAATTTTGGTCATGTGCCAAACTGTAATCCTATAGCTTTTCTTTTCAGCCACCCACCCACGTAGCAGTGCAACCATGAGGCCATAGGCCTGTAACACTAGGAAGTAGCTTTGCAAAGAGCCCCACCTACGCTCGAAAACTCATGCAAGGTTATCTTAGCCAAAAACCTCAGATAGTTTGTGGGTTAAATAACAGTGACCTTACCACTTTGAGCCAAAGATCCATCTAATCCCACTGCCATTGCCATGTCAGGCTTCCCGAGGGAGAAATATTAGCAGAGGACAAGCATATCATAATAATTTTGAGTACTTCTGCAGCTCAGACTTTGAGCTTGAAGTTATATTCTGAAATGGAAAATTATGAAAAATGGACTCCATATATTTTAGTATTCCATCAAATAATTTAATTAAAATGGCTATAGAAGTTAGTTGTTCCCCAGAAGTTCTAGGTAGCTGAGCCAAAGATCCATTAATTTCCCGAGATCCAAATAATATGAATAGGGATATTCAGAACTTTGATCTGATTTCATGAATAAGTTACCATGAGTTACAACCCACTTGACTTGTTCATTGTATTTGTCACTGCTGTCTCAAAATAGGATACCCTTAGCCAATTCTCTAGGTTTCCACGTGGATCTTAATGTGAAATGAATCATGGTATTCTGTTCATCTTATTTTCATGCTGAGGTCTCTTCACTGGCATGCTGCAGGAAACACCTTCATACATGATCTTTCGGAGAAAAAAAAAAAAAAAAAAAAAAACTTTTTGGCAGTTTTTTGGCACTCCTTTGTAGACTCTGATTAAATATAACTTTCCTGTGTAGTGCTTATTATTCAATAGTAGACTCCCTGTTTTTGAAGGACGGGAATGCAGAAGCAATTCATGCTGAAACTTCAATTGTTGTATTGCAGAATGGAACAACAGAAGAAGTTACCTCAGAAGAGGAGGAAGAAGAAGATATGGGTGAAGTATGTATAGATAACCAGAACTTTCATCATGCTGTCCTTTTGTTCTGTGGTTGCTGCCTGATTATCCAGCCAAAGTATAAGATGCAATCACTCCAAACTTCAGTGGAAAAGAAAATTCAAAATTTGCCTGTCACCTTTGTAAAGGTGATATTGGCATATCGCCTTTTACTTCAACCACCAAAACCTGTGAAATATTTTTCTTAAACCTAGATCTCAACATGTAAACTGCTTGAATATAGAGCCTTGGACATCTGTTCACAGTTCAAGTTGAGCAACACATAGCACCACATGCCAGTCAGCAGGCTTGCATTGTAAACTTCTCTTTCAAGCAGCATATGAACTGACTTTGCAGATGAAAGTGCATCCCAGGTGAAACAGTCTAGTTGAGAATATTTTTTTTTCTCATTTATTAAACAGCTGAAGTTTATCTATAATATGCTGAAGGAAACGAGAGGTTATCTGCAGCTGACAGGCTAAACTGCACGGCTTATGTCAGTGTCTGGCAACATGGTGCTTCTTTTAATGAACTCTTTGCTGCCTGAGAACCACCCCCTTTAATTACTTCTACAGCATGCTAGAATAGGTCCAAGAAATGCTTGCTTTTTAAACCGCAATAAATAGCTTTATTGTGTAAGAACTGTTCTTACTACTTCAAGTTTACATTTGTAATAAATAAAGAGGTATGTAGAAAGAATGAAGAACAACTTCTCTTTTGAATAGGAAGAGGACAGATCTTCCTTCAGGAAATATCTAAATGTTACCTGTGCAGTGGAATGAATCTAAAGCAGCTTCCCTCAGACTATATTTAGCCTAAGCCAGACCACATTTATTAGAGTCAAAGTTTCTGTAAAGGTAGCGTGAACGCTTCTCCACACTGTTGCCACAAGAACGTTTTTGCTGCTTTTAAGCATCCTTTTGCACTCTGTTCAGGTAATTTCAGAAGCAAAATTGTCTTTTGTTGCTTATAAGTCAAGAAAGCCCTTTGTGGTACTGTTCTCTTCAGCTTTTAATTTAGTCCAATTTCTAAATAAAAACGTAGTTTATTGTTCCTAAGGCTACGTCACTACCTTGAGAAACAGGCATGTTTAAAAACAAACAAGCAAAAAAACCAAAAAGCCCCCACTACTACCACCAAAAAACCCACTGTCTAAAACATGCTGCATTTAGGGAAGAGTGGCTGCCAAATGCTCCAAGTAGGTGTGCTTGATTGTGTGCAAGACATGCTTGAATTTGTGTTTATGGCCAGGTTTTCCTGCCGCGCAAGCAGATGGTGCAGGGGAGCACCTGGGGTGTTGGAGCACACCGCAGCGTGTCTGGTAGCCGTGTGGGCTGCTGGCCTGGCTGGTGGCGGGTGCCTTTTTCAGCTTTCCCTCTCCATAAATAGCATTTGTATCACCTTAAAAGCAGTTGTCTTAACCTCATAGCACTGCCCTGCAATAGGATTGCCTCTGTGGCAGAACTCGCTAAGAACAGAAGATTTTCTCATGTCTTAGCCTAGATCTCAAGATCGATGATGAATGTGGGTCTCATCTGTAGGGCTCCCTACATTTTCAGTGAATGGTGCTGGCGGAAAGAGTAAATTTTGAACAAAACAGAAATGCTGTCCAACAATCACTAATAGTTAGTGCTTTGCAGTGTGGTGACTGTGTCCCTGCACGCCTTTGCAGAGAGCTTTTTGGGGAAAGAACATGGTTAAACTGTTTACAGTGAATTCTTTTCTCTCCTGAAGGACATTGAAGATCTGGATCACTATGATATGAAGGAAGAAGAACCAGTTGATGGGAAGAAATCTGAGGATGAAGGCATTGAAAAGGAGAACCTTGAAATCTTAGAAAAAATCAGAAAAAATCAAAGGCAAGATCACTTAAATGTGAGTTTTTTTTTTTTCTTTGCAGTTCTTTTAAAATAGGAATGGCTTGCAGCAAATAAACCTATCACAAGCATGTGTGCCTATATAGGACAAAAGTTATGTCCCATAGTTTGTTCTGGAGAAATCTTGTTAGGCCAGCTAAAACACAAAGTTGCGTCAGTAAATGGAGTAACTTTGCATAAAACCTTTGCAAAGCAAGCTAGTTGCCAGGCCACATCCCACAGAGCAATAATACCACAATAATTAAGTGCCCCTTCATTTAACTTGGGCCAGGCCAGCTTGTCTTCTCTTGCTTGGTACCTGTGTTGGACAGTAGCCCTCCCTGCCCAACTGGCAGAAAGCATCTGGGTTGTAAGCATGACTTTTGCTTAGCTGTTACGGAACTAGTGAATAGCCACATACACAGTGACTACAGCATGAGAAGTATTAGCATTAGAACTCATAGGTGACCTAGCGTGTCTGGTAAATCGAGGAACTTGTGCTTTAAAGTTGCTCTTATGTATGAGTTTTTTTCAATAATATCTGAAATAACAGAAATTGTTTTGCCAAACATACAGCAAGACACTTTGATCCTTCTGCAGCTTTGTTAACGAGTTTGAGAGTATTTCTGCCAGTGGAAATAAGAAATTTCTGTATGGCTGTGTCCTGGAGATGTTTGTTTTCGTTTTTCATATTAAAATACCTCTGTAAACACTGGGCCCTGTGACTTTCATTTGTCTCCAGTTTTGTTAGTTTCACTTTGTACCTTTGGTGATTTATTAGGTTGTGTGAAAAAGTATAAAATAATCTGTCATCAGTAATCCAATATTTAAAAATACAAAGCATAAGTAAATTGTTTTTGTTGTACAGAATTGTTTAAGGATTTGCCATACATAGGAGTTACGGTTTTGTAACTTAAATGTTTGTTCAGACTTGGAGATGCCTGTTGAGATTGTGTATATTTCTATACTTACAACCCAGACCTAATGGCTAAAATTTCTTAATCACTAAACAAAATAAAACCTTGCAGCCTGAAAGCCACGGTCTGCTTACTGTCATCTAAAAATTCAGTAGAACTGAAAAAGCTTTTTGTAATGTCAACATCATTCTGTGGTGTTGAAAGCCTCTTAAAACTGCAGATTTTCTCCCCCTCTCTGTTCTTGCCTACTTGGCAAACTAGCTTTTCTCTTGCTTTTTCACTCTGCATCTAGCAGAGCTGAAACGAACACTGCTGGGTTTTGTTTGACAACAGCAGATCCAACTTACATAATAGCTGTTCCTCATGCCAAGACACTCTTGTTGATGCTGATGCATAAACAAGGTCAGCTGAGTACAGGGAACAGGGTATTCAGCTGCTGCTGAGGAAGGATGGTATTTTTGTGGGTCACCAGAAATAGCTGCTCTGGTTAAATAAATCCTCACAAGTCCTTCGTGAAATTACTCTTTAGTTCCTGAGTGCTGAAAGCTATAGTTGCACTACTGACCCACTAAAGAGCAAACCTAGTAACACTTAAATGCACCCTTATGCTGCCAAAGCAGGGACTCTGCACAAAAAACTGTCTCTGTTATAGCAATGGGCTGCTCCGTATCCTCAGATAAAGCAGTGTCTAAGTTTGTTCCTTGGCGGCAATGGGTTTTCTGAAAGGACCATGAGTCTGACAAACTTTGGTGTACTTTGTTTCCTCAGCAAAGTGAAACAAAACCATACCTGCGTGCTGCTTGCTGTGAAGAGAGGGGCCATGAAGTCTAATGCAGGGCTTCAGCTTACACCTAATGAAACCAGGAAACTTTTCAATGTTCTTTAGCCCTTGTCTGTGGGTCATCCTTTCTCTCCTTGGGAAAAATGTGCCTTGAAGATGTTGCTCATGTTAAAGATCTAAGCACAGAAGAGGAGTGCATGAAGGTGTTTTTTTTTTTTTTTTTTTGGCTTATTCTATGTTTTTCTACATAGATTGTGTGTTCTAGTGGTTTTCTGCAGCAGATGTTTCTCTGCTGCTCAAGTTTTTGTTCATAGAAATTCTTTTTTTTTTTTTTTTTTCTTACAGGAAGGGAATGCATCTACTAACTTTGTAATTAAGTTTTCTTCATTGGCAGTATCCCTAATCTTTTCCTCCTTACTAGCACTAGGAAATAGCCTTAAATTTGGCTTGCAGTGTGATATATAACTTGGAGCAGGAATTAATCGTCCTCTTGACATTGTAATAAGTTTATGGAGCCATTTGCTTACAGTGAAGAAAGGTCTTTGAACTTGAATCATTAACTTCAAATATTTAACAACTTGCTGCTGCTTGATTTTCAGAGGTTTCTCCTCACTTGGTCATTTTAGAGATTAATGATTTTCTTATTTAGATAATGCTGTTAGCTTTTGTACCTCCACTTGAGGAGTTTATACACTTTTCTTCAGGAGTCCCAGTGTTTCTGTTCTAGTCTTGTACATTTTTTTTGAAGTTTAAGGTGTCACTTGTCCTTTTTCTGACACTACCTGAACCTTCAGGAGTGAATGCACTTCTGCACAAATACTGAAAATGTTAAGTGATAACAGAGGTAACTTGTTTTGTGGTTCTCTTTAGGTTACTTTACTCTTTCTGTACGTACAAAATCTAAAAACAGGAATTGGAAAATGTCAAGCCATTTTCAGCTTTGGAGACTTAGTGCAGTAGATAACTTGTACGGTGGCACGTGCTGTGGTCATTTCTGTGTGTTTAGTTGTCTTACTGTCTTGTGAATGTAGAAGCTCAATTCTTAAACAGCTTCTAAGAAAACTATGATTTAACTGTGCAATAAAGTATTCATATAAATTCTAATGTTTGCACTAAAATACAAATGTAAGGATGAAAAATACTTCTGAAGAATGTAATTCCCACACCAACTTGAACAGAAAATTTCCTGCTTCTGGTAAAAGCAGATCCAAAAGAGGAAGACTTGGGAGCAGGACAAGCTTGTAGTGATGCACCTCGTAAATCTCTCTCAAGGCTGACAGTGTACAGCTCTGGGACTTCCCGAGTTAAACGATTAGCTGCAGCTGTCAACTTGGAGGGCTGTCACATAAAGGCCACGTCGTGCAGCGAGGACTTCCCCAGCCGACGGCGCAGTTGTGAGGAGGAGGCACCTTGCTCGCCATGCGCCTGCGCGTTCTGTGGGCTCCGCGCCCGCCACCTCCTGCGCACCGGAGATCTCGGATCTTGGGTGGCAGCTCTTTGCAGCGCGGCAGCTTGCAGACCAAGTGACCACCATTTGCTGATCTTGCCTCTTGGCATCAATCACACATAACTGATAGCTCTCATATCTCATGATCGACCGGTTTTATTTCTTAGGCAACTGTGGTTGTAAATTTTAATATCATAACTAGGTAAATCAGAGCTTCCTCTTTCCTGAGTCCAACTCTTCCAGAAAAACACTCAGTTACTTGTACCTAAGTTCAGTCTTTGAGATTATAACTTGCATTTAGAGGCTTCTTGAAAGTTAATATTTCTAGTTTTGGTACCGTTAGAGACAAAGTTTCTGCTCTACTATATCTATATGCCGTATATGATCCATATAGTACTTTTCTTCTACACAGCCCTTTAACTATAAAATGCAAACATTTTGTCATAATGGAGGCTGTTTCAAAGGTGTGGAACAGCACCTTCAAGGTACTGATAACTTGCAATGCAAATAAAGCTGCATGATATGTATGTTTTCGCTTATTCAGAGTATTGTTTGTTTCAGGGTGCAGTCTCTGGGTCCGTTCAGGCTTCAGATCGACTTATGAAAGAACTCAGGGATATATATAGATCACAGAGTTATAAAACAGGTAAAGTGCTTGAAATATTCCTTCTTAATATAGTTTAAAATAATTATCTTGGTAAGTATTTTCTGCTAATCTGTGTTCTGTAGGTATTTGTGCATAATGTGTCTATGTGTGTATGCATGTTTCACTAAATGAAGCAATGTATTTGCAGAGATAAAAAGCAAGGCAGGAGACATTTCCTCTAGAATGTTCTTCATCTCTTCTTATATGAATCTTCATGCCAAAATTAACAAGATTGGAGTATCTATGAAAATGCTTTTGGTATAGATGACTCCTAGCAGCACTACATGACTGCTGTGGGAGTTCTTGAGCCCTCAGAACTACTTGAATCCACTTCTCCAGGTATCTAGGGCACAGTCTTTGAGACTGTCCCAGTGGGTAGTACTGCTTGCAAAGAACACATTAGCTGCAGAGAGATTTGTGTTCCACACTAGGAGGTTTTGTTATCATGAAGAAATAATTAACCTTAAGTATATTCCTCTCACTTCATTCTTTTGTGATAGTGCTAGTTTGACCCTGAGCTCCGTATATTCTTTGGATATAAACAGCAGGAGAAAATAAGCATCAGGGAGAGATTAAGCTTGTCTGCTGAGCTTGTTTTTGTTTGAATAGCAAGCACTCATTGCTTTTTATTGGTTAGTTTAATGAGGTTTTCTCAGTTGGCTGGTTGGTTTATTTGCTGTATACAGTGGCTCTGTCTAAACCTTCTTAAAATATTTGGCATATTGATGTGTCTGGGTATTACTGTATAACAAGTAGAAGTTTGCCTAGATTTCATGGAAGTTGTGTTCCTGTAGGCCAGCCCAACTGCCTAATCCATCCCTGTATCCAGAGGTGAGATCTTCCTCCCTCCAGAATGGGAACCGGTAGATAGACTGGGTAGAAAATCAGCCTAAACTTCAATATTGTATCTTGTGCTTTTCTAAACTCTTTTAGTTTGTTGCTAGTGGTCTTAAATCCTGTTTGTGGGCTCTGGCATTTTCATTTGTTGTGTTTGTATCATATATTTTATACGTGTTGCTGGTGCCAAAGACACAGTACGAATAGGCTGCTTTTCCATCCTTTTGGGATGTAGGTGGAAGAAAACACCCTAAATATGATAGGGGAACAGATTCCTCATTAATTTGAATTGACCATGAGCAAGAGTTCTGAGTGCCAGCTCTTTGGTTTCACCAGAGCAGTGCCAAGTGAAATTTTATACTTGATTTCCATTTATACTAAGGGCAATGCCCTTACATCTAGGGAATTGACACGAGGCCTCAATAGTGCCTTCTGTTTATCTTCAGACAAGTGTGTGGTGCCTGTGAACTAGCTGCTGATTAAAATGGGACACTGAGAGCACAGTGAGTAGGTTTTGGGGCCTCCTCGATTGTCCTAGGGCTAGAGGGAGACGTTTGAAATCATGGTCTTGGCTGCAGGAGCCACTTGTCTGTAGCACCCTGGTAAAGAGACACAAACGTGTTTTCATTACCTTGGTTACTGATTTTTATACTTTTTTAGAAATAAAGATATGTGGACAGCTTGAAATGCCATCTGTATTAAAAGTTAAAAGTGCAGGATGAGTTTTATTATTCTAGAATATGCTAAAAAGTACCTTCTACAAAACCTGTGATTCCTTGAGGATCTCTGTGCCGGAGCAGTTTTTTGGTTTGTAGCCTTCGGAAAACCTAATCTCTTCCAACTTGCTTATAATCAATTCAGCAACAAATATGCTATTAAAAATTAGCCCAGGTAACAAATACAATCAAGGCTGCTGCGTGTACATGCGTGAATAGCGTGGGAGGGAGAGGCTAGATTTCTTCCTTTTTTTTTTTTTTTTTCTCTCTTTTCTGCTTTTTAAAAATATTTTCTTATGGTAGAAGATCTGCTTTATCATGGGCTGCTTTGTGAACTCCTGCAGGGAACGATCTTACGTGTCCAAGGAAAATGACAGAGAATTGTTTGCCCATCCCCTTGGGAATTCCTCTTGGGAATGTTCTTCATCCACTGCAGTATCTCTTCTCTGTTTCCGCTCTGTCTGGTGTCCTGTCTGGATCTGCAAATGCAACCTGTGAAATACAACACTGCTTACTTGGACTGTGTGTTAAGTGTTTTTTTAATTATGTAAGTCATGCATTGGGTATCAGCTAAACTAAGCAAGTTGGAGTTCTAAATATGGAAAGAGCGACAGGAACTGAAGAGTGACATCCACTGATTCACGTAGTTTTTTATTTTTTTTTTTACAGAAGTGAAATTCTGTATATTTTCTGTGCTAAAATTTGTGCTAAATTCTACCTCTTCTTTTAAAAGTAACTAATTCTCTCTATTTTCTACAGGGATTTATTCAGTGGAACTGGTAAATGACAGCTTGTATGAGTGGCATGTTAAGCTTTTAAAGTAAGTTTTTAAACTCTTCTGATATCCTGAAGAATGCATTTTAATATTCTTGCAGAGATTTTATTAAATGAAATCTTTAGCCAGAACAAGTCCTACATTTCTGTTATCAGATACATACAAGGATTTAGCTCTAGTCATAGGGAGGGGAAAAATAACCTCTATGCACAGTCAAGTCAGTGTGTATCACTAACTCTCATTACTGTACAAATCTGCTTCCAAGAATGCTCCAAAATTCAGAACTCTAATGATGAAATTCCCTGCTTAGGCCACACACTTCTGTAGCAGTGTTCAAACTGTTGTGCAGTGCTTTGCAACCTCACTGAAGTACTGCGGACAGCTCTGATCATCTACCCTCAGGAAAGAGCAAACCAAGTTTTCTTGGTGGCTTCCAGAACAACTGAGAAAATAAAAGGTTTTTATCCCAGCAAAGAATGTCTTAAGTGAATGAACTGCATGCAGACAAGGGAGTAAATATTGAGAAGGCAAGAGCCTTTTTGCCTAGGGGACAGTATTGTTACTAAAGCAAGTAACTCTGAGCTGGCCTGGCCTAAGCTTTGGTTGGAAGGAATGGGTTTGCAAGTGTCAGGAAGTATTTTCCTGGAATAGTTTCCCATTTGCCAGATAGGGATGAACTGCCCAAGTAGTTCAGAAATGGGATCCAGCAGATTTGTGGTTCTACCTGTAGTAAAGGATTGGATTTAAGAGGCACCAGCCCCTTTTAAGGTCTGCTTTGAGCTCACTACAGCTTTTGCTTGCCTGCTCCTTTTCAAAAGCTGCTGGGTGCTGGTGTGTGGGTGGGATCAGTGCAGTTGGGTGCTGAGCAGGACTGCTTGCCATCCACCTCCTGTTACAAGCAATTGCTGGAATTGTGCTGAGAGCAGGATCTGTGGCTGCGCTACTGCTGCAGAGGCAGATTGTTTTAAACAGCTAGTACAGAGCTGCGGTCACATGCCCTGCAATGGATTTACTACCTGTATAGTAAACATTAGAACATTTCAGTCTTCCTGTTAAAAATCTCTTTTTTCCCTACTTTCTTGGAAGGCATTTCCAGTGAACTGAAAAGAATAATATTACTGTTTTCAACTAAGTATGTCTTCCCCCCCCTCCCCCCCCCCCAAAAAAAAATGTTCAAAACCCATTTGGTAGTGGTGGGAATGCAGTGTTTTGCAATAAACTTTAATGTTGATCTCACAGCGGAGTGTTCACCTTGTAATGTGAGCATTAATTTTCTGAAACTACAAATACCTAGAGCTAGAGAAGCTCTTTGAGAGTAATTACTGCTTTACAGAAGCTGCAGTTAATGTCATCCAGGATCTTTCCCTGCTTCTTTTGTAGGGTTGATCCTGACAGCCCATTGCATAGCGATCTTCAGGTCTTAAAAGAAAAAGAAGGTGTAGAATACATCTTACTCAACTTCTCTTTTAAGGTATGTGGCTGTTGGAGGAAATGCAGGGATAAAATGCAGGGATAAAACATTCCTGGTTTACTGTAGAACATGATTGAAATGACCCTCTTCTGTTCTTTGAGAAAGATGAAGGTGGACTTTGAAAACATAAAACAAAAAGAAGCAGCTTTCAGTGTGGCATTCGAGCCAGTACTGTGGAAAACTGATTTCTACAGAGCTGAAAAATTCTATTGCTTTAAATCTTACCTGTCAAATAAGCCTTTTGAAATACTCCCTGCATAGGAAAGCAGTGTTACAGTATAGTTCCTAACCTATGTTTGTTATCCTTTCCAGGATAACTTCCCTTTTGATCCTCCCTTTGTGCGAGTGGTATCTCCTGTGCTCACAGGAGGGTAAGTTTGAGTTTTACAGAAACTTTGCTTTGTGGGTAAAATGTTACAATTGAGACTAAATTCATTTTCCAAGGCTTTCATTTACCTCCTGCTGACAAGGACTTATCAACCTTGCATGTTTGAAAATGCAGGCTATAATAGCTGATGCTGATTCTAATTAATTTCTGTTTTTTTTTTTTTTTTATTCAAGAAAAACTTAGTGCAGTTAAATTGTATTCCTGATACTTGTTGCTACCAAAAAACAAAAAACAAAACAAAAGTAAACAAGCAGTGCCAGACACTGGGAAGACCATATTTAGGTTTCTGGTTTTGCTCTGCTTGGACTTTTTTGTACAATTCTGCTGGGAAAGAAAGAATGGTGTAGGAGCTTTGGGCATTAGTGGTGTATTTTCTTCCTGCAGTTCAGATCTTGATACCTAGATGTGCTGACAAAGTCCTTGGAAAACACAATAAAAAAAGCATTACAGATATTAGAAAACTGTCTTCACTTGATCTGCTCATACTCTACTCATCTGCTTTACCTCATTTATCCGTATTTTTGGTATATAAACACCCAAACTCATTGGAATTATGCTAAATCATTCTTCAAAAGTAGGGTTATCTTGCAACAACACATCAGTACTACATCCATAGAGAAACCATAAAAGCAGTGTTCCTGCCCACAGTCTGCACAGTTGAATAAACAGTTGTGCAGACTGCCAAGTCACTGTTTTTTTTTTCCCCCACTAAGTTTTTCTTGCAGTTAACAAAGCAAATTGGCATTGTGATACAAGAGAAACTAACCTGCTTTGCAGAAATGCGTATGTCTAAATTATGACATACTGCTCTTCAGAGCAGTTCAGCTTTGTGAGCAAAAAAGGCCAAACTGTGAGAGCCTGTGCATGTTGGTGTTAAACTAATGTAATTAATTTTGTGCATTTATTTCTAGGTATGTTCTAGGTGGAGGTGCGTTATGTATGGAACTTCTTACCAAACAGGTGAATGCAGACTCTCTTCCTCTTGTTACTGGAGTGCCAAGATTGATCATGAAAGGTGCACTGCTTTAGTAAAAAGATACTTGACAATTTTTATCCAAATAATAACAAATCACGCTCTAAAATAACGAAAATAAGTTCCTCCCCCTGAATTTAAGAATCCCTGCATGGATTATATCGCATACTTCCAAAGAAAGCATGGTGTAATATACCTTAGTCCCACAAAATTTGCCTTGCTGAATTTATACAAGTTTTCAATCTTTTCTGCCTTGAATGGGTTACAGTAGGTTTGAGGAAGAAGCTATATGTAAGAGCACCTCAGTTTTCCTTTTTGTTTTTTCAGAGCTTCTTAAGTGAAGCCAGTGTAGAAGAGATTTCCTTTGAGTCTTGAGGAGCAAGACATTCTGTTTTCTTTTCCAGAAGCTGCTGTTATTGCACAGTCAGTTCTGGAGAAGTGTGGAATGTAGGAGACTGTAGGACTGTGCAATTTTTGAATAGACAGTGACTGTTGCCTTTTTTTATTTTTAATCTTTTTAAATGATAAAACTTGTTGCAAGCTTGGCAGAAACTTCTGTGAGCTCTGGAAGGTGGAATAATGTCAGAGAGAAGCAGTATCAATGCAAAATCATCTTGGTTCACCTATGTGCTTCACTAGGAAGCAGTCTTCTAAAGTTGTAATTTGTGGGGTTAATGAAAATATCTAGATGCCATAATGTGGCTGTTCTTGTTTCTTTCTTGCCATATTCTGGATATGTGTACAACTTGGCCTATGTCTCCCTACAAATTCTTAGTGTGTACAGTTACGCTTTTCTCTTGGAAATAAAAGTTACTAATTGAAAATGAGTAGTTAAAAGTATAACAAAGCTATAATAACCTTTTCTCTGTTGGCGGAAAAATCCCCCAGACATACATTCCCAAACAGCTTGCAAGATGAACACAAGAAGCAAATACATGTTATATAGAAGTATTTCCTTCTTCCTCCAGGGCTGGAGCAGTGCCTATTCAATAGAGTCAGTCATCATGCAGATCAACGCCACTTTAGTCAAAGGAAAAGCCAGAGTACAGTTTGGAGCCAACAAGGTAAATACACTGTGCATGTCACTTAAATGAATTTCTGTTGGGTTTCTGTTTCTTTGTTGACCTCGGTGGAATAGTCTTAATGACAGAAGTGTTAGTGCATATATATAGATACATATCTGTATATGTATATTTGAATTTTTATTTGCCTTAAAGTAGATAATTTGCACTTATGAGTTTGCAAAATGATGAGTATGTGAGGAAGAAAAGCTCTCGGGGTGGGCAGTGTCTTGTAAGTGGGTAGATTTGTACCCTTCCCATGTTCATCATGTCGCTTTTTCCCTGTAATCTTGTTCTCTGTGTCGAGCTTCAGGATCTCTTTCTGATTCCCTTAAGGAATTTAAAATCTTCAGTCTGACCTGACACAATTCCAAATCATGCTGTGGTTTTTCAAGAGGGTTTGGGAATTCTGGCTCTCTGAGCAGGGCTGCACATAACAGCCTCACTGCCATGATTGCATACACTAATGTTAAGAAGTTCTCATTTTGCCAGACTATACACTTAAAATTTTATGAAAGGGTGAAAAAATAATACCATACAAATACTTCTGAGTCAACCATTCAGCATTAGTCTTAAACATAACTGACTTCCAAGTGTGCATACTTGGACACACTTCCAAGTAATGTACTTAATGTGCTTAAAGGACAAGTCACTTTGAAGTGTTAGGTGCTAGTCTCAGAAGAGGTTTAAATATTTTCAAGCCCAAGAAATTGTGACTTGTGTGCTAATTTCTAGGTAGTGATCTAGGTAGAGAAGATGGAATACGAGTGTGATGCATAATTCTGACGTTGCTGTTGAAATTATCACTGTATACTTGGTTTAAGTATTTTATCACATTTCCCTCTAGTCTGGTAAATGGTCAGCTGAGCAACACACTTTGGAATTATCTCTGGTTCTGAACCCTTTGAAAGAGGGGCCTTTCCGACAGCAGGGGTGTATGGTTGATTTATTATCATGATGGAGAAGAAATGACAAGATAAAGCTATTGTCTTTTTTTCCTTTCAGAATCAATATAATCTAGCAAGAGCACAGCAGTCCTATAAGTCACTAGTACAAATACATGAGAAAAATGGTAAGTACATTCTTGCAGTATTTGATATTTGACAGCAGTAAAACTTAGTGTTAGACTGTTTTAATGTTGGCTTGGAAAAAACATAAATAGAGTTTATTTTCATATCTTACTGGGAAGACAAAACTACCTAAAGTAACTAGACTGACAATTCCTGTGATTTTTCCAGTTTATAAGAATGTAAGCTATGTTCTTACTATCTTTCGAAAGGTAGTTGAATTTAATTTTCATTCAGTTGTCCTAGTGGATTTAGTGTTACTTCACTTCAAGATATATAGTACCTCCTGGAAGCTTTCTTGCCCGTTTCCAAAAAGGTGCTATCCAAATAATGCAAGAGCAAAGTAGCAGTCATTCAGGAAAAACTGAAGTATAAAGAAAGGGCCAAAGACTAAAAAGTATGAAAAAGTCTAGTACAGTGCACTGTCCGCAAAACTGTGCGATGGAAATGGGAGCCACGTTCTATTTAAAGCCAGTTAATGGTATCTTGGTTGACCTAAGACAAATGTTAAAGGGCTTCAGGTATAATCTTGCCTTTATGACAGGATGGGATGGCAACGATTGATCTGAGGCTCTGGAAAGTTTAAGTGACTTAATATGTCTTATAAAAGTAATCAGTAGAGCTGGTGCCCTGATCTCGTGGCAAAGGAATTAGTCCCAATTCCCACTTCAGTGATGTTCTTTGCTCCAGATTGGACACAGCATCCTCTGGGAATTCAGGTTGCTGGGAACGAGAGCTTGTTTCAGTGTGACCATAGTGAACACCTCAGGTTCCCCTCCTCTAAAATGAGCACAGTGAATATGCTATTCACTATGAATACACTACTGGGAGATCAGTGCAGTGTTGGGAAGACAGCCAAAGATAATGTGCTTATAATGCTTTCCAATTTTATGACATACTGATCTTGCCATCAAGTTTTTTGCTTTTTTTTTAGATAGCTACCAAAGCCAGCATGGCTGTCTGGTTTTACTTGCAGCTATATGCTAGCCTTGACCACAGTGCTAAGTGCTGCATCAGAAGTTCTACACAAAACATTCACACCATTTATTACTGCTGCGAAAGGTGTCTCTGTTAACTTATGGCTGCTCCTTATTCTTTGGGACAACATAAATAGGCCTGTACCAAATGTAGAGAAATTTTTATTGCAGTGGCTGGGAGAACAAAGATTGGAGATCTGGAGATGACCAGGTCAAGTCAGTCTTACTTGGCTCGTTGGGTTTTGGCATGAATAGCTTGTCTCCTTTTATGATCCAGCTGCCAAACCCTGACATTGCTGAGCCTGTTCCTACACAAAGATTTGCAGAAGTAGGGTAAAACTTTCAAATACTTGTGTGTGCCCAGCTCTTCAACATGCAAGGTGGGATTTATATATTCTCCCTGTGCAGTCATATTTGTATGTCTGTATGTGTTAAGTGGCTGGAATGACCTGCTTTTTACCCTTATTTTCTTATAGCAATGTTTCTCCTTTAACAGCTCCCATTATTGGTGTCCATCTTGTTATATGGCAGTAGCAAGATAGCTGCTGTGATATAAGGAAAAAAACACCACCACCACCAACAAAAAAAAACCCACAAAAGGATTTTCTTTTATTTTCATACAGAAATACTGGGTCGGGTCCTGGAATATGCCAAGTGCTTTATCTGCCACTAGCATTTAAGCCACTGATTCTCACTGAACTGGTTTCCTTGTGAGAGGAAAGGAGCCAGTTCAGCTCTCAATCTCCCACAGATTCAAGGAAAGATCATCGTAACGTGATGTTGGTACCTAATGGGTTTCTCTGTTCCCCGCAGGCTGGTACACTCCTCCAAAGGAAGATGGTTAATACCGAGGACTGTCGTATACCTGGACCAACATCAACAAAGCGAGCTATTTTTTATGTTTTCCAACACACACAGACTCAAGCTATGAGTGCCCCTATAACAGCTGTACTGAAGACTTTAGCTCTTAGATAAGTTAGTGGATAATCTGTCAACTGACACTTAAAGTATAAGTTACAGCCTTACCATTCCGCTCTTCTTAGATATCTCGGACTGAGCAGTTTTGGCCTTTACTGCATTTGTTCTTATGGATTAAGCATATTTGGGTCAACCCTTCCCTTCCCCCCTTTTTTATTTAAAAGTGTAAACTCCCTAAAGCAAGCTATCGAGTTACTAAGGATCATTAAATAGGAGTTGTTCACACACTTTTGTGTATTTCTTACCTTTTGCAGGATGCAGACTGCAGAGACTTGCATTGTATCGTTTCATTTAAAGCCAAGAAGTTTAATACATTGTTTAATACTATTTTAGGAAATGTCAGGTCTTGCAAATCACGGTAGTTTTTCTGGTCTAAAATGACAGCATTTGTAGTATTTCCAAATTAATGATATAGGAAAAACACGTGTATGTTAAGTCATTAAACATTTTTTCATGGCTGTTTGAGAATATGAACTGTTTCTTGGAGAAGATGCTCTTTGTTTAGATTATGTTTTTTGTTTTGTTTTTAAGCAGAGCAAGGCTGTGCCAATAAAACCTTGTAACTAGTCACTTCCACTGGGGCATCAGAACTTGCTGGGCTGTTCCTGCTACTGCTCGGCTCAACCTACTCACCGAGAGCCGCAGTATGAAGCTTGAAGTTATTTAAAATGCTAAAAAACCTTTTTAGGTGTTCCATTTTTATTAACGGGTTGTTGCAATCATTTATAAACTAATGAACTTCTAAAGTGATTGGCACAAATTGAGGTGAAAGTCCTTGAATGAAAAGTTTTTTTATCTAAAAAAGCTATAATAAAGTACAAGAATGCATCATCTGCTTCAGAGATTTAAGGAATGTTGCCATAGTTGTGAGAGTGGTTTTGCCATGGAGAGACTAATGGGAACTGCTGTTTCTTTCATAGGAAATGAATGAACCTGGGTCTGTGTAACCACGCCGTTCATTGCCTTATGAGCGTGGATCTGTTTAGGTTGCAGCCCTCGGTGTTGCCTTGGGAGACGTCTCGTACAGTGCACACCATGGGCGAAGTGCTCCTAGAGGCCCAGGAACATATTTTTGTTATATTCTTTTTTGTTGATTATCAAATTTGTGCTGTGTTCTCTTATTAGGCACCTGTGGGTCCTTGTGCGTTTGCTTCTTGATCCAATTTTTAGCTTGAAAGAAAAATAAGAGATTTGGCACTGCTTCCGATACACGTTGTTTGGGCTCCCCTCTCGGCCACGGGGGGTGACTGCCAGCCTTTCTGCTCACTTGGTTGTACATATTATATTTGTATAAATTCCTGGTAGCCAGACGCTGATGTAGCCCCCCGTGCGAGGCAGAGCCACCAGCGTCGCCCTCCTCGCAACCTGAGGAGGCTGAGCCGCCTCCGGCGCCCCGCGGGCTCGGCATGCTTTGGTTTGGGTTTACTTTCCTTCTTTTTTGCCCTTTCCTTTTCCTCCCTCATTGCAGAATTACTTGGCAATGTACAGTAATTTGTAAACTTGCATCAAGTTTATGAATAAAAACCATTTTAAGAACGGCCGCCTCCTGTGGTTACTGTGGGGGGGCGGCGGGAGCCGTCATGGCGCCGCGGCTGCCTCGGGCGCGCCCCTCCCACCGCCGCCAGGTGGCGCCCGCGCCGCTCCCGCCGCTCCTCGGGCGCGCGCACGGCGCGACCGTTGCTTGCGGCCGTTGGCGTCACGCGCGCGCCCGCCGGAAGGGGAGGCGGCCCGCGGCCGGCAGCCGTCGCGCCGCGCGTGACGCGGCCGTTGGCGGGGAGGCCGCCGCGGCCATGGAGACGGACGCGCGCGGCGCGGCGGTGCTGGGCGGCCTGGCCGAGGTGGTGGAGCGCGTCCTCGGCTTCCTGCCCACCAAGGCGCTGCTGCGCGCCGCCTGGTAGGGCCGGCCCGGCGCGGCGCGGGGGGCTGGGGGTGCGCGCGGCGGCCGTTGGCGGCGGGCGGGTGCGGGGCGCCGTTGGCGGCGGCGCTGACCCGCGGTGTTTCGCAGCGTGTGCCGCCTGTGGAGGGAGTGCGCCCGGCGGACGCTCCGCGCGCGGCAGCGCCTCGCCTGGGTGTCGGCGCTGGAGCCGGGCCCCGGGGAGAGCCACGCGCTGGTGCGCGCCCTGGCCCGCGAGCTCGAGGTAGGTGCTGCGCGGCCCCCCGCGGCCCCCCGCGGCCCTCCTGCCCTCCCGCACAGACGCTGTGAGGGCCCCGCTGTCTGCAGAGAGGGGGTGCCGGCCCCACTGCTGCTGGCAGAGATGCCCGCAGCCGCGAGCTCCTTTAACGAGGGCTTTGCAGGGCTTAGCTGCAGAGGGGCCCTGTAAACAAAGCTGGGGAAATGGCAAAAGTGAATGTAATCACCTCTTTTCCTCCTGCTTTTTCTGTCTCGCACGCTTTTTTTCTTATTTAGCTTATGTCTGTTAAAGGCATGTTCTGAGAAGCGGCTAACTAGCGTAATCTTGCTCCTTGCATCTTTTTATAGAAGGTGCATGTGCTGCCACAAACTGTGCTCTACATAGCAGATGCAGAAACCTTCAGTGGACATGAGGAGTGCCATGAACAAAAGAAAGGTAACCATTAAAATTACATATTTATAAGTGTTAAAAATACTTATTCTTTCTTACAAGAAGCACCTGCAGTTAAGTACAGTGTGTGATAGAAAAGTCAGCTGAAATGGAATTCTCTGAATTTCAGAGGAAATTAAATCTTTTGCCCAAAAAAAAAAGTGATTGTGCAGATGAGTGTTTGTGTTATGAAATGCAGTCCAACACATGTACGTGGCTCTGTGTGGCTTTGCATTCACACAAAAGCGTACGGTGATTGGTTTTCTCATCCTTGTCAGGGTGCTTATTCCGCTCTGTACCCTACAGATAGTTCAGGTTTGCCAAGTTGTTTACTGGGCAGCCGTTGATTGGGAGTGTTATTTAAATAGAGTGAGACTAACTGTAAGGCTTGAACTCCTTTAACTTCTCTATGTCCTCCCCCACCCGTTTTTTTTAACAGCAAGAAAAAGAAACAGTAAAGAAACAGCGACTGAGCTGGAAAAATTGTTGCCAAAGCGATGCCAAGTTCTTGGACTCGTCACCCCAGGGATTGTAGGTAGGACAAAAAATGTGCGATCTGATGTGACATCAGGTTGAAGATGTCTAGGGTATTGCAGGTGTTTTCAGGCTTCCCTGTATTGCAGCTCCATGTGTTTTTGCGTGCACAGTCCTGCAGACCGAACGGAACATGCTCACAGATTATTACCTGGTGCTGCTCCCACCTTGTTCAGTCCTAGCTTCAATGTGAAGGGATTCGCACTGTTGCTGCTAAAGCACAAGTGCTCTAAACTTTTACTTTATGCAGTCATTGAAAAGGTTGATTTAATTTAATTTAATTGGGAGAAATTAGATACAGCAGGGATTTCAGAGACACTGGAGCCATCGGGGATTGAATGTGAAAACCAATGAGCAGGTTTACTCAGAAGACACTAAGCAAGCCGGATCACTGCAGCAGACTTCGCCAAAGTCAAATGCAACTTCAGCATTTCCAGGCAAAGTGATGACATTTTCGTTTGTATTGTGATTGTGCTGGTCTGAGACACAGTTGTCTTAACTGCTTCTAGATTTTCATTAGTTGGTACCTTAATGTAATTATATTTCTTAGATATGTGCATGTTTTAAAAAGTTATATTGTGAGCAGTTGTACAGGGAGGTCCCAGGTATGTGATGTCCTCAGTGTGAATCCATTTGGTTTGGTCCAGCAAGAGGCATTAACACTAGTGATGGAAAATTCACAACTTCCCTTGGTCTTTTTCTAGTACTTCGTTTTTTATCACTAGAAACGTTTTTTTTTTTTTTTTTTTTTTTCCTAATTTGTTACCTTAATATCTCTCCCTCCAGTGTAAGAGCTTTTCCTAGTAACTGTGATCATGGAGGACAAATTACGTTCTTGCATAAGGGCAACAAACCTGCAGGCAGAAGTGTTGGGATCACAGTACACAAGATGTGGGGTTTTTTTTTGTGTCTTTGTAGTTACCCCTATGGGTTCAAGCAGCAATCAACCTCAAGAAATTGAAGAAGGTGAAGCTGGCTTTGCTCTTTTGTTCCCCAAAATTGATGGGGTGAAAATCCAAACTTTCCATTTTTTTAAAGACGTAAAGAACAGAGTCTTCGATGAAAACAAATTTGCGGAAGCAGGTGTGTATTTCTTCTCCATTTCACCTGGGGTTTTGCGAACTGTTATGTGGCTTTTTTAGGGTCCTGCATGGAACTGGGTGGAATGACCAGCTTGTGTGCTATCCCCACGCACAGAGCACTTGGTGGCTCCAAAGGGCTACTGAAGATACTTATACACCTCTGCTCTTCCCTTATTCTGGAGTATTAAGGTTGAGTTATACTGAATATTGAACTCAGATTTCTGCAGCTAGCTTCTAGGCAGTCCTGCTCAGAGGAACATTTATGCTTGTCGATATATGTGGTATTTTGAGCATTTCCCTATTTGTGGAAAATAATCATAGATATCCCCTGTGCCATTGTGAGTGGTTCCTATACTAAAGCTCAAATATTCTGCTGAAGAAGTTGAAAACTGGAGGAAACTAGTGTAATTTTCTCTGTGCTCGATTCTTTGCTGCAGTTTGCTTGTATGTGCAGGTACCAGCTGCCTGGCTGATTGTTTTCATGATCGTGGCAGTGGGAAGCCGTTACTAAATGGGTGATGTATTACTTACGGAGAGAGTGGAAGAGTTTAAACAGGGTGTTTGGACTTCAGAAGTCAAAGTCTGAAAATAAAAGGATTGACATTTTTGTTTTTATTACTAGGTCTGAAAAATAATCCAGACCTGCGTGTGGTTCTTCTGTTCGGCTATAATTCCTGGAAGTCTGGAGCTACTCGTTTTCTTCATCAAATAGTCAATCCTTTGAATGAAAAAAGTATCATCCTGGCTGGGGGACAAGTGGAGGGCTTTACATCACTGACCTCTGAAAAGTAAGTATCTTTTTTAAGCTGAATTGTGAAGGAGATTTAAAACAGGAAAAACAGGTATGGTGCTGGGCCCAAAAACACTGTGACTAGTGAGGAGCCAGGAGCCAAACATCCCTGCAAGTCAGAGTGCTGTTACTGAGCTTATTACTTGAAAAATCAATCAAACAAAAAAACATACAAATGCACAAAACCACTGTAGATACAGTAGTATTCCTTACTGGAAATGCCTGTTAACAGAAGTAAAATGGTACCTTTTGGAGAGAGTGAAGTCCAGCTGTTGTACTGGGATCCAGGAAAAATTTAGTTGAGATTAATAAAATGTTAATAGGTAACTACCAAAACCAATGTGTCCTGACTAACCAAGGAGACTGAGACAACATGGATCTGCAGCCATTACTCATTGCTGCCCAGGTTTGATATTTAAATTCTGAACGTCTTGATTTGTCCATAGTTCTGCTGGAGTTACAGAGCTGTGACTTAAGTGAACTGCCAGATTGGCAAGTAGCTAATGCATAGGAAAGTTCCACCAGGAAAGTTCTGCCTCTATTTGCTTCGTGTTTAAAAAGAAAAAAAATGTTGTGCGTGTTTTGGTGTGAGGAGCTTTGAGAATCCCTTCGGGAGGTTGTTGGTACGGAGCCCCGCGTCGGCTGCAGCAGGAGCTAGGCGAGCGCCGCGGTGCCCCGGGAGGCTTTGTAACGCGCCGTGCGTTGCCTTTCAGTGCCAGCGCGCAGCCCAGCGATGCCTGCGGGGTGGTCGGCCTGGCCTTCAGCGGTCCCCAGATCCAGAGCGCGACCGTTCTGTTAGACCAGGATGTAACTGATGAGAGGACAGCAGAAGCCGCCATGCAGCGCCTCAAAGCAGCCAACATCCCCGAGCGTAACACCGTTGGCTTCATGTTTGCCTGCGTTGGCAGAGGATATCGGCATTACAAAACCAAAAGGAATATGGAAGCAGATGCATTTAGGAAGTTTTTTCCAAATGTTCCGCTCTTTGGCTTTTTTGGACATGGAGAAATAGGATGTGATCGAATAGTTACCGGGAATTTCGTACTGAGAGAATGTAATGACATAAAGGAGGACCTGCTTCATGGTTATACTACAGTTATGACTGTTATTCATCTTGGTTCAACTAAAGCAAACAAAGTGTAATGTTTTTAATGCACCAGTGAGCTGTTTGCTTTCATTACAGAAAACAGAAAAGTCTGGAAGAGTGGATATCTTGCCGCGAAAGCACCTTCCAAAACGTAATTTTCTTAACATTATCAAATCTTGTAGTCTGCGTAGCATTTATTATGGTAGCTGTGGGGAAGCTTTGCATTTTGCATGATCCTGTATGCACATCAGCAATGCAGGTAAATTGTAATTGATGGAACTTGGCAACTGAGGAAAGCCACTTTCTTCTAAGATGAGAAAAGTTTCCACAGATAGCGGCTGGAATCCAAATGTCAACATGTGGAAATAAAAAAGTATTTTGATATTATCTATTTATGTATGTAAAACAATCTGGAAGAACTACTGATGCATACTGAGATACTGATGCATGAAATCCACTTCTTTCTGGATTTTATTTCAAGAGATGTGCAACTTGCCTAGATAGAGTCCTGTTTACAAAGCTAAACTGTTTTACTGGATAAAATAAATGATTACTATCTTTAGATAGCAATCACAATACACTCACTAAATAAACAATTAAAATAAGCAAAAGTACCTTGTCTTCTGTTTTTGGAGAAGAGGAATCTTTGAAGAGATGTCCAGTTATAAAATCACCTTTTCTGACCATCTGAATTGAATTTTAAGAGTCTTAAATATGTGATGTAGAAAGGTTGTCCGTTGCCTTTTATGTAGTAGCAATTCCAGTCTTGGTGCTCAAATATTGAGCTTATGCAGTGAAAATGGACTGGTCCCCTTTTCTTGGCAGTTCTCTTGCAGCATCGTGCCCGTACAGAAGGTGGTTTCTTTCAGAAGCATTTTGCTTTTTGTTTAGAAATTGTGGACCATGAAATAGTTGACTTTGTTGCATTTAGATGCCAATTCTTTGGCTTTTGTATGTTTTATTTATCTCAGCTGCAGGACAAATTATTTCTGGAGCTCTCTACACTGTAGCTTTTACACCAGTCACCTGCTTTGATTTCTGCAGCTGGAATCTAGTATTACAGAGTTCAAAGGAGTAAATTCAGTGTAGTCTCAGTATACTTGTAATAGAATTCCTCCTTTTTCTTTTCACTTAGTAACAGAGCAACAAGAAAATAAGATTGATTTTGTATTATTTCACCACTCCTCTAAAAGCCAAATCAGGCAGCTGTCCTTTCTTCAGTTTAACAAAAAGAGTGCTTGGCTCTATGTCGTACAACAAAATAACATTTATGTTACAATTCTAAATGCCAAGACTACAGTGTGCGACTTTCTACCAGTGTAGAGTTAAAAACTAAACAACAGAAAAGCAACAGGGTGCACCAGAAAATAGGTGAACTATGCAAAGGACCCCCTGGGCATCCAGCAGTACAAACGTGTCCAGAAGTGCCTCCTCCAGGCAGGTTGTGAGCACAAGCACGAGCGACAGCAACGCGGAGCAGGAGAGCACGTTTGAAGCGGCTGATCAGAGCAGGGCTCTCTGCACCCAGTTTGCCCACAGTCAGGACACCTAATATTTTGCTGATAGTGCGAGAAGTGATGCCAGGAACCAGAACGGCTGGGACTGCTACCTTGCACCTTAGTGTCTCTTCTGGGCCCTCTCATGTGACAGAGAGGTCATGTCACTCATAAAATTGCATATATCTATGATTAAAATGTTTAGGCATCCAAATCCATTTAGCTTTCATGCCGTCATGTGGTCTTAAACTGCAATAGCTCCTGAGTGAAGCTAAAATACATCTGCTTAAAGGGCAGCTTATGCCTCCTGTTTGATGCAGCGTACCAAAAGCCAATGCTTGTTCTTAATAGACTTAGAAATTTTGCAGTACAGTGATTTATACCTCTCCCTCTCAAAAAAACAGCCATATTTTTTTGCGTTGCAAACAAGCTAAGCAAATATTCAGCAACTGAGGCAAGTATGAATAGCAAGGCTACTTACCCAACATTCAAAGACAACTCTGACAACAATCATCTGCACAATTAAGAGGGCTGATGGTAATCTGTTTCTTGTAAGCATATGTAATCCTTAAGTGACCACAACTGGATATTGTTACGGTGATGAAGTGACACCTTCAAAGGCACAACACTGGCAGGAAAATGTGTGTGGCGGGGGCGAAAGCAGGGTAGCAGGTAAAAGGTAAAAAAAAAAAAAAACAACGTTTTTCTCGTATGTTGAATGCAAGTGAGGTTTCGTGCAATATTTTTTCTTTTAATGCCTCTTTTGATTAAGTGAACTGTAGCTGTCAAAAGTACAAAAACAAGCAAAATGACGCGATATATAACATCTCGGTACAAATCTAGAAATCCTCTCCTTAGGAAATGTTACTACAATGTGCATTTGTAAGAAAGCAAGAATAGTCTGATGAACAAGAGCCAATTTATGTTAATTTTAACAACTGTACTGTCAGAAAGCAAATTTGGTTGAACCCTGCAGAAAACTGCAAAGACAGAGAGCACAATTTTTGTCACTTTCTGTGCCTGAAGATTTGTTTTAGCTCAAGTTAATATTGGAACAAGCCTTATTTTAACGGATGAATGAGTCATAGTGAATCATGCCCTTTTGGCAGGGAACAGTAAAGGAAGATGTTTAAATGATGCTGCTAAACTCCGGCTTTCGGGATGAGGAAGACGTGGCTGGTAAGAGTGCAAACCTCCAAGTGAGATTTTTGGGGAAAAACATGTTTATGTATATTTCTTAATTAATTTTTAGTTAAAAATCTGCCTCAGGAATCACTCTGTGTCATCATGTTCTCTTAATTTATTTTGGTCTTTTTGAAAAAAATGGAAAACTTAGAACCTCTTTTCCCTAGTAATAATTCTTCTAGTTTTCATTAATCTTTGTATAAGACAAGAAGTTTGGTAGTGACTTAATTTTTTTAAACACCTAGTTTTTATGGTCAAATCAGAGGACAAATCTGAAATATTTGCCAGCCATACCCTACTTTAATTTTAATCCATGGAACAATACAGGAAAATAAAGTTACAAACCAGAAGTTTGCGTGAGTGGAAGTTTTTTATTTTGAGAAGTTACAAGGATAGTAAATATGTAATATAAATGTTCTTTGATAGGGTCTTTTATATTATTATCTCCAAGCACTCTGCAAACATTAAGAAAATAATTATTTCCCCCTGAAATGTGATAATTTTTCATGATTATATGAAGGAGAGATTTGTTGAAATTTCAAGACTTTGGTTTGGGTGTTCATTTTACACTATGAGCTTGTGGTAGGTCTCTGAATCATCTGAGGCATTTTTTGCACATGAGAGCAGGGCAGATAAGCATGAGGACGTGATTCTCACAGTTCTTGCAATTTTATGGCCCAGTTCTGGGTAGTTCCTGCTTGTGAGCTGGGCGCTGGTGCCAGCGCGGCCCCGAGGAACCGGCTGCTCCTGCCTCCTCTTCCACAGGTGCCAGTTTTGGTCAAGCAAACACCCGCTTGGAGCTTGCGCTTTGTAATGATTTATGTCCTTTTATGCTTGTCTGCATTTCATAACGGGTGGGGAGCTTTTCTAAACTCACACATAACGATGGTGAAAACCTGGAAACTTTGCATTTCAAAGGAAGGTTTCAGGGAGGTTTGGAGTCTTTGGAAATTGTATTACCTGGAGACTTGTGTTTGAATTCTTAGTAGAGAAACAGCTGGTGGAAAAAGAAGTTTAGAAGGGCTTTGATGACAGGAGCACAAATGTCATCCCCAAATCTACCATTTTGTGCTTCTAAATCATTTCAACACTTTTAAAAAACAATTTATATACTGCTATCATTACATTTCACAGCTAGATCCTGGCTGAAGATAGCAGGTAGCACAAACAGCTTAAAATAAATGTTTCATAGTGATTCACGTCACTATATCAGTGGTACTCATGTCACCTCTTCAAGATAATTTTTCACAACTATAAAGAGTTAGAAACAGCTTTTTTTTTTTTAATTAAGCTTGTCTTATCTCAGCTGTCCGTACTGCGAGAGCGAGAGACAACACTGATCTCTCCCCTCCTCCTCCCCCTCAAAAAAACAGGAACTCTGCTAGACTCTACAAAACTGGTGAAAATGTCAGAACAGTTTAAAGACAGCAGAGCCGTGACTGCCATGTCAGAGAAAGAGGAGCACAGTGAGTACAACACAGATTTGCATAACTGAGCCCTGCTAAATATTCCTCCACTGGATGCTCAGTTACATTTTCTAATCTCATCACCTGCATGTACAAAACTTGTGGTCAAAATATCACTGAGAGGGTAACTTGTGAAGAATCTGTAGGTAGACTGAAAAGAGAGTTCAAATGCTACACAAACTGACACAGAGGTGCTCTTTAAAGTGTTAGAGGTCTTTTTTGTTTTGTTTTAATTTAGGAGATGAAACCAACAATATCTTGACGCAATTTCCAGTTCCACATTTGCAAGTTCTATTTATACACCCTTCGATAGCTGTAGGATTAATTCCTGCTGAAAGGCTTTTTGGGTATCAGTCCCAATCACAGAATAGAGCGGCAATCTGCTTACATTAAATATCTGCATTTGTATTTGGTACTTTGCTATTGAGAAACTGCTCTAACTTGCATTAAATATAGCCTGCGTTGAACAGTCACAGTCACAAGAAAAGCAAAACCAGACATCCTTTGTAACAGACATTACAGCAAGTAACATTGCATACAGCAAGGGAGAACAGCTTTTTTTCAACCACATTTTGGCATACATATTTTCAAAAGATGGGAAATATAGCAGAACTTGTTTGAAAAGAAAAACCATCCTTTTCATTAGCTTTAACAAATATCTCCCTCATGATTTGTGCCTAAATTGTTTCATTATTCAATATTATCTGAGATACAGCCATGTTTTAGCTCTGCAGTTAAGGATTTGATCTGAGAGAAATATGATAAACATATATCCTGGTTATTTAATAGCATGGCTAGAGAACCACAACAGAATTTTGTTCTTTTTTTTTCTCTCCCACAAAAGGACACAGACAAATTTTTTCTAACATTCCTGGATTTGAATATGGGCCCAGTACATGCAAAAATTCTCACCCAAATTAATCCACTGTCATTCCAAACTTTATCCAAAGTAGCCTCATGTCATTTAAATCTGAAGGGTGCTACATAGCATTGAAGCATGATTTTGTTTTGGGGCTGTTTGTTTGTTTGTTTCTAATGCAAAAGAGTTGAGTGGCCCGTAAACCCGAATCCATCCTGGCAAAGGTTCTTGCTGTGCAGCTCCCTCTCCTGGGCATACACCTCCTGGTACGGATTTTGCTGAGAATATGACAGGAATTTTTATCCCTTTAGGTATGCTCATTGCTTTCCCTTTTCTGCCTGGGCTTTTACCAGTTCTGGTAGCTCCTACTATAAGAGCACCCTTACAACAGGAAGGAACGACACAGGCACAGTTGCTGTGGGGGTAACGTTTCTGTCTTCCATTTCTCCTCTGCTTTCAGTTTGTAAATAAATGAGTTGTGTTATTTAAGCCTCTCTGCTACTCCTTACAAAAGAAGGGCCATGAGAAGGAAAAAAAGGGTGTTTCTGTGCAGTAAATGGTGAAGAGGCAGCACAACCCTGCACTACCAAGCAGACTTCCCTGTGATTTTCTCCCTTAACATTTAATTACATAAGTCAAAAAATATGCAGCACAGAAATAGCCTTTTGTTTTATTTCAACAGCTATTTCTCTTTTCACTGATCTTTGCCCCTACTGTTCACTTGTGCCACTAAGGAAAAAAAATATATATTGACAATGTATAAGCAACATCTGAATTAGGCCTACAAAAAGTTTTCCTCTGTGTTTTGTGACTAAAATTTTCTGTTTACACATTAAGAAGAAACTTTTAGTATGAGATTCTGGAAGGAAAGCAAAACCATCAAGTATAAAAGTTTTTTTTTTTTTTACCTTAACATTATTAATACATTGATTAATTATATTAAACGTGGTTGCTAATTAATTAGGTGTATGCAGACCATCCACTTCCTCCCACCCTTTCAACTGGTGGGAGGATAGTTTCAAAGATGCCAAGAGCTGATATGTTTCATGAAAACAGGAGTCAAGTAAAGAGAGGCCCTTTCAGTGCTCTCTGCATGTGCGTAACATGCTTTCCAGCTCCAACCACAAGATCTGATCCATGGGAAAACTGTGTTTCCTTAGCTTTATTGCTCACTGAACTGCTTGCTTAATTTTGTAAGCAAGCATTCCTAGGTGGCTTTGTGCAGTTTTATTACATTAGCTTTAATGTTGGCTGCCCTGTACTTTGTGGCGTTTGGCCAACTTAAAATGAATTTGTAGCTTACTCTGATTTTGACCTGAAAGACAAATTCACTAGGCTTGTGAATTGGAATAACTTATTTGAGAAGCTGAAATGTTCGCAAATGCAAGGGATTTGAGGGAATCAGAATCATTAATAGGATTCCATTCAAAGGCAAGATTGTTTCATAAATGGACTTGTTTGCATTTAGACCATGCTTTCATTTAATCAGCTTGGTGTTTTGGTACAAATTCCTTCCTGGATAATGCAAACAAGTTGAGTGGCAATGAATTACTACTCCATATCTATCTGGAAAGCTGAGAGGGTTGTAAGAGTTTATGGAGTACAACTTCAGCCCATTTATTTCTTCCATCTTCTATTAGGATTTCCTTCCTAAATTTCCATTTCAGGCAACTGCTTTTCATTCCTCAGTGAAAGTAATGCCCTGAACTTTGCCGTTATTAAGTCTGAGTGGCCCACGCTCAATAACATATGGATGTTATCTAACAGCAATCTTCCCTGACTATTTGTCACTGTGGCTATGCATGGTATTTTAAGTAACACTGATTCTCATGTAGCTATCAATACCACTGCACATACCCTAAGCTCTATATTTATCAGTGGCATGTTCCTATGTGATGAAAAAATCACTTTTATATTTCCTAGCCTTTAAAACAACATTAGTAGCGTCCTTCAGAGTATCTGTTAATGGTTTGAAGTTCAAAAAATAAGGAATAAGCTCAGTTAATTTGGGGCAGAAGTGGTCTTTCAAAGCTTTGCAAAACTTAATTGAGATCTTATCTGGACCAGAGCCTCCTCCTGAGTCTGAGACTGATTTGATGTCTTTACAACCTCTCTGCAGATGTTCAGCTTTCACTTGGACCACAGCTTCTACGGCATGAGTCCTTAGAAGGTAATGAATTTCTTTGTTTTGTTTTCTAGTATTGATTACTGTATGATTTTCACTTCTTAGCTTATAGGCTGTAACAGTATATCCTTTCTTCTTTGTCTTACTGTGCTCTTGTGTAACACTGATTTAAAATACACACTATTTTTCCTGGCACCACAGCATGTAGCAGGCACCCCAGGGAAACAAGCTTATTCAAATTTTTCTTTGCACCTTTATGTGTATTTTTCTTTGCACCTTTATGTGCCATTGGTTTTCTTTCAGAAATGAGAAATATGCATTCTGCATTTTCCTTCCTTTCAATTCCTGGAGTTTTCTCAATTAACTTTCTCTTCAATACAACCCTATAATATATAATAGATAGTAATATATAATATATTAGTGTGATCAGCAAATGGTTATGTAAATAAAAAAAATGAGACTTCAGAGAGGGCATGACTTGTCCAGCCAAGACATCTGGCTGGATACTATTTTCTTTCAGGAACGGACTTGGTAAATAAGTTTCCTTACTTCCATGGTAGGAACTATCAGCTGTAGAATTGAAATTGAAAGCTGTAGAAGTGAAATTACCAGGAGATATTAGCAAGGCAAAAGGCAAAAACATCATGGAAGGTACCTTGCATAATACTAGGGACATGTACCAAGCAAAGAGTAAATACTCTGCCCAGTAAATCTCTTTTAACCATTATAAGCCTCTCAGCAATTTCTTTTAATTTGAATTAAAATCTTATGCCAGGAAGCTGTTCAGTACACTATAATGACACCTCACCCTCATGTTGCCTTACTATCAAAAAAGCAATATTAGCTGGAGGAAGCTATGTTTTTTTTCCTCTACATTTGATAGGGTTATCTGAAAAAATCCATATCATGGACATTTATAGCAAGGATAAATTTTGAAAATATTGAATCAAGGCAGTCACAACTTTTCTGAGGTGATACTGTGAAAAGAGTCAGTCTCATCAGAAATTCTTATCATTATCTCATGCTACTTAGATTATGAAAAAATCCTATGATTATCTCAAATTTCTTACAAAGTGAAAACAAAAAGGAGTATTTTTTATTTTCCATGCAGTAAAAAACAAAATTATTCCACATTTCTATCTACGCATTGCTGAAAAAGAAACCAAAAATCAGACATGATCACTTCTTCACAAGTAATACGAGTTACACTTGTCGTGGAAAATCTCACAAAATTCAAACATACAGTGTTTACTAATTTCTGTAGAATTTGATATGTCTTTTAAAATTTAAGGAAACACTAATAAATACTATTGTTCATGTTTTAGTTGCAGTCTTCTCCAGCAAGAAAGCCTTCTACTTTAGTTTACTTTCTTCTTTCATCATGTTCACTACACCCTCTTCTTCACTAGTTATATAATTATGGTTGCTCTGCATGTTGGTCTCCCATTGTTCATCTGCTTTACTGCTTTATTCTATTATTATTTCTGAAAAATAAATAAAATATATGCTTTTAATTAGGGAAAAAAGGGAGGATTAACCCCTTTGTCTCCTGCCTTCTTTGAAGAGTGCAGTCATTCACTTTGAAATGTACTCACTGTTGCAGCCATTGCTGCGCGTCGTCTCAACCAGGTTGGCTCCGCACTCCGATGGGCTCCTCCGCGTAATGGCAGCTCTCCTGGTCATAAGGAGCAAAAAAGTGACACAACAGAGTAAAAACAGAGTAAAAGCACACAGAGTGAAAAAAGATTCAGAGTGCATTGGAGAAGATGCACGTTAACTGAATGGTACTTCCACTGAAAAAAAAAAGCAACACAGGTCTTCTGCGGTTACATTTGAATGAATATTCCACACTTCTGAGAAGCGTGTAGGGATAACGAAAGGGATCAGAGGCAGGAAGAGGACTCAGAACTAACAGCTTCTCTCTTGCAGTTAATGTTCCTGTTCCAGCCTGACTTCTCAACTCTTTATTATGTAGTTAGTAGACAGCAAAAAAAAAAATTAATTTATTAACTCTCTTATATTTAGAAAGAAAATATCAATACTATAATGTTTTCCACACTTTCTTCAGGAGACAAAGCTTTTTTAAACAGAGAGGATCTCCTCCTTTCTCCTTCAATCTTTTAATAGTAATTAGACATCTGCTGTTTTGAGAAGAGCCATGAGCTATTCCCCTCTTTGTTTGTGTCCTGTGGTGCTGTAAACTCCTCCACAAAGTCTGTTGGCTTGGATAGCTCAAGTGGCTGTATTCCTAGACCCCGTTGTTTTGGCTGGCATAGTTCTTGTCCATCGAATATATACTTATCTAGCAAGTAATTTACCCTTTCAACTCGGACTTATACTAAATTACAGAAATGAATTACAGATGTATTTTGGTTTTCCCTAGGGCTTTCTCCACCCCTCTAAGCTGTGCACTTCACATTCAAGCTGTGCATTTCACGTTCAGGCCTCTCTCCCCCTTTTTTTTTAATAAAAGCTATTTCATATGGATTCTCTACTAGATTAATCAGTTGCCTTTTTGCTCTTCTTGTAGTAACCCTGTTGCAGAAGGAAGCCAGATGGACCTGTGCTGGCACTTGAATTGCTTCTAGCAAAATCTGCCATTTGTTATCTCAGTAGCAGTTTAATAGCAGGAGTTTTGAAAACTTTCCTGCTTTCCCCAGGACACAACAGTCAGCTTGACTAGTGCCATTTGTTGTGAGGGGCAAAGGAGAGGTGTGTGCTGTGTGTTTGCTCCAATCGAGAGAGCAGCTCCGTCTGGATAGTGTGTGAAAAGGGGAGAAAGGAGTTCACCGTTGAGATGAACGTAGCACACTGAACTGAGCTTGCTCTCCAAAGACTGAGAAGAGACTTTTATTGCTCATCAAGCAGTAAATTCCTGGAGAGAGAGCCTGATGTAGTAACATAGGCAGCCAAAGCACCCAAGTGGGAGCTGGCAGTGGGAGGTTTAACCCAGACAAGCCTGTGGGACCAGCTTCACTTGCAGAATTTAAGAGGAAGGCAGCAGCTGTTTGACATGATAATGCACAGGGCAAAACAAATCTTTAGGACAGTCAGATTCAATTCACTGTTTCAAAAAGCAGTTTGGGTCTCTAAAATGCCCCAAGGCAGGATTCTTTCAGAAGGCCTTTCACCCAGAACAGCCACACTGTCTTTAAACTGTCTCTGTTTCTGTCTGAAACAGAGTTATCCGAACTTCCATCAGCTTCTGTTTTAACCTACTAAAACAAAGAGCAAAATCTGTAAGGTCTTCAGCAGGAGAGAGTATAATTGTATAAAAGAAGAGCCCCATAGCAGTTCATATCCCATGCAAAGTCCACGGTATTCCACAATTTGTGACAGGGAGAACAGACCTCAATTACCTCTCATCTGGAAAGGTGGCAAATACCTAAAACATGCTGTACCCTATTCATCAGCTTCATCTTTCCCAGGTCTAAGCTGCTTGTTTTTTCTATCTCCAGTCTTTGACCATTTCTAAATTTATTCTTTCTTCCCCTGCCCGTTCTCCAGTTCCTTTCGCTCGGATCTTCCGTTACGTTCCTCTATTTCTCTCTCCATTCTACCACTCTCTCCCACTAGCCAAGTCAAATACTGCCTGCTTCTTCAGTGTCTTTGATTCTCTTTTATTTCTTTGTAGATTCCCCTTCCCAAACCACACCATCCTGATGAATCCTAGTACATAATCAATACAAAATGAATTCAGCTTAACAGGAGATTGCTGACAGGCTCAAAAACACTTTCTTGTTTATTTTTGTAGAAAATATTTTCATATATAGCTGATAAAAATGTGATGACTTGGCTAAATATAAACCGAGACCTGTTTACAACTGTTTGCCCACACCCTTTCCTATCCAGTCCCCCTCTTTTATAAGCTGCTTTCATCACTACTTAAGATACAGTTTTAGAAAGAGAAGAACAATGAATTCCTTTCACCCCATCCTGATCTGCTGCATGGGTGTGTTTGTTAGGATCATAAAAATCTTTCACAGATCAACTGCACCCACACATGCCTGGTCCTGAAATGTGCCACAGTGGCATGCAGCCGGAGAGGCAGAAAACTTGGAAAGGAAGGGGGATGCGAGTGATGACATGGAGGAAAAATTAGAGCATCAGTTTTCTAAATTCTAACACAGATCTGATGTACAATTTTAAGGATTCTCTTTTTTTATACTACATTGCAACTAGTATGCTTTGTTCCTCTGCAACTCTTTCAATTTTATTACTGTTTATACTAAAAACACTCAGTACTGTTTATACTAAAAACACTTTAATCCTATGCTGAAAGAGCCACCGAAATGCTTTCTGATAAACAACATGGGAAAAAAATCCTGTACTTTTTGATTCTGGATAAAACATAATATTTTTTAATAAAGTGTAGTAGTGGAAATTTGATAGCACAATGCTTCTCTAATTCTTTTAATTTAATACTGCCTGTCAAAAGGACACGTTAAGAATAACACAAGCTCTCTGCTAACCCTTACAAGCCCTTGTTCCAGACCCTTCTAAAATTGCATGTTAGAGCTGATGGACCAAATCTGGGTAAACCTAATGTTATTAATCGCAGCTGCTAACAATCATCCTTGTTTATACAGCTCAAGAGATGGCAGCAGATTTAAGAACTGACTTTGCAAATACTCTGATGTGCTGATCACATCAGTTGAGGGAGAAGGATTTCTCAAGGGAAAGTGCTGCTTTTGCAGGCTTTGAAGCAGAAGATGAACGTGTCATATCAGACTTCTGAAGCTTAAAGGTAAGGGTAGCTCTTAGATGGTTATGTGCTTTTCTTTATGACCAGACAAATTAATTATTGCTTTATGAGTTTTCATAAACAAGTGCGGTAGCTAAGCTAGATTCAGGGGTGGCTGTGTTAAGATCAAGTTGCTGCCCTTTTTCTAGCATAAAGGTTCCCTATCTGTTCTGCCAGTTATATAAAACCTGAGTAAACTGAGCTCCCATAAGGAAATAGTTTGAGGTTCACCTTCCAGCCATGCAGTAGAAAACCTGCACAGGCCTGTAAGTGCAGTTATTCTGAGCTGCTGAACTCTCCATGTGAGGCTTTCTGTCAATAAAACTCAGGAGAATCTGTCTCCAGCGTTCCCCTTATCTTACTCTGTGCAACATGAAAGGGGTCTTGTTATAGATTGCGCTCTCTGCATTCTCTTCACATGTTTTTCTTCCCAGAGCCAAGCTTTACCTTTAAAGAAATGCAAACAGTTTTAAGAGCTTTGTATGAACTCTTTTGGTTTAGTTAAAACTATATTGTATCCCACTAACTTCTCAGTAATCCCTAAATATTCTCTTGTTAGCAGCTGTTCTGGGCTGCACTGCTGACGCCTCAGCCCTTGTAAAGTCTTTGTGATTAAGTTAATCCTGATTTATTCTCTGCAACAACTTTTTTGAAACAAAATCTTTTTTTTATCAGATGTTCTTGCTCTCTTCTAACTGTGTTCAGTTGTGGGAAAAACTGGCATCCAGTTGGTTTCCATGACAGCAGCCAAGGTAAAACCAGACAGGCTATTTCAAAGGTCACTTGTTGAAAGACTGTGATGGGGAAAGGTTGAGCTGGCAATGTGGTTATGGGAGAGTGAAGATGAGAGAATTGCAAGAAGCGGAGGTTAGCATAACGGAGGGGAAAAGCCGTGCGGGAGTACCCAAGAGCATGGGAGGCTGTAAATCTGCATTAGTTAGCAATGAGAGGGGCTACTAAGTGGTCTTAGATCATGTTACTGATATCATGATAGTATAAACTCTTGCAACAAGTGCTGTAAGCCAAAAATAAAACAGGACATTAATGTAAGTAAGTCAAAACAGTAATATTAACAATGCCCAAATGACTTTTGCTTGTTCTCCTCTAGTATCTTGCAAGCTTTCATCTGGGTATCTAAGCATCTACCAATATCCTCTGTAGATAAGTGAATGTTTGAGTGTAAACAATATTTTCCTGTAATACTGTACTAAGCCTCCTGCAGTTCTCTAACTTCCAGTATTTCAATGTATAAACAAATCCTGCTAGAGGAGATGCTGGTTAGTTAAGTGTACCAGTTCCCTGCTTTAAAAAAGCTGCAGCAACAAACAGGTTGGTTGTCTTGATCCCAGTAACTGTGTACATAGTTAAGTATTTTCCTTTCAAGCCAGGAGCTGTAAAGGAATTGGGAGCTAATGACACCCACATGGTTTGGTTGCCAGTACAATTTATTGGAAGAGTTTTTGATTCCTAATCACTCTAGAAAATTGCTTCTGCTTATCCATCTTTAGACAAATGCTTTAAAATGTTAATTCTAAAGCCAGGTATACTATAAAAATCTCAGAAATGGGTGCATTACAATTTCTTTCTTTCTTGGCAACTGTAAATATTAGCTTACAAAAGATATTTAAAACACTACAACCCAGGAAGTAAAATATTACAGGCAAGTTGAGAATTCCACATTAATTATGCTGAATAACCACACAGACCTTATGGATAATTCATTGCATAGTTTTACATTCAAATAATTAGTACATGATTACCAGAAGAAATTTCTACTTGATTGAATAGCTTCAGCACTCTGAAGCACTTTTACCTGCAAAGGAAGTAGAATGTTCCAATTACAAGAACTCCTAGAAGAACAACTGAAGCCAAGAAAACTGCAAACAGGTCCCCTTTTGTTTGGGATTTGATGCTGGGCAGCAAAACTTCCTCACAACGGGCTCCTGTGTAATTCTCAATACACCTGGGAAACCAAGGTTTATATGGATTAGAGTCTACCTTGTCATCTAATACAAAAAGCATAAGGCTCCTTTTGGTTTTAAGTGGGGAGAGCAGAACTTCTTGTGATGACATAATTCAAATTTGTATTTGCAATAAGATTTCTTATGGATTTTCCACTTGGATCATATTTCTGGAGCAAAGAGTAGGGCATGTTCCTATTTCATTTTATATTCTGGGCCATGCTTTTATATGTTAAACTCTCTCTCTTTAATATAGTCTCTGGATTAGCAACGTACATGATATACTTCACAATTAAATCTGTCTCCTCCGCAGGATTTTTGATTTTAATGTTAGGTGCCTCGTCTCACTGGCTCTCATCGCAGACACGGCAGTCACGCTTTCTTTTCCTGCTTTCCTGTAGCTTTTTACCTTTCTTCATTAAGAGCTTGTACTGTCAGTTATAGTAGATCAAGGAAATGGGAATTTACTGACACACGGTGCACATAAAACACTTTACAGATTGCAAAGGTACTTATGATGGTAGCTTATGCAGTGAAATAACTCATTCCAAAGCATCTCATGTGCTGCTGAACGGCCTTGTCCAGACAGACCTAACTAAAAGGCTTCCCTGCTCTGCCCATCTTAGGTATGAACCTTCTGAAAGCTTCTCCTGAAGCAAAGATTCACACTATACTGCAAGATGTGGAGGAAGCAAAAGTTCCCTCTGCAAACACTGCTTCTGCTCCAAGTTCTGTATTCCCATCTCCTAAGTAGATTTAAAGCAGCAGTTTGTTCTTGGGCCTGGCTCTCTGGGGATAGGCGCAGATCATGGACTTTTCTTTCCTATGCACACAGGCATTTGTTGCGTATTTTATCATGATAGGCAATAATACTATTTAATACCGATATTCTCTTAAAAGTCGAAGTTCCACATTAAAAATACTCTGCTTTGTTGAGTCAAGGAACAAACTGTTTAGATACTAATCAAAGTATCGGTGTTCTCCTCGGGGCTAGTATCTTGGATAAAATATGGGCTATAAGAAGTGGAAAAGTTTAGAAATATCTTTCTCATTTTCTGTTAATTGTTGTACTATTGCGTAAGTACTCTGTGTTTTATTTCCATTGCATATGTTCAATTGAAGCACATTCATGAAAGGAATAGAATTTGGATTCTTCAGCATAGCTATCTGGTGGTGATGCTCTTATCGTGGTGTGGCTAAATTATACTAGCCAGTCAATATGTTTGCCTTTGAACTGAATGTAGTCTTGTGAAGGGAGAACTGAATTTTTGAATTATGCAAGTAATTCCTCAGTAATGCATTACAAAAAACTTTGACTATAGAAATGTCCAAGACTTAAAATTCATCTTAGACTTGCTAATTATCTCCTACACATTTCTGTTCATTTGAATTATGATTCATTTTAATGTTCCATTCATAAGGAACCGGTGTAAAATCTCAACTATGACAACTTTCTCCCTGTAGGTGAGGGAGAAAAAGCCCAAATCCTGCTTTCTATGAGGCCAGTAATTCAAATGATACCAATATATATCCTGCAAACATGTCAATGAAACTTGAGACTTGCTCTTTGCATTATACTTCAATGTAGAGTCAGTTTACACTCAGGGCTGGATTTATCCCTAAAGTGGAGGGGACTGGGATTTCTCCTAGTTGCATAGGGTGTCTATGGGATGGTAGTCCAAGGCTTACCTTGCTATGTATCCTACACTGTACTCTGGGGACCTAGACCTGAGTTCATCACAATAAATGTGGGTCTTTACTATAAAAATAAATAAAATAATTTACTCAATAATTCATATTGAGTCAAATACATGTAGGTAGAAGCTAAACTAATAACTCGTTTTACATTTTTCACTTGTTCTGCTAAGTTATTTTAAGGAATTCACTACATCACAGAAAATGGAGAATTTCATCCAACCACTGCATTTCCCATGTATCTTTATGTAGGTACATTTGTTTCCATCTATTTGGATTAGTAAGGATCTTGCTATTTCTGGCACTAGAGTCATGATAGCCTGTGACATAAGGAATTTCAAGCTCCAGCTGAGGCCAATGGGCTGAGATCTGTAATACAAAGTTCTCAACTGCTCTTGGCAGCTGCAAGGTCCTGTTTCAGACTGGGAACAATAAGCACATGGGAAGGAGCTGTTAAAGGAAAGATCTGCCGCTTAGCTAAGCCAGACCACCTGGGGGCATCCTATCATGCCTGCTCCATGTGGCTCCCAGAACCACCTTGTGTAGCTTGTGGATTATTGTATCCATACCACAGAGAATTATTGCCATTTCTGGTAATTCCCTGCCTCCGAAAATAAACTTTGGATTTTTTTTTTTTTTAATGTGGATATCATAATGACCACACGTTAAAGCCATGTTGCTGATCAAGCACCCACTTCTTATTTAGCACAACATGAGACTTCTCAAAGCTGCTCCATCTGACTGCTGGGAGAAGGGAGGGTAGGCAGACAGTTCTTTGATTGCTTGAGATAATGTTCCAGATATTAACTGTAAGTGTAGTGGCATTTCAGTGGCCTCTGTCTGAAATACTTGTAGACTATTTTTAAGAATAGAAATGTAGTCTGAGTGGCGCATTGTTCTCAAGCAAGTGAGAGAAAAATGCTTGACAGAGCTGCATAGAAAAGCAGGAAGAGAAAATGGAATATAAAATTCATACAAGTATTCTTGAATACCAATGAAAATGGCAGAATGAATCATAGAATCATAGAATGCTTAGGGTTGGAAGGGACCTCTAGAGATCATCTAGTCCAACCCCCCCTGCATACGCAGGGACACCTAAAGCACGTGGCGCAGGACTGCATCCAAGCGGGTTTTGAAGATCTCCAGAGAAGGAGACTCCACAACCTCTCTGGGCAGCCTGTTCCAGTGCTCTGTCACCCTCACTGTTAAGAAATTTTTCCTTAAGTTCCTGTGGAATTTTTGATGTTTCAGTTTCCGGCCATTTCCTCTAGTCCTATCAGTGGCCACCACTGAAAAGAGACCATCCCCGTCCTCTGCACTCCCTCCCTTGAGGTATTTATAGACACTGATTAGATCCCCTCTCAGCCTTCTCTTCTCCAGGCTGAACAGGCCCAGCTCCCTCAGCCTCTCCTCATAGGGCAGATGTTCCAGGCCCCTGATCATCCTTGTGGCCCTGCGCTGGACTCTCTCCAGCAGCTCCACATCCCTCTTGTACTGTGGAGCCCAGAACTGGAGAGGGTAAAGTGATAGGAGAAGTAAGAAATAAATAGGTTTTGGCATCAAACTAAAGCTTATGGAAAAGTTCTAAAGAATGAGGGTGGGGAGAAGGAAGTCGGTGGACTAAAGGACAAGTGAAGCAGTGGGAGAAAGGGACAGCTTTCCTAAGCATTGAGGTTAAAAAGCTAGGGTTAGAGAACTACTGTGATACTGTAGGGTGAGCTGTCATGGAAGCAGTACTTCTGTTCTGTTACAGACCATGAAAAAATTGAGAAGGTGGTCAACAGTAAAGTTTAAAAGGTCACAGCAGCTTTCCTAGAAACAGGAAAATTGAGGTCAGGCATCCCTTAGTTGCATTTACCTTCTATAAACAAAGTTATGGCCAAAGAATTGATTCTAGAATTAGGCTCTGCTATTGTACAGTCAGAGCAATTCTGAAAACAGGTGACTTTGTGCCAGTTTTTACCAAGTCACCAATGCAGATGTTTGAAACAGGAGAAGGGATATACTAACTGTATAAAGGCAATAAATGTCTTCAGGGAGTCAAGAAAGATTTCTGCTGAAGTGCTTTACTGAAGTTGGTAAGAAATTAGATAAACTTTAAAAATAAACAGGAGGCCTCAGCCAAAAGATTTTGTCCTTTCGCATCAGCGGAGTTGTAGTAATTTCAGTAGAGTCACATACACCGTGATGGGGGCAAGGCAGAAAAGCAGCCTCATATAAGCATAGCCTCCGTAGGGGAACATGATCAGACTGTCTGTCTCGTGTCTCCTAGAGGTACTGAGGCTTCCTCTTAAAGGCTTTAAAAGTTGATAGCAACTCACACCTGTAACATACCCTATTTAGCAGATGCCTAAATGTGGAGCATAGCTTAGGCATGGCGTGGTCCAAGTTGTCCAGTATGACAGACAAATGTGCCTCTGTGCTTTAAATGGATGTCTGCAAAAGGCAGCGAAGCCTGTTTCTAAGCTCTATTTAAAGAGAGAATTATTCTAATAAGTGTGTGGTCACTAGGCCGGGTGTTGCTCTTGCACACGCTGTTTCAGCACATGCTGTCTGCTGACTTTAAATAATCTCAACATGTGGCATTGCAAAGTTGGTGGAGAAGGGGCTCTTTCCCCTTCTGAGAAATTAGCATTTCTAATTCCATCAGAGCTGGCAGACGACAGGTTTCTAAGGTTTGAATAAAGCTGTGAGGCTGCAAGCCCTCGTTTCGGATGGCGTCCAGACTTCTCTTCTGCACGCATGCAGACACATGTGTGTGTGGGCATATACAGGAACTGTGTGTGTAAATACCTGTGTTCACATGAGGTGACTCTAAAACTCATGTGCCACAAAGTCATGGCAAGAGCCATGCTGTAGAGGAAACACTGATATAATGAATATATGTAAAGAAATCCGCAGTATCATTCAACTTAGGGAGTTATGTCAAGATCAATACAAGGTGGAAGAAAATAAATGGCATCTGATATGATGCCACGGTATGACCAGACTGAAACTGTATTGATCCTCTATGGTCTGATCAGTAGCTAATACATAAGCATATTAGCTTGCCCACCAATAAAACAAGGCATTACTGCAGTCTGTATGCACCCACAGTTTGAGACAGTGCAAATGATCCACTGCTTATCTGATTTGGGTAAGAAGAAAAGATTTTGTTTTCTTTCAGACTGAAGTGGTGCCACAAGAAAATATGATCTGATAGACTTCAAGATTGGAACTAGATTTGATTCAAATGTGCACATGAAGTCTTCTGTCTTAGTGTTATATAGTAAGAGATTTGTAGATTCTGAGTCAGGAAAAACCTGGATGCTTCTTGGTGGAAAAAGATGGCATGTAAAGACAAAATCTAGTCATGAAAAAAAGAAAAACCCTGAGCTTATCTGATTGCCACTTCAGCTCAGGTCACATGTCTGATAGCTTAACAATTGTCCTGATCTGCAGGGTGTAGAAGGCTCTTAAAGGCTGGCTGGCTGAATCCAGACATCCTGTAAACATGAAAAATTTTATCTAAGGTTTAAAATTTTTATCTAAGGTTTTAAATTTTTAAAAAGCAATGGCAGTTCTTATTGGAAACTGTAAGTGGCTTTTTAAGAAGCTTTGTGTCCAGATAACTTTCAAAACTGCTACTTTAAATTTGCATTCACATCCATAGTAAGCAAAATAAAACTCTTACTTGTGGTACTATTAGAGTGAAGTTGAGGGAATGGATTATTTTCACCCTAGAACTCCCTTAGCTCAGTATTTATAAAGCATGACTTACTGTAATATCTGGTAGTGCTGTTATTTGTCCTTGTAAGGCTCATAAATACCTCTCAAACACATAAATAGATAACATTGTACTTTCTATCTTTATGCCTCATTAAAACACAGCCATAAATATCAACCTTAAGATTTATTTTAGGTATGCATTCCTACTTCAGTTTTTGCCTTTCAAGCTTAGGCTAGAAGTGGCAAATACTAACTGGATGCTTTGTGTTTCCCAAGAGCCTAGGATATTGGACAAGCAGAGTTTCAGAGGTAGAGAAAGAGGAGCAGCCCGCATGAAGGCTAAGCCCTGCACTAGCTACATGCATTGTGTGCATCTGGAAGACTTCCAGAGCATATTTATCTTTGGGAAAGCCATTTGAAAAAAAGAGAAAGAAGGACCCATTGCAGAGAAACAGACAGACAAGGAATGAGGAGAGGGAGAGAGAAGGGATTTACGTAGGTTTTAGAGGATTAGTATAAGGAAGGGGGAAGAAAAACTAAATTACAGTAGTAGCAAAGTCAGGGGGAAGTAGAAATACCCTTTAACTGTGCATAGGAATTTCATGCAGAAGGTTTCTAAGTCTGGCAATCTTCCCCTGCAGTATGTAACCAAAATACAATATGAAGCCACTGCGCATTGCAGAATATCATCTCTTCCTCAAAATGAAGGGCCTTCACCATTAACTTCTGCACTAGATGATCTCTAGAGGTCCCTTCCAACCCTAAGCATTCTATGATTCTATGTACCTGCCTCAGCAGGTGTGTTCATGTTTTCTACCTGTGCCAAGCTCTGGTGTCTACAGACTGAAAGGTCCTCTTCAGAAAACCGACTGTACAAACTAGCCAGAATGAAGCATTTCTGGAGTTCTGCAGCACAGAGGTGGTCTGTTTGACTTCCCTCACTGAAGAGACTGTTCAGCCGCTTTGGGTACACTGGCTGTATCAGCACCTCAGCAAATCTTGCCCAAGACAGGAGGACAACCTTCCTGAGATGCAGGCTCCTTAATACAGGGAAGGACCATCAGTACTGGTCAGAGGAAGGAAAGACATTGCTGTTCAGGGAATAATACAGTGGGTCCTGGCCATTCCTTCTTCTAGGTCTCCTAACAAGAAAGCCAGGCCCTGTCTGCCACTATTGCCCTATCAATAAGGCCCTACAGGAAGCTAAGGAACCAGGTTGCCACATTCTCCCATTATTCCTTCAGCCCCTCTCTTGGGATCCTCTTACTTTTGTACCACAGAAGTAACAGCTTAGATCCTTTCTAATAGACACTGACTCAAATTCTGATTTTCTTTAGCTACTATGTGCTCAGGCTTCATTTGCATGTAGGTATAGTGGTTACCACTTGGCTTCTTGTTCTAATGCTGCTTTTTTTTTTAATTAAATTTTCAACTTTATTTCTGGTTTCAAATTTAAGAAATCATCTAGCTTTATCCTCAACATCTATTTCTCAAGTTTTATATCAGTTTCTGTAACAGGCAACCTTAAAATAGGCTCATGGCTTGTAAAATCAGTGCTGACAGCACATTTTAGAATAAGCATTATCTGTGTTCAGCCTTGAAATGTTTTGTGCTCACAGAAAAACCACCCATATCTTCTCTGAAATACAGAAAGAAAACTCTCAAAAACCTGTCTTATATAAGATGAAAACGGAAAGATCAGAACTTCCCCCTCAGACAATGAAATCTTAACTTAATCAGCACTCCAGTAATTAATGATTATGAGACAGCTGTACATCAGATGCTGAGGCAAACATCTTTCAGCCGCATGTTTTATGATACACCTGAGGCAACAGATTCTACCTCTTTCTCTGATGTGCTGCATGTTTATCTGTCTAGTACGTTTGAACATTCCTGTATCCACCTTGGATGTGGTGCCAGGTGCACCTTCCGCTGCTGAGGACATTAACTCAGTATTAGAGCAAGAATAAGGGAAGATGGCAGCTGAGCAGCTTCATGATTTAACATCCCTCAGCTGTGTTTAAATTCTACTGAAAAGCTGATCTGGAGAAAGAGTCACCAATGACTCTGTTTCTACTAAATCTCTATCATATACCCAGTTCTGAAGGGTAAAAGTAACTGAAGTGTCCAAAAGTGAACAGTTGGCCCTTGATAGGGTAGCATGCTACAAAAAAAAAAAAAAAAAAAAAAAAAAAAATCACAGAATGGTTAAGGTTGGAAGGGACCTCCAGAGATCATCTAGTCCAACCCCCTGCTCCAGCAGGGACACCCAGAGCACGTGGCACAGGGTGGCATCCAAGTGAGTTTGGAAGATCTCCAGAGAAGGAGACTCCCCAGCCTCCCTGGGCAGCCTCTTCCAGGGCTCTGTCACCCTCACAGTAAAGAAGTTCATCCTCACATGGAGATGGGACTTCCTATGTTTCAACTTGTACTCATTATCCCTAAAGAATTATGCAATTTCTCTATTTCTTAAATTACATATAATGATGATGCATCAGCTACTCTGCACTGTGTTTAGCACAACACCTTTAAACATATGTTTTATATTTTAACAGCTTTATCCATCTATTTTTGTCCCATTTCACTGCTGTAATTCCAATGATTCAGCCTTTGATTCTAAAAGTCTGACCCAATTTTTCTGTTGGCTGGAGGTGATCATTTGAGCAACACTTGGAGGCTTTCAGTGCCATCCAGCAGTAACCTCTATTAAAAACTTCGAGTGAGTGTGTGGTGATGATGCCAGTTTTAAGGAAGTTTTAAAGCAGCAAATGTTTTTCTTAATTCTGCTGAATAATGATGCATTTTTTTTCTGATGTTTCTATTCACATCACTGCTGATTACTAAGATATCTGTGGGTAAACAAAACCTTTCTCATCTATAATTAGCCTTCTTGTCTGACTGATTAAGGGACATGCTTAGAATGAGGACATTCTTAAATAGAATGCATCTATTTAAACCCATATAACTTCATGATCAAACATTAGGGACATAGGAAAAATACTTGATAATTTAAATGCTATAAGATTGCCTAGGCATAACAGATACGCTCTTAAAATGCTACTTTTCTGGTTCAGCAGATTATAAAATCCTCTAGTACCTGAATTATAAGTGACTTCATTTAGAGCCCTTTAGAAAGGGAAATTGTCTTTGCTTACTAGCTCATATTGCTAAAGAGTGAATGTTCGCAGTACTTCTTACTTTATCTTTACACGTATTTTATCAAATACATAGTTTCTAAGTGCCCTTTCTCAATCAGTACTAGTATGAGTAGTATGGAAGATAGAACTGAAGCTATTTAGTCTAAACATTCTCTTTTTCTTTTTAAGCAAACATTTCAATATCAAGAAGAAGCTCCTGCTTAAAAATATCCTGCACTTTTCAGCATGTTTTACTCTGCACATGTGTGTAGTCTTCATTTTTACTTCATGTAAAGTGTTTGAGGTCTCATAAAGGTAAAAGTTTGTACCTGGGGTACAAGTTTGAGGTCTAGTAATTAGAACAAATCATTATAATCAAGCCCTCTTGAATTTTCTCCTCTTCTCTGGATATATTTCTTTGTATGACATCCAACAAGACCCTTATGACAGTGATGTGTTCTGCGTATCTTTAAATGAGCATTTATCACAAAATTGTTTTTTCATACCCTCATCAGCTGCAGAGGCTTACATGCTTGAGCTTGCATGTTTAAACTGAGCTGTCACAAATAACGCAAAAGGGACATCTGTTAGAACTGGGAGTTTCTTAAGACTTTGCTTTCCTATTCAACTGTTTCTCCTATTGCTGTAAGTTACAGATCCAGGTTGAAAGAAATTACAAGAAAATAAAAAAAGAGAATTTCTATTCTCTTACCAAGAGAATAGAAAGGTGATATCTTTGAATGTTATCTAATATACCTCTGAATGCCTTTTAGTATACTAAATAAATCAATTTTATTAACCATAACTTCTCTTGATGAACAATAATTCTTAACTAGTGAATGTTTAATTAAAAAAAAAAAAAAAGCCAAACCTGCCCCCCTCAAAAAACCCCAACTTAATTGGATGTCTTCTTATATCTTTGTAAATAATAGAATAATAGGATAGGGTTGTATTTATGTATGAAAGGGACCCACATGCAAAAGACAGGAAGTATTTCTTTATCCACAGTGTACTGCATGAGCTCCAAAGGGGAAAATGGTCTCATAAATTAATGATGTAGGAAGTATCTGCATAGGCTGCCTTCATAATTTTTTTAGTAAGAAGACTTGACTGTCACTTTAAACCTGCCCTCCAAGTGTTTTGGTGAGATTCAGAGGATGCAGTAAGCCTTGATTGTGTGTCATCTACCCAGCTCCCACCAGAAAAGATTATATTCCTTTTTGTGCCTTCTCATTTTGTTCAGGTCACAGCACTTTTGTGTTAGAGAAAATTTTGCAGTATAATTCATCCAAAAGGAAAATAGGGAATGTTCTTAGCCTTCCTGAAAGACTTTGCTACGGTCTGTTCTCCATGAGGCGAAGGGGATTTTGTGCCTTTCTGTGCTGTAATGAGGGAGGCAATATGGCTCTAAATATAGATATCATCGTGAATGCATATGTAACGGAGCACAGTCACATCTGTCAAGCAGCTACTTTTGACCAGGTATGCATGTTTGTTTTTCTAAGATTGCCATCTTTCTGTGAGCTAATATACTTAGCGTGAATTAATGAATTTGAGACAGCCACAGATAACATGTATTTCTTCATATATTCTAACAGTAATTCCTTAAGCAAAATGGGCAAGTAGTCTTTAAACAGGTGATGTTGAGTATTTGAACACAAATTCTAACTTAGCTGACCTGCAGAATGGACTGGATACAGTAGGAATCATATAACAAATCCCTCCATTTAGACAAAAAGATCCATAACTGGTGCCACAGAGTTCTTCATGATCTAAAAAATAAAACCAAAACACAGAGAAAAACAGACTTGCCTACTTTCATCAATAAAAGGAAATCTTATATTACAGTTTTTGTGGGGAGAAAGGAAGAAGGCGTGCTGTCTTTAAAAAAAAAAAAAAAAAAAAAAAAAAAAAAAAAAAAAACTATGAACAAAGAAGGAATCAGTCTTGCCTTCCAGGCCAACAGCATACAGCATTGTCTATCTTACAAAACTGGTTTAAATGCCATCCTAAATGTATCACCATACCAGATATCAAGCGCCAAAATTATGTGAATAAATGTAAACAATTCCTTTTGCACTTAGAGGAACTTCTGAATTCCCCACTACGTTATTTCTTTCCTGCCCCAGACCATACTGAGCACAGTGATGCACACGCTTACCTTTATGAAGGCTGGTTTGTGCTGTTCCTGTGGCACAGACTGTCTTTAGCTGAGCTAGTTTCTGTGAGAGAATCAGGGTTAGTAGAGATAATCCCATGATATTCCCTGCTGTGGACCAGGGCATTCTGAGAGTGCTCTAGGCTGTATCAAGAATGGGATAGTTGCCCAAGTGGACACTACCAGTTTTGTCCCAATCAACTGTGAACCCTGCCTGTTAAGTGTCACTGATGCAGAAAACTGCCTGTTACAATGTCATTTTCAACATTTTTTCCCCCCCAATATGCTGATACTATCAGTTGTTAATGTTAAACACAGTAAGGTATTCTAATAAAATGTCTTGTATACTGATGTTGGCATTCATAAAGCCATTGTTTATTTTATGCTTAAATAGCATATCTAAATGCAAAACTTCATTGTTTAGAATGCAGTCTAGATTTGAAAGTTGGGCTGCATATATTTATGATGAGTTCAGTATGTCAGTAACTGAGTTCTTTTTAAATTTATATATTTATATTCAATCCTATTATACCACTACCTCAATCAAAATAAAAATAGAACAGTCTTCTGACATCACAAGTTTGAGAATTATGTGTTACCTCACACCTTAGGTGTTGTTTTTGCTGTTATTTCTTACAGAAGTCCGGAAAATAAGAATTCAGCTGTCTCACTATTTTTAGAAGATGTGTTCTGTACAAAATAGTGTTTAAAAGAAATGAAGAATTTCAGTTTTTTATTTGTTCTCCAAGAAACAAAGTTGCTGTTCCCCTTTATTCTTAAAGGTGATGTGAAGTGTGGCTGTAAGATGAGAGGGCATTTCTAGAGGCTCTGTGCATGAAGTAGAGGTGACACTTTTAAGGGTACTTGGAAAGCCTGGCTACTCCTAACCCTGTGCAATAGATGTTTTGTGCATCCTGTTATTGGAAAGTCTGTTCACATTTGACCTTGGTGCAGTGGCACAGGATGTGGCACAACAGAGAACTGTTTGGCCCTACCCTGTTAAGAGTTAAATGAAAATTTATTTTAACTCTAAAGCTTTATGTGCTTGCCTGCTGGCAAATCATTTACCACAAGTTCACTATGAAGTCTCTTAAAATCATTTTGTGTAAGCAGCAATATATTTCCAATACGAATAAAAGAGAAGTACTTGCTGCTACTTGCAAAAATTACAGGAGTGACACACTACAGAGTAGAACACAGACTTAGGAAAGAAAATTCAAGTTCTTGTAACACTAGAAGAAAATTATTAATTACTAATTAGTAGTGGGTTTTGCTGTTATTCAATATTATTACTGTAATCCATACCTGCTTTACTTAAATGTAGTAGATTAGACCAAATGTGAAAGCTGTAAGTCTGTTATCGGCAGGGATGAATGAAAGTAACAGTTTATCCCTTTGAATTTATTGTTGATGACACTGAAGAAACATAACAGAGTATCAGAAGGGGTACAGTACAAGGAAAATCTCTATTGTAGCGGCATCAGGGAAGCCTGACTCCTCTGAGTAAAGCTTACAAGCTTATTAGGTACTCTAATATGTTGTCAGGAGAAGCTCATGTAACCAAACTTGCTATCTCTCTTTTTATTTTGATTCTATTAGGCCTGTTGGATAGGGAAATCTGTATTTGATTTGGAGAGAATGTGTTACTTTTTTTCATGAGTTAGTAAATCACTTTAAAGATACAATTGCATTTTTAGATTGGAAAGTCACATGTATACTATACTGACTAGTATAATCAAGATAGAAAAATTTACAAGTCAAGTGACAATAGTTAATAAAAACTTTCAATTAATACCTCTGTAAAAAGGCTGTTTTACATCATGTGTATTTTTATTTATCCCTCTATTTGAGAGATTAAGTTTTATTGCTGACATCAGAGAGAACCTGAGGTATTAAATAAGATTTATTTTTTTTTCCTGGTAACTTTAGGCTATGAATAGTTAAAATTGGCAGAGGTAACAGCAGCCTCTGAATATCCTGATTTTTTCAAGTATTTTTTTCTGAGGACATGCACAGAACCCTGACCCTATGCTATCTTGTCTGTTCCCAGCTAAACTTTTGTAACCCAAGTGTCCTTTCTTTTTTTAAGAAAAGAAAGCAAGCAAACAAATGTTCAACAGCACCTTAACCCCCAGAGAGCCAAACTGGCCCTGATAATCCATGTGTTGACTCAACTGTCTGGCCTTGTCCAGGGACTAAAATCCTATAGACTGCCTAAGCTTGAAGTCTGCTAAAACAAAAGGAGAGGTGGGGGGAATGTTGACTGAAGATAAAGGAGCTGCTTTGTGCTTCCTGACTTACAAGCGACTTGGGACTGTATGAAAATTGGTCCCAAAAGCCCAGATTTTAGGACTGAGCAAAGCAAACTTTCTGTCGAGAACCTGCAGCACTGGCTGGTGAGGACTGGTTTGGAAGATGGTTCCGTGGAGTTGTTGTGAAGTTCCCAGTGACAGACATGGCGATCACTGTAACCTTAATGAATTCTACACACACACATGCACTTGTACCATGAGCAAAAATACTTGAAAGAAATTACCTGTTCGCATATTATTCTGGCAACAACTTTTTTTCTTGGTGTTAGAGGCTATTCTTCGAAAACAGCACCTAAAGACAAACACTTAAATTGAGTATGTCTTTATTAATCCTATTGATTTCTTCCCCCACCTCTGTTTTGACCAAGGAGATGTGTGAATGCATCATTCAGTCTTGCTGTTAAGGCATTTGTTTTACTTATGCAGCAATATCCTGTTTCATTACATCTAAGTTTCATTAATTCACAGCTAACGGCAAACATTCAAGTGTACTGTCAAGCTCAATGAACCTTTAAGAGGGCTGCTATGGATTAAAAATATACTATGACATGTTTAAACCATGAAAAACTATTCAAAATTGTAGTATCCCATGCTTTAGAAAATCTGCATTATCTCTCTGGCTAGCTAATTAAATTCTTTTTTTTGCCTTGAGAATCAGTGCATGTAACAAACCAATCCTCAGAGTGCTGTAATTATACACTTGGGTAGGATCTTCATGGCAGAATTTTTCAAATAAGAATTTCCTGTGTGGAATTTCTTGGAGAGAATGAATGTTTCACTTGAGTGTTTCTCATCTCTGGACATCAGATTAAATTAGTAACCTAGCCTTACCAGAGAGCTGAACAGAACTCAGTAAGGTCTCGACTTGGGCAATTATTTAAAAAAAAATGGAGTAGAACCTCTGGACAGAAATCCATCCTCACTGGACAAAGATAAGCAGAAACTGATTCTGTGGGCAGGCCACCTGAATAATTATCTACCATCACTATATTTTTCTTTATATGTACGGTATTCAGTTGTGTAGCCAAGGCTTACTAAAGCAAATGGGTCACTGAACACTGAGCAGCTTCTTGCTTCTCAATATTTTTCTATTTCTTAATTATATTTGAAAATGTACATGCTGTTCTTAAAACTTAAAAATAAACTCTCAAATATTTAATGCAAACTGTCCTGTATTGGAAGAAATGGAGAAATGCAGAGCAGTAAAAGAAGCCTTAATTCTTTTACCTTTAAAAAGAGATGAAGTATTTATTTTCCCTGTACCATCCTTCTGAAAGTTCTTTCTCAATTAGAAGGCTTTCAACCATCAAATAATAAAATAAAATTAATCTGTTTTACTAGAAGTAATTGTCTACCCCAGCCTTTAATAGTAGAAAAGAAACTTTCTATAGATGCTTAATTCAAAAATGTAAATACTTGTACTTACTGTGTAAGCAGACCGCTCTGTTTTTCATGGGACCTTAAATGGCTTCTCTAGTTCTGTGTCCTGTCTATAGGAGAAGATCTGAAATGGCAGCTCCTGGGCTTGGAGCCTGTAGCAGCAGGGTCCCCACCCAAAGGCTGTCCTGCTCTTGGGCTGTCTCAGATACACAACTTGCCTTTCTTTGTGTACACAGCCAAGCGCAGCTAGAACAGCGTGTGGCACCAAGGAACGAACCAACGTGATTCAAAGCAGAATTAAACTCCTGAAGGTTTCGTTTTGTTTTCTCCTCAATACGTAAATCCTCCTGGGGTGCATATTTTCAGCAGCCAAGGTCTGGATTCCAGTGTACTACTAAAGCTTCCAAGTTGCAGGATGATATAGTGCAGTGTGGGTGAGGTTGTAACAAACACACACAGAGGCCAGCAATGGGAACACCCCATCATACACAGTCCTGTGCATATTTCTCCAGAATTACCAGCACTGCAATTTATAGTTGAATGCAAAACATTCACGTAATGCAGTTTATATAAATTGCATCATAAAAATTATAGGTTGTAGCCGAGAAACTCCATAAAAGATCTGTTTTATTAGAGGAGTCCTTTTACATTTACTTTGTCATTTTCAGAATGTGCGACAAAACTACATACTATGTAATAGCTCTTAGAACAGAGACTAGGAGGTGTATATATAATAGTATATAAATAGGATATATAACCTAAATTTCTGACTTTATCAGATTGAATTAGGTTGTGTTTCCTCAAACTGCAAAAGCAACTGGATATCAAAGCCAAAAGGAGCTTTCCTAGCTCCTTTCCTTCATCTCACTGGCAGGAATGTATCCCTCCAGCTCAGGTGCTGCTGCTGGGGGATACTGAACCTTTTAATTAGATGATCAGATGACTGCAGAGAACAGGAGCCCTTGAGGAAGACTGTGGGTCTGCTGAGTGGTCCGTTTTGTTTCCCCTCCCACACACTCAACCTTCAATTTGCCCAACATACCTGAAGAAGTAGCAGCCGGAGGGAGTGTGTTGTCTAGCAGAGAGGACAAATACTTCCTAAAAGCAATCCAAGGGGAAGCACGTGTGTATGTGTCACTCCATTCTGTGTTTAAATTCTGATAATAAGTATTGCAATTTGAGGTTAAAAATAATATTTAGAAGAAACGTTGCTGACAACATAATTTTTAAAAAAGACTGGTAAGCAACTTGTTAGGCAGTTGTGTGTTTGTATGTAAATACTTTTCTCTGGAATTTTTCATTCTTATTAGAAGTTCAAATATGTATAACAAATTGGAGTCCTAAAAAGAACGAACTGGGATCTGCCTCATTAGAAAAATATGTTGTTACATTGGAAGAAAAATATATAGTATAAATTGTTGCTAAACCTTTTACTAATTTGTCTCTGTCCAAAAAACTAACTTGGCACTTACAACACCAAGGATCAATTGTGCATCTACCCAACATTTTCCATACTCAGTGGCTTATTCAAGACATGGTTGTAATACACGCCCACTGAATTCTATACTTGCTCAAATATGTTTGAAAGATTAAAAAATTATTGATACAGGAAGTAATCTGAAATTGAAAAAATAACTATTTTACTCTGTTAGCTTACCCTGAAAGAATTTTAGATGTCTATCCAAAGTATAGCCCTTTTTCAACAACTGCAGTCTCAATAAGATCATGTTTACCCGTTTTTCTAGATCTTTGTCACCTGAACTGAAATTAATAACAATACATTGCTTCAAAGATTACAGTACGTATGTTAAATTTGTCATATATTACACTGCAGTGATGCTATTTCAGAGTCTTCAATTACTTGAAAGTTCTATGCTGCTTTATCTTCATATTCTGGGTCTGTTAAGGAGGGCATCAGTTCAGAAAAGGATTTAAATCGCATGTTTAGGATTAGCCATATCCTAGTCCTATTTACATCACTGTGTAACATAACAGTGTATTCAAGTTGTGTGCTGAACTGGGCCTATGAAACATGAACTCTGTGCATGCATGTGTGAATATCATGCTGAAGGCCTCAAGTATGATGGAAGTAACAGGTTACTGCTCTGTGCTGGAGAAACCATAGGTTAGAGTGAGCCACACAGGAGAATTTATACATTTCACTGCTTTTGGCTGCTTGAGGATCAAGGGATTTTTTTATTATTATTATTTGATCATGGGAACTGCTAGTGGACTTCTGGCAGATCAAGGACTCCCTGAGAGACAAAACTGGACTGAAGGTAGACGATGGGTTCAGGTCTTTAAAAGAAATACATGCTAGCTATATTGCCATACTGGAAGCGGGGAAGAAAAATCTGAAGAAAAGACTTGTTAGATTTGTCTTTAGAAGAACCCATGTGCATTACTCCCCATGTCCCTCAAGAAACATGTTTGTTTTGTGCCTCTAACAGCTAGCTATTCTAAGCATCCACAAAATGGAGCAGCATCTCCAAAAGATGATAACTAGAAGTCTTAATGAGCACAGACAGATTAAGAGAATGCAGTGAACAAATACTTGTTTTTATCTTTGCGATCTGAACAGTCTTAATTAACGTCCACATAAGCTCTCCCCCAAAATAAGATCCCTTCAATTACATGATTATTTCAAAAGTACACTCTTTTTTGTTTATTTAGATTAGATTCCACCTAACAGCTTGGTTCAACAATTGGCTTTTACAGCGTTAGGAGTTCCTAAAAATTTTTAAGACAAAAAGAGGTAGAATCTCATTCTGTCTCTGATAAAGAATGCAAATATTTGTGTACTGAAAAAAAAGTATTTTCAGGAATAGGGCTAATTAAACTTAAATTTCTTTTTAAGATATGTCCCTGCTATCTATCAAGCAAACAATCTTCCATGAGCATTAGAGTAAAATGTGCCTGAAACTGCTTGAAAGAGGAGAAATTACTGGCCTATTTGAGTAGCTCATTTTTTCCTTTTTAAGGAAGAATGCAGAATGAAGGGAGTCTCCAGAGGAAATGGTGATTGCTGCTGTCTTTGCTTTACATTTCTCTAACATTCTTCCATGGAAGAGCCAAATAGTTAAGAGTTTTGAAGGCAAGACATAAGAACAATTAAGCAATAACCTAGCCAGATATTGAATTCATGTAAGTTTTCTACAAAGTTGATGTATGTTTGAGTAGTTTGCCTTTTTTTCTTAAAGCAGCCACAAAACAGATGTGGAAGTCTCTGCAGCAGCTTGCCCAGTTAATGAGCTGTATCCCACTACTGCCATCATCTGAAAGCTCAAAAGTTCACCGGTTCCTGGTCTCATGAGTTGCAAACAATACTGGTTTTCTTTCAGTACAGAATCCTTACTGTGATGTTTATGATCTGAGTACAAGCAGATCAAAAGGGAGGCAAGTTGCTTAGTGTGGTGGTAAGGACCAAAGGGATCCAAAGGGAGCTGAGTTGTGGCTGTAAAAGAACATTACCTCCCCTTTTTTGGCCAATAAAATCTCTTTAGGCATTAAGCATAGCAAAAATGCTTAAACTGCTCTGATCTATATCAGCTGTAGTCTTAATATGGGAGCTGAGCCTAGCTGCTTTTAGGTTTACATTAGCTACATACAAATCTTTGAAGTGGGAAAACAGTCAAATGACATATTTTAATACAAGTTTAAACAAGTGGTACATACTACACTTTTAAATATGATTAATTTCCTATTATACACATGCAGAGCACGACAGTGATAAATGTTTTATTAACGGGATATATAATGTATAAAACATAATACACTTGTATGTAAAGTAGCATGATAAAACTTTATAATCTCTATATAATGCCAACATTATAAATAATAGATTTGTTTCCTATAGATACCCCTCTGAAACATGTAAGGCACTTTGTGGAAGATCATTGTCCTTTCTGAAAAACACTGTTCAGAAAGAACAAGTGACAAATATGAAAATCATACACTACCAAAATTTTCTGTGAGAAGCCGTGTTTTTTTGACAAAACTTCCAATAATATTTGTTAATTAACAATCCTTTTTGTTTCCAGTAAATTCAGTATCTTTTTCAGTGCAAGTGCAACTGTGATATCAGGTACTGCAGACTTCCACCCTTGCTTACCTTAATCTTTCAAATAATAATCTACACTATACAGACAGCATTAAAAAAATATTATTTAAGAGAGTAGACATTTCTCTGTTTCGTTCTGTACCTTCTTCGCACTGATTTGTGAATCAGGATACTTTGCTCAGTCTTAGAAAGTTAAAAGGAGATATTTTGCTCTCAGGTGTAGCAGTTTTTGTATTCCCAACTGTCAGCTGCAGGGAAAAGCTGGAAGAAGCACCAAACTGGAGGGAAAAGCCAACATGCTTGAGGGCAAAGCCGCCTTTCAGGAGAACCTGGACAGGCTGGAGGATGGGAATCAGGAGCCTTGTGTCATTAACTGGGTGCAAATGTGGAATTGTGCACATTTGTGGCATTTTGGAGAGCGGAAAACATGGGGACACAAGAGGAAGAGACATAAACATACAGGTGCTTTGGCTCCAGTGCCAGTTATTTTGTATTTTAAAAGGAGTTAACATATGTCAGGACTGTTACTGACACATGAACAGATGGAAGAAATGTGGCAAGTGGCACACACAAGCTAGATGCCCTGAAATAATTTAATTTGTTGTTTATGTATCTCAATATGTCCTGCAGTAATTTATTACAGCAGTTTATTAGGATGGTTAAATTAAGTAATATCTCTCATTTTTTTCCCTTTTCTAGCAACTCTCAGCTGCTACTGTGGAGCAAATGACAAAATTGTTGGTACACTACAGTGTGAAAGTAGTATTTAAATAGCACCTGCCAGAGACTGTTTCTAGTCCACTGGCCCACAAAAACAGTAATCACTGTCAAAAAGAAGAAAAATGAAAAATATAATCTAAAAAATAAGAGCTAATGAAGAAAATGGATATAATGGTCAAAGATGAAGCGACCTGAATAAAAACATCCTGCAGGAGCCATGAAGGCAGCTACAGAGGAGACCGATGGGGGTAAATGAACTTAACATAATATCTGCTGTTGTTTCGGGCAAGGCAAAAGTCTGGTCAGGGTTAAGTCTGCCCTTTCAGCAAGAGAAACAGCCATGAATCACAAAGCTGAAGGTGACCAGGAAAGCTTTGATGGCAAATCATGCAAATACAAATGTGTTTGTCATGCTGTAAGCTACAGAATGTCAGACTTCTAAGGGCCAGACTAGCTAACCTATCACACCCTTCCATGAACATGAGGGTGTGTTGCATTTCCATGTAGGTAAGTGCACTGTTTTGGAAAGATGGAATATTTATAAACAAATATTTCAATAGTATGATTTTGCAGTACTGAAGGGCTATGTTCTTTTGGTCATACGCATGTAGTTCACTTTTGTAAGGCACAGAGAGGTAATTTTGGTCTTCAGAGTTTATCATAACCTTTGCAAACAAAAAATGCAAGGAAGATGAGTTTTTATATGAAAACAAACTAGTGTACAGAGCTGCCTCAGTGCATATAGTAGCATATAGTGAAGGGGAATCTATTAAAGACAGGGAAACATCACAAATGCACTTGAATGTTTTACATAAGCAGAAATTTAAATATGTTTATGTGTTTAATTGAATGGCTACAGAGAATGTGGCAGCCCTTTCAAGTATTTCTTTTGTTCTTAAACGCCAGTCAATATATACAGAATTTCAGGTACAGATATAATTGGTAAGTTCTACAACATTCCTAAATTAGCAAAGGAAAATATCCTACTCTCACATTTATTCTGCTTTTAATTTAATCTGAAGTAATAACAGATCAGTGGGCTGAATCTATTGCAACCTATTATTGTAAGGAGGGAAAATAGTTGGTTTTGATTGATAAGATATGTGCTATTTATACCACAATTGACTGTGCTTTTAAATATGCCAACTGCTGTCTTCTTTCTCCATGGAGCATTTTGCAGTACGGTTCTAAATTCCACTGGCAAATCTGAGTTCACTTAAAAAGTTATGTCAAACATCTCAACTTTCTTAAGACAACCTTCAGTTTTGCCTTTTTTTCCTGAAAAGTTTGGGTCCACAGAACCACATGGAACACTTGTGCCCTATCAGGTTAATAGAGAGCAGTGCTGCTATTATTTGGGCTAATAGGGATTAACATTGCAGGCTGGTGCCCGAGGGGCCAGTTTAGCCCATGGACATTTTATTAAATAAATCGGTATTATGTAGATGACAGGCATCTGGCACAGAGAAGCATCAAAACCTGCATTTCAGCCAGTCCATTTTTAAAAATTATTTTTGCTCATTTCCAACGTGTGCCCTGCCTTATGCTTTTGACATATTTGTTGTTTTTGCATGTAACGTCGTAGAGGGCTGCTTTGCTTCCAGGGCTGCTGCTGTAATCCCCTTCGGACATGCCTGGGACAGGCTTCTGAATCAACACTGCCTAATCCGCGCCGCGCTAAATCCGCCGGCCCTTTATGTAATCCGGGCTCGGGGGGGAACCATGAAACACGCACTTGGGAGGGATCGGGATCGGGACCGGGACCGGGACCGGGACCGGGACCGGGACGCGGGGACGGCGTCGCCACCGCCTCAGAGCGGAGCGGCCTCCCCTGAGGGAGGCGGGGCCGCCCCTCGCCCTCCCCAACTCGTAGTACTACGGTCGCCCCGCCCTCCGCCGCTGCCATTGGCTCGGCGCGGCTCACGTGACGCGGGGCGAGCACACGAGCGCGCGCGCCCCCCTTTAAAACGCCCCCCCCCCCCGCGAGCCGTTAACGGTTTTCGGCGACCGACTGTTGTTTCCTAGGCGACCCCGGGGGGAGGGGCGCTCGCATCTCCTCGTCGTCCCCCGCCCCAGTTCGCCGCTTCCTCGTGAGGCTGCGCCGGTACCGCCGTCGCGGGCAGCAGGTACGTGGCTCCCTGCGCCGCGCTACCCGCGGGGGGCCCCGCGGCGGGCGGGAAGGTGGTGCGGGTGGCAGCAGCCGAGGCAGCCCCGCCGAGGCCGGGGAAGTTTGGCGCCGGGGCTGGGTAAGGGTCCCGGGCCTGGCCGGGCCGCGGGGGCCTGGAGGCAACTTCTGTCGAGCGACGGCGGCCCCGGCAGTGCCCGGCGGGGGGTGGCGGTTCTGCCGGAGGCGCTGGGCCCCTCCCCTGTAACCTGCAGCCTTTCCCGGCACCCGCAGTCCCGCCGCCTGCCCCGGCGAGAGAAGGCGCGGCAGCGTCTCTGTGAAACCCGAATCAATCAGCATACCTTCTAGACTGGGTTTTTCCCTTTCCTGTCTCTAGCACTGAATACATTTAACCCTTGGGACACTTTGTGGTCAGCGTATAGGGTGCTATCTGTCTGGGTTGGTGTGCTGTGCCAGGAGAGCCACAGCAGCTACACTCGGTGAGATGCATAAGTGAATGTGGCCAGTTCCTGAGCTTGTTTGTCGATTTGACCACTGTGCTCAGAAAGACAGTCTGTTAAACACATCTCCCATGGGATTTCTGGGTGCTTGTGTGTTTGCTGGAGAGCAGAGTAACCTATGAGTTGTGTGTAAAGCAGAGCATGCTCCTAATGTGGTTAAAATAAGTGCAAGAGGTGATGTATGCAAAAAGAATAACAGGAGCACAGGTGCAGGGTATTTGCAGCTGTGTCTGCTTGCAAATGCTAACAAGGAGGCTTGTTTGCAGCATACAGGGCACCTGTGCTTTGAGATGGGACTGTTGGGATTCCTGCTCTTCCTAGGACTTCCTACCTAGTCTTGCACAAGCCAAAGACTGTAAGCAAGCTGTGTGGTTTTAACGTCTTGTGGGATGTGTAGTGCTTGAAGAGGGCTTCAGTGAGGTTATACTGGTGCTTGGTGGTTTTGTGGTAGCTCTTGAGAAGATACTCCAAGTTCCTAAAGGACTGGTTTAAAAGACTTATTAACAGAATGGTCATCTTAGGGAAGTTCTGTATGAATTAGCGACACAAAGGTGCTATGTGTAATTAATATAGTGCAGAAGTCCTCCATCGTGGAAGGAAAGCTGATATACCTTGCTCACAAGATGAGCTATCTTGTGAGGCAGTGCAGATAAGGAACGGGCTGCTCTCACTGAAGCAAGATGCTGATTGGGGAACAAATGTGTGCTGTGTTATGTTTCCTAAACACCATTAGGATATGCTTGCAGTCAGTGAAGTGACTCGTTTCTCTGCGAGTCAAGAGCCCATATTCCCGGGGCAGCACCTGTGTATTTCTGGGAAAAGTGGAGTTTTTGCAGTTCCTAATGCCATCTATACACTGGATTGCAAAATTGGCTCTCCTTCCTCGATGTTCAGGTATTTTTTTGCACAAAGGTGAAAAGAAGTGTGTAGGTTATATGAGAATTCAGATGTGGTAGTGGTGTCACAACTATGTTCAGCTCAAGAATTGGCAGAATATGTAGCAAGAGCAAGCATCTGTTTTTCCAGCTTTAGAACTGGAACGGCAGGTGAGCTCAAGGTCTTGACTCCAAGCAATTTATGAAAAGGTCAGTCAGAAAATAAAGATGTGAGTACTTGCAGTGCAAGTACTAGTGAAAACCTGCTACTCAGCTGAAGTATTTTCGGGTTGTGACTGGCAGTGCAAATGTAGAACGTGATGTAGCCATTGTCCCTATCGCCGTGTCCCTTCCCAAAGGTTAGGTATATGCATGCTTACGGTTCTGAAGGTGCCCTGTAAAAGATACGTGCAGTTCCGATACCCTTTCTTTACCCCTGCTGTGTGCACACACATACTAGGTGCTGTTGTGCAGTTTCTTCCACTCGGGTTTAGTGGTGAGACACTAAAACCTCCTGGCTGGTGACTTGCTGCCTGCTCCACCTCTGATGGTCTATATACTGCTGTTGCTGACTCTGCAGTAATGTCGCACCACGGATTACTTCTAGCTCAGATGAGCAGAGCTAGCAAAGTGTCCAGCATGGTTTTGGTGTAATTGCGCATGATTGCATCTAAATTAGAAGTTGAACTAATTGCATTGCCCTACAGGACCCAGATGTGGCTAAAGTTTATGCATATTCTGTTATCTGTATGAAGTTACGGGCCTTACCTGGCAGTAGAACGGCAGTTAATTGTGGTGTATAGTGTATGTACAGCCTGCGCACTCCGAAGAGCACTGAGTGGGGTCTTGCATCGGTATGGTGCTCAATTCATCTGCTTCCTGAGTGGGTTACTTCACAGACTTTATCCTTATGAACACTACAAAACCAATATTGACATAGAAGAGCGAGCTGGAGTCTCTTCTGGCCTGTGTATTATCAAATATGTCGATGAAGTGCTGTTTGCAGAGTTGTTACTGGCAGTGGGAACATGAGGAAGACCATGATTTAAATCCTTTCTTCACTACGACTAGTCTGATACTATGATATCAGGATATGTAGAAACTAGCTGCAAATCTTTTCTTAGCTTTAGTGGTATGAGGAGCTGCAAATTTAGACTCTAAGAATTACCTCTTGCTAGTATGGTTGTAGGCATGCTGTAAAGATGTTGAGGAAACATATTCGAAGCAGTGCATGTTATTCTTGCACATTGTCCTCTGCAAGTGAGATATTCCCATCAGCCTGCATGGGGAAACTTGAAGTGAATAGTAGTAAGCCTCAGTTAGTAGCCTCAGGGAGCAGGACTTGCCCCATGCCCGTTTCTTGGCTGGAGAGGCCCATGCCCAATGCAGATCAAAAGCTTTTCCACCAGTCTTAGTGTGGTGGAGCCTGAGGCTGAGCAAAAGGTGATGGAAGGGTTGCTTTGGTCTCTCACATTTCAGTCCACCTATTTGCTGGGTTTAGCTTGTGGCTTAACAAAAGCCATAAAGAACATTTAATTCTTAATTTGCAGGGTCATGATGAGCTCTCAGTTACAGCCATGTAATCCTGTCAAAATTGTTGGCTTTGCGTGAGTGTAATATAAGAAAAACTCCTGTAAACTTGAGTAAGAAATGGATGTGTTCTAACTTTAATACTTCTAAATGATTTAAAATTCAATATCTACTTATTGCTTTGTTCAGAACCACAATATTTTCCCCCTAAGAATTTCTGTCTGCCTCACTTCCTTTTTATCTCCTCTAGGATTCTGTGTTGCTTTGTTTTGTTTAACTGTAAGCTTTTACAGTATGTACTGTCTTTCCTTGTATCATGTAAAGCACCATGTGTGGCTATGGTGCTATATACAAATAAAACTTTGTTACAAATATTCATTCAAATGTTGATGTTGCAGAGTTTAAGTCTGAAAATATCTAATTTAGGGTAGAGCAGAACTAGTTTTGCCTGTGTTGGGACATTGTCTTCTTCGAATAAGTCAAAGATTTACAGGAAAAATAGTACATGATTATTGAGCTTAAGAGTTAAGCTGCAAACACAAATGCAAAGCATAGAGAGCTCAAGTCGTGCACTGTTTTAAATACACTCTTGCCTAATCTTAAATATCTTGACTTCCAATCAAGAGAACCTCCTTGCAGATAAATTTCTAGTATGGATTTGAAATTAGCAGTAATTTCTATTTCAGGTAACTGCCTTATAAAGAAACCTGTCCAGGAAAATGATGGGTAAAGTCTGACCTGTTTTATCCTTCTCTCTGCCATGCCATGTTGTTTCTTGTTTCAGCAATTCAAAATGTTCCTTGGTGCATTGTCCGTCACTGGGCTGTCATAGGATAACCATGGCCATCAGGTATGTGGGGTTCCCGATGTTAATCAGACCAAATGTCCGATTAACAAAATAAGTAGATGGAAGAAAATAGTTCAGTCTAATCTTTGAGTTAGACTGACTAGAGTGGCATGAGACATGATTCTGCTGTTTCAGAGAGCTTCAAAGACTCTGCAAACGAGGCAAGTGTCAGAGCACTTCAGAAAAAGGTGCAAAGCTCTTTGTAGTGGAAAATGTTATATGTTGGTATTTTGAGTCTTCGTACAAGCTTTTTCCACTAGTAGAAAAGGAAAAATATATTGAAATACATTTTTTTTATTCAAGTTACTGAGACTTTCAGTATTGACTATAACTATTTGTAGTATTTTTCCAGAAATACTTTTGTTCAAGAAATTTCTCATGGAATGAGAAATTTGGCCAAAGATATGTGCTTGGAAAAACTTTTTAAAGAGAGCTAAGCACTTCCTGTCTGCCTAAAGTTTTAATTAACATTAACAAGCATCCAAGATAAAAACATGAGGCATGTGATGTGCCTCAGCTAGCAAACAGTCCATATTTTTTCTCAGCATATAATTGCTGAGTGGATTTTACAACCCACATCTAATAAATTATCACATTCTTATCTGGAACAGTAAATTTAAACTACTTTGAAAACACCTTTTTTTTTCTATTAGGAAAGTGAGATATGGATCAAGAGGCATAAGTTAATTTGCACAAGTGTCTCAAAACCAAAACACTCTGAGTTTTGTTTTCTCTTGTGTTTATTTACTGTTTTTCTTCATTACCAGCTGCCACCTCCATAAATCTGAATGCTTTGCATGTGTTCACTTTCACTATTTGGCTTTGAAAAGAAGGGCTTTCTGACCAGGAAATAGTGAAGTAATTAAATGGAAATGTTTAACTGTGAAAGGTGTTATTTTTAGGACTAGCTCAAAAGGGCAAGTGCTCCTTGGAGACATTGTTATAAGTGGCCAGATTGCCTCTTCCAACTGGAGGAGCAAAGCAGGACCTAGGAAGCGCTGGGGTTTACCTAAAAGTTTTTGACATGTTATCTCTGGGCAAAAAGAAATGTGGAGCTGCCGAATGGGAGCAGCTCATGAGGCGCTTGGTGCTGCCATGGAAAAGCCTCAGCTGGGCCTCGCAGGGCTGTCCCTGTACTGCAGTGTTCCCTTCAGGCCCTGGAGGTGCCGGCTCTTCCCCATGTTTGTGCAGCGGCCTTTTCAGGGACATGATGCTCTTGAATGCAGCACAGGTGTGTTCTGCTTAGCAAGGCTTATGTGGAAGGGGATGGCTCTTCCCTAGCTGCCCCCAGCGCTGCCCTGGTCTCCCTGTGGCTTGGATCCCAAGGTACAAGGAGTTGGGAAGTTTACATGCCCTTCTAGGAAGGGAAGGTGTCTGCATGCACCATGGGCATGTTGCAGACACATTTGTCTCCCTGTTTGCCTGCCTGTTTTCTTTTTTTCTGGATTGCATTTGCTCACTTCTCCACCTTAGAGCAAAGGGGAGCATATGGCATTGTGCTGTCCATCTGGTTGCCACTTACTGTGAAATCTTTACGCAGGCAAATTTGGCCCCGTCTTGTGTAGGTAAAGCTGTTAACAGAATGACAGCTGAAGTGTTGATTCAGCACTGCAAATGGGAGAGAAGTGCGGAAAGTGAATGTGAAAGCTGTTCACTCTATGTTCCTAGTATTTTCTTACCTTAGCAAACACGCTATACTAGTATTCCAAAAAAAAAAAAAAAAAAAAAAAAAAAAAAAAAAAAGAATTAGGATCCCTGTTGAGCTGTGGGCTGTTCATATGTGGATAAAAGGCAAGTCATGTCCCAGGGGATTTGCAGTCTAAATTAACTTTTAATTAAAACAATTGGATTGATGATAGGTGCTTAAGAAGACTTTAGTTATATAGTTAGTACTGCACACACATCATTAGAAATTCTGCTGATATTTCAGCTTCCCAGCAAGAGTCTAGTGCACTTCGCGTGTTTTCGGATTTTCTTGTTTATAATCTATATGGAAATAGTCAGCACTGTGAAAGAGAGGACTAGTTGTCATTGGTCACAACATAAGCCTGTTTACATTCTGTTTTTTCCATATCATCTGATTTCAGGTTACTATCGCTGAAATAATAACTGAACTATCTTCTAGTTTTCTAAAGAAGTACTGCTGAACAAATAATTAGATTATGTTTGTATTATAATATTCTTAGATCTTACTGAAGAAAAGAGTACATCCAGATTTTTTTAATATGAAAGTTTGTGCTAAGCTTTCTTTTAAAAAAAAAAAAAAAATGGAGGCCTGCTATACTGTTTTTGAACAGATAATCCCTATAATAGTGCATCTTCTGTGCTTTTATAAAGGAAACCCAGTCCTTAGTATACAACTGTGAAACTAGGCTACTCTTTGGGAATACTAATCAGTAGTTGGGAGAAGAAAATATTAAATGTTTTTTATTGCAGTCTCATGACAGCTGTGTGCTCTATGTTGGTGATCTATAGCTGCATATCTGTAGTAGTGTCACTGGGCAAAGCTGTTCTGCTACCTGAAATTGAGTAGTGGACTCTGTAAAGTTCTTGCTGAGCTGGATCTTGTAGTATTTTGGATGAAGTTAGTTCTTATGATTACTGTTAAAGACTTCTGCTCCAGGGACTCTTGCAATCCCCAAATATTGAGCTAGGTATTATCCAGTTGTAAAAAAGGGAGGGTGGGGAGGGGGGAGGAAAAAAGTGCTGTCTTGATAACAACTGCTTTTTAGCAACTCCCTGCACTCTTCCAAAGTTTGGAAAATATGGGAAAAAAACTTCAGTGGCTTAGTGTTGCACCTGAACTGAATGTAATGTTTTCATCTGAATCTTAAGATTTTTGTTTGAAGAACTTCTTTGAGTCTAAGACAATTTTGCCTTTGGTGAGGGGGCAGGGAGAAAGAGTTTGGAATCAAATTAGCTGGTAGCCTGCCGGAGGCTTGTGTATGTAAGTCCTGAATAGAGTTAACTAGCAAAGAAAGAATAATTTATCTATGTATGACACTTGGAGATAGTCACTGCTAGTGTGTCTGATTTATTTACTAGGTTAAATGGAATAAGTGTAACTGCTTCTCTAGTGAGAAATTGTCTGCATCCTCACCTAAAAAACAGCCAGCTCTCACTTTCACAGTCTCAGCAGAGAGATTTAATAGACTGGGTGAACATGTGAGCTTTCTTCTGCTTCGCACCTTCTCATAGGGGTTAAGGCATGTGAGACAAACTGGCTGTGAGGTATAGTCTTGCATGATATATTTTGCGAGGAGAGGGAGGACATCATGCCCCTAGCACCTGTGCATTTCATAGGCTTCCAAATTTACTTTTAGTCGACATCTAGGGCAAAGAATTTTTTTCACTCAATTGAATGCACAAAGTGTTTTCATTTCTGTAAATTTTTAAAATGAATTTACTTTTTACATTGCTAGCTGGGTGGGACAGGAACTCTCTCTAGATGTCCAGCATAATGTATTCCTTGTCTTGATCATGATCCTTTAATGAAGCAATAGAGGAAGCTGTGTCACAGGAACAAAGAGGGGAAAAACACAAGGCTCATGTTCAAAGCACTAAACTGTAGATGGTAAATTTGGGATCAAGATCAGACAGTGGTGATATTTTGCTTCACTAGAAGGACTAGTTTTGCTTGTGCTATTTATTAGTGCATTTCAAAGGATGTAATAGACTGTTTTGCTGTTAGTTTGACTGGATATGTGAAACAGTGCATGAACAGCGTTTGGCAGGAGACGAACATAGTGTGTCTGAAACCTTTAATTATATGCTATAGGCAGCTCTGTCTAGGTCAGAAGACACTGTATTATCAAATACAGTAGGCATTCAGAACTTGCACAGTTGCTTGATTATGCATTGAATAATTGGTCTTTGTTAAGCAGATAATGACAATGTTTGTTTGTAGAGCCTAGGTTTGAAATGTGTGATTCGGAATATTCATATTTTGAATAATCCATTATCTAGAACCAAACAGGGCAGAGTTTGGTTTAGAAAAAACAGCAGCAAAGACTGCCTATTCTGCCATGTGCCATACTGCCACTTTGTTCTGAAAGTGTCTAAGAGTTTATTGCTGTATTGAATTTCCTTCTGTATGTGTGTTTGCCTGCAGCAAAGCTTAGCACCATACAGACTGCTTAAACATAGCCTGGGGGAATGGAGGGGAGAGGAAAAAAACCCTTAAACACTGAAGTATAAAACAGCAATGTTTAGAAACCTCTCAAAATGCTTGAGGGCAAAAAGCGAGGAAAAAACTGCTTGTGAAGTGGAGCAGGTTTATGATTAAGGCACAAAAGTGAGAGTTAAAAGAGAATAGTATGTCATTCTCTGCCTTATGGTTTACTTTATTTTCCTTATTTGTAGAACAGAAAGCCTTTCTACCTTAGAGGTAATTACTTGCTGTCTTTTAAAAAGTACTCCAACAACTGGTGGAAAAATAGGCAGTTATTGACTGCAGTGCCAGTGACTGATAATTTTTCCAAGTACATCAGAGTATGGTAATTTTGAGGAGAGTTTACAAGTTCCTCTGGGCATGTGACCTCTTGCTTGGAAGTATCTATCAGCTTGGCAAGATTCCTGGTTGCTTCTGTTTTAGCAGGATGGGGAGTCAGGTAGTGATGGTCAGACCGTCTTCCTTGGACTTCATTTGCTTAAAGTCAACCATATTATTTTCTTTTTTTCGGGTGGTGTTCAAGGGAAAAGCAATAAGGTGATAAAATAATTGCCTTAAAGGACAGCAAAAAGATCAAACCTGCCTAAAATAGTGGTTCTACAGCAGTGAGTCAAGCAGATGCAGTTAGAGATGTGTGCTCTTCTTTGTCTGCGACTTCTCAGCCTGTGGAAGATCAAGAGTGCCTGGCAGCAGAGGAGTTACACTTTCAGTATGAGCTATACACCCGTTTGAGCTGGGATCAGCACTCTTCGCCTTCCCTAAGGAGATGGCAGTGATTGTAGCATTTATCATACATAAAGAAATCTGTCGTGCTGTATATAGCTGCCAAAAGACATTTGAAAAATGGGGACAAAAAGCAGTGTCCAGGATCTCAGAAATCCTTTAGCTGACAGAGCTGATAATGAAATAAGGGAATCACTTCTGCAGGGCTTACCCGAACCCTACTTTTAGTAACAGCAGTAGCTGTGAGCTGGGTACATTTGGTAGTGTGCCTGTGAAGGAATCGGGAGAATTGTATGAAATGCTGGTCTGGTGTGAAACCACTGACCCATGCTGCAGAGTAGCTCTCCTCTAGGCCAAAACCAATTTTTGTTCATGGATGAAATTCTGAGGCCAACAGTAAAAATTATTACTTGGAAATGGAGCAGAAATGATGGGAAAGGTTCTGAATTGTTGGGGCTCAAGGAAAAACCCCAATGTTTGCCTGTGTAGGGTTTTTTGGTTGTTCGTGGTTGTGTGTGGTGTGGTGGTGTGTGTGTGGTGTGGTGGCACCAGAGCAGTTTTCCAAGGGAAAACTTTGCAACTCTTGACTTGGCTTGAGTTTTCTATGCTTTAAAACAGTAAAAAAGACAGATCAGTGCTTCTGACTTGGCAAAATTAGACTACTTTCTGGGAGGCAGGGCAGAAAAAACACCTCTGAGACTGCTCTGGGAATGCATACAGCCTTGTTCTCCTGTGATAACAATGCCCCTTCACCAAGTGAGAGGAAAGGGCTTGATGGTGAAGATCCAAAACAAAAATGATATCTAAAGGTGCACTACAAAACCTGTTTTTTGCACTTCTCTGCTATGGATTATGAAGCTGCATGGTGCTTAATTTCTAATGACTTTTCTTTATTTGAACTTGATGTTCTCTCCTGTTCACCCCTGAAGGATCAGCCTATCTCTAATCACTCTTGTGATTTGGATGAGGAGAAATGTGTTTCATAACAGCCACTGAATATCCACTGTGGGCCCAGCTGCCTCCTTGCTCGCCTGCCAGGTCAGTGGGTGCCAGGGGATTTCAAGTTGCCTGTTACTGATTTTTAAATCCAAATTCAGAGAGGAATGAAGGTATAGATGTGTTTATAGCTACTTTATGTACAGCCTGTATAAGGGGGATGTTAGTGTTGTATCCAAGCTTCAGTTTTTATCAGTTAGTGTTTTTTGTTGATTTCAGTGCATGGATAAATGCATTTTTCAACTAGTTCTCAGGTCTTTCCTCAGGCTATTTTAATTGTAGCTGAAGCGTGGGAGGAAATATTTCTTGCTTGGGTTTTAACAAATTGAGATCTATCAAGTGTTATACCTTGCAATTCAGTTATTTAGAAAATCCTTCCACATGTTTTTCATAAATAAACAAGTAAGACCACCTGCTCTTCTGATTTTAAGCCAACTTCTATGCTGCATTTGCTGATTAAAAATGTGCAGTTCAGGTTAGAAAAACATGCTTGGGTGCAAATTTTTTAACTGCCATTATCTAGGGTATGTGCATATACACATGGATATCCTGTTTGTGTGCTTTAAGAGTTCTTGTCAAGGTCATCCTGCTGCAGGGCCGCAAGTTTGATTCATGTTTGAGAACTAATGTTTATTCTGTTGATTTATGGTGACTTTTTATGGTGACCTTTTTAGGCTACTGTGTAGCCAAAGTAGCATGTGGCTATTTAGGAGGTACTTGTAAGATGTACTGCTAAAAGTGGCTACAAACCAGTAGGGCAGAGGGGAGAAAAGCTGCATATTGTGACCAGTTAATTCTGTTTGCTGTCAATAGAGCAGAATTTCAGAACATCTGGACTGTAAATGCACCTCTTCAACTCTCATTCATCAGTTCCTTGGGCAGTCAGCCATGAAGCATATTTTTTGGATACTTGCAGCAAATCTTACTGCTTTGAGGGATGCAAAATCTATAGTTTTAATCTGCTGCTATTTATTTTTTTAGTAAGTAGGAAAAATGGTTTGAGTTAAATATTTAATTTGCTGGTGTGTTGCAGATCAGTTTCTGTGGTTATACCAGAGTGAACTTCAAACTAGCCAGCTTGGCAACTAGTATGAAAGTCCAGCAGCAGCAGTGCTCGCTCACTGTGAGCTGCTGTAATCCTTCTCTCTAATCCTAAGAGCAGCTGTTGGCCTGGACACAGTCAAACAATTTTTTTTATCCTCCATTCCCCCTTAAAGCAGGGATAAAAAAAAAAAAAGTTTGTGTTGTGTGTCTGTTAGAGCTCATCTTTACAAGAGCAGAGAGAGGTGTAGCAGTTTGGCATGAAGTGAATGGGTTGGTTCCTTACTGAGTGCAAGTTTGTATGCTATAATGATGTGTATTACAGGTATTTCTTAGGATTTTTGAGACGGGACATGCTGTGGCTGCAAGTAGGAAGAATTGGTTCTGCCTTGCACATTTGTGCTGTGCCTTCTCTCTGCAGCAGCCTGGGTTAGTGGTAAACTACTTTAATAGTGTACAGATGCCTGAATTAGTCTGCATTTGTTTGTGTTAGTACCATCAGAGCGGGAAGTGTTCCAGTGTTGGACAAGGGTGCTCTACGTTTGGACCTCCTTGTCCATGGCAGACTTTTTTCTGGTTTATTGGATATTGTCAGTTGCTTCTCATTGTGTATTCTCTGGAGCTGCTTGTGTTTGGTTTGTACAATTACCCTTTTGTGCTTAGTAGGGGAGGATGTTTGTGCTACCTGTATCTTAAGGAATGGTTGTGTGCTTTTAAGAAAAAAAAATCTGTAAGCAAAATTGTTTTTGCAAAAATTGTTCTGATTTGGGACAAAGTTTTCTTGTAACATTCCCTGTTTCTCATGCTACTTGTCCTAAAAGCTCATAGTTTCAATATCACAGAAGAATCACAGTTTTCAGCCCACTTGTACTTGAGGCATTTGACATACATTAGTTAAAAGATTGTGATCTTATTTCAGACAATGCTTGCAGTAATTAGATTAAGTACTTATGTCACTTTAGAAAACACCTTATAAAGCCCCTAATGTGTCTGAGTAGTATATAAGAAAATAAGAGCATGGGCCATTTTTTCTCGCCTTGGCGACATATTCCCTTCTAGGCTTTTGAGTCAAACATTTGTAACTATCATCTTGCTATTTTTCTTCTCCATCTCATATGAAGCTTGGAGTGGAGACTTTAGACAGTCCTTGCTGAGAACAGATGCTTGATACCATCTGCAAGCTTTCTATCCCGTGTGTTTTCAAATGTTGTAAGCCAGCATCAGTCAACATGTTTGAAATCAGTATCTTGCAAGTGGAAGGAGTAATAGAAGAGAGTAACGTAGTTTAAAGGAACCAGTGTTTTAAAGCTATATGAAATAGAAATGATTAATTACAAGATAACTTAGAAGGGATTTTAAGGTGCTGCTCTTGGCAAACAGTTTGTCTTGCCTGTACTACTTCAGGGTCAGGTAGAGCAAGCTTCTGACCTGAGGCCAGTATAATCTTACTTCCTTGCAGATATTTCTCTTTTATTGGAAAAGATGTATTGGTTTTTGTTTATTTTGTAATCTCTTATTACTTCTAATTCAAAAAATACTTTGAATCTTATTTTTGAAAGATCTTTATATGCATATAGAAAGGAGGAGAAAAAATGCACTTAGTATACTGGGGACTTAACTTTCTTCTGGGAAATACTATTTTTCATTGACTGAATACCAGATCAAAACAAAAAAACATGAGTTCCAGTTGGGACTCCAGTGCTGATGTCTTGTGTTGGCTTTGGATCTAGTTGGGGCTGTGTCCTCATTGTGGTTTACTTCAGTTTCCTCGAGAGTGGTAATGGGTCTTTGGCTTGAGATTGATAACTAATTTAGCAGATGATTGGTTTGGAGGGGTTAATCGACTGTTAGTGTTAACATCTCTCTGGTGGTTTGGCCCTTCATGTTTCAAATTCAGAAGATAATGTAGGTTAACTTCCTTGCTCTCCATTTGACTGTGTCTGGATGCCTTTTTTTTTTTTTTTTTTTTTTTTTTGCCTTTTTTCTGAATTTCCTGCCTCTTAATGGTTCAGTATTTTGGTAAAGTAGCTTTAACAAAGCTGCAGTAAAAAGTCTTAAGTCTGGATTTGCAGCTGTAATGCTGTTCAGTTTTGAACAAGACATTATTAAGTGCCTTAATCTTAAGATTTAAGAGGAAGGGTTTGTTTTATTTTAGCATAATATTTAATATTTTTGGACTTGCATTGCCATATGGATCCTTTGCATAACCATTGCTTGAAAACATCCTTCTCTCTGCTCAGTCTCTTGAATATGGCTCATGAGACTTGAGGCACTGAAGTACTGCTAAAGTAGAGCCGAGGAGGGGGGCAGCAGGACTGCTCCACGGGGTCACATGGTAGTGGCCTGAAGCTCTTCTGCCTGCACGGCTCTGATGGGAGGCAGTGTCCTGCTCTGCTCTGTGGGGTAGTTAGGAACAACATCTCAATCTTTTGAAGGATAAAGGCAACTGTCTGGTGGGCCAGTGTGCATCAGTCTTTCTAGTTTCTAGTTTCTTTCTGATTTTCTGTTGTAATATAAATAGTAAATGAAGCCTTCTCCAATACAGCTGCTTACATGTTCCCTGGACTGAGCTCTAGGGTAGCAGTGTCACATGTTCTTGCATTCTTCCAGCAGAGGCTAATGTGTGAGGTAAAGGTTCCTTCATGAAAGGAGAGAGAAAGTTGCAACTAGTTAACACACATGAGAAACCAGCCTCTTCTGATTCAGTTAGTGCCAGCTTTAAGTGAGAATAACTTTTTTCAACCAGTATAGCTCCCCAGCTGTAAGAGGCACACTGTGATCCTGTACACAGAGTGGCCTAGCAATTAGCATGTGCGACTTTTTGTTGAAAATGCCTGTGGGGTTTTTGTAACAGACTTGTTTCTTCCTATTTTTGATGTATTTCTGTTAAATGTTTGTATAGTGCCTTTTGGCACTATACTTTTGGAAATGCTCAAGAAGTTGAAGCCGAGTCTTGGTCTGTTAAAAGCTTTCCATGCTCTCAGTGCCTCTTCAGGTAGACCTGCTCTGAGGCTAGGATTTGCGTTTTCATGAGATGCATCATTTACTCTCCCTTATGCTTTCTATGCTGTCTCTAAACTTTTGTTCAAAACTTCTCTAAGGCAGGGAAGTACCCTTTCTTTCCTTAAACGGGGCAGAATTGTGGGCTCGGATATGGAGGTCTAATCTCCAAAGGCGCTTGTGTACATGCGGTAGCATGCAGGCTCTGAGTCCAGGCAACTGAAGCAGCATCACCTAACAAATGTTTCTGTACAGAGCATAACATGAAATTTATATCCCTCATGTATTTAAGTATTATTTTAATTTATTGCTCAGTGCTTCTGACTTTTGGGTATACTGGGGTGTTCATTAATGTGGTCATCTATAAGTTAGGAATGATGACACACAGTTTTACTGTGTGTCTTTAAAGCCCTTATTCAGAGCACGTCAAGAAGAATGAGGAAGTGCAGAAGTAAATTGTAGTCTTCTGAGTTCTGGGGTACCATCCTTGTGGCTTTACAGGATGCATTTCATGATATGTTAGCAGTAGTAGCAAATTTGTAGGTGCCGATTGTCTTTTCAGTCTTAAATTGTGGTAAGTTAGGTTCCTTGCTAGGAACAGATTTCATGAGTCCTTAACAATTTAGACTTTGATCGCAAGTTTCTTAATCACAGGTTTGTGATATTGACACTCATACTGGAAGAACGTGAGCTGATAGTTAGTGACTTAAAGGAAAAGGAATAATTTAGTGGATGTTTCGACACTTCTTTATTCAATAGCTTGTGGTACCTTCTGCTTACTGATCCACTAAGATGGTGCTGACCCTGTCTGCCCTTAAGGGACTTAAAGGATGTGTGAAGGTTGACAGAGGTGGTGGTGGTAAGTTTTTAAACTTAAGGTTGGGAGGAGAATTAAGCATCTAATGCACTGCTTTCAGGTAAATATGAGCAGTAACTGGAAGTATTTTGATAGGTACTTGTGTGAATAATCAGATGCCTTAACCCCGTAAAAGTCTGTACGTGTGCCCAGAGAAAATACTTTTCTATGTTTCCAGAAATAATTCCTGCTGTGCACTTTGTATTCCATACAAAATAACTAATCTGTTAACTCCAGTGGAAAAAAGCCATGAAAACCTGATTTTGTTCCAGTTAATGAAACCTAGTGCTTATGTTAAAATTCTGCAGAAAATCAATAAAATGGTTTTCACCTTTTTTCCTACATGGAAAGATTAAAGCTTCAAAGCTCTAAAAACAATTGGTTAGGTACAGGTAGTGACTGAAATTACTATTTAAGAGTGAGCTTGCTGTTTTTTAAGTTGCAAAGTATCTAATTTAAATGCATACTGCGAGGTGGAGGGAAAAGCTCTTTATTCATGAGGTAAATCACTTGTAGGAATATACTGAGGCAGACCTTGGAGTTAGCCCTTGGCTATAGGAGCTCCTTGCCAGATCAGTTCCTGGGATTTGGGTGCAGCAGGTGTCACACAGACCCTGTCCCTTCCCTGGCTGATTTGTTGTTATGCAGAACCCACCTGAATTTCTGTTGCTTTTCCTTTCCCCTTTTCATTTGGTAGAATTGAGGAAACCTGTGTTTGCCCTTGCACCACGAGGACACTTTGCAGGGCAAAGAGCAAACACCTTCCATTCTGTTTTCAGCCTGTGGGAAGAACTGTTCCCTTCCATGTGCTGTGTCTGCAAGCATTCCAGGTGTGTCCAGCTGAGTGTATCCTCTGGGATGTTGTCTTCCACGCTTCAGTTAGAAGTATGTGCAGGTTAGGTCTCTAAACCTGGAAGTTACTGAGATTACTGATGCATTTATACAGCTGCCCTGGGACAGCTGCTTTCTTCAAAGTATGTGGGAGTGTTGGGCTCAGCCTGCTTGCTCACAGCTTGGGCAGAGTGCCTCACCATCAGTATTCTGGGGCAGAAACCTGGCCTATAGCATGTAAATACTTTACACTTTATTACTGACTGAGGGAGCCAGAGTTATATAGCTAAATGCATTAGTTGCATATTAAAACAATAACTTTTGGTATCCTGCATACTGTGTTTTAGGCTCCAGGTGGTCAGCAAACAATTTTTCAGCTGTGAACAGTATAACAGTTGCATCTATAGGCACTGTGTGAAATCATTTCAGTTTTTCTGAAGAATCAGACAGGAGTTGAATTAAAGACTTTGATTAACTGTGTGGTTCAGCAGAGCGAAGTTTATCCTGTATGCATCACTGGGGTGAAATATTGCAGCTCTTTGGAAATTTGCAATCTCTACAGCTGGGCTACTTGTTACCAGAAGCTAATCTATAAGGAGTAGCTTTGATTATTATACACCTGCCTTTAAGATGCACAGTAAAGCCATAAAATCATGTGAATTAAATGTGTTTTATCTGGAAGGTTGCCCACAGCACTTATAAGGAATGACAGAACCTGGGTATTTCTCAAATGTATTTGTAGTATAGCAGGTTCTTACAGTGAAATCTTACTTCCAGATGAATTTGTTTTGTCTAGTAGCTTGAATGGATTTAGTACTACTCTGCTTGAGTTCTTTTTGCTTCTGCATTCCTGGTTGTGAGAGATGCTGAGTTGTTTTAAATAGCTTTCATCTTAGTCTCCTATCTGAGATAGGAATATATTATCCATAATTGGCAAGATGCATTCATTTCCTCAGCTCCAAGGAAATAAGCACTAAGTTTTTTATGTGTTCTGTCCTTTTTTTTTTTCTGCTCTAATTTTAGTGTACTTGAAGCTCTTGTATTTTGACTGACACTAATTCCTGTGCAAAATTAGAGAATGGCATTAAGAGTTTCTTTAAAAAAAAAAAATAAATAAATCCGGAGTCTTTTAGGTTTAGTATTGTAAGAACAGGTATTTGTAACTTGAGGCTTGAGGATTTATCTAAAAGCTGAAGGCTGGAAAGGGCTAGTGGGTAAGGGTACGTAGGATCCCATTACTCTGAGTATGAGCAGCCCAAGGTGCCCATAAACTCAAAGCTTGTGTTTGAGGTTAGTGTATGTGTCATTAACTCAAAGCTAATCAGGCGAGTGCCAGAACTTTGCACAGAACTAAAAACATTCCCTGTAGCATACTGAGAAATGTATGTATTTTCTTACACTGTTCTTCTAAAACCAAAAACAGAGCTTCAAGTCAATGGTTCGTGGCTCCTTAGTGCAGTTGCTGAAAGTAAGAAAAGGGGCTGGAAGCAAAAGCCAAGAGTGAATTTCTGACTGATCCAAGCAATTGAAACTTTTCTGAAAGTGGACTATTGCTCAGTGCGTGTTCAATAGCAATATGTTTGGCTTCATATGCCCCAGCTAAGTTGGTGTCATTCCCAAGTTATTTGAAGTCAGAAATTGCTATTTGCCAAACAGGCACAAACCAAACTATTTCCTGTTCTTAAAACTTGCAGAAGTCTGTTTATAGACCTGCAGTGTGGCCCCCTCCTAATCCCAATAACACTTGTTTTTCCTCAGTCCTGGGTGGGGAGAGGCCAAAGGGAAGGAACCTGGGTAGAGTTCATCCATAATATCCCAAACACCAGCTCCTCCCTTTTCTTTCTGCCTGGGGAAACTGAGCTGCACATCTGCAAGCCCTTTTGAAAGAGGTGCTGGATTGGGCTCTCCTGGGTGATTGCACTGGTCTAGTCTTCCTCTAGAAGGTGTTTAAGGTGTTTTTTCTTCTTCTAGATAGTATTTGTCTTGCAATCCAAATTTGCAGTGCTGAAAGGTCAGGATTCAAATTTTGAACAGAATGCATTGTGGAGAGATTATTATAATTGCATACAAGATTTTGTTTTTATTTTCTGCCCATCTAACTTCCTTTCAGGAAGTCTCAACTGACTTTATGAATTATGAGCCAATTTTTAATCGCGATTATACATTGCTCTTTCTTCCACAGCTTTCTGCTTAATTTCAGCATTCAGGATGATCCCACAAGAACGTAGAATTATGGCTGCATTAGCAAGTTCAAAGGTGGCATTTCTTAATTTCTGAATGTCTGTTCCCCCCACCCCGATCTAAATACCTTTACTGTGCTACAGGGCTTATGTGGTTCTTTCCCTTCTCTTTGATATGATGCATTTGAAAACTTCACAGACAAGAGGCAAAACTCGGGGTCCTTTTCTTCCTTGAAATAAAAGAAACTGATATCTTTATACCACTCTCCTCTGTAGAAATGCTGTGGAAATGTGTTGTTATAGCTATGAGTGCAATTGGGAGTCTGCAGTGTAAGAACAATAGTGTTTATTAGATGTACTTGATTTGACAAGGAAACTAATTCGTTGCTTATGTTTAATACATGGCATCTCAGTGTTCATAATCTCTTGTCAAATTGAATTCTGTTAGGGCTTTTGAAACTGAATATAGGAAAAATTCCTTATCTACCTATGCAGAGCTGAATAATCACATATTTTCTTAAATAGTTGGCCTGAATAACAACAGGATTGAAGAGGGTTGATTTAATCAAAAGAGCTTAATCGTTTTGTTACAGTTAACTTCCCCATTAAAAAAAATCAAATTGAAGAAATATTAAACTTGGAGCACATAGTTTCAGTGCCTCCCTGACAGAATTATTTGCAGACTTCAGTGCATGCAGACTAGCTCACTGAAAACCTGTGGTGCCCTTATCTGTTAACAGCATGCTAGGTGGTGTTGGTGCTCTTGGAGCTTCTCCGGGCTCACCTTAAGGTGTGCGGAGTTCTGGATTTCTGAAAACTGCTCTTCTAGCATATATGGCCATTCCAGCTTTCTAAATATGTATGGGTCTGGTTAAAATGGAGAGGTTGAAACGAGATCAGTCAAATCAGCCAGTTGTCTGGCTTGTGAGATTCAATCCTGGGGCACCTTGTTTGCGCTGGTGGAGATGAGTGATGGGTCCTGTTTGTGCTCCAGGGTGCCAGCAGATAATCTGTGGTTGCACAGGGGCGCAGTGCAGCTACCTCTGAATCACACTGCCCTTTTCTCTTTGAAAACCCAGGGAGAATCTTGTTGATTAGGTATTTTCCTTGCTCCTGTTTCAAATTTTTCCCCTCCTCTTAGGCTTACTGGACAACTTCAGGACTTCCTTAGCATTGCCCAGTAGAAGCCTTTCTACCTAGGGACCTTAATAACTACCATTTCCACTTGAGTTTTAGACTGTACAATAGTTTCCATTTATAGACAGAAGTAGCAGTATAACTTACTGTAGAAATAACAATTCCATTTCCTAGTGTCTGTGCAGTGTGATCTAAGGTCACAGACTGCAGTCTATGCACTACTTCCCCCCTCCCCCCCGCCCCGGTTGGACTTTTTCTCCTTCTAGTGAGCAATGGCTGACGTGTGGCTACTAACATTGAAAGGTTGATATAAACATTAACAAATTAACTCTGGCAAGAGATGCGCTAAGCGGGGGCAGTAGCGCGAACCTTTGCTCAAGCGCTGTGGCGTGTGACGCTGCTTCCCCAGTTGTGAGCATAACCAACGATGCGTGGAGCAACTGCCTGCCAGGGTCCCCACAGAGGGGGCAAAAGAAATTGTAATGCAAGATGCACTTAAAAAGTTGGGGAGCACCAGTCTGTATGAAATGTCTATGCCAAGAATGCGGGAGTCCAGAAGGGCTGGGAAAAGCATTTGTAGCTGTTTTAAGGTCTTTGCTGGGAGAGCGCAGTGAACTGGGTGCAACCTCCTTCGATGGCAGAAGGATGATAAGCTGAGTCAGCTCTTCTGAGCTCTAGACTGTGATCCCAGACATTTCAAGCTGGACAACAGCTCAAACAAATCTATAGAGAAGCTTGGATGCAGAGCTGTGCCTCACATCAGATTGCACTGGCCTTTCAGTATATACAAGGCAATATCCCAACCATTACACAAGAAAATTTGGGGTTAATTCTTTCTTCTTTTGTCATATCCTCTTTTAAAACTATTTCTGATTAACTTGGGAAACATTTCCCGCTATAGGAAGCCTGATGATTGGTACCACTAAGTAGCACTTGTGCAAAATGGGCATTGCTTGTACTTGGTAACATGCTGGGTACTTGGGCTGTCTGGTCCTAGTACTAAGAGAGTAGAGACAGCCTGAGCAAGTTGTTAAATAATTCCTGTGGGTGAGACCAAGGCATTTTTATCTACAGCAAGCAGGAAAGTTGTTGCTGTCAGGTGGTGGTGGAATAGCAAAGGGTTGTCCTTCATCTCCTGCCCCTCTGAGTTGCACTCAGTGATACAATCATATGCAAATTTTTTGGGGAACTTCAAAGTGGGTTATGCTGATGTAAAAGTTTTTCTTTAAGGCAGTTGTGTATGTGCATATAGATGGAATGCATGGAAAGAGTAAATTTCTTCAAGCTTCAGTATATACTGAGAGTATATATTTTTGTTATAGTGAGATTTCTGTAGCTTGCATAAAGCCTAGAAAAGAAACATGAATTACTGTAATCTGTTTGGGATGTATACATAGCCTATTAGATCCACTTTGAAGGTTTGGTTGTGCTGCCCTATTGTCATGTATGTTAAGTACTTGTTAGTTACATATATTTTAATTGATTAATTTAGCTAATATTAGTTAATTATTTGTGTGAAAAATTACTCACTTTTTGCCACTTTTTTCCTCAGGAAATCTTCACTGAATCCTCTGGAGGCTTGACTCCCTCTGTCTCCTTTCCTGTTGCTCTCCGTGTTACTCGTCTCGTCTTCATGAGCACCTTATGTCATGGTAACAGTCCCTGCAGGGAAGGCAAGTCGGACTCTGCTCCTTCTGGGGCCATCAGAGCTATCGGAAGGGCTTCCTGCCAGCTGCAAGTTGCTCCTTCGGCCCTAGAGGTGAGTAAATATTTCTTGTAGAGCTACTAGATCCAGTGAGAGGGAGGCTGGTTGGCCTCGGTGGTGGTCAGACCAGGTTGAGTTATGAAGCAAAATGCTTCATAATGGATATGAATGCTTCCAGTTTGAAGAGGAGGGAACTCCCGAGTAATCTGAAAATCAAAGTTTGAAAGAATCTGTGTGTATTTTGTTTCATTTTTTGTTTGTTTAAACTCCTTTTGGGAGGGAGGTCACAAGTGTTAGTGCTGTGCTAGCTCATAAATAAATGGTGAGTCTTACCTAAGCCAAGAAATTCCCATCTCTGTATGTTTGCTCCTCATATGAGGTCACTGCTATCAGTTTTATTCCCATTTCCTAAAGCTGTATCCCCATTTACCTTTGCTTCTCCAGGCCTACAAATGCATATTCTCCATGCCCCTTCAGTCTTGCAGGGCAGGTGTTGAGCACCTTATGTTTTTACTATTTTCTCAGGCTGAAGGCTTAGAAAAAGTCTTTTGGGTGAACCTTTTGTTTAAGTTTGTGAGAAGTGTTGCAAGCTTTCAACTGAAAAGGAAGCATTAGAAAAGGAACATCACAAAACAAGACTGATGGTGATATTTTGCTGTTATGTAGATATAATCATAAAACTGCCATATGCTCAAATTCACCAAATCCCTGTAGTGTGACTTACATGCTTAACTTTAAGTAAATGTTTAAGTATTTTGCTGCCCCAGGGATATAATAAATAACTCAAAGACTATGGAAGCTAGAGGAAAGACTCTTGTCAATATAAAATATCCAAGTCTCTGCTGTATCAGATAAGGTTTTCCTGAAGAAAAGTAGGTTTATTACTCTGATTTTAAAAGTGGTGTATGCTTATAGATAAGTGAAGGTCATGTTTTTTTGGGTTTCTTATTGTTTTTTTTCTAAAATAGATATTTATTGCTTTAAAGTCAGTCATGTTTCTTTTCTTCACACGAATATTTTGGTTGCCTTTGGCTCACTTACATGCCTGAAGAGGGTGATCACAATGTAAACCCTTTTCTTTTGCATATCCAGGTGTGTTGTCTAGAAAGTTGGAGAATGGATTGACTACACTTTATTAAAAGCTCACAGGACGTGAAGTAGAGCTTTGGAAATGGCTCTACAAATTATGTAAGTTCAGTTTCGTTATCTGGTGCAAAGTGATTGCTAAACGTCATACTGTTGTTATATTTAGATGCTTCCATTGTAAATACTTTGCTAATTCTAACAATTTGGCTTACAAGTGACTACAGGAAAGTTCAAGAAGTGCTTTTATCGTGAACGTTTGTCAGCGTCATCGACAGTAGTATCTTAATCTCATGACATTGTATTTTATTTATTTACCAGTTGTTATTTCTGTTTAATCAAAGTAAGAGTGTGCTTCTGTATATTGGTTGCTGTTTTAAATTGTATTTAGCATATAATCCAGACAATAGGTTTATAAACTCTCCATCTTTTTTCTAAGAATATTTTTTTTAATCCTCATCTGTTGTTCTGTGGGGTGTGTGTGTGTGTGTGTGTATGTGTTTTTCCTACCCAACTTTTCCATTAGTAGCTTTTATTCTTGCAAGCCTTCATTCTGTTTGCTGTGTGCTGGGCCAGGGCAGAACATAAAAGGACTTCTGCTCCAAGTCAAGGATGTGCCTCTTCAAGTGTAGTAGTGGGTTTTGTAGATGAAAATATTATCTTCAGAGGCTTATATACAATTTATGTCAACATTAACTTATAAATAGCAAAGAAATTCAGGCATACATTTTCAAATGGAAAAATCTGGAAGCTAACATTCTTATCTCTATAGTGTCTTATCTTAAATTGGTATACTATGTTAAACTATATAGAAAAGAATTGGTTGGCTCCAGTAGTATTTGTGCACTTCAAACACTTAGCTTTCTTTGTTGTTAAGGACGTGTGTGTGTATAAATATACACACACACAAGTAAGTGTCCATGTGTGTCAATAAATACACTGTAGCTTTATACATTCCATGATACTGAAGAATTAACTTGGAATAAAAACACTTAATCATAAGGAAATAAAATTATTACACAAACCCTATAAAATGACAAAGAATGTCAGTTTTTTCAAATAACCTGCAGTTGAATTTTAGATAACCTTGCTTTGCCTCTTGCAGAAACCTGATCTTAGAAGGCTAAAAGTTCTGTGCAGGACAGCTGGAATTAGTTAAGTACTGGGACCACTGCTGATTTGGCTGCATCCTCCAACATGACCAATCCTCAGTAAGTACTGTATGAGAAAAGTTGTAACTTAGTTAAAATAGAAGGGAACAATTCCTACTTAGAGATGTAAGTTTTTGTGCCGCTAAGAGGTTCCATCAGTGTTACTGGAAGGAAACTTGGTGTTTTGAGAGTGAGAGCAATAGGATTTGTTAAGTTGTCTAAAGCTTGAATTAGCACGAATCAACTCGCCTTGGACTTGCAAAGGGTAAGTTCCACAGGGTGGCAGGTACTGCTGCACTAAAATTGAAAATCAAGGAACAGCAATTCCAGCTAAAATTCTCTCTCCCTTATGGCCTCTGATTTCCCATTGTTTGCAGACCAATATATTTGTGGGAAATGATGAGAATCTCAATACTTGTTTGTTGCTAATTAGACAAAGAATGAAATAAAATAAGGCATTAGATCATTCGAATAGAAGCACTTACCTCTACTTTCTGCCATCGTATGATACAGTCACAACATTTCCCTGCCAGATAATTGAGTTATAATGGCATTTTCAGATTTTTCAAGTTACTTGTGTTACTGGCAGCTGTTAGTGGTTTTTAATTTAGGAGTAATGTTTTCAATCCCTAAGAGTTAATCTAATCGTTAGACTCTGAGCAGTGGTCCTTCTCTGCTGCTTTTGCATAGAAATTTATCTCCTTCACCCAAATCCTTAGACTTACAAGATAGATGAGTTAGTCAAGAACTGTTCTAAATTCTTCTTTTTTTTTTCTCTCTTTTTTTCTTTTTTTTTCTGGGAGGGATGGGGAGAGGGTTGAATGGAGAGGGAGACCAGTTATTCAGATTGCTTGAATAGCTGAAAGATTTTAATAAGCTGCTTTAAAACAAAATCACCCATGAAATTTTTGCAGTCAAACAAGAAAGGGAAGTTGGATGCTAAGCACTTTTTAACTATATCCCTAAGGAAAAAGAATATATTCACATCTACTCTTGAAAACCTCTGAAAATAAGCCTCGGATTTCTTCAGAAGCTAACAAGCCTCCCTGGTTGAAAACTAGAGAAATTTATTCTTGCATCCTATCCTGAACCAAATGCAGCAAGCGGTATTCCCTGGGGATTGCAAAGGATCAGTCCCAGCTGGGACTTGCTGAACAAGCTCTGGCATGTGATAAAATTATCCTTGGCATCCACTATATAATATGTTACCTGACAGTACTTTCAGTTTTATCTTATTATGAATGAGAGATGCATGCATAGTCAGGCTCTGTTTTTTCCATGCATGGCTTCCTGTTTTTTAGTGTGCCTTTCCAGACTTAGAAGTAATCTGTATGTTTGTGTGTATGGATAGTTAAGATCATCTTCCCAGATGAGTCTGTAATTCTTTTGAACCCTTGTTCTTTTGGAATTGCTTTGAAATAACTTGGTACAGAATGGTCCTTTCTGGTCAAATAAAGTCAGCGTCCATCAAAACTGTTTGAATGTTAACCCACAGTAGAAGAGGGATCCCTCCATTAATTAACAATTGAATTGTATGTGAAGAATAAGAAGCTTAACTGCTCATTGCTCGGTGATCTAAGCTACAAAGCAGTGAGGTTTTTTTTAGGTGGAATATTCATGTGCCTTTTTTCATGTGTGTATTTTGCATAAATATTTTGCTGCTGGATTTCTAATTTGTTTCCGTGTTTTTGTAATACAGCCATTTATATTTAGCGCTTTTGAAGCGGCTTGTACAGTCAAATGCTGTTCTCCCTTGCAAGTTATCTTTTGACTTCAGTGGGATCTACTAAATACAAGTTTGGATGGATTTGGGCTAGACATCACCTCCCTCAATGACCTTGCAACAGTCTTTTAAGTCTTCTTTTTAGGATTCTGTGAAGTTCTTGTCTCTATTTTTACTGAATTGTTTATTTTTGTTTAAATAATATGTGTGTGTATGGGGAGAAATGAAAGAAGTTTATTTTTATTTATTTTATTTTCAGGCCTACAATAGAAGGTGGTGTTTCAGAAGTTGAGATAATTTCACAACAAGTTGAAGAAGAGACCAAAAGCATTGCTCCTGTACAGCTTGTTAATTTTGCTTATCGAGATCTACCCTTAGCTGCACTTGATCTGTCTGTGGCAGGGTCCCAGCTTTTGTCAAATTTGGATGAGGAGTACCAAAGAGAAGGGTAAGTACAAAGGACTTTTGTTTTATAGATTTATCTTAAATAAATGTCATAGGCTGTTTAAAAAAAAAAAAAAAAAAAAAAAAAAACACCTTGAGATGAAGTACATCCACTTGTCCTCAAGCTCATGTTAAAACCACTATCTCAGAATGGAAATGATTTTTCTAAACTATCTAACTTTTCAAGCTGGTGTTGTGCTCTTTGTAATTAAGTAATTTTTGAGTGCTGTTTGACACAGTCTGGAAGTCTCCTGTCAGACAGGGAAACCTAGACTGAAACCCTAGCCCGTAAGATAAACAGAATAGGCAGGTGAAGACTCTATAAAAGGTGCTTCAGGAGGGCTTCAGGTGGTCAGTTCCTGTGATTCTTTAGATACGTGTGCATCCCTTAATCAAGGGGTTAATGACGTAGTACTGTAGCCTCCTGCTTCCTAGACAGGGCATGTGCTTTTCACAGAATAATTTGTACTGTGTAATTTGCTTCTATGAGACTGTTGTCTTTGAGAATGCATATGCACATTATTCCTGTTTGTGAAAAGCATCTGTGTCAGGTTTATTGGAATAGAAGTTACTGATCGGATTCATAATATCTGCTCAAACATAGCCTGATGTCAGATTATGTACCATTGTAGTTCTACCAGGTAGAAGAAGTCATCCTGCCCTGTTCAGTCTTGATGTGGCTGTAGGTAGGTCTCAGTGCCTAGTTTTTAAGGAAAGTTTTGGGCCACCTGGTGAGAATCCAGTGAAATGAGAAAGAAAACCTTCCTTGGAGTGATTGAAATAACTGTCTGTATTTCCCACTCCCACAAAGAGTACTTTGAAAGCAACATAGCATAAGAGACATTTTAGTGAATGAACTATTCTATTCCTCATTACCTTCATGGTGTTCAGGATGAGAAATAAAGAACCTGAATTTCAGCACAGAAGAGAACAGTTGGTAGCAGAGTGTTAGGATAGACTCTGTACTGGCAGGGACTGGGATAGCAATCACTAAATACTTTCCAGAAGACACGTTTGTCAAAGGAAGTGTAGTTTAACATCTCTTGGGACAAGGGAGTAGGTGACTCCTTGTGCTTAACCCCTCTGATTCTATGGTTCTTGTTCAACGTTGTATTGCCTTGAATTTATATATACTCTACTCTTAGTAAGATCCCTCTAAAAGCACTTCACAGTAAATCATATAGAGCTCTCATGATGAAGACATTAAAAGGCTTTATGTAAACCTCCAATTATTAATAGTTGAATATATTTTAACCTCAGCTGAGAAATCAGTGCGGAGACCTACTTGATCTCTGCTCAGCAGGTGTTCTGTGTGGTAGTCAGGAAGTACTGTGTGGGGAAAGCTCTTGCCTCCTTTAATTTCATTCCAAATTGGACTTTGTGAGACATCCCCAGAAAGCTGTTACCCTAAACGAAGGGAAGGAAATACGTTTCAATTAGGTTATATAAGTATGGTACAACTGTAACATAAAATAACCTGCATAGCAAAAGAGGCACTTCAGAATTAATTTGAGTATGCAGGTGTAACCCTCAGGCTATTTTGGTGCTGGATGAATACCAATTTAGTTCAAATGTGCATTTTCATAGTTTTTTATGATCTGAAATTCCATTATTCACAATGCCTAAGTCTACAGATCTCCCATTATGACCATTTGGGCAGCTTTGCAGTCTAAGCATGGAAGCAGAATTGTGACTTGTTTGTTAGCAGAGTTCTCTTCCCTTCGTCCAGTCTTCTCATCTGGCTTTATCTGTCTAACAGAAATAGCAGATTCTTGTCCAGACCACCCAGCAGCAAAGGAGGATTCCCTTAAGAAAATTTGGTGCTTTAGTTTGTCTCAGTGCATGTTGGCTGAGTATTTTCAGCTGAGTCCCAGGGTTGTACCTGCAACTGATGTCTTGAGAAATTCAGGTGAAGAGCTGAGCTCAAGAAACCCACCAGGAAAAGAAATATTCTGCCTCTGTTGCACCTTGTGGTTTGTTCGGGAAGATGGGTGGATGGTGTTAGAAAAGGGTGTGATTTCCACCCCCCACCCCCCGCCGTTTATGGCCTTGTTCAGATGTGACTGACTCGGTCTCCTGCTTATCAGTAAGGAGGATATAGGGTGATTGGGATCAGTTTGGTACAGGAACAGCTAGCTACATCTCTCCTGTGTGCAGAGACTGGTATGGGAAAGGTGGGGGCAGAAAGAGTGCAAGTCCCTGTAGCTTCTGCCAGCATCCATGTTCATAACTTTGAAGCTCTCTTTTCCCAGTGCCTCCCTTCAGGCTGCGGATGTGGAAATGTGCAGATACCAGAAGATACTAGTAATGCCAGTGAGTGCTGAAAGGTGACTTAATACTCATCTTCCCCTCCTTGTCAGCCTGCCTTTTGCTGCAGACTTTCAAGGGTTGTCTGCTATATGCTTTTGTCTGAGAAATTTAGGAAAGGTGCCAGCCTGTATGAGCTGTGTATATTTGATACAGCTGTGATGGTCTAGATATCTAGTTGATCTAGACAAGCTGTAGCTTTTATGATTCTGGGGCTGTGCAGCAGGAAGGTCTAGCAGATCCTTGCTTCCCTGGGAAGAAGTGACAGTAGAACAGCAGGGTCTTCAAAGTCCTGAATTTGTTGTCACAAGCTATCCATGACCCTGCTTGGTTAGATTACTGTGACTTATTATTATTATTTTTTTATTATTATTATTATTTTCAGTCCCTAGTGTCCAGGATATTGTTCCCAGCTCCTCATGTGAGTTGCCAAGCTTGGTCTTTAGTAAGTCTCTATCTGTCTGTAGAGCATCAAGAGGGACATCAGACACAAGAGAACAGTAGGGAGAAGGAGCCTCTGATTTAGTGGTTTGACTGTGTGCCCCAGCCCTTTTCCTCTTTGACTTCTCTTTATGCCAGAATGTGCACAGTGAACCTAACCCAAGTGCAAACTTCATCTCATTTGGTGAAGGGCACCAGGGGAGTTTTTGTTTAATCTGAGAGAATTTCTGTCAGGAAACAAGCTATTAATAAGCAACCAAGCACAGGTGGGTGGTAGCTCATTCCTGGTTTTGCGCCTGTAAAATCTCAGATGGCACCAGAATAGCTACCCCTCTCACTAAGGGAAGATGGGAAATTGGTCTGTTATTTGTTAATCTGACATTCCTGTGGCTTTAAAGATACAGGAATAAAAATCTTATTTTGTTCCATTTGATAGAGCTTTGCTTATATTATCAAATGCCCAGGGCAGTCTCTTGATATTATTAAAGGAATTTTGTGGTAAGTCTAAGCTATTTTTGTCAGAATTCAGTTTATAATGCTGATCCCTGTGCTAAGCAACAGAAGACTGCAGATTAGATGGCACATAAAACCAGTGCCTGAAGTACATCTGCAAGATTGGCAGTAGCAAAAGGGTAAGAAGGCAAAAAATAAAGCCCTTTTCCTCCTCTTCCAGCAATCCTCATATAACCCCCAAATCCTGGCTCCTCCTAGGAGGAGAGAATCCTTCTAAACAAGGATTTTCTTCTTTATATAACTTCTCAGCCAGGGAAAGTATTGATGTTGATATGGTGGAAATTGGTTAGTTTGGATGGAATCTGCAATGAGAAATGTTGTTTATTGTAAGTCATGTAAGTGGGCTGGCATTACCACCTTTTCACTGGAAAGGAGTGAGGTACGCTTGATCTCTGCAAATTACAGTGGGTGAAATGAGAGGTTGCTGTACCTGATGTCTTTAGAAGCAATTGGGTAGATATGCTGGTTGTAATGGAGCAGGGGCTCTTACCATTCAGAAAAAGGATGTTTTCTAATAAATGCAAACAACATACAATTCATCTTTTGAGCTTTATGTGATTATAGCAATCTATATATGTGAAGGCCTGTGTCTTCCCCACAGAGGATCACTGTGGAGCAATAGTAGAATTGTTCTCAGAACCAGTATGAGTGGGATGTTAATTAGTTCTGTTGATCTGCCCTGCGGTAAACTTGTTGAAGTCCCCTTAGATATTCCTGTACAGTGCAGTGCCCTGTGCTTAGGCATTGCAGAAGTGATCAAGGCCAGAGGAATGTGGATGAAAACAAAGCTCATTCAAAAAATGTGCCCTTGTATTTAGAACATGCAATGCACCTCTCTAACATATCTGAACTAAGTTACGTGGTACTCTTGTACGTAAAGCAGCAGCAAAGCAGATGATTTTCTTTGGATTTATTGGGGGAGTCTGTTTGCATTAAACTCAGCTTTTATGAAAAGAATATATAAACAGTTCGTTAAGGAGGCTAATCTCTCAGAAAGGTAAGGAGCTTTTTAAATGTTAAAGCTAGCTTCGAGTGTCAGGTTTTTTTTCCAGTTAAGTTTTCTGTTTTACAAAAATACTTCTACCAACAATGACCAATAAAAGTGACGGAGAGTTGCTTGGAAATTGGCCTCATTGAGAAAGTTTTAATTGTGTAAGCCATAAACAAACGAGGAGAGGAAAAAGCTTTCCTCTATTTTCTTTAGCTTCTGATTCAGAAGTATCTTTCACAGTTATAAGGTACACCTGATAGACTGCATGTTTTTTTGAAGTAGTATGCAGTTAGTGGTGAGCTTCTGGCTTGATAAAACATCTGATAGAGGTAGGAAGCAAGGGGAGATAGATACTGTAGCTCTTTATTTCTTGTGTTTTATATAGCTGCTCTTGAATTTTTCCTCTGGTAAACATAAATTTGAAGCATGAAGATGCTCAAAACTACTGTCAACAGCTATAAAGACTGAGTTCCACATGGTTAATGTGACTCAGTTGACGTTAGCTGTAAATAGTTGCACTATTGTGCCTTAATTTGCTTGGTTCCAGGCTATTTAGAAAGTGAATTAAACTGTTGGAATAAATGGAGAGAGCTGCAAGGAGGGATATAGAGATATAAAGAAGGAAAACCAAAACTAGACAGATGTGTAGAGATTCAGAAGTTAATGCGCAAAAGAATCCTTAGAACTTTTTGCTAAATTGGTTGCAGGCCTTCACTGATGAAAAGTATTCATCTATCCTGGGGAAGAAAAGGATTTCTGTTTCTTCAGTTTGTCTCCTGTAATTGTCAGATACCGTATTTCTGGCTTTCATATTCATCTTTCAGTTTTTTATTTTCATCCTTGAGGCATTTTACTTGTCTTATTGGTAAGATTTAAAGGTGACTTAACCAAATAGACTAGAACAGACTGTTTCTGTTTTTTCTGCTCTTTTTCAATCTCTGTCTGGCAGGATATTTTTGAATAAAGTCCCTTTTCAGAAAAGTTTGATTCAGCTCGTGCAGATCCTTGAACATATGAGATTGACATATGGTGAATAATCAAGTCCAAGCTACAGATACTGTGCAAAGATTTTGGGTGGGTGATAGAACTATGCCTTATAGTGAGCAAGTTCCTTGTGTAAAGTCGCGTGTGTGACTTTTAAGCTGGCAGCCACAGTCTGAATCCAGAAGGATGATGCAAAATCTTAACAACAAAATACAGCGAATGAGCCTGTAGTGCTGATTTGTTCTTGTGCAGTACTATATCACTGCTGCTGTCAGTGCTCTGGTCCAAAACGAAGACCTGCAGTGCAGCAGAAAAGAAACATTCAGCACTACTGAATCTGGGAGGTGATCAGCTCTCAACTAGAGAGCACATGGGCTGTAGTAGTACAAGGATGTTCCATGATTTTAGAGACTTCTTTTTCTAGCAGAGACCCTTTATAAAAACATTTATCCTTATGAAGTACTATTTTCCAGGATAGCTCATTATTTTATGTAGCCTACTGTTTAAACCTTTAGTCTTCTCTACCTCAGAATATCCATCTAGTATGTTTTATGAGTAGCACCAATGGTTGGAGGGAATGCTACTACAAGCAAAAAAAGAAACAAATTTTTTTTAGGTCGGTGAGAAGGAAGCTAAATACTAGGTAGCAGTCTGAAAGCAAATCAAACATTAGGGTTCATTAGGAAAAAAGCAGAGGGTAAAACAGAGGCCATTGTTGTGCCTCTAAATGCAGACTTTGCCACATCCAGAACACAAGTGTAGTTCTGGTCTCTGTCAAAGAGGATATTGAAGATAACTAAAGAACTGGAGAAGACTCAAAGCAATTTTAGTTTGAGAAATGACCTTGTAAGGAGGGACTTTCATGTCTGGTAAGGAGATGGTTCCTGGGAGATTGGAGATTATAAAGCCTATGACAGATTAATATAATGTCCAGTTTCTTCTGTGACCCAGTGTAAGTACTGGGGACATGAAAAGATTAGAGACAGGTTCAAAACAAACAAAAAAAAGGTGGTTCTTGAGGAAGTTGGTAGTAGATGTATGAAGCTACTTCATAAAGGGTGTGTGACTGCTAATAGTTTATCTGGCCTTAGGGGAAGACTGGGCAAGTTTGTGGAAGACAAGTTCACTGAAGGTTACTGAACAGAGTCCTCAACCCCATCTGATTCCGGAAGTCCTGAGCTGACATTAGATAAGATGCTGACAGAGGTATTTAGGGGAAATTGATATTTGTTTGCCTTGCACTTGAGTTTCTGGGCTAGAAACTGTAAAGGTTGGGGGGTGCAAATGCTCAAAGTGCTGTGAATAGTTAACTTCTGTCATTAGCATCACTGTAACTGAGTCTCTAGAAGCCCAGGAAAGGGGTGCAAAGCTGTACCGTTTCCTCCAGGCTTCTTCAAGCCTCCTCCTGCTGCTGCTTGTGGCCTTCTGTGAGACTCTCCTTGTAGTTTTGCTGCAGCCAGATTCTGTATGTTGTTTAGCCTTTCTGTATTTCAGTTGCTTCCTGGCCATGGCCTTTCTGCTCCTTCACAGAGTGATTTGGATCTCATCCATCCTTCTGTTTTCTAATTGTAGTCATCTTGTGAGATGCAAACACTTGTTGTTTAGCCAAAATAAATAAAACAGAGGCAGGGTGAAATATAGCACAGATTTGAGGATATTTGTTTGCAAGACCAGAAAATAGAAATAGTGACAGCTGTTAACAGCATGAACAAAATGTTTGTAGTGGTTCCTTACCAAAGAAATATGTTAAACCTTTCCCAGTTTTGCCTTATGTTCTTTTCCAAGCTGTTTATTAATAAAACTAGCAGTCATGATGACAGATTGGCTTTCAGAAAGCTGTGTGTGAAAGTATCTTTAAAAAGGATTCTTCCTGGTAAAATTCCATCATCAAACAAAATTCCAGTTTCTGTGCATTTACCTCACCCAGGCATTGTAAGGAAGATATTTTAGAGTAGGGAAAGGTGTCTTATACTTGTGTAGGGTTAGTATGTAGTATTTGGATAAATTTGAGCTGTAAAGGTCAACTCTTTCTAAAAGATTTGTATGGCTGAGTTCCTAGTCTAACTTTGTGTAGTTTTGCAGCATTGCACAGGAAGTGGCTAGAACTTAGAAAAGTAAATTTAAGCCTACCCTAGTTCCAGTAAGGATTTTTTTTTTTTCCAAATGCTGGATTTCTCACCTGTTAAATGGATGAAGCCACATGCATCAGGAAAAGGAGATATTCTACTACAGGTTATAGGCTTAAAGGAGATGAGCAGATTTCTATTTCAACTGAAGTCAAATTACAATCTCTTTTATTATTTAAGTCCACACTCGCAAGAAGTAATAAGCGGGGGAGGGAGGGCAAGGCAAGAACAAGACTCAGCTCTGTGTACTGCTCCTAATGCTGTCAAAGTAGCAGGGGATAAAACAACCAAAGAGCACCCAGGAAGGCAATCATCCAGTGCCACATTTTTTTAGGACACAATGTGCTGATCCCTAGTGTCAGTGGAGGGGAGGCCCTATACGATGTGTGTGGAGGGATTTGCCAGACAGTGATGTGAAGATGCCCCTTAACTGCTCCTTAACAAGGCAGATGGTAAATGCACCCCTATGTAATGAATTGAGATACAAAACCGGAGGTTCTTTTCTGGTGCTTTATTTTCTTTACAGTTTGGGAGTCAATCTGTATATTTCATTGGTACTATATAAGTGTAAGCATGCAGATGCTCTGCGAGTCACCTCTTCAGAACATTGCTTTTCCAATTATAAGCTGAAGCTTTAGTTCAGAAGCTTTTTGGAATCGGTGAAATCTCTCTACTGCAGAGAAGCACAACTCTGTATTCCTTAGCAGTTTGAGAGGTAATGACTAGATTGAATAAAGATTACCTTGCCTGTATGCAATGTCTACTGAATATCACAGTTGATTTTATTCTTACTGGTGCATATTTGGTATATTTTAAAAACTCTCCTATATAGAGCTTGTAAAGGAATGTATGTAGGCCCTCTACTGATCGTCTTGAGAACAGGAAAGAGGAGAAGCTGCCCTGCAATGCTTAAAATCCTGGCAAAACAGGCTTTTGGGGAAAGGGGAGATAAATGCAAGAGAGAGTAGGATCAGAAACTAAATTAAATAGGGCCATTCTGTAGTGTCGCTAGAAAGATCTGCCTCCCTATCCCCTCCTGCCTGCAGCTGTAGTGAAAACAGGTTATCCTGCTCTAAGTAGAGTAAAATAAAATCCACTAAAAGATAAAGCTTTCAAAAAGGCCTATTCCAATGCCCTTTTTTGCTAATGTTTTAAAAATAGCTTTTTAAAATCCATCAAATCTTGTGTTTTTGAGTTCATTCGAGTTGTTTTCTCTTGTAATTTTTTTTCAGGCAGCATCTGAGGGGGCGGAAAAACAACCTTGAGTGCTTTTGTATTTTAGGTTAGAACCTTAATCCTGTTGAGCTAAGGACAAATCCAGTAACAATTGCCAAATCTTCTTAAGTTTAAAGTGTCAATAGAGAAGGTCTTTCAGGGTCAGGTAATCGGGCAGTGCTCAGTATAAGCGTTTAACAGATACTCTTAGTCTGAGAAGCTGCTTGCCTCTACCAAGTCCCCCTTCATTTTTGAGTGTGGCTATTTCGGGGAATGTTTTGTGTTGTGTTTTTTTTGTTTGTTTTAATGTTTGGTTAGAACATGAGTTCAGTTTAAAGACTTGGAACTGATTGGTATCATGTCATCTTGTATACCATTGATTTTTGTGTATTGATATGTTATAGTTCATCAGTGTTTTCAGAGATGGGCTAATACAGGAACATTACAAAACAAGATGGGACATGATATTTCCTATATATCAGCATGGGCTTTATGCATCTCAGCTCCATTCTGTTATTACTGCTACTACAAATATTTTTCAAAAGACAAATTTGAGGTGGGGTGTGTGTGGTTTGTTTGTTTGTTTTTGTTTGGTTGGTTAGGGGGGTGTGTGTGGTTTTTTTTTTTTTTTTTTTTTTTTTTTTTTTTTTTGGCAAAGCCATTTGAAAAGCTGCATCTGCAGCAGCATAGCACTTCCTGATTCACCACCTGTGTTCTGGTCCTGGTAGCTGTACTTTGTGGGACTTCTTGCAGCTGATGTCCCTAGAACATGCAGGTTTTCTTTGAAACCCAAGTACATGTTTTCCTTGAAGCTGCTGATTCCTTAAGTCTGGCAGCCTACATGGTGGTACATTACCAGCCTGCCAAGGAGGGATACGAACCAAGGGTGAGACAAATTTCTGCAGAAGTTCAAGGGTGTTGGTAACAAGTTGAGAGTTGATTAAAAGCTGCTGACAGAATTTGGCTGCTCTTGCCAGATCTGTGCTGTCCTAGAACAAGGATAATGCATAAAACCATACTGGACAAATTCTTCAAAATCATTACTTTCTAACCTAAGGCACAGAGGAACTCTGCTATTGGTATCCATGGATAAATGGTTGCAGCATGTTTGTCTAAATACATGTGAAAGGTTGTGAGGCAAGAAGAAAGCAGCAAAGGAAGCATTCATGAGAGCCCAGGGCTGTGTTACTCTGCTTTGGAAGGCACTTGGGCGCTGGTAACCTCTGGAGGGTTGAGAACCTCATTAGAGGAGAGCAACTTGAGCAAGATCCCCAGGGTGGAATCTTACCCCTGCTCCAGCAGGAGTTGAGCATGCTTATGATATCAGTCGGCACAGCTGACACATAACTAGGTGTTAACACTGTACTAATTTGGAGCCTTGTCCAACCTTAATAAATAAGTCAGTAAAAGTGGGTTTGCAAAGCCTTTGTACATTATGATAATTGTGTTCATAACGGCAGAGCTTGTCATTTCAAGTCCACTGCTTTTTAGCACTTTTCCTTTTTCACTACTACTACTTTCCCTCTTAATTTTATTTCCTTAGATCTAACTGGCTAAAACCGTGCTGTGGGAGACGAGCAGCTGTGTGGCAGGTATTTTTGCTCAGTGCAAGTCTCAACAGTTTCCTGGTAGCCTGTGTAGTATTGGTGGTGATTCTTCTGACTCTGGAACTCCTAATAGATATAAAGCTTCTCCAGTGTGAGTAGGAGGACTTTTTTTTTTTTTTTTTTTTTTTTTAATTTTGATGAAATACAGGTTTAACTTGCTGGGTGGTTTTTGAAGAGGGGAGGTTTTGGGGATTTTATTTATTTATTTTTTCCTTCTATTGTGTAAATGATTGCTAGGCCAGGAAAGAATTGTGGTTTTGTGGAACCCTGATATAGTGAAGTCAGTCCCTGTCCTCTTGCTGGGCACGTTCAGTGTAGGACACTTTCAGAGACAGCAAGCAGAGTGTGTATGTAGGCTTCTGCACATATGTCATTAGTCCCTGAAAAGGTCTGTCCTTCAGGACAGCTACTTTCTGTATACACAGAAGAAAAAGATGCTTTGTGCATGGTTAATTTCCCTGACGCTTGTCACATGCATGTGGATAGCTGCAAATGAAGAACTTGCTAGCTTGGTACTATCTCTATTGTTAATTTATTTTGACTGAGATTGGTAGGAGTTGAATATTTTTCTATCTTGTAATGCTCTAAAACAGTACAGACTTTCATTCTACTTTGCAAAAGTATTGTGAGCTGCTGAGTCTGAATTCACTCTACACAGGTTCCACAATGCAAATTTGAATGCTGTCTTGCTTCTTAATGCATCTTTTCTACTGCTTTTTTTCCTCCATTCCCTTTTCTGCTTTATGTGACACAAATCTTACATGAACAGAAAAACCAGTTGCATTCTTTCTGCTGATAAATGTTGAAGAGCAGCATGTAGCACCTCCCTACCATCTCATATGTGTTCAAACAATCCCATAAATGCAGCAATGTGTAGCCTAAGCGAGTCATGGCCTGCTATCTCCTATGGCAACTTTCGAAGTGAGCTAGCGAATCTCTTATTCTGCCGTCGTTTTATTCTCTTGAATTTAGCTCCTGATATTAGCGAATTGATTTCACTGGAAGGATTTAAGTATTATAATGAAGTAGGATTACTTTAAAGGTATAATGTTGGCAGTTACAGCCATTTTATAAAACCACGTAAGATAGAAATCCCTGATCATGCTGCCTTTTCCATGCTGCTGTTGATGCTTGCCCCAGTGCTCTTGCACTATTCTCTGACACTGCTCTGAGCATGGCTACTTTGTTACTCTTGTCTGTGCTCTTGACCTTACTTTCTACAGTCTCTGATAGTTTATCATTTTGGACTAAAACTCAAGATTTGGACAAAAAGTGTAGTTTTCAAGAGTCAGGAATCCTCTAATCTAACTTCTTATCAGGGGTCCTGTTCAACTGGGGGGTTCCAGATGAGGGGGAACTACAGACCTGTCAGCCTGACTTTGGTCTGGGGGACGGTTATGGAACAGATGATCCTGAGGGTGATCACATAGTGTGTGCAACACCCAGAGGATCAGGCCTAGCCAATGCATGGTCCTGCTCTTTAGTCCCAACAACCCCATGCAGCACCACAGGCTTGGGGCAGAGTGGGTGAAGAGCAGTGTGGCAGAAAGAGCGGGGATGTTGGCTGACAGCCAGCTGAAATTTCAAGAGGAAATGGCCTCAGGTTGCCAGGGGAAGTTCAGGTTAGACATCAGGAAGAATTTCTGCATGGAAAGAGTGGTCAAGCATTGGAACAGGCTGCCTAGGGAAGAGATGCCATCCCTGGCAGCATTAAAGAAATGTGTAGATGAGGCACTTAGGAGGGTGGTTTAGCAGGCATGTGGTGTTCAAGGGCTTGCAGTTGAACTTGATCTTGAAGGGTCTTTTCCAACCATAATCTATATAATACTAAACAATTTTTCTTGTGAGTAACAAGCATCCTGGGTGTGCATTCACTTTGTTCCTGAAGTGCCAGGCAAGCAAAAGGTAAGATAGAATTTTTAAGCTTTTAGCTACAATTTTGGGGAAAAGTTAATGCAAGTACAGAATGCTGTTGTGGCTAAAAGTGGCAACTGCATTACTAGGTGCTTTGCCTCAACCCAAATTCCAGTGCTGTCTTGGCCATCGCAGAGCAGAATTGAGCACCTCTTGGAAAAAGAGTCTTTCTTTTTCTAGCCTTTCACTACATCTTTGAGAAGAAGTCTGTTGGATGAGGCAAATGTCCAACACCAATATACATGGTAGTGATTAAGCTTTTTTTTTTTTTTAAAAAAAAAAACTTCTTGCTCAGAGGATTCTTTCAAATCTTTAGTTTTATCAGGAATTTGCTTGCTAGCAGTGCATCCAGCAGTCTTTGCTACGCTTAGTGCGGCATCAGAAATTAATTTCCTTCCAAATTCGTGGTTGCTATTTCTTCCTCATCCACTAAGGGGCAGTTGGAGTCCTGAATGTCAGCCCTTGAAAAGATAACTTACACATGGCTTCTGTTTCTTCTTCTCTGCCACCCCATTAAGGGTATTAAGTATATTATATTTGCTTGTTATTTCACCTGTAAGTTAGTTCTCTGGTGCACCACAGCAAACCCCCTCCCATCAAGTCCTAACTGAGCTGCTGTTGCCAACGGCTTCCAACCCCTGCTGATGGTTTCTGTTGTATCCTGATTTCTCTTCCTTCCCTTTCCATTTTAAAGAGTTTTAATCTTAAGGTGCTTGATTCAGTGCATGCCATGCTTTGTTCTTCGTGCTTCAAGTGAATTCTGCCAGCCTTGAAGCACACAAAAACAGTGATTGCCTTTAGCTTCTTGCAGTTATACAGGAGTGCTTGGAAACCGCAGGATTGCACAAGCTCTTTTAGTCTGTCTGCCCTAGGAATAGTAGGCTCACAAATATCCTGAAGTAAAGAGTGGGGTATTTTTTTTTCCCCTCTGAACTTGAAAACATCTTACTTTTTGAGTAAGAGTTGCTGGTAGTTCAGATGCTGCATACCCTCTAAGTTTTCTACTTTGTTTTGTCAGCAAGGAAGGGAACATTGATTACAGAATCCCATTTGAACTTGCTTAGGGAATCCTGCAGTGTCCCAGACATTTATCTTCAACCCTTAAAAACAGTCTGGATTACAGAGCATCTCATGTGAATGAAATTGATTCTTGCAACAAATTCATTTGATGCAGTTTGTTTTGCTTATAAGGAAAAACCAGTTGAATCAGACAAAGCCTGGTTTTATACTGGTGGGAATCTGTGCAAGACTTTATTAAAGTCTAAAATCATACTTTTAATGAATTCGGGTTGATTTTTTTTTTTTCAGATTATTCTAATAAGCCGGTTCCCGAGAGGAGTCTTGTTCTAGGTCTCTTGTTCCACTTGGAAGGTGGAACAACCTCCTCTCAGGGTGATGAAGAGCACCCATATAGGGTGTTAGTGTGTAATAGCCAGAAGCTTATAGATTACCATCTTAGTGTACTGTGTACAAACCCCTTTTTGTAGAGGAGTTTGAAATGAGACAATTTCAATTGTCTGTCCTCATAAAGAACAGTGCTTAAAAAGGCATTTATGTGATTTAACTAGTTTTTGTAAACTGACACTTTTATTTACTGTAGCTTTCTTAAATGTTCTCACCAAAGCTTGCATGAGGACAAAGTTGTCTGTTTGATGGCCATATTTTCTCAAATACACTATACAAAATAGGCATATTTTTGCAAATATGTTTTTCCTACACATTAGAAAAAAAGATATTTGACAGACTGTCAGTTCATGTTTTGAGATTTCATCTTACTAACAATAAAATTGCTGCTTTCTGTTGCTGATCTTGTTGTAGTTTTCCTAGAGTCAGACTTGACTCTCAGAAATGGGATCTTGAGGCAGCCATGGCAATTCATGCCCCATCTAGACTATCTAGGTCATTTATGTAGATGCCTAGAAATTGATTTTAAAGCCTAGTTTGAGCACTGTTGTTTAAACATCTGATCCAGCCAATTACTGATCTTCTCAGGTAAATTTTTGAACACTAAGTAGAAATATCTGCAGGAATACTGGAGCCTTTCATTTACTTATAGACCTCAAATTCTGAAATTTTAGGCATAGCAGATTTGGTGACATATCCTGCACTGAGGTAATGCATGCCATAGAGCATGGAGCAGTGGCAGGGCATCAGTGACCAGAAAGGTATGTGTCATTGCTCACCAACAGTCTCAGCTGTAAAAGCTCCCCTGAACCATGGCTGTATGTGCTGCCCTGTGTCAGCGCAAGCAGCTGCCAGGGGTAGTTCCATGTCCCATTACATCTCATCCCCTTTCTGGTGCTTCCATTGTAAAGTTTCAGAAAGAAAGCTTCTCCCACATGTACATTGTAGCAGTACTAATGATATTGAGCATAAGTTGCTTTCAACTACTATAACAATGCTTCATTGTATTGTGTTAATTGCAGTTTCAAGTGCTTCACAGTTTGCAGGAATAATTCACTGGATCAGCCTAGTCATCCTGTCTGTTTTCTTTTCAGAGGTATGTATAATCAAAAATCTCACTACATACAGAAATGCAATGTATTTCTTGTGCTGTTACTGAATTTTGTGACAGTTTAACATTGATTTGGTTGTGAATAAGTACAGCACAGTGCACACTGTACTTTAAAAGGGGAAAAAAAAAAGCCATTCTTAATCAGCAAATTAAAAGGTTCTGTTTATTATCAGTGCTCTTTTTATCAGTTGCCTAGAATTGTCATGGAAGTGTGAAAGATACAATCTTACAAATTATAAAAGAAATGCTATACAAAAAAAAAAAAATCTGAGTCACCACAGATTAGGGTAAGGCTCCCCTGTGTTTCCCCCTGAAGTTTCATTGCAGTGTTCCCACAAAAATCTTGCTACTATCACTGTGAGTAAGAGTTTTTCAGGAGTAAAGACCCCTAGACTTATTCTGTAGAAAAATCTGTTATAAGAATAGAATTATCTCATCTCACAATGTACATACTTTTTTTAATACCTCAGCTGTGTTTCTAGCATATAGAAAGAGATAAGCCCTTTAGGAGAATGAAACATATGGTGAATTTCTTTGCAAATACCTATATGATTGTATGTACTGGAAAAGGCTGTAGTCCTGATATAACAAATGACTAAATTGGGTAATTAGTTTTAGTTTTCAACTTTATTCCAAAAAACCCAAACAGATAATTTGGGACATTTCTGAGGTAGTGTAAGTGTCTCAATACAGATAATTTATTTTTTTCTAGGACTTAATCTATTGTTACGAAGACTCTGCTATATATTTGATTCTTAAGTTATATTTTCTTTTGTGGGGGAAGACAGTTTGGAGTTACCTATTTAAAAAACACATTTTCTAGTTCCACAAGAGAATATTATCTGAAAATAAGGTAGTCTTTGCTCTGGTAAATCTAGGGTGAAGGTTTAAAAAAAAATAAAATAAAAATCAGAAACTAGGAACTGTGATATGTACATATGATCAGATAAATAACGTGTGTAGAGTTCATACTCACAATATTACACCACTGTTTATTTCCATGCTTTTAGTAGTAAAATACCTTTCTCTATACATAGTATCACTTTGTATTTCTGCTAGAGCCAGGGATTATAGCTAGTGTTGCCAGACTGCCAGTGGGCCCTTTCTGGAAGGAAAAAGGAGAGGTGGTGCAAGTGCTTTCCATCCTGGCCTTGTGAGTATTGCAGTTCCAGCTGGAGATATGCTTCGTTTCTACTGTTCACATCCCTTGCCAAGGAGCAAGAGTTCTGGAGTACATGGAAACTCCTGGAACCCAAATCTCTAAAACGAAAAGTTTAGCAGCGTTTTTGCTTTGTTCATCACACATTCTGATTCTTGAAGGTTCATATTTGCCGGATGAAGTCACTTCTGTGTAAAGAAGTCCCTTCCTCTTGTGCCCTAAATCTTTTATTTCTCCAGTGAGGATCAGCACCCTGGAGCTCCCCAAGCTTCTTGCAGGATCAGCCTGAAACTGCACCGGCAGCAGCAGCGTTGCACGCATGTGCTCCACTCCCTCCAAAGGGAATGTCTTCGTCTCTCCCTTCCATGCTGCCTTTCATACCCTGACAGTTTTTGGTAGCTTGCATGTGGCAGCAGCAGCACATCCTTGTGGCCAGCATGGATATCATACCTGCCACAAGAGATGAGTTGTGTCAGTTCTCTTGAGACAAGAGCCTGCATGAGGGGATGGACCGACTCTGAAATACTCTGCAGGAAGCCAGTAACAGTACTTCAAATTGTAAAAGCTGATTGCTTGCTCATTACCCTCATTTTGTACACGTGTTTTCTTCTTGCATTAGGCATTTAGAATTATTTTTCTCTATGTGCCTGCTGTCTTTTGCATAAACCTCTTATCACCCATTTTGTTATTTGTTTCTGTCTTTCACCTGATTGGTTATGGTGTGAATTTGCGATGACGACAGATGGGGCTGTGGGAGGTAAAAGGGAGAGTGGATCTGGGGAAGCTGGCTCTGCAGATGAATCTGGGGCAGCTCAGAGTCAGTAACTGAGTCAAACGAGCAGAGATGCCCCCGCAAAGCAACTGAACCTGCTCTAAAGCCCTGCAGACAGAAGAACCAAGGGCTGCCTCTCCCTCTGGCAGGGAGTTGCTCGGTATAGCCTCATGCCAGCTTGGCTTGAGGGGCATCAGCACATCTATTTGTGCTGAAACATGTCTCATCAAAAGAAGAACACAGGGTTAACTTTTCCTCACATCCAAATGCAGAGCTTTGACTTCCAGAGGTTATGAATACTGCAAAAATTGCAGATCATAAATCAGGATTTTTTTTCTCCTATCTTCATTTTATTTACACTTTTGGTGCCTTGAGAGACTTTTTGCTGCCTGATTCCCTGAGTCTGCTGTCTTTGGAATTGTATGTTGGGAAGAGTGGGTTGCAGGGAGATTTTGCACTCTGTTCATGCTAGGATGACTTTGCAGAGATGAGTGGGATAAATTAATTTGTTTGAATGTGACAGGAATGATCAAGGGATGATAAGCCCTTCAGTCAGTGCGTTTTTCAGGATTTCTAGTGATCGGAAAGGCCAGTTTCCATAGCAAATACCATATCCCAAGGTGGGATGTCTATTGTTTTCTCTCTAGTTTGGTTTCTATTAGTTACAAATGTGGATACATAATTCTTCAGAAGGGCCTCAACTGAGAGAACAAATAATACAAAGTTGTAAGACTCTTGTAAAGATTTTGCACTGGAAGTTTTTATTTTAATGTTCTGGAAAAATATGCCTGATTAAAAGCTGCTGCTGAGAAATCACTGCAAATATTGACAGTCCTATCCCCTTAGTTAAACAGGCACTGGCCTTCTGCAGCCTTGAAGGGAAGGGGCCAAGCACTCCAGCAACTGCCAGCACAAGGGCTGCCAGCAGAATTAAATAGCTACTTCCAGCTTTTCCTGCTCTTGCTACCCTTGTGTTAGAGCCACAAGCCTCAAAGGAATTATTGCCCTCTGTGAATTTTATATTCTCCTTCTGTCACTGTCTGTGACTTTCTGACATTAAAATATCCTTATTCAAGTGCAGTGCACATCAACTTTTCTTTGCCTTTTTTTTTTTTCCAAGTATTTAAATAGGATTTGCTAGTGGTGATGATTGTGTGTTTGTCTCTGTTTACATACATCACTATGATTTGTCTGTGCACCAAGTGTTACCAGATGTTTAAGACAGAAGAGAAGAGAAAGACACTTGGGGGGGAAAACCCCAGTACCAACAGCAAGGCAAGGCCGGGGTTACACCCTATCAAGAGGGCAAATTCAGCCTTGGTAATAGTTGGCTGGGAAAAGGAAGATGGGGAATGTCACAGTGTTTTGGTAAGTGGATTGGAGTCGGCTTGTATTTTAATAGCCTTATCACATTGCCGCAAAAAAAAAAAAAATCTGTAGCTGCTATTCTGTTCCTCTGAGACTGATGAGAGTGTGTGCAAGAACTGGATTCTTTTAATAGTAGTAGTTTGCGTTGCTCTGTGTGCGCTTCACTCAGCCAAGCACTCAGGCATTCTGCTAACTTTCAGCACGTATTTCCCCGCAAGTAACCAAGACTCATCACACTGTGTCCTTTCCCCTGTGAATCTGGCATCCTATCTGTAAAGGATTTGTTTGCTTAGGTGTGTTTCAAAAGCGCAGCTTAGATTTTCATTTTAAATGGGAAAAAAAACAATATTTTATTCATCCTATTCAATAAAGTGTTTGCAGCACTCTTTACTTCTTGTTAATAGAAGCCTTGCAATAAATAAAGCCTCCTAAGGAAGACCCTACCAGTAGGGTCTATACAAAATTAAAAAGGAAAACCATCTCAAACAACAGAACTAAACCCATGTCCTTCCCATGCAGATTTTTCATAACAACTCCTGAGGAATTTGATATTGATAGAGCTGATTTCTCTTTTACCTTTGTTAATTTTTTAGTGATGCCTTGAATGGCTAAGCAGAAATGTAATAATCTTCTGTTAATTCTGTAATTCTTCTATCAGCTGAAGTTTACTTTGAATCCAGGTGCATGCTGCTTTTCTCATGGAACATCCATGCACTACTTCACTGGCTTTGCATGTTTAAGCTTCCTTCTTTGTTTCACTGTGTCTCTTAGCAGCTTTTATTGCTATTTGGTAGCAAGCATCCAGCACCTCTACACAGTGCACCAGGAGGATAAGAATTAGTGCTCCGGTAATCACGTCCAGAGGGAACTTCTCGTGCAAAGCTGTCTAAGAGCAGTTTTCCGCCTCTTGGTGGAGTGCTGGACCTCCCCTAAACCAGTCCTGTGCCCCCAAAGCGCTTTCAAATAACTGCAGAGTTCTCAGTGTAAAACTCACCACTTAATGGTGGTGTTTGTGTAAAGGTGCATTTATATAGTTGTGATATAATAGAGTATTAGTGGTAGCTAGTGTGAAAGAATGGGCAGGTTTATGGCTATTTGTGTCACTGAGCTTTTACAGGTGACTATTTCTACGTACAGTGCTGGAGCTGCAGCCCTTGCAGCGCCCGGCGCAGCAGCAGCCCCCATGCAAGGTGAGGTCCATAGTCACCCTTGCTCTCTGAGCCCTCCGTGAAGAGCCCCTGCATGAGGAGGGTGCCCTGGAAGCAGAACAGCAGCTTTTTTAACAATGCTGACATGTGCCCGAGTGCCTGGGGACAACGAAGGCAGCGTCTCATGGCAGTGACTTAGCCAAGGTTCCATCAGTGACCTGAGCCAGAAAGGTGGCTACGCAGTACTTTTTCTGGAAAAGATTTTGATAAATATTTGGTCTTAGGAAATACATCCCTAAGGCATAAGCTTAATCTTCAGAGTTTTCATGCAACCCAGAGGTAAATGGCCTCTGCAACAGATGTATTCTGTGGTAGTAGGAGGAGTGAAACACTGCCCAAGGCCCCTTTCCACCCCAGGCCATCCATCATCTCTTTTGTACCTCTCAAAATGCAGCATTTCTCCCTTCAGCTGTCAGCAAAGGCAGCTTCTCCCCCGTGCTGCTTCATTTCAATTTCTTTACATTGAGGATGAATGTGGTACAGTGAGTCATGTAGTAGTAAATTGTATATTCACTGTGCAAGCAGTAAGTATTTAAAATTATGGAACGCACAGTGCAGCCAGCTGACAAATGTGGCTAACTCATGCAGATTGTGGGAATTCACCCACCTGGCTCAGCAAGGTTCTTGGCCAGGTTTCCCTGCAAAAGCGGAGAGAAGACCTGCAGCATTACACAGCTCTTCACAGGCTTCGCTGCACTGAGCTGATGTTGCATGAAGGACCAGGCATCACCAAGGCACACTGTCACCTTCAAAATTACATTTCTGCCTTAAAATGATTTAAAGACTTCTTTATATCTGGTATTGATAAGTTATCAGAAACATTAAGTTCTTTAGATTTTCTTGGTGCACAGGGCAGGTATTTTTGTAGTTTTTTAGGCTTTCTCAGGCTGAGAACCCCAAAAATGTATTTCTGGTATAATTAGACAATCATATATGCTCAGGACTTCCTAGTTACAGTATTTCCAGTCAAGAAATATGAAATCTTTCTTTTTCAATTAAAGGAAGGTAAGCTGGTAGTGGCTTTTAACAGGAAGATACTCACATTTATGCTTCATGTTCCAACCTGTGTGTCCAAAAATGCAGAATGCCTGCAGTGTGATGCAAAATTTTGTGTGTGCATTTGCTACAGTGTTGAAACATGCCTGCACATCAGTAAGAAAGCAGCAGTGCTTCTTCCTTTTTCTTTTCCTTTTTCTTATAGATGCTAGTGTCAGTACAACAAATGGTACAGAGTCATAACTGCCATTTATGTTTGGACTGTGGTGAATGTTACAGTTGCGATTCTCTTAATTCATTTGTGTTTTCCAGTTTGGGGCCTGTACAGGACCTAAGAAGTTTCTTGGATTTTTAATTTCTGTCTTTTTCAGATTCGGCCATAGTTTCTTATTTTTAATGTGCTGTACAAAGAAAGTACATGGCCAAATGCAATATATATTTGTTTAAAATATATTTTTGGCTGTTTGGAAAAAATACTTAAAATGTTATTAAGTGACACCAGTGTTTTCATTTTAGTTGAAGTATTTATTGTATTGACTCCTTAGAAATCAAAACTGCAGGGAGATTTGTCTAGTAAAGTCCTGATTTTTGTGGTTCAGTCTCCTCTGCTATTTTTGTGGTGTGGAAACCTGTCTTGTAGAGGTAGTGCCGAGAACGGTACTGCATTAAACGTCTGCCAAACAGAGACTTCCAGTCATCGCTGACTTGTGCTGATTCACAGCAGCAGCCTAAAAATGTGAACACTTGCGCCAGCTTCCAGCCCTCGGATCTGCCCAGAGCAGTTAATAGGGCAGTAGTGCAGCCTGATTTAAGCGCTGCAGTGAGGAATTAAAAAGGCAGAAAGGAAATACTTTTTTATGCATCGTCAGCAGCTCCAGGTTAGGTTGTGAGCCCATAATGCTATTTTCTCTGTGCAGTTATGTTTTGTTATTTCAAAGACTAGGCCTTTATGCACAGCTCCCTGGGCAAGGAGGCTTTTCACTATTAGTTTCTGTAAAGGTGCAAAGTATTCAGCCTTCCTTTAGTTGCTGTTTGGCTTAGCATTTCACAAATGCAGTATATGAATAGAAGAAAATCTCTGCTGTCAGCGGGTCGCTGTTGGGAAGGTTGACATCCCGAGTGTTACAGGAGGCATCGTGTTTCCTAGCTCATGTCCCAGTGGCTGCCCCTGAGCTTGCCATGATGGACCTTGCAAAATCACATTTGTGTGCTCCTGAGTAACTGGTGCTGAGGCGTTTTGTGGGTGTGGGGAGTATGAGAGGTGCCTGTAGAGGAGCTAAGGTGCTTTTAGCTAAAAGCAGGAGCACCTCGGTGTTACAGCAGCGTGTACCCTTACACCGTGTGCTCACGTGCCATCACGTTGGCAAGCGTGGGATCAGTTGTGCAGCTCTTCCTGCCTATCGAGGCCTGCCCTGCACACAGGTGAACAAGGTTAGAGCACCAGCACAGCACCCCCAGGCTGCGTGAGGCAACCGAGCTCGTGTGAGGTTCAAAGCTATCCGTACAAACAGTATTATATGGAAAAATCCAGTGCAGTTGGCCTTGCTACATTTGGCATTAATTTGATGCTGGTGGGGATTTAATGTATTTGTAATGAATAAGAGATGTATATTCATCACAGTCATTTTATACCTCTTTTTCTGCACCCACCTTGGGCATGGTCCCCTGACATGTGTAGGCCTGCACAGCTCTGTCCTTTCATGGAGAAAGTAGCGTTTTGATCTTCTTTGCAGGGCGCACAGCTGCATAGTTAGGGCCTTCATGCATGTAATGTGTGTCGAGAGTTTAATTTTGCTGTGGCTAGAAAATATGCCTAGCAATTATGTTTTTGTGTGAATTCAGTTTCAATCATTAATTTGCTGATTGATTTTTTTTTTTTAAATTGCATCTTCTGAAAGTTTTCAAGCCATGTTTTTAAAAAAAAGAAAAAAAAAGGAAAAAAAAAAGCCATTGGATTTTTAATGGGAATTCACCATTGGTTCATTCTGTGTTCATTCTTTATTCTTCTTTCCTAGCTACTGATGCTACTCATAGCTGTTTTGCTTTATAGAGTAGGATCACGGAGATGTTTTTTCCTTCTCCCTATGGCTTTCTGGGATTTTATAGTAAGGCAATGTCTGTGTCCTCTGGAGAGGAAAAATAGTAATAGCACCTGCTCATCAGTTTGAAGAAATATCAGTAGCTTTACACATTATATGGAGGGTAGTGCCTATTTTCTAGGAAAACCATAAGCATTGGCATATCCAAGATGGCAAGAAAAGAGAATTTCTCCCTTTACAAGCATCTGTGAGAGGTCCTGAGACCAAATCTTACGTAGACTTGGGGACTGGGGGATTTCAATAATTTGGATCTCACAAGTCTGAAAGTGAGGCTGTAGGAAGATGGAAAGACTCAGGAATGTGGGACCTTGAACTCGCTTAGGGGAGTTCTGCTGAGCTAATATGGTGGTTTGAAAGCAGTGCCTCCTTTGATAATAGGGAAATGTAGCTGTTTCCCTATCCTTGGTATTATTTACAAGAAATACTTAACACCTAAGACAAAAAAATCTAATATTAAAAAAGAATAAAGATGCAATTAGATTACAATAACATTTATTGTCTTTTTTTTTTTCCTCTTCCTCTAATCTGTTTTACCAGACTGTTTTGAGGATTGTGGTCCTTGGCATATGGGATTATATTGAAAACAAAATAGAGGTAAGTACTCTTCCTCTTTGTCTAGTTTTCTAGGCAGGCACAGCAGGAATATTAAGGACTGCTTTGGGTGGCTTTGTTATAGACCTCACGCAGTACAGGTGTCTTAACTGATACTCAGAGGTGGAAGCACATTCCTCTTGGCATATATGTGTATAGAGAGCTGTATGAGGTAGTCCCTTTTCCTACAAGAGTTCAAGATTCAGCCATATTTAGAAGAACTTTTATTTCAGGGGTTGAAAAATGTGCATTTTGGTCCATGTGGGTATGAATTTTGTTGTTAGATCTGTGTTAGTCGAACTGTTGACAGCACTACCCAGACAGAATGAGCAATAGGGGCAAAAACTGTTACATGACTTGTGTAACCCATTCCCATAATCAAGTTGAAATTAGAACTGATTGCAAAATTTTCCGCAGTTTTCTGATAGAAAATAGCGATTTAGCAAACCCCCCCCCCCCAAATTTCATGTGACTTTTTCTTAAAACAAATCTCATCTTTAAAAATATTGTAATTTTAACCTAAAATTAAAACGTAAGGTAAAATGTGCATAGTGTTCTAGAGACAGAGAAATGCACGCGTTAAAAGTAACATGTCTCCCCAATTCAAGGAAAAATCTGCAGGTCAAGAAAATTAAAAACTCTTTTTTAGTGTTGTCTGAAAAGCTAATGTTGCAGAGAATGCAGCAGGAAGAAATTTATTTTTTTCATTGGGTTTAAGTGAATTCAGATGTCTGCATGCTTTTGTAATAAATTTGAATGCATTTTGACTTGTTTTACTAAAAACTTGAAGTGAAACTTGCATCATTGATACAGAAATTCTGTTTTATTGAGTGAAACACAGCAGTTTCAGAGAATTTAATTTGATAATGTGCAGCGGAGTCATTTAAAAATGTTTATTTTCAATACATTGAGTTTTTGTGCAAAAGTTCTGAATGTGTGTTGCTTACAAAAACTGTATGCTGCTTCCCTGTTAGTTGGTGGTCTTTGGCAGTTGGGAAGGGTCTGGATGGGAACAAGAATGTGAGACGACTATCCTTTTGGGCAAGTGTAGGACAGAGGCAGCACAACTGCAGGTTTGCTGTGAAATGTGTTAACGCACACGTTTCTCCTCCTACACCTTGCACAACTGCCTTTTCTGACCCAATCTCCAATGCAGCTAGCATCATACGAATCCTTCTGAGTTCTTATTTGCCAGAATTCTTGAGAACTTAGCTGCCTGTGGATGAGTCTGCAACGGGTGTGCAGACTGCTATAGGCAGGATATGGCCAGGAGCCATCTAATCTCTTTGGTCCATCTCTTTCTACTTGTCGTCTTGATCTCTTCATTTAGACAGTAAGATCTATGGGCAGGGACTGTATCCTCATTTGGATCAGCGTTATGCCAAATAACAGGTAGTAAATAGCAATGATATAAAACTCTTTGGTTTTAATAATTTTTATGCTTTCACCTCTACTTGGAGATTTTGGCCAGTAGATCCGAATGCTTTTCACTCCCTCCCTTCCACCACACTTTCCCTGCTCACCTTATGATCTCTGGGTGAATCATGAAGGGTTTCTGTTGTACTGCATGAAAAGGATGGAGCCTTCCTGGGACTTGGCCGCTCCCCTGCTCTGTTCAGATATGTTTTATAACGTTGCTTTTGGAGGAAGTCAGAGCAGGAATGTCAGGGCTTGTGAGGAAAGTTTTGAAAAAGTAATTTCTCCCTAGGTGTTTGATGGTGCTGTCATAATCTTGTCCTTGGCACCAATGGTGGCCTCAACAGTGGCCAATGGCCCCAGCAGCCCATGGGATGCTATCAGCCTTATTATCACACTACGAATATGGAGAGTGAAGAGGATCATTGATGGTGAGTGACTGTGGAAAAAAATGAGTTTAAAAATATTTAAAAAAATAACAAAGTTGCTTGTTACTACTGTTCTTATTGTTTTCCCTCCTCCTACATTTGAAACCAGTGAACAGAAGAGAGTTATGTGGAGGAGAGTAGGTCTCGAGTTCATGAAGATGTCTGTTATTCCCCTGTGAATCTTTACAATGAATGATTTGCTTTTTTTGTGAGGCAGCTTCGTATCCCTGAAATGAATCTGACCTGCCCCTTTTGCCATCTCCTGCCACCAGACAATATTCCTGATTCTACAAAATAATTGCTTCTAATTGGCTTTTCTGATATGGGCTGCACCATGTCCATATCCCCCCAGGTAGCTCTGTGTTAATGCTTTCTTTTCGAAGTTTTTGCCTGTAGTATGATTTTTATGTCATATTCCTGAGTGTTTCTGACAGCGGGCGTTCTCTGCTGAAGGTGCTTTCTGTGAACCTGGCATGCTCTGCAGTGTAAGAAGGAGGTAGTTTTGCCTGGTACATCAGTACAGTTTTGCCAAGGCAAAAATGTGGGGAGGCACCAGGGGAGGTGAAACCAAGTCAAGGTCACAGAGAACAGAACCAGCAACTGTGCCTGGAAGCAAGAACTTAAGGGAAACAAAGCTTAGGGGTGGTAGAGGACAGCTCTGCAGATGTAGGCTGCTTTGTGATAAGTGGTTTCAGACATTTCGAATTGCAAGGGCAAGAGGTGGGAAAGGCATAACTCAAGGGTTACTTTGCTCCAGTGTGAAAGATGAAAGTCAGGTTGTTATTTCTGGACAGATGCCCAGGACCCTCAGTATTCAGAGTTGAGAAAAATCATAGCCCTCTGCGTGAAGTGTCCAAGCAAAGTTGAGGGTCCTGTGTAGCTTCACAAAGCATCAAGAATTGTAGTGGCTCCAAAACACCTTTGCTGATAATACGAGTTTGCATTAAGTACAACTGGAGGAAAATTTCTAGAGGCCTTCAGAAGACTTGCTGAAAACTGGGCCATAGAGACCTTCTTCTCTTGAAAAGCAATAGAAGTGAAATGCCTTTGTGTTTTAAAAACCTCCTCCTTAGTCTGCTGTTTCCACGAAGGACATATTTTTGCAACCATGCCTAGGAATTAAATTTTTAGAACTCTGGATTAATTCTATTCCCAAGAGAACCTTACTGTTGAAATTTTGAGAGGATGGGCACGACTCCAAGCAGAAGGTCCTCCTACCCAGCAGTTTAGGAAATCTGTGGTAAACACTGGGAAAACATCTGTATTGGTGCAGAAGCTAGGAAGAGCGTGCAGGATGCATTTCAGCTCAGCCAGGCAGATGGAGGTATGACTGAACAAGGTCTAGACCCTGCTGATGACCTGAGTTGTACGTGTTAGAAAGACAAAGAAATGTTCTCATTCTGTTTCTAGAAGGAATGATCCAGTTCTTTATCTGTCAGTGAAAGGGGTGAAATTCTGTGGCCTGTGCCACAGAACTGGCAGGAAGATCCCTTCTGGCCCGAAGGTCTGCAAAGGTATTCCCTCTGATTAAAAAAAAAAAAAAAAAAAAAAAAAAAAACTCACAGCTGGGTTACTTTAAGTGCTTATTTGTGTTTTCCAGCCTATGTCCTTCCAGTGAAAGTGGAGATGGAGATGATGATTCAGCAATATGAGAAGGCAAAGGTTATTCAAGATGAGCAGCTGGAAAGACTAACCCAGATCTGCCAAGAACAAGGGGTAAAGTTCACTTATCTCTTTCGTTGTTTGTAACTTGTCCTGGCAAATGAAATGGTTTACGTACTTTGCTGCAAGCTAAGGCTTGAGGAATATCACTAGGAGTTTTGTTGCAAGTTGACAGGTCTTGGCATTAGGGAGTTATCTAGCTGCGGTCAGGATCTGGGTCTTTGTCAAACTGCTGTTGACTCCCTCTGCAGCTGTGTGTTTAAGTTGAGGAAAACAAGTGTGAGGAATAAAAAGCAATGGTTCAGTATTTGCTTTATTGAATAAGTATGGACAGTTGGACATACTATTCGGCACATGCAAAAATCATTGCCACTGTGGGAGACTGCGGCTGTATGAAGGTAATAGTCCCAGGAAAAGCGTATGCAGTTGAAAACTAACAAGTTGCCTAAACTCCCGTTTGCTGTGAAGTTCCCCTGCTTTAAATGCAGCAGGCAGCTTCCCTGTAGGTCAGAGACTCTTGGCAGACTTAGAATGCTGCAACAGAAGCTTCTAGTTGCTGGAAGCAGGTCAAGATTTCAGGCTCTTCCCAGGTCCCCAAGTGTTCAGTGACTCAGAGAAAGTGAAGCTTAAAATATTTCAGACAAATATGTTTACATTAAAAAGAAGATGTAAAAACAGTTTTGCATAGTGAACCAAGAGTCTTGAATTTACAGGTTGTCCCATAAAAATGAGCTCATGAATAACTTGCTTAAGGTAGAAAGCAATCATGTATCATCAGGCTAATAGCATTCAGCTGACCATCAAACTGCAATAGAATGAAACCCTATGTAACTTATTTATATTGTTTCAACTATAAGGATAACTGTGAGGTGTCTGAGTAGAGCTTCGAGTTCTTTTTTTAGCAGCAGTGCCCCCTTCACACTTGTGAGCAGGTGATTTTCAAATGCAGAATCAGGAGAGCTCTAAATATGAACGTCTTGATCAGACAAAAAGTTCAAGGGCCTGAATATACAGCAGGGGAGGTGGTATATCCCAGAACAGGCCAACTGCCCAGCAGATGCTTAATCTGAAGGAAGGATTTAAGTGCCCATCTCTAAATCGGGAACCATTGGGTGAGCTAAACCATCAGGTCCTTAAGTGGCTTTTGGATTTGGGTCCCAAATGTCCTGGTTCCCAACCTAGGATTCAGCAAATGAACTCCTGATGGCAGTAAAGCGCCTTCTCTGTGTTGTAACTTTAGAAGACCCATTGGCAATGTGTGCTGTTTAGTACTGCTGCTTTTGACAGTCTGTTAAACTAACCACAAAAAAATTCTAAACCTTAGACTTGAGTGCTGCAAAAAAAGATTGCGTTCGAACATGTATGTATTGTCAGTGGCAAAAGTGCAGTCCTCTTCATATAATTTGTGTGGTGATACTAATTGATTCGTGCTTCTGCCATGGCTGGGAAATGGTATATACCTCGCCCTATAAAAGAGGGTTTCTCACTTGACCAAGCCCCTGTGGCACCCTGGAGCCAATTTCCGTAGCGCTATTGCAGTACTTTCTATGTCAGCCCATGCTGTTGCGCTACTGTTCTTCCCTAATGTGACAATCATACGTTCTGAAACATTCTGTGTTTAGGAAATGGATTCTGTATCCAACTAACTCTGTCAATCCCCAAACAGTATTTGGTGTTCTTTCTTAGTCTTCTGTAAGAGTGGACTCTCTTTTATTCCAAATGGAGTTCAGAAGCAGCATTTGCCACCCTCCATTCTGATTGCTGTGCCTCCTTATCTGCATGCCAGGCTTACAAAATGTTGAAGCTTAGCAGCCACAAACCTGAACTCTGGTGGTTAGCACAACTGTATATCAAACACAAGGAAATACTGCATTTCTAGATGAGTAAATTTGTGGAAACAGAGCAGGTTCCCTCCTGGCTTTCAAGTGTCATCAGCCATGGAAAAATATAGACTATGGAAAAATGACAGCATACTAATCTCTCTTATTTTACTGTCCTGAGTTCCTGCCAAACAAATGTCTCGGCTGTATAATATGAGGTAAATGTACTGATTTGCTGCAGCTAGCAGCATAAGACTGTGACACTAGTACTGCATCCTTCCTTTGTAAATTAATAGCTTCATAATTCAGTCAAGAACAAGTTGTCAGCATTATAATATTCGCATTAACATTGTGTACGCTATCAGGTGCGAAAAATATGTCCTAATAGCATTTAACGTCTAAAATTCTGCCAGGTTTTTGCTTTTTCATTTGATCATCTTTCCTGGCTTTTTAGAGAGTTGCCTGTTCCTGGAATTTGAGTGTGGATGCCTGCGTTTTTGAGGGAAGGGTTGTCTACAGTCATCTGGCTGCTCTCATCTATGAAGCCACAGCAGGGAGGGCTTCCAGGTTGCCAGCTTTGTGTGGTTGGGTAGCTGGGAGCCACCTAGAACCACATCTACGTGGAGGGCTTGCCCTCATGCCCCAGGTACAAGCTAGCTAGATCTCTTCTGGGCATAGAGCTGGGGCAGCCAGTGCTCCCTACCAAGCCCAAGACTGGGCACCCACCGTGGCTGCCCGCATCCCAGCAGTGTGACTGTCGCTACTGACTCATCCTGAGGCCGCTGCTTAGTGGGCAAACTCATTATTTGTGTTGATTTATTAATTACAGATAGAATTGAAAACATGCCCATTAGAAAGGTTGCTTAGTGCTTCCTTTTCTAAGACCCTGTCTTTGTTTCCTACTGCTTTGCTGCATACCAGCCAATTGGGCTTGAAATTTTCAATGCTTGGCATCTTCCCCAGATTAAATTATGTTAAAAGTTTCAAACGAAGTATTTGTACTTTCTGAAGAGCAGCTGGGAAAAACTAGTCATCCTTTTTTTTTTTTTTTTTTTCCAATTTAAAAAGGAAGGAAAATAGGCCTATTCTCTGAGATGCCTTATGCACTCCTGTTTTGTGAATAGTACTTACCATTTTGTAGGCAAGTGGACTTCCTGTCACAGATGAGTTTTTAGCTGTACTTTTAAACAGCAACAGATGCTTTGTGTTTTGAATCTACCTTGTGCATATGCACAAAGTGGTGGAACTGAAGTTGTAAATGCAACCTCTTTCTGGCATTTCTTTCCAAGTAGGTTTGTTGACTGGGCTTGGCTCCTGACCATAACTGATTTACACAGTCAAATGTCCTTAGCTCTATGGTCAGTTTAAAGGGGCTGGGCTTTGTGGAAATTGTCTCAGGAATGTGATTCATCCCATGGTTGCAGAAATACTTCTCTTGGCCAAAGGTAAGATATACAAAAGCAGCAATGAATGATGAGAGTGTTGGACTAGAAGGAAAGGAAAATCATCTGTTTGCCAACTTATACTAGTTTAAGGTGGTGGTGGTGGTGGTGGTTGTTTCCTTTCTATAGGCAAAATCCAGAGAGAAGGAAAACCCAGTGAAAAGGTAGGGTAGCAAAATGAGGACTAGGAGAAGTAGCTGAAGGGTACTATCTGCACTATACCAGCAAGCACATTCTCCCCAGAAATCACCCAGTTGGGATTTCCGCCATGTTTTTTCATATGCCTAGGGGCAAGATTAAGATAATTTCACAGCCCAGTTGATCTGTAATCACTCACCTGTGTCACTGCCACCCCATCCATCTTTATTTTGGAAAGTAGCCCTCATTCCTGGGATGAGACGAGAGCAGCCATGTTCTTCGTTTGCCTTCCCCAGGGCCTTAAATCCACTTTTCCTTCAGATACTCCTCTCCATTTTTTCCATACAAGGTGTTTTGGGGTAAGATTAGTGGTGGCCACCAGGCCAGTGTCTCGGCGTGCCTGTCCCAGGCACTAACCATGAAAGCAGCAGTTTGTGCCAGACCTCACGTTCATGAGGAAACTCTTGAGCTGTCCCTTCTCTCCATTCTTCACATATGTCCCTTCATCTCAGTTTTATTTTGTGTTCATCAATATATGTGATATAGGCCCTTTTAATGAGCTGTTTTCATCAGCCTAAGCAGGAAACTGCACATTGGCCTGTGTAGCAGCAAACAGTGCAGCAAGCAGAAGTGGGAAAAGTGGAGTCCACCCCCCTAAAAAAAAAAAAAAAAACACACACACACAAAAAACCCTAAAAGTAAAAAAAAAAAAAAAAAAAAGGCAACCTCCCTTTGTCTTGCTTTTTAAATTAATGTTTCCTGAGTCAGTTGTGTTTTTCTGGACAGTGATAGCATATCACAACTGTAAAGTACATTTCCATTTCTGAACAACATTGAAGATGTACTCTTCCAAACATGAAAACTCTTTCCAGATGTTCATTTTTGGCTAACCATACATCTGAAAACCAGAATATATTTTATGAATTATAGTTGCCTGGACCACCACTTTTGTCTCTGTAGTACCCCACTGACACTGTTGAATTGTTTGCTGTTTTGTTTATTCTCTGCTGGCCAAGGGAGATGTCATTAAATGGGAGTGGAACCTTAGGGCAGTCAAGGCAGAAAGTACTGAGATGGCTGCACAAGACTTCACAAAACATGAGAAACATTAGTTGTCACAGCAACAGGAAATTCAGAAAGTTGGGGAGATAATACTGGGATTATTTATCAAAAATAATACATTGATTAAAGAGAATACATTACTGATTATATTGTTTGATCAAAGTCACTTCGGTGAAGCTACAAAATGAAGAAAATTCTGAAGTTTCATTAACAATGTAAATTCCAGTCAGGGAAGGTTAGTGTTGTTTTCTTTGGAGTCAGCTGTAAAGGAATTTCCGTTTCTGTTAATAGATTGACATACAATCTGTTTAACTTTCCTAAGAGTCCTTTAGGTGACTTCAATCCAGCTAAGACTGTGTGTTCAGCTTTATCACAAGAGCCCCTTTTCTGTCAACTTATGCAGAATTAGGTTTTTCATCATTCTCAAAACTGTAACAAGTATGAAAGATGTAATTTCTTTTTTATCTTGAAATGTAATTTGTACAACAGCTGCTAGTTTAATGACAGGGCTATTTAGCTGGTAAAATTACCTATCGGAGAAATAACTTATGTTCTCCTTTTGCAGTAATTTTAATTTATTTCTAACTACCAGTCATTTTCTTAGTGACTGGAAGGCAGCCAAGGTCATCCTGTGTTTCACTCTGTCTATAAATCATCAGTTTGCAACTCTCTCCCGATTTTTATTGTTACCAACGACGGCTAAACTAATGGAAATAAACACTGGATTGTATCCCAGTGGCAGATGAGTTTTAGGGCAGGGCATGCTGTACAGACAGCCCTAAGACTGGAGCACGGTTATTGCTCCTCTTGCACTAGGCACAAGTAAGCTTCTTTCTAAAATCTTTATTGATCTCTCTGAGACTGTCAATCACATTCTGTTGCTAGACCATTAAAGAGAAGTACTATATGATTCACTGCTAAGTCTGTCCCTTCTTGAGACTTGAATGGATGTTGTGAAATATCACATAGGATGGGTGGTGCTTTTTATAAATCCAGGCATGTGAAGTCACATGTTTTGTACAGCTCTATGTAGGTGTCTGTCATTTTGCTTGCTTATAAATAATTTCCTAAGGCATTCTTTAAATGAGGAAGTGCACAGGGCATTCCTGTAGTACTTTCTGCTTTGTCCTGCCAAAAGATTAAGTGTGTGTTACAAGAGGACATGCAACAAATTCTGAAAACACTAAGCAAGCTTCTATCTCCCAGCAGTGAGCTTTCTTGCCACGCCTGACGATCTAGTTACCCATTCTTGTGTACGATGGAGCGTAACTCTCTTTTTCTTGGTAGTAAGGTTATTTTCACGTTAGCCACATGTATCACACCTTTATTTTGCATGTTTCATCCCATGTGAATATAAAACCTCCCTTCTCTGGCAGTACATATATAAATGTATTATTAGCACGTAAAATGTATTACAATTTTAGCATGCTTTTCTTTTGCCAGTTGGAAGAGATCTTGTATGACTTAATTCTGTGCACACTCCAAAGCTGTGGTTTAAAAAATATAGCCCAAACTTGTGAGGCCATATGTGGTGTGCTGAAGCCCATCCGGGCTCCCACCCTGCAAGAGGGATTTGGATGTACTGGAGTGAGCGCAGCAAAGGCTACCAAAGCATTTGGGGCTGGAGCACATGGCGTAGGAAAAGCCGAGGAAGCTGGCTGGGCTGCTTCAGCCTCTTGGAGAGAAGATTGGGGGGGGATCTTATTGCCAAATGCAGCTCTGTCGTGGGGGGGTGTAGAGAGGAAAAGTGTGGTGGATGCAAGCTGGAATATTAAGTATAAGAAAAATCTTTTTTTACCATTAAGATGATTGACCACTGGAATGGGTTGTCAGGTACCAAATATTGTGGTGCCTCCATTCATGGCGGCATTCAAAACTTGACAGGCCTGAGCAATCTGAGCTACAGGAGCTTGCTTTGACTGAGGTGTTGAGGTGATCCTCCTGGGTCCTTTTCTACCTAAAATGTTTGGTGATACCTGTGATGTTTTCAAATGTACTTCTCCATTGCAGAGTATGTTAGGGACCCACCAGAAGCTACTGCAGTGTGTAACTATGGATAATGCCTGTTGTAGGTGTCATGGTAAGCTGCTTCAGTACCAGTCTCAAAGGCTCCGTTTGCAGTCACTGTAAGTCAGCGGTTAGTTTACATCGGCCTCCTTGCTGTGAGCAAGTTTTCTTCCGCACAACAGCGTGCCTGTTGCTTTCCCACTGGTTCTCCATGGGGTTTCCTCAGCTCCTAGTGCAGAGCTGATACCTATGAATGTCTTTCTTTAAAACAAATCAAAGCATACACATACATTTTTGTTTTATTTTTCTCATGCTAAACATTTCATTAACGTTCATGTTAAACATATATTAAAGGATAATGAAGGAAGGATGATTTGCCTGAAAATAGAATACACAATTTTCTCAGAGACATCTCTTGTAATGTTCCTGTATTCAAGAGACCCAGGTCTACCTCCAGATAGCTGCATCAGCTCCTGCCTGCAAATAGAAATTTCATGTGTTTAATTTGGCTCAGAATTTTTACTTAAAAAGAACGTTATATTTTACACCTTTTACTGATTTATTTAACGTGCCCTGGAGTATGTGACATGCAGTCAGAGCAATCTCATTAGCTCTTTTACACATTAGACCTGCCCGAGGTCAGTGTTCAATATAATGTTCAGGAGATATAAGCACCTGCAACATAATGTGCTCATGCAGTCTCTTACTGAATTATACCTGCAAGGAACACCCTCATCTATTTAATCTAACCTTTGTTGTTAGTGGATTGCTCTTAGATGCCAAAGCTGTATTCTAGCTTCTAAAATATCTTGGTTTAATTTTAAAATATTAATTGCAAATAAAATGGAACCAGTCTCCTGAGTAGGTATGTATATGCCTTGTATGAGCTAAAAAGCTTAAGAAAATGTGTGATTCTGGTCGTAGTTATACATGTGGCTGTATTCACTCTTTCCAACCTTATTAATAACTACAAAGACTTCAGGGCAAACCCAGGCGGGACCTGGAAGAGGATGGTGAGACCATCCATGATGAAGGAAGGATGGGAGAGCCCGTGCTGCCCAGCTGCAGCTGTGGGGGCCGTGGGAGCGCAGCGTTTCTGCTGCGATCTCCCGGCACGTCCCCGGGTGCTGCTGCTCAACGCGCACACGAAGCCGACGCGTGGGGCTGCTCTGCTCTGCCATCGGGGTCAGACCCCGCTCTGCCTGACAGCTCATCTGTGGTTTGGGATTCTAGACCAGCTGGACTTAAAGGTAAAACTGAGAATAGGGTGGACATGTGGACTGTGTTTGGAGCAAGCCATAAAATTGAGTTCACATATCACTTAAAAGTTACAAGCCCTGTATGTGCCTTTCATATTTGGGCAGTGGATGAGAGAAGCGTTGTTTGAGCCTGGACAGCAGGTCTAGGTTTCAGTTTCTTCTAGGATGTTTTATTTGAGAAGCAGGTGCTTCCTTGGGCTGTGGTTTAGGCATGTATTTCTGTCCTTTAAACATAAGATGGCAGCAAAGCCTCTTCTGTTGTTCATGTTTGCAGCAGTAGTAGCCTGTCACCTGGGGTGTTCACTTTTTGTGTTGTGATTCAATCAAGGTAATATTTTTTTCTTATTTTTCATAGAGATTTATTTGGACTAAATGCAGTTGTCCAGTGTGGTGACATGAGGTGATGACCGCAGAGTGCTGCTGGGCCAGCAAGCCAGGCTGAGCAGTTTGTAGCTTGTTGGCAGAGCCGTATTAAACAATAAAATTTATGAACTCATCTATTAAAAACTGGATGGTGGCTGCACATAGAAATGTTAAGTATTGACAATATCTGTGCATTCAAAACATTTGGAAACCCTTCCTTTATTGCTTGGCGCAGACAAATGGGTATAAGTCTTATTTCTCTCCTCATTTTTACCATAGGTTCACTGTGGCAGGGAAGTTTTTGTTTATATGCTTCTTTCTTCACATCTCCAAAATGTAACAATCCTCTTCAGGCCTTTGGTCCTTGCAAAGTTCAGCCAATCATTATAAATGCCTAAGCTGCTCAAATTGGGTGAGATGTAGAATTACAATGTGATGATGTGTTGTTGAGGTCGCCTTTAAATAGCTTTATCTATTTGCTTCGTACCTGCCATTTTTTTTTTTTTTTATATTCCAAGGAAAAAAAAATCAAATCCTTCTTTTAGGCCAGAATTATGCATGTCAGGGGCAATGTTATTGTCAGGGCAAATGTTGAAGGGTGAAATGTGAGCTGTACTAGGACAGTAACAATGCCAATTTCTGACTGCCTTTCAATTGGAGCTAGGCAAGTCGGTGTGATTAAGCAGTATCTTTGGAAAAAACTCCAAATGATTTTTTTTACTATTGTTTTTGAGTGTATTTCTCCTTTTAAAGCAGGGGGGTCTCTGAAAGGGAAACTTCCTTCTTTTTAAGGTGAAATAGGAAATATTTGAGGGGGTTCTGTTTCAGAGTGAGCATTAGGTGCAGACAGGTAGCATCGGTCTCTGGAGCAACCCTTCCGCTGCTGTGTGGCACACTTGGACTGTGCAGCCACAGCAGCACCCAGCACCTTGGGGCGCTCGCAGCGGCAGGGAGAGCAGCACGGCCTCCTGGCTAACACCAAACGCACCCGCTGGGACCTGCCCCATGGAGGGCTCAGTGGAGAGACCGTGGACAGGGCTGTATTTGGCGTTTGCAGGTGGCCCTGGCCTCTGAGGGCTGCCTGGCAGGTACCTTGCTGGAGAGCAGCGGGTGTTTCATGCACCAGCTGCCCCAGTGTGTTCACTGATTTCGAGACAACAAGCTGTGGGTTGTGTTAAATTCCTGTTTAGTCAGTTTGAGAGTAACCCAGAGGGCTTAAACAGCCCTTTTGCTCTCTAGATTTGAGTCTTACAGTGAGCTCTGCAGTTCCTGTAAGCTCCTTTGCTTATGCTCTGGAAAGCACATGTCAGGCTCCAGATAGAGCAAGCTGGAATCTCTGTTTTGTTTCTTTCCTCGCTTCTCCTTTCTAAAGCCCTGGGAGCTGCGTCTCGCTTCCCCTGCCTTTGCTGGCGCGAGCGCCTGGCGCTGCGCTGGGTCACGCGCGCGGCCCCCCGGCCCTGACAGCAGGACAGATTCGAGTCGGCACCTGAGCAGCAAAGTGCTGTTACGCACCGGCTCTGCCGTCACCGCAGTGACAGGCGCCGACGGCTTCGCCTGCTTCAACGAGGGGAGGCCCAGCAGTGCTGAATTTTAGATGCCTTGGCCTATTACTCGCCTCATTTGCTTTTCCTTCTCAGGCTCTGTCATGAGACAAGACTTGGTCACTGCTGCATGACAGATCTTAAAAAGCATTTGAAAAGGAGAACTCCCTGCCAGCCGGCTCTGGCACTGGGATTTCACGGTTCTTATGGAAAGGCTTAGAGGGTCCCTGCAGCCTCTCCAGGAGAGGATTTTCCTCCTTGTGCTATGGAAGATCTGTGGCTCTCAAGCACAGAATTGCGCTGCTTCTGTCAGGTCGTTGCTGGTCCCCTTGTGCCTTTTTGTCAGCGTCTGTTTTATAACAGCAGTCATGAAGCTGCTCCCCCGTGCTGCAGCAGGCCATTAATTGTCCTGGCCCACATATTTGCTCCAGAAAAATGGCACCCTGCCCCGGGATTTCCTGCTCGTGAGCACAGAAGGCTTTGGGGTGGAAGGGAACTGCAGCGTCCCTCGTCCTGCCCTAGGCAGCGAGGAAACCAAAACTGGGCATTACTCCGAGATCCTGCCTCCATGGAAATCCTCTGTACAAAGTCAGGCCTGTGAGGGATGTGTTTCAAGAACTTACGCAGCTGTTAAGGGTCATTTTCTAGAAAGTTTTCAAATAATCGAGCAGTTCCCTCCGTCAGAAATTGTCCAAAAGCCCATTTGCAGCATGCAGAAGTGTGATGAGGAGCACAAGGCAACCGCTATTTTTGGATGATGTGGCGAATACACAAGATCGTAGGAGCTCTGGGAGAGCATCAGCAGCTTGGACTTGTGTACCAGCTCAACCACATGTTTGCTCTCATGGGTCTTCACTCAGGCCTCCAGCAGCTTAAAGTTGAACTGGGTAACAGGCCTCACCTCTAGAATACAGACTTCCAGTCTCATTTGTGTCATATCAGTTGTGTTGTTTTTCCCTGTAGTTTGAAATCCGACAGCTGCGGGCTCACCTTGCCCAGCAAGACCTGGACCTGGCTGCAGAGCGAGAGGCCGCGCTGCAAGTCCCCCATCTTCTGAACAAGCAGAGCAGCAACAGGTACAAGGTAGTGGCGACTGAAGATTCGGATGATGAAGCCACCGAGAACATCACTGAGTTACGACCGCCACGAGGTGAGTGCTGTCCGTGTGCTGCTACCTCCTGCCTTGGAGGGAGTTAATGAATCCACTAAATAATTTCACTCCACTAGCAAGCTGATTACTTTTGCTGGAGACTGCATTTTTGCAAGGAAATTATGTCTCCTTCAGAGTGTCAAGAGCTGTTCTTCTATTTGCAAATAGATTCTGACCAGAGCCAATAAAATGACTGTGGCAGAAAATGACTGTGCTGTACCTTCCCCATGTCCTTGAGATCCTATCCGTCAAACCTTGAAGAGGCAACAGCCAAGCGAGAATTGGCAAAAAAATATAAAATAAAAAATAAAAAATTACCCAGAGGTAAAAGCAGGGGAATTGAGGAGAACATTGAAAAACAGTTTTAGACTTTGGCCACTTGCATTTCTGTGATTTAGAGAGGACCCAGGGCAGGTCTGAATTGATGTTATGGCTCACAGCTGCTACTGTGTCTGCACAAGAACCCGCTTCGTAACTCAACTAGTGATATCAGTAGTATTGCATTGTTTTCATACTGGTTTTAATAGTATCCACTTAAATGTATTAGGTCAGACTAGCCTCTTCTGTAAATCTTGTGTCAGCAAGGTTATGTCAGTAATTAACGTACCCAGTTTTTGGACAAGCGAAGAGTCTGATGTCTGCTGGGAGGTACTCAAGTACGTACATGTTTGTTACAAGCATGAATATGTAATTGCAAACATATGAATCTATAGAAACCTGCATCTCCTGTTGTGAGCTATGTGATATTTTGTGAATGTTAGTGTTGGGTTAATGGAAGAAAAAACAAGGTGTACAGTCAGGGGAAGAGGTGGAAAGCTGCACACCCAGAACTGTATTTGGGCTGGTTGTCTCCTTTTGTACAGCAGAGGGTCAGTTCTTGGCTGCTCCTGGAAACAGGATTTGGATGTGTACAGGGTTGTCTGTTTGGCAGGTCCCAGCCATGTTGCTCATCGCCCTGTGCTCCAGCAGGTCCACCAGGTTTGTGTGGTTGCCCACACATCAGCCCACCCTGGCGCCTGTTCTCTCGCCGGGTAGCGAATGCAGCCTGAAAGCTGCTCCTGCCTGGTGGTGCCGGGGCACAGGCACGCCGGTGCCAGCAAAGGGGCAAGGCAGGGGGTGAACGGCCCTGGCTAGTCTGGGCTGCTGCCTCTCACCCTCTTTCCTCCACAGTGGCCTGTTAGTGTTTTCTCAGACATCTCTGCTGGATTATTTTAGTGAATGAACAGTATGTGAATACGTTAGAGGTTAGAGCATGTATTTGAATTAGAGGTTCTCACAACATTTTCTTTGGGCTGAACTCCATCACATTAAATGCACAAAAATATCTGATCAAAAGGTTTAAGATAACAAGTTGTCCACATTTTTCAAATGATTTTCTCCATGTAGAAATTGTTTTATTTTTTTCCATTTAATAATGACTAAATGTTGATCACAACTTAGCCATTAATTATTCCTGGTTTGAAATTCTAATTAAGAGCAGACAGTGAAAGAAACTGCCCCCTAAAATGCATTTCCCCCTTTTTGTAGGATTTCAGAGACTTCCCTAGTGAATGCATTATAATTTATGCATGTGTTCCTTGAGGGTTACATTTGGAACTGGAGAGAGTTGTGTGCTGCCTGCTGAAGAAGCCTGCTGAAATTGCAGTGCTGTGGAGATTCATCTAAAAATTCTTCTGCCCAGAGTATTCACTGCAGCTTGCAGGCTAACACAAGTGCTCGTTACTCATTTCTGCACGTAAAGTGCTGGCGAGGTGGGCATCAGAGTGGACACGTGGTCTTTGGGATTGATTTCCACATTTAGTTTGGTTATGGGATTAGGGAGATTTGTGCTTATATGCTTATCCAGACAATAATAAACCAAACAAACCGAAACCAGATAACATACAGTTATGTTATATTTCAATGGTCATGCTGAGAATATAGAGTTAATTGGAGTCTGATTCCCAGATATTAACTGAAAACACAAGGGGAAATATTTTTTCTATATTCTTTCATGTATTACATAAAACGCCTTTGTAGATTTGTGATTTTGAGTGCCAAATAAGCCAAACTTAGGTAGCTCCATTTTTGTTGTTGTCCTATCTGCTGGATGAAGCAAGAGTGGGACAGAAAATCTCCTATGGTCTTATAGCAAGGAGGAGCTACCATTGTGGAAGGCTACTAACGAGGACACCAAGCTGAGATTGTATAAAAAGTCCAGCCCAGCACTAGTGTTCAGTGCTTTGCTTGGCAATCCAGATAAGTCTGCTGAGGCAGAGGAGTTCGCATCTAATTTCTTGGATTATTTTGCGAAGAGAAGTAGTAATAGAACACCTCGCCCATCATCAATAGCCTTTGAGACCAGCAGTGCTGGCTCATGGGTTACTTCTGTGTGAACTGTAGGAAATCAAAACCTTGAGAGAAGACAAAGAGCATGGGCCAGCCCTGCCTGCGTCCCTCCTTCCCCACCTCACGCAGGGCTCTATTCTGTAGCTCTCTGGTGCTGTCTTGTGCTCCCAGTGATGCTCTTGCCATTACTGCTTGCTGTTCTCACGGGTGTGTGTCCCAGCAAAAAGCTGCCCACAGGGGCTAGGGCAGAAGAGGAGCAGGTCGTCATTGTCCAGGTGTGTTCATGCTGCTGGCCTGGCTGGCTGCTCTAGACTCTCCCAGTGTCTCCTAGTTTGTGCTTCCCACACCAAGGGGACCTGGCTCCCCAGAGCTGGGTGCTCAAGGTGGTCCCGTAGGTCATGTCTGCATCCTCCCCCATCTCACGTGCTGTTGTCGCAGCGGCCATGTTATCTTCAGGATTTTGCACCACCGTGCCTTGCTTAGAAATACAGGCCTCCAGTGTTTTATCCCCTGGCTTTTGAGGCCGAGGGTTAGGAATTGCCCATTACCCTCTGGGGCAGAGCACGTTGTGAGTTGCTTTGCATCCACTTTCTCCTAGCTGTGTTTTTCCTCCTTAAAGCCCCCAGAGCGGTGATAGCAGTTAATCACTGTATGTCACATGGTGTTTGTGAGCTTTGAAAAATATCTGAGACTGCCTGCTGCAAAGGCTGCGTTGAGGGGAAAGAAGGGGCTCGAGTGCTACAGTTCAGCTGTTAGGCAAAACAGGAGCGGGGGGCTGTTCTCCTCCCTACTGCACCTGGGGACAGGGTATGGCATGGACTGGTGTGTGTTTGTGCCAAGCTTAACTCAGTCAGCCTTCAAAAACTCACTTCAGAGAGCCCTGGATGCTGCCAAACCAACAAGCTTGAGTTGGCTGGAGAAAATAATGCAGGAGAAAATGAGATATTCCGCCTCAAGTTAATCTTATTTCCCTGTGCATTTTGGACAATGGGAACATTGAGTGCCGAATACTTTACCACGAGGGGGTTATGGAATAAGAAGACATTCAGACTTTTCATTCATTTCCCTACCTGGGAGTTTTATGGGATAGTGCGTGAGTTAAGGCTCCTTGGAGACAGCTCCAACTTGCACTCTGGTGTTTACCCTGGATTTTGTGCAGCCTTTTACAACTGTGTTCAGTACAGTAAGTCAGGTAGCCCTGGCATCGCAGGGCACTTTGGGGAGCCTGTCAGGCTGTGGCTTATGTGGGAGGGGGCTGCAGGCTCAGTGGCTTCCAGGGCATATATTCACCCAACTTTTTCTTCTGATTTTCTCTGTGTATGATCTGCCAGGTCCAGCCCGTACCAATTCTCTGAAAAGGGAGTCAGGTTCCCCAGGAGCAGCTCACTGGGAGAATCCCAGCACAGTAGAAGGTGGGAACTATTCTCCTTCCACTCTCTCTGAGTGGACAAATGCAGTGGCCAGAACGCAGATGTCAGCAGGCAAGTCGAGGGGAGCCCTCCCTAACCGACAGCAGGGTGGACAGCCTCAAGAGCAGGAGCCGGGAGCCTGAACCCCGCCGCTGGCTGCGCGACGGGCGCTTGGCGCGGCCTCCCTGCCTCAGTTTCTCCGCTGCGACGTGAGCGATGCTGCTGCTCAGACTTCAAAGCAAGCTCGGAGGCTCAGCTGGTTTGCAAAGAGCTGCGGCTGAAAGCGCCGCCTCCCTAATGATTTTCAGGGCCGTTGTGGTCAGTCTTTCACTAAGAGCAAGGGAAAGATCCTAAGTGCTGTCTCCTTTCTTCTGCCCAGACATGGTTTGATGACATAATGGCAAAAACTACCCTATCTGCTCTTCTCTAAATTATAAAGGGAGATCTTTTTCTCCTGCTGAATTCTGGCCTGTAAGTGGTCATGGTCAGAATAACATCTACTGTTTTCTGTGCCTGCACAAATCATTTTTAGGGTTTAGGATACGAAGTTCTAGGCTTAGGGGGATGCCAGCTTTGCATTGCCCCATGTAACCATTAAGACTTCCTCTGAAAATTTATTATTTGCTAATCTTTCCCATAATATATGAATTACAGTCCCTAGTGGAAATTCCACATATTCCTGCATATATCATTTTAGTTTTTTGAAAATCTACAGTACTGCCATAGTTTAGTATTAATATGCCACCCTTATATTCATTAGAGCAAGAACTGGATCCCAGCTCTCTTACTTTCCATCACAGCAGGGTTGTTTGAACTATTCTGAGTCAGATTTCCATTTTTATGGGGTTGGCAGCAAGTGGTTTCTTTTGGGGGACTGCTACAATTTATGATCATGCACAGAGAAAAGTAGAGTTTGCTTTGCCCACAGGTACCTACCATTTTCTAAGTGAAGAAAGTAGGATATTGGGAGGAGAATATGAGGAATTCTGAGCCTCAAAAAGCTCCTACAAAGATTATTCATAAGCTGCTGGGGAAGGTGCTGGCATGGATTTTGTCAGTTGGTGCTTGCAAGGCTGCCGGAGCTGCTTGAAGACTTTGGGTTTTCAATTCTCTGCCAGTTCTTCTGGTGCTCATGTGTCAGTGCTCTGCAGAGAGCTGTGCTACTGCAGCATAGTAGATGAAAAGTAGTTTAGTTTCAAACGTTGAAAAGTAGCTACTCAGAAGCCTGCTCTCTTGGAAATGGCTGAAGTGCCCGCTGCTCCCTGCACCCGCAGGTTGGCGAGGAGCTGACTTCTTCCACCCATCCCAGGCAGGCTTCCTCGCCAAGTGGGATGGGGCTGTGCTCTCTCTGCCAGGTGACTCGGACACTAGCCTGCAGGACAAGTCCCCCCGTGGCACCTCCCGCGCTCCCCCGGCCCCTCTGGCCTCTGCAGGGCCTGGCATTGGTGGGAAGGGAAAGCAGGGCGAGCGCTGCAGCAGGTCCAGCCTTGCCCAAAAAGTGGGAGAACGCCCTGGAAGGTGCCAGCTGGCTGTGGTGTATCCTCTTGGGACGGGCACCGCGTGTTGCTGGAGGCAGAGGGAGGCCCCTTGGGTCATGTCGCACCCGCTCCCACGTCCTTTCTCAGCGCTGCTCGTGCAGAGCTGTCGCGGCCGCGTCACGGGCCAGTGTCAGAGCAGCAGCGTAGCTCCCATCACTGCTCTTATTTTTAGAAGTGTTCAGGGGGCAATAGCCTGATCTTATAACTTGTGCTGTGAAAAGCCTTTCTGCTTAGAGTGCGTCTCAGCGGCTTTCCTTGCAGAGTGTATTTTATCCTACCCTTTTTCCCCAAAGGCTTCTAAATGGTAGTGGTACTTTGAGGAAAAGCTGCTGGTGTCAGATAGCAGGGATGGGGATAGATGATCTGCCTCGTTAGAAGCCTTCTAGTAAAGATTGCTTTCCAGGGGAGACACGGGACGGCAACGTTACTGCTCCTGGCCTCCGCGGCAGACTGCACAGCAAGAAAGCATAACCCTCCTGGTCGGGAGGATCTGTCAGTGGCACCAAAAATACAAAGTAAAATGTTCTGTAGAGAGCTATTTCCAAAGAAATGACTTTTTGAAGGCTTTTAATTGTAGAGATGTGCCAGTGGCATATATCGTATGGAGAGGGTTTGTAGACTTGTTCAGTGAAGTTGTTGGTTAAAAAGAGATCTCCATTTTGGGAGCAGAGACTGCAGGAGAGGTCTGCCTGGAGGGGAGTTCATTCATGTGCTTCACCTCATTTGTTATGTTTTTATAGGGCCAGCAGAGAGAGATCATAGTGACTCCAGTGTCAGGGGCGATCGTATGGGACCCTACTCCAAATAGTTTATTATTCCCTGAACCGCTTTAGCTTATGTTCTGAATCCTGCAGGAAAAGAGCAGGCCCATAGTTTAAAAGCCTTTATCAAACAAAATAGAGCGGCTGTCAGATCCCAACCAGGAGCCCCATGTTGTTTGAATCACCACCACGGGGGGGCCGAGCTGAGGCAACCTCACTTCCCCACCTTCCTGGGACCTAACGGCACTCGGGGCATCGCGGAAGGGCTGGGACAGTCAGGGAGGGGTGGCTGGAAGGATGTGTGGCCACCGTCCCCTCCTGGCCAGCGAAGAGCCCTGGTCCCGTCTGTGGCCCTGTCCTCCAAGTGCTAGAGCTTGTCTTCCGTAAGCATTTTCCAAAGGCTGCCTTTTCCGAAGGTTGCCTTTTTCAGGGGAAATTAAAGGGAAACGCTGCTTCTTCCTGCTTCCTGACAGTAGCTTATTATAAATATAGTTTGTGCATCTGTATGGCTAAGGACTCTTAAGTTCCTCTTTGTGGAAGAGAAAGCATAGGGAACATTGCTTTATATTTGAGAATGATGGAGAGGCTTAAGCACACTGAAAGTGGGGGGAAAAAATAATCTGTGTACAATTTAAATAATAGAAGGGCAGTCTGTCCCTCTTGCAGCATCTGCTCTGCCCTGCCGGCTCGGGTCAGGTTCCTGCGCACCACGGGCTGACTGCGCAGAGGGGCTCCGTCTCGCTGCAAACCCCTCTGCTCCCGCGCGGGCTGCACGGTGAGGGGCAGCGCCCAGCGGTGCCTCCCTTCCCTTTATGTGCAGAGTTAGTTGCAGCCAGCTCTATATTTGTGGCATTTTCCTTGTAGTCCCTGATCTCGGCAGTTAAGGATGCAGTCAGAGATAGCTGGAATTGCTTATAGCCCTTTCTGTCCAAAGCTGCTGAGCTTCCCATGCGACAAGGAGGAGTTTGTTAATTGTCAGTTTGCTTTAATGTAGCCATGGAGAAACTTAATCTGTACTTGAAATATTTATCTTGCTGCTCTCTTTCTCTTTACTCTTCATTGCTTTTTATTCAAAAGAAACTTTCCAGAGTAAAAACAAAGGCATTTTTTGTTGTCTACACACACACACACACACACACACACGCATACCCATCTATATGTAAAGATTTTTAGCTATGTGTCTAGGACGGCTCTCACCCCTTCATGGTAGCAGCCAGCGCTGTCCCCGACATGCTGGCGCGTGGAGCTGTAGGAGGCTCCTCGCCGCGTGCAGGTGTCCGAGTGCCGGTGTTTGGGATTTCCATTTTTAGGGTTTGCACTGGCCACTACCCACACACGGAGTAGTCGCTACCCCTTCGGTTGCAAACAACTCTCTGCCTTGCAAACAGGCCACTCGTGCGCTCTGCTGGTTGCTGGCCAGTCTAGTAACGGTGTGCGACCCTAAAGCATGGATTTGAGCGATCCTAAAAGTGGTTTGACTTGTGTTGTATTAAGGTATTAGAAAACAGGCAAATAACTTTTCCAGGTGGTTTTTTATTTTTTTTTTCATCCTCAGTGCAAAGAATCCTGGCATGTGGGGCAGGTTTCAATGGGAGCCAAAGAAGCTGAGAGCCTGGCAGGCTCCGCTGCCTGCAGTGAGCGTGGGCCAACGTGACGCCAGGGTGGCCGTGGTCAGGCCACATCCAGGCCTCAGCTGTGGCCTTTTCATTTTCTCTCTACTTAGAAATAGACTTTGGTGAAAACACATCACCAAAAATGCATATATGCAGCTACATTCTGCATAGAGCTAAAAGAGCAAGAACCTGCGTCTGTACTGGTAGGTTTGGTCGCATTTAGAGTGTAAATTATGGATGATTGACATGAAGTGTATTTTAGCAGCAGATAGCGGGAAAGCCTTGCAATGTACTCCTCATCCAGCGGCATTGCCTTGAGCTACTCTGAGGCCCCTTTTTTAAACTCAGGCATTAGCACAAAGCACACCTCTGACTGCAGGCATTTAAAGATCAACAAGGGCCAAAAAAGCTTTTAAGATCCAATGAAACCAGGCAGACAACCCTGTTGCCTTTCAGTGTCACGTTAGATTGCCTTCTTGCGAGTGCAGCTATTTCAGGTACAGAGTGCTTGGTGGTTTGGGTCTTGTTGTGTGCAGAGAGTGTTCCCCGGAAAACATCTGTTTCTTTCACCTGCAAACCGCAATGTGCTGTGAAAAGGCAGGACTGTAGCCACAGAGGCCCAGGGGGCTGAAGGAAATCTGGCTCAAAGGGATGAGCATGGTTTGCTGAAACATGGTATCAAAAAGAGCACTTAAAAGGAGAGGATGCTTTTAGAGCACACGATACGCCATGGGCCGGGCAGGTCAGGCTGCTGGCGAGCTCGCGCGCTGCTTGGCCTGCTGCTGCTTTCCTTAACAGCCACAGCCACGGGGTGCTGCAAAATGGGGTTATTTTCCAGTGGGTGCAAAAAGATGCTGTGGTTTTCTGTGAGGTGACGAGGCAGCCCCATCACCCACTGTGTGGAGCGTGTCGGCAGCAGTGCCACAGAGCCCAGCGCTCGCTGGTTGTGTTACGGGTGCAGGGCCACAGCCCCCACTTGTAGGCATCCTCCTAGCGCAGTCGATAGCTAGCAGATACTGTAGACCCCCTACGTATGTAATAATGCTACAGCAACCAAGTAGCTCTCTGTCTTTATTCTTGCTGAAGGACAGATGGAATGTTCCTTCAGAAATACAGCTGTGCACATTAGAACCACCCCGATCACAGCAGCTGGAGAGCCAGCCTGTCCAGCTCGTTTCCTGGAGGCCAAGTGCCGTTGCTGTTGGATTTGGCCTCTCAATGTGGCCTTTAGGGATACTGGTGTCAGCATAGAGGCAGCAAAGGTCGAGCTCTGGTCTCTTCCACCCGGTTCTTTTAGCCCTGTCTTTGGTGGTAGCAAGTTAGAAACACTGAAAGAGAGGCAAGAGGCCTGACACAGCGTCCAGGTTACGGCACTGCAAAGAGGTGCAGTCTGGCTTGACCTGACCGCAGCACAGGGAGAAACTACAGGTACCCCTAAAAATGAGTCCCAGCCATACAGTATTTGTGTTTTGGTGAGGTTTATAGGCTCACGGCACAAGTATTGGGTTGTGGTGGCCCAGGCAGCCCGGGGTCCTTGAGGTTCCACTCCTCAAGCCCAACCCTTCAGGTCACTGTAACCCACAGCCACGTTGGGTGGCTGGCAGGAGCCCTGGCCTGTACTCCCAAGTGGCACCGAGTACCTGGGCAGCTCATGTCACTTACACTGTGCCTGCGTGCAGATGCCAGTGCAGCTGGATCACGGACTGGGCCATCTCCATCTGGAATGCCGCCTTTGCTGGTCCCGGTCCTGCACTGGCTCGTGAGGAAGCACCAAGGCTGACAGGCCCCTTTGGCCAACTCCTGCCAGCCACGTGTGTTTGCAGCTGCAGGGCAGGGGGCCCAGGGCAAGTGGCCCCGTGGCCCGGCCTCACAGCACGCGCTGCAGAGAACACAAGCTGGTCTCTGGGTGTACAGGACACAGGAGGGATCTCAGACATTTAACCAAATAAATGGTCTTCTAATGGCTGCCCTCTTATTGTTTCAGAGGATGACATGAATAATTACATCAGTCGCTACTACCATGAAGCCAGCAGTGGTAAGTGTCCCTTAAAAATGTGGGGAGAGGCTGAAATTTGGGCAGGGCTGTGTGGCACTGTGTGCTGTAAACCAGGTGTGACTGACCAAGGCTCTAGAGCAGTCCTGAAGAGCAGCAGCCCTGTGGTAGCTTTGTTTGCTCCCTGGACATCTGGATCCAGCCAGAAATTCTCTCACTTTGGTGAGAGTGAAATGGTAGAGGCACAGTTAGAAATATCATTGTAAGGAAGTAGGGTGCATGATATATAAATGGAGATACAGCCAGTTAAGAGATGCCTGTGCACAACAGCATGAGTGAAAAAGGGGCAGTGGGTTTGGAAACAGGAATGTTGCACTAGGGAAGCTGCTGTGACAAGTGCCCCCCTCCCCTCACTGAATGCTGCTTTGGGCACAGTTGTGGCTCTGGCTACATTTTCACATGCCTCTCCTTGCCCTACGGTCCTGCAGACAGCGGCGTTCCTGAAGCAGCCCTCTGCGTGGTCACCACAGCCGCGATCGACGTCCACCGCCCCAACATCTCCTCCGACCTCTTCACGGTGGAGGTGCCCGTGAGGCTGGGCAGCACCGGCACCTCCGCCAGCATCACGTCGGGCAGCGCCTCCCGCTCGACGGGCAGCTCGGGCCCGCGGGCCCCCAGCGAGAGCAGCCAGACGGTGGGTTCCTCCCCGGACTGCAGCACGGCCTGCGAGGAGGCCCCGCAGGGCGACCCCACGCCCGCGCGGCAGCGGGTGGCCCGCGCCGTGGTGCAGGAGCTGCTCTCGTCCCTCACGGAGGACGCTAGCTTGGCGCAGAAGGGGCTGGATCCCGTCAACCTGAAGCTGCCCAGCCCGGCAGGCTCAACCGGGGCTAGCCCCAACCTTGGCCACCGGCTCAGTGTGCTCAACCGCAGGAACCAGGAGAGCCTGGACGTCTTCCAGCTCAAGCCTCTCATCGAGCGGCCCCAGGGTGCGCCCGTCATCGATGACAAGTTTGGGGCGCTGGGGGCACCGGAGCGGCGGCTGGGCAGGGTGCCTGAGGCGTAGGCTGCCCCGCTGCTCAGGGGTGGGGATGGGGATGGACACAGGGGCTGCTCCATCCCTGCTGCTGCCACCAGCTCAGGGCCAGGCTGGACCCAGGCACCTGGGGGCAGGGGGCTGCCAAGAGCTCCAGGGCCAGGCTGGACCTGTGGCACCCAGGGACACTGCACGTGCAGGAGCAGCCCCGCAGCACCCAGGGACACGGCGGCCCCAGGAGCTGCCCCACAGGGCCAGGGCACCGCACAGAGCAGCCACCAGGCGGGGGCAGAGCCGCAGGGTGGGGGCACCATGGACCAGAGCCTGCGGGGCCCTTAGGGGCTGGCAGGAGCCGCGGGGGCATCCCAGGGAATAAAGGATGGCAGAGACGTGTGCGCCGTGTGTGTGTGTGTCTGTCTCTCACTGCCCTCCATCTCCCCCTCCCTGCTGTGTTCCTCCAACTCCTTCCCTATTTACCTCTTTCTCCTTCCACCATTCCTTCTCTTTCCCCCTTCCTCTTCCCTCATCTTTCTGCTCCCTTTTCATCCATTTCCTCATTTTCCTTTCTTCTCTGCCCACCTTTTCCTCCTTTTACCCTTTCCATTACCCTTCTTCCTAACCTTTGCTTCCTTCCTCCTAATTCTTCTTCCCTGCGTTCTTGTTTCTTTCTTCAATCCTTCTTTCCCTGTACTCTTTCTTCCTTTCGCTTCACTCCATGCCTTCCTTTTATCTCTCTTCTTTCCTGCCTTCTCCATGCTCCTTTCCTCCTCCTCCTCACCTTTCCTTACATTCTCTTCCCCATCCTTGGTCCCTCCTCCTTTCTTGCGTTTTCTTACCTATTTTCTACTCTTCCCGTTAGTCTTTCCTGTTTGCTCCCTTTCCCTGCTCCTGCCTTCCTCCCTACCATCCTTCCTTGCCATCTGCCTTTCTTCTCTTTACCTCTCCATTCCCCACTTAATTTCCTTTCTCCCTTTTCTCCTTCCCTTCAGTTTTCCTTTTCTCTCTGCCCACCTTTCTTTCTCCTGCCTCCATGCCTCCCCTCTCCCCTACTTGCCTATTTATTCTTCCTCCCTTGTTCTCCCTTTCTAATCTTTGCTTCCATCTTCTTTCCTTTTACCCAGTGTTCTTCCCTATGTGCTTGCTTCTTCCCTTAATTCCTTCTTTCCCTGCTCTTTCTTCCTTTTCCTCCTCCACTTCCCTGCTTTCTGCCTTCCATTTGTCTCAGCTATTCCCTTCCTCCCTTCCTTCTCCCCATCCTTTTTTCCTTCCTCCCAATCCTTCTCCATTTTTCTTCTTCTCTATCCTTATTCTCCCTTCCCCCTTTCTTGCTCCTGCCTTCCTCCCTCTAGTCCTTCCTTACTACCTTCCTTTCTCCCTCTTCCCTTTTCTTCTCCATTCCCCAGTTCCTTAATTCCTTCCTTCCTTTCCTGTCCTCCTCCCTTCCCTTCTTTGTCCCCCCCCGCCTTCTCATTTTTCTCCATGGCTTCTATTTATCCTTTCTCCCTTTCCCTTGTTCTTTCTCCTCTTCCTTCCATCTTCCTTCCTTCTTCCCAGTTCCTCTCCCTTGTGTCCCATTGCTTCCTCCTTCAATCCCTTATTTCCCCACTTCTTTCCCCTTCTTTCCTTTTCCAGCCTTTCTTCCTCTTTCTCTCCCTGCTTCATGCTTTCTCTTCTTTCCCTTTCCTGCCTTCTTCCTCCTTTCTTTTCTTCCTTTCTTCTCCCCTACCCTTTCATATTTCCTATTGCTTCCTCCCATTCCTCCATTCTCCCTCTTCCCTTTTCTATTCCCCCTTTTCTTCCCTTTCTTCCTTCTCCTCCTCCTTCACATCTTCTCCTTGTTTCCCTTCCTTTCTGCCCCTTTTTCTCCTTCCTCCATATCTTCTCCCTTCTTCTCATACCTCCTTCATGCCATCTGTCCTTCCTCCCTTCTCCTTTTCCAACCTTTGCTTCCTTTCTCTCCTTCTTCCCCTTTCTTGTGCTTGCGCTTCCTCCCTCAGTCCCTTCATTCCCTGATCCCTTTCCCTTCTATTGCTTTCCCTGTTCTCTTCTTCCCTCCTTCTCTTTTTTTTCCTTTTCCTTCCTTTCCTTCTTCCTCCATTTTCTTTCTTCTCTACTCTTTTCCCTCCTTCCCTTCTCCTGCCTTCCTCCTTCTTTACTATCTACCTTTCTTTCTCCCTTTTATTTCTCCATTCCCTTAATTTCCTTTCTTCTTCCTTCCACTCTTATTCCTTCCTCTCCTTCACACCTTCCTTTCCTCTGCCTACTTTCTCCCTCCTTTTCCTCCTTCCCCCAGGCCTTCTCTTCCCTACTTCCTGCCTTCCATTTATCCTTCCTCCCTTCTCCTTGTTGTGCCCCCTTCTAACCTTTACTTCCATCTTTTTCCCCAATTTTTCTTCCCTATGTGCTTGCTTCTTCCCTCAATTTCTTCTTTCCTTGCTCCCTTCTTCCCTCCTCTTTCATATCTTCATCTCATCTATCCCTTTCCTGCCCCTTTCTCCTTTTCCCTTTGTTCTCCTCAACTTCTTTCTTCCATTTTTCCTTCTGCCCAATCCTCCTCCTTTTTCTCCTTTCCTGTTTTTGCCTTCTTTTTCCCTCTTTCTTCTGCCTTCTTCCCTCTAGCCCTTTGCTATCTTCCTACCTCCTTTCTCCCTCTTCCCTTCTCCATTCCCCACTTCCTTCCTTTCTCTTCATTCTTTGCCTCCTTCACTTGTTCTCCTCTCTGACCCTTTCTTCCTCCCTTCCCTTCTTCTCTTCCTTCATGCCTTCCCCTCCTTTTTGTTCATCTTAACCCTTGCCTCATTCTCCTTCCATTCTTCCTTCCCCATTCTTCCTTCTTCCTGTCAGCGTCCTTTCTCCCTCATTTTTCTCCATTTCTCACTTTTTCTTCCTCCCTTTTTTGCCACCACCTTCTTTACCTCCTTCCCTTTGTTTTCCTTTTTCTCTGTTCCCTTTCTTCCTCCTTTTCCTCCTTCCTACATGCCTTCTCCTTTTCATCCCTCCTTCATGCCTTCCATTTATCCTTCTTCCATTCCCGTTCTCCTTTTCCTGATTTTTCCCTCCTCCTTTCTTCCCAGTTCTCCCCTCAATGCCTTCTCCTTCCTCCTGCTTCCCTCTCCCTCATCTTCTCCTCCCCCTCCCTTCTCCCCGTGCGTTCAGGGCTCTCCTCCAAGCAGTGCAGCGCAGGGGCTGGTGCTGGGCAGGGCCGGGCAGCAGCTCCATACATGTCTTTATTGCCCCGCGCCCGCCGCGTGGCCCCCTCCGCACGTCTGCGCCGGTCACTTCTTCTTGAGGAGCTCGGTCATCTCGGGCACAGCCTGCAGACAGCAGCACGTGTTAGCGCCAGCCCCGCTCCCGCGCTCCCTGCCCTCCTGCGAGGGCCGGGGGTCCCCCCAGCTCGCGGCGCTCTCCCCCCGGCCCCTCTCCCTGCTGCTGCCTGCAGCTGCTCAATTATTTAAAGGTGCTGCATTTCCATTAGGTGGAAATAATGCAGTCGTACAAAATTTATTACGGAAATTGCCTACATGGTGTTTCTCCAGCGTGCGCCCTGGTCTCTGCCTTAGGAAGAGGCTCACGCTCCCTGCCGAGGCCACGGGCATTAGTTCAGGAAGGACATTAAGCGCTGGCAGTGCCGCTGCTGCCCTGCGGCCGCGTGCTGGCACGTGCGCCCGGCCCCGCGGGCACCAGCGAGCGCAGGCAGCCCGCCCAGCCGCTGCCCCCGCTGCCAGCTCCGCACCTCGTGCAGCTTTAACATGCACCAGCATGCGGTTAGTGCCTCAAAATGGTTCAACTCCAGGAAACTGGAATAACGGCCCAGTGAGCGCTGCACACAGACCTCCCCCACCCCGGCTACTCGCAGGGCCTGAACCTGGAGACTGGTGCCAAAAGCATTAAGACCCAAGAGTTTTAAAAGCAAAACAGCAACAACATAAAACCAGGAATCCAAATGCCCTCATATAAGCAGATGCCTTTAATACCTGTCACCTCCAACCCTGCTAGCCACCCCCACACACTTCATAGTTCACCTTACCTTAAACAAGTCTGCCACCAGGCCGAAGTCTGCCACTTGGAAAATGGGAGCCTCCGGGTCCTTGTTAATAGCAACGATGGTCTGCAAGTGACAGGAGCGTGGCGTGAGTACGCACGGCCTGCGCCAGTGTTCAACCAGCACCAACACAGAGCCCAACTGGCCATGACAGCAGAAAAAACCCCACCATTTTCTAAAAAGGCCTTTCCCTACTCATAGCATAGACCAGTCTGGACTCTCCTTCCATAGTGAACAAAGGTGTTGGGGAGGGGAAACCTGCTACAAAAGATTGCGAGATCGTGGCCATAACATTACGGGAATAAAGCAGAGTTAGCATTCCAAACTAGGGAAAAAAATACAGTTAGGCCTAAAGGCCTCCCGCACCCGCCCCCCCCCCCCCCCCGCCAAAAAAAAAGTTAATATGGGCAACATTATTTCGCCTGTCGCACAGTCTGACAGTCTGAAGGAAAAAAACACAAAATATGTGACCTAACTCCAGGCCGGGGGGGGGGGGGGGTGGAATAAGTAAATAAATAAAGGTCTGCCTTCCTTGATATTGTCTTCCATGCAGGTAAATCAGAGCATTTGGTAACTGCCTGCAAAACAACCCTGTGCGGCCACATCAGCGGGGTGGGGAGAGGGCACGAAGGGCCAAAAAAGGAGGTGGTGGCAGTGCCTAAGCCCACCTCAGTGCTCACCCACCTGCCGCCCTGAGCAGCCCTGGCACCTGGGCTCTGCTTTACACCTGCCCCAAGCAGCCCTGGCCAAAACATTAGTGCCCTGGGGGCAGTAATGTGAGTGGGTTGCAAAGCCCACAATTGTGCCCCCCCCCCCCCCCCCCCCCGGCTTTTTTTCCTTTTCCCTCCCTGTCACAGGTCATTTGACTCCCTGTAAAGCCCATGCTGTTCATGGCAGCAGGATGTGCCTACAGCAGCGTCCTGCTGCTCAGTGTGGCCCAGACACTGCTCCGGAATTGCTTCCCAAACGCCTTTGTTTTTATTTTGGTTTGTCCCTTTGGGAGCAGGACCCTCCTCTGGCCAGGAAGCCAAGCCCAGGTTGTGATGCTGAAGCTCCTGACAAGAAACAGCTGCTTCTGTGTGGGCACTATCCACTCACCTGGAGCCCTCAGCGTCTCCCTCTGACCTGCTCCCTAACCTAAAGAAAATTTTTAGTGAGACCCAGGTTCCCTGCCCCAGCATTTAACCATCTACCAGGGTAAGAAACACACATGCACCCTGCCCACAGCAGAACGTGGACAAGTTGTTAAATCTCATAGAAAACAATGTAGCTCCCTCCTGGGGGAAGAAAAAGAAGGAAAGAAAGCAACGACCCTTTCTAGGGCTCCTCAAAAAAGCTTCATTTTCTACCTTGCTGTAAAAGGACAAATAAATTATACATTTCACTTGGTAGAACGCATCCAACTACTTTGGGACGCGTGTCCGGGATTGTGCACATTCACAGCGCCAGCTCCTTCACTGCGCCCAGGGAAGATGGGGACCACCCCCCCATGAAATAGAAAGAAATGAAGGTCTTTCTCAGTATTGCTGGTGTCTTATCAAGGGACCGCAGGAGATGGATGCAAACAGGGTCAGGTCAAGTCCACAGCAGCGTGAAAGGAACGTTCTCAATGAACATCTCATACTAATTCCCCTGACCGAAAACTCTTGCTGGAGTCGTGGCACCTAAAGGAGTCCTTAACACTGCAAGCACTGGCCACAGCAAAGGGTTGCACGGGACCCGAGGAGCTCCCAAATCCAGCGGGTGGGAATTCCCCAAATATCTGTGAGTTAAACACTAATCCAGAAAGAACTTTGTAAACATTCTCAGCATGTGATGACCTGCCACATTAACACACTACAGTGTGTCAGGCAGGAAAGAAAATAGGGATCTGCATGTAAAGTTTGCAAACCTTCTTTGGAAAGGTTTTAACTGGGTGCTGAAAGCAGGAACGAACTCATTGAAATTTGCAATGGGTTCTCTGAAAAGAGTAAGAAAGTCCTAAAGGTTGAAGTTAGCTGAGGGTGCTCATGACAAGCCCTTGTTTTGTGGGGGAAGGAGATGCCTGGAGCTCGATACTGCGAGTCGGCAGGGACTCCTGCTCCTCCTCCCCAGCGCCGCTTTGTGGGTCACGCGCTGGCAGTTCCAATCTGCGATTAGCTCTTTTGGCAACCAATGAGTTAAACCTTTTAAAGTTTTACTGCCATTTTATAATAGGTTTCCATTTGAATGCCTAAATGCAGGAATGTCAGAGACATCTTTTACTTTATGGAATAGTAAGTTCATAATTCAAATTGCACATTGTTATGCATGAATTAATATGTCATATTCTGAAACAAATGCGAATGGAACTATTGTATAGAGTTCCAGCATTTTTTTTAAATAAAGTCAGTTAGTTTCTTCTTTTTAACACTGTGGCTCTTAGTGCAATAGTTTTTCTATTGTGTTAGATCATCTTCCACAACACCCAATTAGAACGCTAACATGCTTTAAAACAGATAAACCAGCAATCTCAACACTGAAAAATTGGAGAACTGTTTAAAATTTGATATAAAAAAACAAAGCATTCAAATCTTTTCCTTCCTCAAATTCTTTTCTAGCACATCCAAATTCATACCTTGCTGTCTTTCATCCCAGCCAAGTGTTGGATGGCTCCAGATATTCCCACAGCAATATAAAGTTCCTAGAAGAGAACAAAAATGATACATTCTTGGTACCCTTGATACAGTTTCAGTAAGTACCACAACCCTACTCAAAAATCAGTGTCATATGGTGATTTCTAAAAAGTAGCTTTTGCTATTAAAAGCAGCACAATATGCTGATGACCAATGCAGTTGTAAGAGGAGAATCCCCAAAAACACATCTGGCAAAAGAGATGAAGGGAAAAATAAATAAATAAATAAAAGCCACGTGCATCAAACAGCGACAGCGTCTAACACACGTCCTCATCCCGACCACAGGGCAGGGCCCCCAGTGCTACCGTGAGCCTGGTGATTCCCAAGACAAATATTAAGCAAGATAATCTGCAGGTGGAGGATCATTACAAGGGATAACGCAGTTGCATAAAAACGGGCTGGCTCGCCAGACGTCCCTGCCTTTTTTGCTTGAGGGCTCCAGGATCCTTTAAGCAAGTTGGGAAGCGAAGAGCTTAAACGTAGATGTTCCTGCCTTAGAAATCTGCAGTCAAGTTGTAAAACGTGCGAGGTGCTGCGGTGGCCTAGTGCAATCTAGGTGGCCCGCCAGCCACGGAGCTTCCCCTCCTGCAGGACGTCCCTGGGTCACCACTGCAGCCCAGCGCGCAGGAGCCATCCGGCTGGAGACAGGAGCCATCCCGCTGGGCGCAGGAGCCATCCCGCCGGAGACAGGAGCCATCCGGCTGGAGACAGGAGCCATCCCGCCGGGCGCAGGAGCCATCCCGCCGGGCGCAGGAGCCATCCCGCCGGGCGCAGGGGGCCAGAGCCGATCCCGCCGGGCGCAGCTGCACTTGGCCCTGTGGGGCTATCAGCCTGGCATCTCCTACATTCCCACAGGTGAAAATTCCATACACAAATAAATCTGTATCGACAGCAGAAAAAGTGGCTTCCCTTGAGCTGCAAGTCATCCGCGCTATAACCCGTCCAAACCCTTCCCTTGAGTGCTATAACGGATCCAAACCCGGGCACATTTGCAGCTCTCAGTGGCTGCTGCCCTGCACACCCAGGTCCAACCTGCACTGTTCAGCTCCTGGCTTTATGGAAGGAAACCAAGGGAAAACGTCTCCCCAGCGTACTTAACAGAGAGGCGGCGCTGGCAAAAGCTGAACGTGGTGGTTGCACCAGCGTTTCTCAACGCCTGGGCCTTGCTCGAGAGCACCTTTCCATGGCCTGTTTGTAGCAAGCACATCTTGAAGCGGCACTAATGCAGATCTGCTTTGAGCAGTGGCAGCCTCGTCCTGGGCACGGGCTGCAGCCACAGGTTGTGGGTGGAGGGCTCATTCCCAGCCCTTCAGACTGCCACATGCTGAGGAGACTCCTGAAACTTCATGCTCTGGAGCCATGAAATAGCAGGACCCAGGCAGGAGGCACTTTGGTCAGCGTTTCCCCTCCAAAACAGAAATTTAAATTAGCTCATTAAGCGGCAATAAAAACCTCCGCATTTGGTGAGGAGCAGAACGCTAGTGTTTCGGGGCTTGGGTTTCGAGCCTCGCAATGCCAAGGCCACCACGTTTCCAACACAGCGCTGCTGCGCTCACCTCCAGGCACTTCACAAGCTCTGCAACCGGCTTCTCGCCCGAGCACTGCACTGGCCCCTGTGCTTTGCTCAGGGAGGCTTTTACGGCGCTGAAAGGCTCCACGGCCCCGGCGCGCGGCTCCCGTCGGCGCGTGGCTCCCGCCGGAGGGCTGCGCGTGCCGAGCGGAACGGGAGCAGCCACGTGCCAGGCTGCAAGCGCGCGACGCCCGGGACGGCACCGCCGGGGACCCCAACAGCGACGCCTGTACGGACGCGAGCTCCAACAGAACAGAGCGTCCTCCTTAAATGCACCGAGGCTGGTCCACAGCTGCAAACGGACACATCTAATTCAAGGAAGGATCCTGGGGGTCCGGCAGGGTAGGAGGGAGCACAAGGCCCCACGTCCGTGGCCCCGGGGAGCCGCGGGGCAGCGAGGCGGCTCCGGACAGGGCAGAGCCGGGCACAGCTGCAGAGCAGCCCGACCCGCCGCGGGGCCGGCCAAGGGGCTGCGACACAGCGAGCACGCGGCTGCTCCCTCCACCCAGGCCTGACAGTCATTATAGCAATTAAAAGAAGGAAAAAAAGATTACTCTGATGTTTCTACAGCTACAGATTTTACCTATTACATTGACTTTTAAATAGGCATAGATAAATAAAATTTATGAAGCTTTTCTACACTTTTCTACAAAAGCTGTCTCCTCTCACAACTGAAGGGAAGGGAAACGGAGCAGGAACAGGGCATTCCTATTAAAAGAGGCTTTGAAATTGATACAGTGAATCTAGTCCGTGTACTTGCACAAAACCACACAGCTGGTGGAGACTCCAAAATTTCTTAGTCCCAATTGCTTTTTGCTGAATACATTACTATTAGAGGTCAACACATTTTAACCACAGCTGCAATGTAATATAATATGTTCATATGAGAACTCATGGTAAGAATGCAATATTTTAATTATAGCAAATAAGAGAACAGATGTTACAGAAGAAATTAAAGTAACATCCCATAGTCTTTAGCATGAGCTCTTTTTAAAAATACATTACTGTAATTTGATTTTTGGAGCAATTCATTAAGTGCTAGTCATCTAGACTACCAGAGACTCTTATCACTCTGTTTAACATTTTGAAGTTCAGTCTTTGGAAAGAATCCAGGTTACCAAGAGCCAGATGCCTATGTATGTATTCTATTAAAATATCTAGGAAAGACAAAGATGTTTCATTAAAGGGACATTTATAAATTACCAGGCTGTCTAAAAGGCATTTACTCTACATTTAAAACTAACCCGCTTAGTTATTTGCTTTTGGCTAAGAGAACTGGTCTATTCAATAGACTGCTCTCCTGAGAAGCCAGGAAAGAGGAAGAACTTCTAAATCCTTTTCAAAGCAAGCCCCTTGTTTGGAAATTTTGAAAAATTGGATTTTCTCTGAATCAGTAATTTCTGTCCTGGCTTTAGCTGATGCCACCCCTCCCAGCACGCCAGCTGCAGAGCGCCGAGCCGGGATGCGGCCCCGGGCGCCGCGAGGACAGCGCGGAGGCGGCGCGGGGAGCAGGAGGCGCCGGCGGCCGCACGGCCGAGCGAGGCGCACCGAGGCCTGCAAGGAGAGCCCGAGCTCTGCAGGAAAGCCCGGCCGGGGCACGGCACGGCACGGGGCAGCCTCTGCATCACCGCAGCTTCACCGTGCTGCGCGCTGCGTCCTTGGAAGCTGCTCCAAGGAAGGGCGAGCGGCGCGGGAGGCGCCGCGGAGGAAGCGAGCAGCACAGAAAGCTGAACCTGCCGAACGGCCTGAGAGCGCAGAACGCAGCGGGCGGGCAGGCACGAGCAACACAAGCAAACAGAAAATGGTTAAAATGGAAGATGTGCTCTGCAAACACACGAGGAGATGGCATCAGCACGTACAATACCCGCCAGGCTTCCCGCAAGGACCATGGCAGCAGCCAAGGGGATTCTGCCAGCCACGTGGCAGTAGCAACAGTGTCTTAACTCGTCCTGCAACACGGTATCCCACTAGAGCCAGGGAGCCAGGAGCCTGGGAGAGACCTCAGAGTTTGTAAGCGCAGGTTTGCATCACAAAAACCCTAAAAAGAAACAAAACACAAAGTCCCCAGTTTATCTTACTTACAAACAAGAGCTCGAATCAAGCACCTGACTTGTCATTTGCTATGTAAGGTATCAGTCTGGCGCTGCACTGTTTTCTCCATAAACCTTCAGAAACGTGGACACTGGCACTTCTCCCAGGGCGAGCCGTGGCTCCCTGATCCCTCGGGCAGCTCCCCTTGCCGTGCTCAGAACTGCTGCCCCCGGGTCCCTGGACCCCACTCACGGACCGGCACTGCGGTCAGGCCGGGGGACGCGGAGCTGCCTCCAGAGCTCGTGTGGCCGCCCCCCTGCAGCTAGGACAAATGTCACCAGAGTACTCTGCAAGGATGGTCAGCATCTTAGCAACGCAGCTGTTTTCCTGTGCATACTGCTTCTTTCAATTACCTTTAGAATAATCTGTTTTTTTACTTGTAAAAGTACTTTAAAATGCCTTAGGCTGCCTTGGAGCATTTAAAAGCTACATTTGCTTGAGACAGAATAATTGTTAGCTGGAACTTCTGGACGCTATAATGCACTGCTGTGCATCTTTCCCAGGTGCAACGCAAGACGAGGTAGTTTCTTTGCAAGTGTGCTGTCCACTGCTATTGATTTTTATGCCAACTTTTGAATTACACTGAAAAGCCTCAGCACACATCAATTCATCATCATACCAGTGGCATGCTTTTAAACAGCTAGTTTAATGAACCCCTTTGGAACACGTACTCTTCCAAAGACAGCTCAGATATTTTATTTTCTTTGTAAGAGTGAAAGGACAATGGCACCGGAAAGAAGTCCCTGTAATGAAAATTACTTCACACAACAGATTCCTTCCAATTACAAGCTATTAACCCACTAAAATATTTTCTGGCTTGACATTAGTTCACAGATATTACGCTGTGTATCAAATGATTATGCAGTGTTTACTACTCTGTCGAATAGGTTCCCCTCAGAAGTTCACAGTACTAAACAGCATCCCATGAACAATTTCTTTTTCACTTTAAGACCCTTTGATCAGCCAAGCCATGTAATTACTCTTAAGAAGCGCGGTTAGGGTGTCTGCCGGAGTGCAGGTCCATACAGCATTTTTTTTTGTTCTCTAGGGAAAAGCACATCAATTGCTTTCAGCTAAATGCACTCACATATGAATATTTTAGTACAATTTAATGTTTCTGCACCAACCCCAGAGGAGCAGAGCATCAATTTGTGAACATAGTTTTCTTGGAGTTAAAAGCTACACTGGATAATGCAGGATGAAAGGGGTTGTCAATCCCTAGCTTTTTAGCAAGTCAGAGAAAGGTAGTCTGTAAATTCAGTCCCAGCTGCATACAAACAGCTCTCTAAAGTTTGCCACCATATAGCTACTTTTCAACAGCAGTGAATTATCAGAGCAGATATTCCAAAAACAATTTCCCAAGCATGGTCAGTTTTCCCAATGCTATTCCCATCTGCCAACCACCCACTGGCCTCAACTCAGCCATTTATACAATAACAAGTGCACCTGCCAGTCTATTAATAAAAAAAATGTAATGCAAAAGTAACACATTCCCACAAAGAAGCTAGCCAAAGGTATGGAAAATCCAGTAACCTACTGTGTTTTAGATTTCAGGGGCTTCTGCAGCTCAATATTCTCTTCCATGTTTTGAAACAAATGAAGGTTTTGCCATTGATAATCAAGGAGAAGAACATTTTTGAAATGAATATGCACAAGATGGCACAGATGACAAACTCTTGTGAACCTATGGGAATTAACTAGTTCACTCTAGAATTAGTAGCTTTAGATACGAATCAGAGACCAAAAAAAGCACAGAAATACTGGAATTAAGCATACCTTGTTCCTGTTTCCCCACACTTTCACATAGAAGACTGAAGGGAGGTAACAGATAAACTAACTTGGGCAAATAATCCCTACGAAAGTAACAGGAAGAAATACTGGAAAAAGTGTCCGTACCCACCTGAGCAATACAACCATGAGTCACCCCATGAATTTTAAAAAGAACAAAAAAACACTAGGCAAAAATATTTTATTGTTTTGCCACCTAACACAGAGAAGTAGGAAACACAGGAATCACGTAAATGATGTGACACAGGTTGCCCCTTCCTGCCGGTCCCAGTGTTGGGGCTGCAGAAGTCCCACTGCAGGGAAAGGAACCATGGAGCAAAACCCTGGTACCTACAAGTTATGAACGTGTTCCACCACTTCGCGAAACATATGGAGCTGCTCTGCAATATTATTTCATGGCTTAATATACAGCACTGCTAGCAAATGCATCCTTGATATCCAGCCTGCTTTTTCCATCTTGCAATTTCATCCCACTCCTGTTTTCTACCTAACACACAGCAAGCTCTTCCTGTTCTTCCATGGCATTTGTGCCTTTCAACTACTCAAACCTAACATCTCACTCCTCTGCACAAGCTGCACCTCTTTAACTTGCTTCAGTTTGAGTCATTAAGTCAATTCATGAGAGCTGTAAATCTGCCTCCCTCACAATCCTGCAATCCACTATATCCACGGAGACCTTCTGGTGTGAAATGGGAGCGGAGGCACTGGCAGGCCAGCAAGCTGTAACAGAACTATACAGAATTCCCATCTGCCTTCCCCACCTGAGACTTCTCAGTACAGGCAATATCCAAATGCAACCACTTTCTGTGTAATCATATCACATTTCTAGCTCAATCATCTAATCCACTGTCAATTATTACTGCATCACGTATTTTCCAACTCCTGCTTTCCCGGGTTCTCCCCTCCTTGTCACCCTTCTGTTGGAACAGCATTTTGCACCCAGTGCTGAAAACAACAAGAGAGCAGCAGCTGAACCCCTGCAAAGACAGCGTCGTGCCTGGCTGTGCTGACCCTGCTGGGTGCCCCCTCAGGGGGAACCTTGCAATAAAATCTGACACGGGGACGGTGACACTGTCTCACCGTGGCACACGGATGTTTAATCCTAGATGGACCCCTTTAGTCTTAAAATTGTGAATACTGGTGTGGCCACTTCTTCCCTGTCGCCAGCTAAAGAAAACATAAAAGAAAGCTAAAGCAATTAGTGAGCCAGACCCTGAAAGCGCATGGACTTCGAAACACGGAAATAATTACAGCAGGGGTTACACTACCCAACAAGCAGAGGTCGGACGCTCCCAGTAAAGCCATCTCCTCAGCAGTGCAGCAGCCCCCTGCCAGCCCCTTCCTCGCAGACCTGCCCCATGGACGCCAACTCACAGCCCAAGGAGCAGGAGAAGCCACTTAAGGCTCACGACAACTTCTCGCCTCTCCCAGTCTGCACAAAGACTCACTGCGCTGAAATACAAGAGCTGGAGGTTTTTCTCATTTAAGTGTTAGGCTGAAATTAGGCAAGAAAGATTACACACTATTTATTTTACATTAGCAATATCACTAATTATAATTTGGATAAGGAAACCTAAAACAGAACTAATAATAGAAATACCCATGCCCCATTCATATAAGTAACAGACATAATGCACTTTATCCCCCCATAAAAGGCTTCTTACAATAAAAATGGTCCTGATTAAAAACATGATATACTAGGAAGATAATATTTTTGCTCAGACTTATTTAATATATGCACTTATTTATACCTAAACTACTTCTTCCATCTCCTCTGATAATACACACCAGCCTTTTCTTTCATAACACACAATGCTCAAACGGAGAGTTGCAGTCATCAAGAAATCAATGGGTAAAAAAGCTACAACAAGAAACAAGAGTAACACACTCTAGCATTTTAAGATGACGAATAAAATTACAAAAGAGAAAAAATCCAAAAGATCCGGGGTAGGGGGGGAAGGCATGAATGCCAACATAAATGGAAGCTCACAGTTTAGAGATCCAGCTATTTAGGAAGTGGGAACTGCACAGAACTAATTTTCAAACAGAAAGAAGGCAATATTTGTACTCCTTATTTAAGTGCATTCTTTTGTTAGTGAGGCAAAAAAAAAGCCTAGAAATTTCTTGCCTGGCAGTTTGCTCATGTATTAATAAACCAGCATTTCAGGAAAGCTTCTGTTCCTGCAAATATTCTCATGTCCTGTGCTGCACTATCTGGACTCTAACCTTAAAAAAGACGTTCAGGAAATTACTGAAAGGCCAGTGACCAAAAGTACTCTTCCTCCATCAAATGCACACTCAGACGCAAGGGATCTTTTAGATCACTGCCTTCTTACCCAGTCACTGGGACAGAGATGCTCTCCGTGCAGTCATGGGCAAAAGTCAGCAAGAGAAGAACCTCCTGTTCTCGTAAGTAACTCTTCTCCCCAACTCTCAAAAACGACCAAATTTCAGAATCTTTAGATTGCGTTCCAATCCTATACTGAGACTGGGCAAGAGACTACCACCAGAAGACTAAGAGCAAGGACACTTTCCCTTCACAAAACAAAACAACAGCTGCATAGGACAGCAAGCACGTCTCAAACTCCAACTGTCTCTGGTATCCAGGATTTCCCTGCCTGAAGCCCCCATGCCCAGAAGAGCAGGCACCACATAAATTCGAGTTTAAAACTAAGCACAAGACTCAGGACTCAGCTAACATAACTAATCAATGTATAGAGCTGCTTTGCAATTTTCTAAGTAAAACTCTCTCCCTGAACTACAGATATCAAGAAATTCTCCTAAGAAGAGGAAACAGACATCTTCTAGATTATTATTAAAATAGTTGGTATAATTCTGATCTGATCAAGAGAGTCCATTTTTATTGTTCCTTTAAATGAATTATCTCTTCCACTATACATAATTGTTTCCTAACTAAAGGACCAAAATGCCTGTGAGGTAAAAACAGGAACGTGAATTCAAGATTGCAGAATGTGAATTGAAGACTACACAGCTATGAACCTTTGCGTAATTAAGATCCCTAGGCAACACATACCAAAAAAAAAAAAAAAAAAGCCCTACCTGGCAACTCTAGAATTATTTTCTTAAAAAAATAAATAAATAACACTGTCATTGAAACTTGAAAATGTTTTATGCCAACACATGTTGTCCTTGTCTGTATTGTCAGAGGTAGCAGAAACATTCAGACAATTTGAAATCATGGGTGTTTAATTGTGCATATGCTGTATATCACTTTATTGGATAAGCATTTGTTAAGAAGGATGAGTGGAGATGTGAGAGAAATGCACTATACTGCTGATAAAAAAGATGAAGCACTCTGTATCTGCGCTGGTTAGGACCATTTATTAACACAATGGTTAAATATCCATTAGTCCATCAGAGAGTTTTCTGATGACATTTGTGTATTCCAAGATGTGGTTGTAGATTTATATTTCACCTGTTGCTATGAGCCATTTGTGGTTAAGTTTTAGCACTATTTCTCCATCAAAAACTAGCTTTTTTAATTTGAATGTAACTGTTTACCTGGTATGCTGTGTCTCTGGAAAGACTGTTCACCTTTGAGCCTTGAGAGAGATGAACCTGAGCTGAGTTGTCCTCAAATTAGCATTTTCTACTTCATTAATGAAAATTTTGGTATTGAAGATCTAAGCCTGATCATTCTCATCTTATGCCCTTTCAGGAGGGCCAAATGACACTCACGTCACTCCCTGGTTTTCAAAGATTTGGGTACGTGACAGCCAGCTAAGACTGCCTCCTTGCGCCAGCCACCTCTGCCTCCTGGTACTGTGGTGCCCATACACCTTGCAGCTGCCTGTACTGTGTTTGCACCGAACGTGTTTAGTCGGAGCAGTTTCATGAGGCCTGTAGCTGCAGCTGGAGCAATCTTACAGCTAGTGACCAAAAGAAAGCACATTATATTTAAATACAAACGTTCCCTTAACAAAAAGAACGTATTAGATTTTGGACTATAGCTGATGTATGTTCTTTCCAAAAACATAACATTTATGTATTATGCGCAAAATGAAAACATCACAAGGAAGCAGAGTTAGGCTTATACCCAAGTCTGTATCTGACAGATACAGCCTGCCCATGCTTTTAGTCACAATTCCCTAGTCGTGTCCTTAGTCATCCCTCCTCAATCCACGCTGGCTCACATTAAATGTTTGCTTAGCATGTAATGCAATAAATCCAGTTACAGTTATCAAAACTCAGAAAATCATTATCTAGTCTGTCTGTAAAAAACAAACAAACAAAAAATCCCCAAAATCAAACCCCAATTCTCAGAGATCAAGCCACATATCAATATAATTTCAATTTTATGTTAGCAATGGCACGTTCTGGTGTATCAGTGACATTAGGAAACCACAAAACGTTCACTTCAAGCCCCTATTAAAAACCCGTTCTGCAAAAACTTTGACAAAACTTTCTGCAAAAGACTTCAGGTTCTCCTAACGTAGAGATTCATATGACAGCTCATTGTAGTTTTGCAAATGCATGTTCAGGTGACAGTATCACCCTGGACACACTAAGATTTTCCTGCTAGGCTCAGTATTAAGACCTAGCTCATTTCTAAGCTTTCACTTTGAAGGAAAGAGTATACTGGAAAGCATCACAGCCTTTTTATGAAAGAGATTTCCATACTTACTGGTGCTACTATTTTGCCCGTCTGTCCAACTTGCAAGTCATTAGGAACGAAGCCAGCATCGACAGCTGCACGGGAAGCTCCAACTAGTTGAAAGAAAATATTTCCAGTGTTTTCTTTTAAAATATTAGCGAGCCAAATTTATATCACCATAAAAGCACGTGTATTTTACTGGAGAGTCCCATACTGTAACGGCACGTATTTAGAAACTTCCCTTTTAAGAGCTCTTATAGTAATCCCTCTCTGCACCACCAACTGAAATTTCCAAATGCTAAGTGCTAATGCACTTCATAAGCAACAGGAAATCCTTATTCCCAGCACCAAAGGGCCATATATTTAAAACTGAGCATTTCGGTCTGGCATATTTCCATTATTTTCTCTGCTTTGTCAAAAGAGAATTTTCCCATAACTGCCCTTCCATAACATTCCACCGAGGCTGAATAGAACACATGCCATCTTACACTGCTGCAGAGCTCGGAAGTCAGGCATCGTAAAGAAAATGTCCAACTAAACTTGAAAACACCACACGGACACTGTGAGGCAGTTCATATAAAAATACCTATCTATTTCTGCATCTAAAGCTAATACAGTTAAAATACTAGTGCAAACAGCTCCTCCTCCTCGACCTGTTTACTTAGACTATTTTGCTGCAATACTGCATAGCCAGCTTTCTGTTAATGTAAAACAATAGCAAAAAGGCAGAACTATTCAAACTAAAAGAATTGTCAAAGGGACTCTGGATAGGAGAAGTCATATATTTAAGAATATATGACAATCAACTCTTCAAAATGAATAACATTTTTTAACTCATATGTTTGTGAGCATGTATGTGCGTTGGGAGATTTGGTAAGGGCAAAGAATATTGAGCATTTTGTGTCATACATGGGCAATTAAGTATATAGCAGATCACAAGGACAAACCAAAATTTTATCCAGGACTAAGTTACGAGGGTTTTAAGAATTTCTTTAATAGGATATGAAAGTGAAAGACGTAAGCTGAATACTCTTTTGAATGCGACTGCTATAATATAACATAATATAATATAATAACCAGGGTTAATAAAAGAAAATAAATTTACCTGCAGCATTCAACTGATCCGCAAGATCGTATAGCAACTTAAAATTTTCACCACTCTTTAAGCCCCGACCTTAAAAGTTAAGAAAAAAAAGATCAAGAAAGAATGCTTTATTAAGATTAAGAATATGAGTCATAAGTTTTATTGTCTACATAGAATTTCTGTATTAGTGCTTATATTTGCAAAGGCAACCGTTTTTCTGAACATAACACTAAATAATATTTAACACTTTAGAGATTCTACTTCGTGATTAATATTTTCATTTCCTATATATAAACCAACACCACTGTCAAGTTTACTTCCTGCCTATAGCATCATCAATCTCACTCTCTAAATCAGGGAAACAGAATTTGTCACTAATATGTGCTCCCTCTGCTGGCTTTAAGTACAAAATTCTGTAGTGAAATAATGAAGAAATTGTATATATCACAATTTGTCACTTGACACATGAAGAATAAAAGAACGTAATGATTTTTAAAATTTAGACAAACATGCTTGGAGTGCTGTAACAAGCCGTCGTTTTGAGTAAAACATATTTTCATCTAAAAATATGTGATATTTCTATAATTTTGAAGGGACCCACTAGGTATGTTAATGTTCTTAAAATGTCTGTTAGCATGTGTTAAACTTTCATTTTTTCACTGCTCATAATATAAAAATAGTGGCTGCTTTCCCACTGTCCTCATATACCATATTTCAGAATTAAATCATATTATCTGTATTCTAAAAATGTATCACATCGCCGCAGACATTATTTACGATGCATATTGTTAGTGAAATGCAACATAGCGCAATTTTATCTACTTACCACCTGAGACAACCACTTTTGCACTAGTAAGCTCTGGTCGGTCGCTTTTTGTCAACTGCTGCTCAAGCCATTCCGATATAGCGACAGGCGGCGGAGGGGTTACTGATTTCATCCAGTTGCGGGGACGGGACGGGAAATAAAAAGCATAGTAAAGCATTTTCAGTCTTCTAACTTTGACCTTTAACTTAATACAGTTTTCAAATACAGCTCATTCAAGAACTGATTCTATCATGACCTTTTTAAATACTATCAATAATTAGTTTATGGCTCTGAGTTACAAGCCTCTCATTAGTTGTACTTATTTACTCTGTGATGCAAGAAAATAAAGAGAAGTCTCAGGATTGCTGTAGAAAATGTTTAAGCAGCAAGTGTAAAGGGCACATGTTTCAGTACAGATAATCTCCATGTCTGGTCAGAGAGAATGTAGGAAGTGAGCAGACAATTTGTCCTTACTCTGCATCGCTAAAAAACGCAAGTCTGCATATTAAAGTTATAATGGTTACAATCAGTGGTTTCATATGACAAGTATTTCTGCAAAACATCAGCATGCACGGAGCAAAAGTAACTCTATCACACAAAATAGGAGAGTTTGAAAACAAATGCTCACCCTTTTCTACACTGGCACTACCTCCGCTTACTGGTGCAGCCTCAAAAGAAGTTCCTCGTACAGAAAATACTTTTATCTTTTCTTCACATTGTACAGTGCAAAGTATATTTCCTAAACAAAAAGAAAACCAACACATTATACTTTTGTAAGAGATGAAGTAATTTATTTCATAGAAAAAAATAATTATGAGAAATATATTAGTCCTTCTTCTAGAATAGGTAACATTAAGAAAGTTACTTCCTAAAATTGCAGTTTTAGATGCCCAAAACTGGAAACTTTGACACCTAAGATAGATTACATAGATTACAAAAACTAAATAAAAATATTTGCTATCTCAATGTTTCCGAGCTCTTTTTTATGGGATAGAGTTGCATTCAAATCAACCCTCATTAATGAGCTTCTAAATTTCAGAGGAAAAAAAACACATCTGGAAGTATATTCTTAAATACAAAAGGGGTCTACAATTCGAAGTGGGATCTTTATCTGTCACAAGGCTTCAGCAGAGTAGAAGACAAGGAAGCCACCTGCAAATATGTGCATTTTTATTTCCCTTTTTTCCATCACCTGAATTATAAAAGGTACATTTTAAAAATTTTAAAGATGGAGCAGCAGGGAAAAATGAAGAGAAAAAATATGCTGAAATATCAGCTACCCATAAATGAAGTTGAAGAAGTTGAATTCCAAATTTATGAATTATGGGGAAGCAACATAAAAATGCTATACAAGTCAACGCACTGGTAATCTAACTGAAAATACCATAGCATGTTGGGGGAAGAAAAATCTTGTAGAACAAAATTAAGAAACACAAGCTAATGAGCTACTATCTGAATTAAAACATTGAGTCAGAGAAGCAGTAGAGAAACTAGACTGAAAAAAATTACAAATTAAGTCAATTAAAAATTACTAATAATCAGTCCAGTGTCTTCATAATCAGGAAAAATAACCCTGTGGTATCTTAATTCAGAACTAATGCTTGTCATATTAAATAAAGTCAGACAATTAAGTTAATGTCTTGCGTTTTACAAAATCTGATCAGAAGTGCATTAACAAGGAAATGCAATATGTATAAAGGATGTTGCCAAATTCTATTAATTGACTGAACTGGTTTCTAACTGAAATCCTACAGTACCAAAGTTGTTGGTACTGTTTGTTCTCACACATGAACATCATGTCTACCTCCATGGTTCATTTTTAGGAACCATAGCAATTTAGATTCTAAGGTAGAAATACACAACACTGAAAACACTTCACATACTCCCAGGTTCTCTTAACAGAGTTCTGTAAAACAGTTATCAACACTGGGTCCTTTACTGCACAAATACCACATACTTTTTCTGATTACTCACCCGCATAGATAGTTCGCACAAAAGTGTCTGGCGACTTAATTTCAATAATGTCAGAAACAGGGGCAACATCAAGTTTAGCTGCCACTCTGGGAATAAGATTCTAAAAGTTAAAGATGAAAAGTTAGAAAAGTAAAAGGCTGATATACTGAACATGAGGAAATGCAAAGAAAATGGGATCATATTTATATGCTAAGCAAAGAAACATTTGCTTTCCTGACTTTCAATTCATAAAAAGTTGTCTGAGTGAAAAGGCACAACTGTCAGAGCCCTCTAGAGCTGCTCATGTAGTTTTTGCTGCCAAATACAAATCCATTACTCTAATAACATTAGAAATTTTATGAGACTTACAGTAAGTAAACCCTTAATTCAATATCTTAAATTAGAAGGCTTATTTGCTTCAATAGTTTAAAACTGAATATAGATGCTATTTACTCAGAAAATTGACAATTACGGATTGCTGAGTTCTTACAACAGCACTGCAAAAAAAATAGTAGTATTTTGGGAGCTAGTTACCAGAGACAACAGGAAAAAAATGAATCCTCCCAAGAAAAGTCAAATATATTTTAAAATTGTTATTAAAGCATATATTCTCCTATTCTGTAATTGACTCTAGAAAATGACCTAGCACCTTTGGAAAAGGAAAAAGGGCAAAACGTGAAACATGAGGCACTAAGGAATTAATCCTGCTAATCTGGTATAACACAAAAGGCCCAGTTCTGGAACTTTTACTCATATGAAAGAGCACTCAACAAGGAAGATAGTCACTGATTCTTTCCTCAAGAAAAGCACTGCTCAACTCGGAGTACAAACTTGGAAATAAAAGCAGGCAATCTTTACTAAGCCACTGCGGATCAAAAAAAAAAAAAAAAAAAGAAGGGCGTGGGGGGGAAACACTTAAAGCATATGAAGATTACTCTTAGCAAACTTATGAGTAAAAGGATTGATACTGATTGACAGTGAAGGTAGAAGGATAGGTGGTTGATGTCATATTCACCCCACGCTGGCAGATTTCTAAAGTACTCTTGCCTAATTTAGCTGCACCATGACAAGTATTAAGGAACCCTGAATCCTTAAAAACATGTTCCTTAAAAATAAGTTGTGAAAAACTATTTTCAATACAGAATCTTGGCTAGGTGATGGATTTATGTTATTAGTATATATTTTAAAGATAACTCCATCTATACTATATATATTGTAGACACAATCTTTCCTGTTCCCCAAAGTATTGTCCCAACAGATCTGTGCACTTTCATTTCAGCGCGCAAACCACCCAACAATCTAGAAAGAAGATAAAGCCACGATGAGCTATCTGCATAGGTTTTCATCTTCATTTACTGCATTTTTCCTTACAATTTTCATGTTTTCAGATCTCTCAATCTGTGATGTGTTATATATTTTATATATTTCGTCTCGTTTACATAGGACTAGCTCGTCTTTTTCTCAAGGAAACTCACTTTTTCTCAAAACTGCTCCTTTCTTTAATTCTAACTCCTCCAGGTTCGTCCATGATAAAATTCAAAAGTGAATCAGTGTTTCTAACGAATGACAACTCTTCAATTAACTACTGTAGCATCTTTTGAAAACTCTGTTCAGTCTATGGCTGATCTGAAAACCCTCCCTCAGGCATTTGATTCACATGCAACAGTGCCTCTCTTTTTCTACAAGAAATTTTTGATGCACTTTTTAACTGCTTACCTTCCCAAAGGAAGAGGCTCCAGCACAAATGTGCGTATAATTAAATTGTTTCTGAGCTTCCAAAACCAAGGGAGTCAGCTCCTCTGAGGATAAAAATATATTGCTCACGATTTACAACTATTTATATTTTCAATCACAAACACAAATGCCAATTATTCTGTCAATACATAGTTAAGAATAACTCTCACCTGCTAGAAATCCTTTGTATGCATCGTGTTGAGCCACTAGAACTTTTGCAACACCCTGCACTTTGCTCACTTCTTGTGCTACCTATGATTACAAATGCATTGTTATTAATTTATAACAGCACTTGAAAGTGTTAGAGCTCCACAGCGCACCTTAAACAAATAACAAGAGATAGACCCTGCTGCAAAGAACTCACAGATTATGTAAAACTGGAACACAAAAGTGCGTAATTTTCAAAATCAAAAGTGACAGAATAAGCCGTGCACCTTCTGCCTCCCAGCACAGCCCTTTGCGGAGTAATACAAATGAATTTTGTGAATAAGAAAACTACAAAGCAAAGCAAAAATAAGAAAGCTTACCTCCTGTACACAGGATCTCGCAATAATCCTACGATTTATTATGACAGTTAATAGCAGTCACACTTGAAGATTGTTGCTTAGTATTCTGATACAATCACTAAGAAACTAAACCAATTTCTTTAAAATCAGTAACAATCTACCACATGAACATACAATGCAAATAAAATCCCACAGTGATGTTACAATCTCTGTGCAAATTTTAGCAGAAATCCTTTGTTTGCAAATGACTCCTTGCCCACTAATGCAATGCATATTTTCAAATCTATATTTATGCTTTTTTTTTTCCTTTAAATTTGAAGAAGTGAAGTTTAAATGATAAAAGGGTTGTTGCAGATCAGAGGGAAAAGGACTGACAGCAGTGTCTGGAGACCACATGCACTGTTCCAGCCCTAGCAAAGCTCTATGGAGTTTGCTGAGTATCAGCTCTACACTCAGAAATTAGCAAGAGGAAACAAACAAACATTCCAAACAGCTGCTGCAAAAGAGCCACTCCAGGAACAGGCTGCTTCGTTCTACCCGCACAGTCTTTCGAAGCAGCTCAAAACAAAAAGAAATTTCCTTTCTATGAGGTATTCACAAAATAAGAAAATCACTTTTCCCCAGGATGACACACGTTATCCAAAAGAAACAAAGTACTATTAAAAGCAAATAGACAAAAAAAACAAAAAACAAAAACAACAACAAAAAAATGCAATTGCTTTTCTACCCAAAGACAGACATATCAGGCAAAATCCAAAATTTTATTACCATCAGGAACCAGACAAATATTTGCTTCTGGTCTCAACTTTTAACACCAGGGCCTCAGTTTAGAATCAATCTTCCAATAGCCAGTGAGGTTTCTCAAACTACAGTTAAATTAGCTGCCATGAGTATGTCTTCCATGTGAGATACTAGACATCACTTTCAGAATAATAATTTCTAAATCCTATAAATAATAATAATAATAGAGATAAATATTAGGCTTAATTATTGTTAGTTTACCGTTCACATGAGCCTGTGGTACTGTTCACTCTGGCATAGGAGCGACACTAACGTACCAAAGGATGAATAACTTCTAGATTTTTAATGTATTGAACATTAGACTGAACCAAGGCCAATAGAAAAGATACAAGCAATTCCTATTTTAGACATGAGTGATATGACAAACTCAAGAAACAGCAATTTCAGATTTTTAAGTTGCAGACATGCTCTCACTACGCTGCTAGCAGCTAACAAGTAAAAGTGAGGTGCTCCCAAATTCTGTTTGTCACTGTACCGTGCCACTTCTGCTGGCTTCTGTTTCACTGCAAAAAGATTCCTCCCCGGTTTCTTAGCACTGCAATATTTCTCTTTCAAATACTGCATGAGAATACTGTTTTTAAAGCTAATTGTCCTTTAGCCTTATAAAAATATTGTTTGCTTTTTTAAGCTTTTAACAACTTTAAGTGATATTCTCACTTGCGAAATGAAATCTATACCCCCATTCTCATTTGAGAAAAGAAACAGTTCAAGTGCAGGACATTTCCCGTGGATTAGCAACCGCTGGCAGTTCCTCTTCGCTAGAGATTACTTTGCAGGCCGCCCAAGATGCTATCGCATATCATTTGACTGCATTCATTATTTCATTCATATGAAAATAGGATCTCCTACCTTGTCACAGCTGGTACCAGCTACCAAGCAAGAAACTTCCCCTCCAAGACATTTTGCCGCCGTGATAGTGTTCAGTGTAACGGGCGTGAGAGTCTCATTGTTGTGTTCCGCTATGACTAATGTGCTCTGAAGCCGCCGAAGCAGCGATGCCTTTGGAGAAAGGGAGAGAAGGCAGGGTTTGATAGTTAGTATTTAGGTAAAAGCTGTTCCTTAGAGCACCCAACGCTTTACAGAAAATAAGTTCTCTATACACAAAATTGTCAACTAATCAAAAAAAATTAGTTAGCTTAGACATATGATCAAGTAGCTAGAATGCACAAAGTGTTTAAAAAGTTTAAACCTGCTTGATTTGCAGCATATCTGTAACAAATTGCTGTAAGTATAATCCATAGGAATCAACTGAAAAGTGTTTTAAAAAAACATTTGATCAGATCATACTCCAGCTCAGTTGGTCAACTTAACTAAACCTCTTAAAGTTGGCATAATTTAACATGAATGTAAGATTTTAGATGATTATGGAATGAAATCCACAAGAGGAAAAAAGGCAAGTCTACGGCACAAGGAAATCAGGGGGAGGAAATAAGCATTTACTTGCCTTTTTTTTTTCATCCCTACAGGCTTAGCCAAAATCTACTAGAGAACTCCATTTTTAAATTAGGTATTTATAAAGGCAAAGCTGCACATAGTGGTAGGAAGATAATCAAGTAGGAAGGGCTCACAGTCCGAAACCAGAGCAACAGAACCTGTTGAACGGAGTCAGGTTTAATTTTAAGCTATTCCATTTTCCTTTAAAACATTAAACTCTTTCACCCTCCAGTATACCACCACAATTTAATACAGCTGCTTCAGTAATAACTAAGCAATCCACCCTCCACACGCAAACTGTAACTCCTAAGGCAAAAATTGAAAAATAAAAAAAAGCAAAGGACTACTAGGAAAGGAAACCACAGTATTCCAAGCTCTAACACTTTCTTCTCTAATTCTCAGGTGAATCTGGGAAGTGTTTTTTCTCCAAGACAAACAGCAGGATGGGGAAATTGTAGGGCAGGGAATAGTATTCTTTTAGTCTTTATCCTACACAAAGCCTAAATCAAAACTTGAGTTACCATCAATGTAACAAGAGTTTTAACTCGGAAAACAAAATATATTCCTATGACCAAACCACTAATACAACACTAAAGACTGCACAGCCAAATATTGTTTTTTAAAATATATACTCTGACTCCATCTTCCCTCACCTCAAACATACACTTACCCACCAATTAAACTACAAAAAATAACTTCAAAAAATCTGAGACGCTAAAATTTGGATACAAGCTTCCCCACACAGAGCCTATCAACATGCTAAACTCCACCTGGAGAAAACGACCCAAAGGACTTCTGTAAAACTCATCACAAAGTAAAAATATAAATACACACATAAATCTTTGCAGAATCAGAACCATAATGTATTATTGTGCTTAAAACTGTAAGGATTCCTATAAGAGTACTTTGCATTTCATCCTATATGCATAAGGCTACTTATTATGATTAAAGATTCTGAGATCGTGTGAAGCCAATTGCCAGTAACAAACTAATTATTGCCAATATAGATCAGACACCATATTTTTGATTATGTTTCATACATAATTTGCCACAAGAGTTATGAGATTTTAGTCACCGTTTGGAAAAAAAAAATCCATGCTCTTGTGGCAAGAAGCCCACTTTTCAGTGATTTACATTCCTGTCACAGAGGAAAGCAGGCCGCACTCCTGAAAGATTCTGAAGTTTTCAAATTTCCAGGGGGAGCTGCAGACTCTCCAAAGGCTTCTTTAACAAGAGCCTGGCTTGGCTCTAAGCAGCACGCATTTTAAACACACACTTAATTCTGACTATATTATGATCTCTTCCCTAAGTAAGTACTGCACCACAGAAGAGCTCTACATCACTCTGTCAACTGGTTCTAGAATAAACTCAGAAATAATTTATTTTTTAACCAGAAAGTGTAACAGTAACGGAGGTTTATTGAGCCTGATGGTTATTACAACAGAAACTAGACTTTATTTCTAAACCAGTAACTCCCATACTTACTTTGTGGGAACAATACACTGGAAGGTCACTTTATCCCTACACGTGAGGCCTCTGAACATAAAGTTAAGAACAGACTTAAAAATAAATAGAATTCTCATCCTAAATCTTGGGTAAAAATCCTGGAGGAACAAACAATCTTCCTAGGCGATTCTAAATTTTAATACACTTAAACACATAAAATCATTTGTAAAAATAAATAAAACCAGAACAAGATCAAATGGTAAGCTTAGTTTGTGACAATAAAGATTCTGCAGCAAAACTAGAGGCTAATTTAGCCAGTGATCAGGAGAGCTGAGAATCTGCACTGAACAGGACAGGCAGCTACCTTAGTGAAGCAGCCTCTACAGCTGCTGAGGAGCAGGGACAAGCAATTTTTTGGCTGACGCAGTTTCTCCAGCTGTACCTGGGCAGGATGGCTGCTTCCAGCCCCAGGTGAAACAGGTTGAGCACAAACCTAATCACCTGGCCTCAAAATAAAACGCACAAGGAATAACACATGAAGCTAGGAAAAAAAACCTCAGTTCTGGTGTTCTAGAAAGCGCCCAATGAAAATAAGGTTCTAGAAAATCAAACTATCCAAGAGATCAGCCACAACTGAATACCCCACAAACTGCTGCAATTACCTGTCTTCTCATAAGCAATAAACACATGTGACAACAACCGGTAGAACAGGAATTTATTTCACCTATGCTAGGCATCTATGTTGACTCCACAACTGAAACATCTGCATTTCCCCTCTGGAGGAAACTCCAGATGGTGATTCAGTCTGTCCTGAAATAAAAACATAGGCAAGAAATTCATCTGGAGTTCTCAGGTTTGCTCCATTTACTGCAGAGCAAACCTGGCCTCCGACTGCCAGATGTCTAAAGCTGGCGAGACCAACCTTTCCTACACGTGCAGTATACACCAACCAAGCCTCTGAGGATTCTCTGAATCTATCTCCTCAGGGTTCCCAAAGCATCGTTCAGCTGCCCACCCAAGAAATCCAGGAAGATTTCCGAGCAGAATGTGAAACCTTAAGCACATGCCTAATAAAATTACTTAGCCTATTCATTGCTGTTGTCTTGAGCAAACATTAGAAATCTGGACATGCTCAGTCTACTTGCACAGATGAACACACACTGAGGCCAACACGACCCATCCAAAGTCCTCCCTCAGTTTGCACAGGTATCCATTCCCCACAGCAACTCCAGCACAAGCAGGTCGTGTGTCCGTCTGTCAGCACATGGACAGATCACCTGTGCAGCGCGCTGGCAGCAAGCCCAGCACACACGAATTAACAGCCAGAAAATCCCAAAGTATCATAAATCTTTCATGGCTGCTTATCAAGGCTGGTGGACAGACAGGCATCAGCTGCCTCGGTGGTACTGCAGCCCATCTCCTGCTCAAGGACACTCTCTGCACGCAGGAATCATGAGACTGGATCCACAAGTACAGTATGTAACAAATGTCGCAACAAAAGATGCAGTCAGCCAAAAAGTGCTTTCTGCAAGCACGTTATGAAAATAATATAAGCTGATTAGAAACTGCCCCCAGGAAACTGGTGTTGGCCTCCCAACATCCTCAGAGGAACCAGGAGAAATAAGACCAAGTAAAAACACACAAGGCAAAAGCATCTTAACAACTACATCCCACAAAGGATTCTCTAAAGTTGATTTTCTCAGATGTAAAAGCAAACTGGCAACCAATTAAAATTTTAAAACTACCAAAAAGGAATTTTGCATCTCATAAAGATCTGTTAAGACTGGGCAAAATTCCCAAGAACTGACTCCTGGGACTAGGATTTGGGTATTATTAAAGACCTATACAAGCAAAATCTTGCCTCATTTTAATATGACAGTCTTATCACTGGAAAGTTTAAAAATAATATATCTATTTGGGAACACAAAAAAGAGAAGGGAGTTCCAGAATAAAAAAAAAAATCTATTTTCCTAGGATCTCTGTACAGATGTCTAAGAAACGGCCATTTAACTCCGAGAAATAGTAAACTAGAGAAACAACACTACAGATATCCAAACAGAAAAGATGTGCTATAACTACAGCAAAGAAAAGTAGAAGAAATTAAGAAGACATTTACAAAAAAAAAGGTTAAGTATAGTAAGATTTGTAAGAGAAGCAGCAAAAGAAAGATGCAATCCAGAAGAAGCTTTTCCAGATATGCCCCATACAAATTGTTAGTAAAATCGTAACAAGTTGGTTTTAAATACATATAACACTACTGAAAGTGAAATAAAAATAAATGTATATTTAAAGAGTAGTTAACAGCTTGAGCTTATCAATGATTACACAGGATTACAGAGATTCCACAATAGTTTCTGAGTAAGGCCATAGCTTGTTGGTGTGTTTCTGACTATCAAATCTATTTAAATGAATGATCTCAAGTAAAAAATAAATAAATAAATAAATAAAAGAGGACCACATGCGTAGTATAATACATACAAGAAAAAATTAAATAAAATTCACTGTTTTCAGACATAGTAAGAAATTCAGCAGAAAACTAAAGACTCAACACCTGTGAAAATTGGGTCCCTCCACAAAAGCTCTGAGTATATCTGCTCAATACCACTAAAAATTAAATAAGCAGCACCTACCTTTATCTAAAAGCTGCTATGCAATAAGAAAACTAACATGCTACATCACAAAGTGAAAAAGAAATACATTTAATGGGAAGCCAACCCTAAAGCATTTTTGCAAAATAAAAACCATATTGCAGAAACAAAAGCAACTCTTATTCCATTTGGGTCTTTGAAACAACAGAACCCTGAAATCTTATGCAAAGCAAAACAGTTTCCTTAGGAAATAGGGAGTCCTGAGGCCTCTCAATGCCTCCGTTTTCTTTTTGCTGCGGGAGCTTAGGAGTAGCATACAGGGAGACCAAGAGGTTCATTTATGTTGTGTGCCAAGAGTAAACAACTTGCTCTTCAGAAATGCCCTTAGCACAAAGTCTAAGCTCAACACAAGAACAAGAGCTAGAATCAAATTTAAAGGCAGTGGTATTATATCCTCCCAGAACGACTACTGCTGTGTCACTGGCTTAAAATTGCCATGCAAGGTCATTCAAGAGAAAAAAAAACAAACTTGAGAACAGGCAAGAGGACAGAGACTTACATATCTGATAGCAAATACAACATATTCACTTAAAACTCTCTATTTTTTATGTGCTTGTTGTTTCATGGTGGGAGGAATTGGTGACCTGAAAAATTCCCCTACGATCGTCTGCAAGACAATCCTCACAATCCTAACTTTCATACCATTGTAAGCTTAGAAGAGACTTTGTGAGCTTATATAAAATTATTCTCTCTCAGAAGATCATAAAGCAGCCATATATGTTATTTCCAATTGTTTAGTCTGTTGTTAGCGCCTTTTGGTGATGAAGACTCCTGAACAACTTATTCCAAAAATTTAATAAACTTTCTACTAGAGAGGATTCCTTAATGCCTATCTACTCTTCCCAGCTTGTTAGCTAGTCTTTCTATCTATCTTAAATTGCTTTAATTACACATGCAATAAGGAAACAGCTTATTGCCTGCCTCCTCTGCACCATTTTTTGTGCATTTGCAGACAGATCTCCCTCATCTTCCCTTCTTTAAGTTACACAACCTGACCTTTCCTTGTTGTTCATTCTCTACAGGCCTCATGTCCTGTTATTTTTCTCCATTTGCTCTTGAACTGCAAGACCCCAAACGAGATGCACTATTGCAACAGAGGCTTCAGCAGCATTACACAGAAAATTGCTTCACTTCTCCTGCAGACTACATTGAAAATGTACACAGTGTTTGTTTAACTTTACTTCGTAAGTTATAATTAATAAATTTATAAATTTAGATGCATATAGCTGAAAAATAAAAAGCTGTCCCCAAGTTTCCAGTGCATGAAACTGCACTGTAATGTGATCATAATAACAAATCACTGTCTGCACAGCAGTGGGACGAGTGCTGTGCGCTTTGAGGAATACCTGGCTCTCTACAGAGAGTGCAGAAAGTGTGCAGCCCTGCAACAGCTAATGTGGTGACCTAATCACAGCAGTTCTCAGTTTTGGATTAACCGGGTCAGTGTGCCCTGGTCTACCTTTGCTCTTCTTTTAAACTATTTTTAGTATCTGAAAATAGTTAACATATAATTATTTTAGGGCTCTACAGAGTATGTGCCCATAAAAGTCTCAAAAAGATCTCAAAAAGGAAACTTGTGAGATGTAAAACCACATCAGAAGGGCTGTTTACATGAAGTTTTAGTGAGCGTCCCAACATTTATTTGTCGGGACAGCGGCAGGGGGTTGTTTTAGCGCCTGCTCCGAGATTGACCAGATACTCAAGGCGGCTCCAGGAGGCACCTGCCGCAGGTAGCCGTGAGTTCCCCTCGGCGCTGAGCACGGCCAGGTGCGTGCCAGGACACACGCCATGCCCCACGGGCAGCGCACGACCCCCAAGGGCACGGCGCCCCGCCGCGGGACCACCCGGGTTAACCCGCGTGTTCCTGCCCGGCAGCGCGGGAGCAGCCGCCCCCAGCCCCGCGGCGAGGGCCGAGGGTGGCGCCTCTCAGCCCCTCCTCGGGGGGCCCCTTCGGGCCACAGCGAACGCGGGACGGGCAGCACGAGGCGCCGCCCGCGCGCCGGGCCCCGCCCCGCCACCTTTGCCCCACTCGGAACGGGCGGCTGCTGCGGGGCAGGCCGCGACCTAAGCGCGTAGCCGCCCCCGCGGCACCCCGGGCCCGCCGCCCGGCAGGGAGCGGGCAGGACCCCGCCGCTCCCGCACTCACCGCCCGCCTCACGCGCTGCGCCCCCGCCGCCCGCAACATGGTGCTGCTCGCCGCCGCCCCGCGCCCGGCCCCCCGCCCCGCGCGCCGCTCTCGCGAGAGCCGCCCGCCCCCGACGCGCCATTGGGCGGAGCGGCCGCCCAATGGGGAGCGCCGCGCGCGGCCGTTGCGGCCGTTGGAGCGGCCGTTGCGGAGCAAGTGCCACCAAGTAGACCCCCCACACCCCCACCACGTCCTCGGCATGGAGGGAACGCAGGTGAGCGGCAGCGAGCAGCCGTGCCCCAGGACTCACCATCTTCCTCGGAGGCGGCGGCATCTCCCGAGAGAGCTCTCGGCATGCAGCATCCCGAGGAAATCCCAGTTATTGCCACCTAGCTGGGAAAATCCTGGCACCATGGGCATGCAGGCAGCAGCTGCCACACCTGAGTTACCCAGAGCAGCAAAAACGCGTGGATTTGTGACTATGTCCCAGAAGTCACTGGAAAGGAAGCCAGAAATGTAGTTTTTCTTCTCATGGGAAGGTGATTTAGAGGGGAGAGCATAACAATTATGGTCACTAGCCAGCATGAGTGGGACCTGCAGGGTGTCAGTGAGGGGTTCGGCTGCCCTGTTTCTAACACATTTCTAACCCCATAGAAGAGTGAAAGGCAATCTGATCAATACACTCCTCAGTGTTGCCACAACCTTGGCACTAGCTCACCTCAAAAGTTTCTCTGCCATGTGGCTTTCACATCAGAAACCAGGAATTACTACTGAAAAATACAGCCAGGCCAGCAGTCTGGGCCCTTCAGCCACTCCCAAAGCAAGAAAAGCAGAAAGACCATTTGGGGCTGCCGGGCACTTCTTGGATTCAGAAAGTGACCCAATTAAAATATATTGTCATGAAGATAAGAATGATTTTGCTGAACTCGTGACCCTAAGAAAGACTGGAGAGAAGTATACACAGCTGAAGCAGCTCTTTGCTGCTAAGTTGGGAGGAGTTTGAGGTGCAGCATAATACTGAGTGATGGGAGATTTCACAGAGTGTATGAATCTTGGAATACTTAAGAAACAGCAACAAAAAGCAAACTCTAGGTACACGGTAGAAACATCCAGAGCATCCTCGGTTTGGACATTACTTCTTTCTTAATTAATGGGTTTTACTCATTAAAACATGGCACACAATTTCATAATCCTTTTGTAAGCTCCAAAAATGAGCTTCCAGCATGCAGAAGGCATATCTCATGGGAATTAAAGCTTTAATAAGAAGAAATCCATATACACCTAAAAAAAAAAAAGTACAACTAAAAATAAAATATTTTTTTTTGGTTTGAATACCTCAGACCGTAAGAAAAATTAGCTGCCCTATCAAAACTGACCTACCTAATTGCATCTGATCCTTCTACTACATATCTTGTTTAACAGCATATGGCATATTTTGATGGACAAAGTGGCATTGTCACCCTTTAGGCCAGATTTCAAGGTGGAATGTCACCAATCCAGAGAAAAATGACAGGCTTTTTATTACATTTTCTGTTTATAACTTTGGTTTAAAACCTCAGTAACACTTCAGATGCACATAATCTTTATTGAAACTGGCTTGATGCGGATTACACCCCGAAGCACAAAGGAAGTCTTTATCACTTATGGCTAGTGTTTTAGGAGCTTATAACTGTAATCAGGTAGGGATTATATCAGCATGATCCATATTAGCTGAACCGTGACAAAAAGCTTTTTTTTAAAAAAAAAAAAAAAAAAAAGAAGGCGTGACAATAGTATTAATAAAACCAAAACTCACAGGTGTCAATAGAGAATGGACTCGCAATCAACTGCAGTCAGAGGACACTGCTCTCTTTTGGGGGGAAAAATAGTCATTAATTAGTGGAAGCAGATCCTTATTCAGTGCATTGTTATCCAGGATTATTTCATTAGGATCTGCTGACCCAATTTCTGCATCGGAAAGGAAATTACATTTTTTCACACTAGGGGAAGGGGCAGGGGGAAGAAATTAATAACACAGATTACTCAAACTTTTAAAAATATTGAAGCTAATGAGAAGCTAATGAGAGCTAATGAGAAGCTGGGCTGGTACCTGTGGTATCTTTGCAAAAACCACAGTGGAAAATGAAACCTGGAGCATCACAAATATGTAATCATGTCTCCATCAAAATCGGATTTTGGTTCCCTTAAAATACATAATTCCTAATTACAACATATGGAATCCAGCTAATACAGCCTCATGACTATGGGATTTAGGGAGCAGGAGGAATTTTTTTGTTAGGGCTGTGATGGTCCTCTCCAGTATGGGTCATCCTCAGCTTACAGCTCCCACAATCTCCCCAAGAGTACCTGAGTTATATAAATTAAAGCTGCATTTGGATACCTTCCCCAATGCACAAAGGATTCACTTCTTCTTAATCTGTTAAAATCCAATAACCTTAAAGCAACTGGAACCTGCTTTCTGCTTGCTGTGTTTTTCTGAACAGAACAGGTTGTCCCCACCATCCTGGCAGCAAGGTGGGAAGGAGCTGCAGGAAGAGAAAAGCAGGGAAAACCCACCTCAATTCCCACAGTGCCAAAAAGGGTGGCTGGAAAAATCACTCTCGCTTGAGTGCTTTACGCCCAGCGCCGCTGCTGGGGAGCCTGGGATGCTGTCCTGAGTGGCTCTCATTCCCGCAGCTCAGCCCTTCCTTGCTGCCACAGCTGCTTTTCCTGCAGGAAATACAGAAACATGTAAGCTGAGACTTTTCTACCCCCAAACCCTTCCTGCTTGGCCTCACACACCATCTGAAAAGGGACAAGACCACAAGCTGCTCCTCTATAGCTGGGGCCAGCAGACAGCTAAGACAAGACCACCCAAGGGAACCAGAGCACCCCTCCTGCTCCTCCACTTATTCCCAGCCTGCAACACCCCCCCCGCCACACACACACACACACACACAGACAGGTGTCCCCCCTTCCTCACAATCCTCTCATTTGCAAAGTGTTTTCACCTGGCAATCACATAACAAGGCACCAAGGAAGCACCTTGCAGCTAAGGGGACATGTGTGTACTGGCTGCTGCATTATAGCACTGCTACTTCTTAAACAGGTAGCTGTTCTTTGCTGCCTGTGCAGCAGTGCTGGAGAGAGCTGTGTGCTCCCAGTGCTTCCCTGGGAAGGCGAGAACCCACAAAGCCCATAATGACCCCTGGCAGAGCCCTCTGGACGCCTGCAAGCGCTTTGGGAGAGCTGTGCCCACGTTTCCCTTGCTCTGATTTCAGCCCAGTAAATAACACTTCTGTGCTGAAGGCAGCAGTCTCGACAGGCCTCTGCTTCAAACAGTGTGTGGGGACCTGTTTCACTTAGACTCCTTATTCCCTTTAAGAGCAGCCCTGTCAGAGAAGCTGGCATGGATGCCCCACTGGCGACCCAAGGGAAGCAGCTACCCGAATCCAGAGTTTCTCAGGAGAGGTGAAGCAGAGCCTTCCCAGTGACTTCTCCAGCCTTATACATACTCACCGCCTTCAATGCAGCACCCAGTGGCACTGCAATGCCCTGCAGCTGCTGGCCAACTCTAGAATATATTCCTAATTTGCTGTTAAAGTGAAAGCAGTGAGTGGAACAGCTAAGGCAACAGCCTCTCTGGGAGAGGACTGGAGTCAGCCAGAAGTGAAGGGATTGGTGCCGATGGGGGGGAAGGCTCCCAACGCACGGCCCGGGGCCGGAGCAGAGGATGCTGCGAGCCCTTTCAGCGGCCGTGAACTTGCCTTGTGGCCCCGCGGGGCCGCTTGGCAGGCGCTGGCCGTGCCAGGGCTGGCGGGGGCTCTTGTGCAACGCTGCCTCCGCGGAGCCAGGCCGCTTCCCGCGCCGCTGCCGGCCCCCGCTGCTCGCAGAAGAATTGCGCCCAAAGCGCCGCATAGCGATGCGAGTGCATCACGGGGCGCGAGACCGCCGGCTTAACCGCCGCTTCACTTGGGCGCGTTTGTTTGTGAGTTATGTACGTGCCTTTCTTTTGTCAACATCTCCTTCTGAAAAGGATATTGATTTTGTTTTCAAAGGCTCGCGAAACTAAAATGAATGACTACATTCTCAGGAAGAGTCATTTTCTCAACAGCTGTAAATAATTTATTGTTCGCAACCCACCCAGATCAAAAGATGCTTCATCAACTGATGTGGCAAAATCTGGTGCAAGCTGCATTTCTATTATCTCAGATCCAATTAACCATTTGGAGCAGACTAAAACATAACTAGATCAATCCAGAATCAGATTAATATCCAATCCATAATCACATTAATCACAATCTGTCCATAATTAGCCATCAGGTAATCCCATTGGACAGGAGGTGACATGCAGTATCCCATTATCTCATTAATTACCTATTTCGAGTGTCAGGCATTGTCCCCAAATAAAACATTTTTGTGTATTTTTATTGTTTTTTAAACAGAGATGGATGAGGAATTCTCTTTTTGCTCCGTCCACCCTGTCTAAGCCATAACCGGCTCCAAGGTGGAGTTTTACAACATTTCTTTGTTTTTATGTCCTGCACAAGAACCAAGTGATGGGTCCTGGGGAGATGTCAGCTTTTTAAATAAAACATGATTATCTTGGGGAGACGGATAAATAAAACATTTGTTTCAAGTGAACAAGTTTGTGAAAGAAAACCCTTCATCAAAGGTTTTAATGGTAACACGATAACAATAGCTTTGCAATGCTAAATCTTATTGCAGATGGTTCCTGTCCTTTTTTGTAATGCAAGTGAAATTGTGTTCCATCTGTTTTAATTTTATAATGGACTTAATCCACGGCTGTCTCTGCAAGAACTGGCATTTGCTGCCTTTGCAATATGCTGCAAACAGAAAAACTGTCACCGTTTCCTCTCTGCAGAGGGAATTCCTGTCTCTGGTGGGGGAAAGCACGGAGGCTCTGTGCAAAGTGGGATGCTCCTCGCAGCCCCACACCGTGGCCTTCTGTTTCACGGATGGCTCGTGCGTGAAACCCATGCGTGACTGCTCCAAAACATGGCCATGGGACAGCGGAGAGCAACAAAGCTTGGCATATGTGGGGACTGCCCTTGTTTCTCGCTGCCCAGCACTGCCAGTGATTGTGCTGGCTGATGCTGGTTTTGCCAAGGTGCTTCTTGACCTGAGCTGTTCTAGGATTTCATGGCATTTGGGGATTTTAGGATTTGAACTTCCCTGTGGCCCCTAGAATAACCAGGCAGGTAACCTGCTTGCAAACTGCAGGCACAGCGCTGCTTTCCCGCTCCCAGCCGTCGCACATCACGTGCCGCTGCTCCGCGGCTGGGGGCCGGCAGCAGCACCCGCTGCTCCCGCGGAGCAGTGTCGGCACAGGTGAGCCCGGCTGCACGGCTTGGCTCCGGCTGGCAGGAGCAGGGACCGCGAGGGAACCATGGTGCTCTCACACGCATCTCCCTCCCGGCACTTTGGCAACACGGACAGCTCCAGCTGAGCTGGGGCGGCCGCGCGGGTCCACGGCGCTGCAGGCACCCGGCCCCTCTGCTCGCAGCCCCTGCGAGGTGGGTGTCTCTCGCAGGGCTTCGCGCTCTCAAAGCCGAAGCAAACGCTCCGGTTTCCCACTGCTGCCCGGGAAGCCCGGAGGGGCTGGGCACAAGGGCTGCACAGGCTGCCGGTGCCCACAGCGCGGAGGGGCTGCGCGGCTGGGAAGGCAGTGAAACCCCACGTCGCTCGGCCGCGTCTCCCACCGGCTGTGCTGGGCAGTCCCCACCCGCGGCCCCTCGCTGTGACTTTTCAGAGCTCGCCGGAATTAATTTTTTATACCAACTCCTTTTCTTTTTTCTCCTCTCTTTTGCAGGCACAATCGGTTTCCAGCGGTGTTGCCGCAGAGGGGGCTCTGCCGCTCGGCTCCGCTGGAAGCGCGGCCGGCGCTGCCGCAGCAGCGGCTCCTCGCGGCCCCCGCTCCCTCCCGACGGCGCGTGCCGGGGCGCAGCAGTCCCGCGGCCTCTCCGCACGGAGCCGCGCCAGGAGCCACCTGCCCCCGCCTGCGCCGCGGCACAGAGCGGAGCGGGGGCCCCGACGGCCGCGGCGCGCCGCCCCTGCCCTGCCCGCGGCTCCGCGCGCACGCCCGTCCGCAGGACACCTGCCTGCGGCAGCGAGAGCGGTGCGGCGCAGAGAGGAAAGCGCGAGAAGGGCAGAAAAACGTAAAACTGATTGAAATAAAATACTGCAGTGAAATAGAATGGTAAAATAAAATAACAGAGTACAACAGGGTGGCACATATGAGAAGAGCAATACGGCGAAAACGAAGTAAGAAGCAAAACGTTGGAAAATTCCATGAAAAGCCAAAATAAAGGAGAAACAAAACTGACAAATTAAAGGAGAAAAAAATCAAGGACGGACGGCACGGCGGGAGCAGGAGCGCGGACGGGGCGCACCCGGCGCGCGCTGCCCCGGGGCCCCGCTCCGCGCGCCGCCGCGCGCCCATTGTTCGGCGCGGCCAATCCGCTGCGGCGCGCGCCGCGGCCGCCAATCGCCGGCGGGGGCCGCGGGCCGGGCGGTGAGGTCAGCGCGCCCCCCCCCGCGCCCGGTGCGCGCTGACATCACGGCCCGGCGCGGCCCGGCGGGGCGGGCCCGGCGGGGCGGGCGCGGCCCCCGCCCGGCGCGGCTAGAGCTGGAGCGGCGGCGCCGCGTCCCGCACCGCGCCCGCCGCCCGCATGGTGGACGTGCTGCTGCCGCCGCGCCCGGGCGCCATGGGCGAGCCCGCCAAGAGTAAGTGCGCGCCGCGCCGCTGCCGTCGGGCGGATCCGAGCCGGCCCCGCGGTGACAGCGCCGGGCGCGCTGCGGCAGCGCGGCCGCCTCCGCGCGCGCCCGACCCGCGCTGCCCTCCGCGCCCCCGCTCACCGCTCCGCTCTTGTCCGGGCGCCGTCCCGCTGCCCTGCCTCGTTCATTGCCCTTCTCTTGCCCCTTCTTTTATTTCTCCTTCTTTTTCTCCTTCTTTCAATTCGTGTTTCTCGCTATTTCTGACTCTCGCTCCGGTTCTGTGGTTTTCCTTCATTCTCTCCATCCTTCTTTCCCTTCTGATTTCGTTCTGTAGTTCGCTGTTTCCGCTTTATTTCTCTTTCTGTTTTTCCGTTTGTTTCTCCGTCTTTGTAATTTCACTTCTCTCTTTCTCTTTTTATTTGCCCGTGTCACAGCTTTCACCTCCGTCTTTCCGTTTTCTCCCTTTCTGTTTTTGTTTCTTCCTTTCATTTTTTCTCTCTCGTTTTCTCTCTTTTAAAAAAATCTATTTTCGTTTTTCTTTCTGTATTTTTCGTTTTGCATTTCTTTTCTGCGTGTGTTTTTCCTTTATTTCTTTCTGGTTCGTTTTTACTGCGGTGCGTTTCTACCTTTTTCCCTTCTGTGCTTTCGTTCTAATTTGTCTACGTTTGTCGCTTTCCCGTTCTCCGTTTCCCGTTCTCCTCTCGGGTCCTCCCGTTATTTCTATCTTATTCCGTTTTTCCCCTGGAGGAAAAAAAAAAAAAAAAAAAAAAAAAAAAGAGTTAAGTTGAAGAAGCGACTCCCTGTCCCGCGGCGTGGGGCGGGGGGCTCGCACCGACGGCCGCTCTCCCGCAGGGCGGCCGGGGCGGGCGCGCTGCGCGGGCTGCGGGGGCCGCATCCAGGACCGCTTCCTGCTGCGCGTCTCGCCCGACCTGGAGTGGCACGCGGCGTGCCTCAAGTGCGCCGAGTGCGGCCAGCCCCTCGACGAGACCTGCACGTGCTTCCTCCGCGACGGGAAGGCCTACTGCAAGCGCGACTACAGCAGGTGACCCGGCGCTCCGGAAAAAAAAAAAAAACATATATATATATGTATATATACACACACACATGTATATATAAAAGAGCGACGGAAAAAAAAAAAAAGATAGCCCTCAATTCGCGGAGCGGGTCGCGCGGCGCCGCGGGCTCACGGCGCCCTCCCCGCAGGCTCTTCGGCATCAAGTGCGCCCGGTGCCGGGCGGGCGTGAGTAGCAGCGACCTGGTGATGCGCGCCCGCGACCACGTCTACCACCTCGAGTGCTTCCGCTGCGCCGCCTGCGGCCGCCAGCTCCTGCCCGGCGACCAGTTCTGCCTGCGGGAGCGCGACCTGCTCTGCCGCGCCGACCACGGGCCAACCCCCGACGGCGCCGCCGCCCGCGGGCCGCGCAGCCCCGCGCTGCCGCCACCCGCCGCCGCGCACCTCCCAGGTACCGGCGGGGCGGGCGGGCGGCGGGGCGCGCGCGAGCGGCGGGGCCGTCGGGGGGGCGGCGGCGGCGCTGACGGGGCGCTCGCCCTGCCCGCCCGCCACAGAGCCGGTGCCCGGGCGGCCGCCTGCCCCGCGGCCCCCGGCGCACAAGGCGGCGGAGAAGACGACCCGCGTGCGCACGGTGCTCAACGAGAAGCAGCTGCACACGCTGCGGACCTGCTACGCCGCCAACCCGCGCCCCGACGCCCTCATGAAGGAGCAGCTCGTGGAGATGACGGGGCTGAGCCCCCGCGTGATCCGCGTGTGGTTCCAGAACAAGCGCTGCAAGGACAAGAAGAAGTCGCTGCTCATGAAGCAGCTCCAGCAGCAGCAGCACAGCGACAAGACGGTGAGCCCTCGGCGGGAGCGGCGGGCGCGGCGCCCCTGCCGGCGGCGCTGACGGCCGGTGCCGTGTCCCCGCAGAGCCTGCAGGGCCTCACCGGGACGCCGCTGGTGGCCGGCAGCCCCGTGCGCCACGAGAGCGCCGTGCAGGGCAGCGCGGTCGAGGTGCAGACGTACCAGCCGCCCTGGAAGGCGCTCAGCGACTTCGCGCTGCAGAGCGACCTGGAGCAACCCGCCTTCCAGCAGCTGGTGAGCGCCCGCCCCGCCGGGGCCGGGGGACCGGGTCGGGGGGCCGCGCGCTGCGGCGCTCACCGCCGCCCTTCCCGCAGGTCTCCTTCTCCGAGTCCGGCTCCCTGGGCACGTCGTCGGGCAGCGACGTGACCTCGCTGTCCTCGCAGCTCCCCGACACCCCCAACAGCATGGTGCCCAGCCCGGCCGAGACGTGAGGCGCCCGCCGCCGCGGCACCTCCGCATGCCTGCGCTCCCTGCATGAGACACGCGCCGCGGGCCGCGACAGCGCGCCGGACACTGCGAGACGCCTTCGGTTTTTTATTATTATTTTTTATTAATTATTCTTATTTAAAAAGAACAAAAATACGTTACCGACGGCCAAAACGCACCGGGATTCCAGCTGCCTTCACCCGACCGCGGAGCCAGCCCCCGCCCGGGGTTATTCGTTGCTTTTTTTTTTTTTTGCCTTTTTTGTTGTTTCCCGGCGGATTTCGATGTTTCTCTCCCCGAGAAACACGGCTCTCCCGGCCATGGGCGCCGTGAAGGGAGCGGCGGGCGGAGCGGCCCCGGCGTGCGCGCCCCTCCGCGCCCGCGCAGCCCTCATCTCACGCCGGTGCCTCGGAAAAATTTCAAAAAAAAAACGGGACGCGGAAACGAGACTTTTTATCGGGAAGAACAAAACAAAACAAACAAAAAACAGTCGTAATGATGTTAAGTTATCGCTGGACGGAGGACGGATTGTTTGAGCCTTTAACGAACAAAAAGTAAGTTATTGTTATTTATTGTCGGAGCAGCGGTTGAATAGTGGGATTAAATATTTTGGACTTAATAAAAAAAAAAAAAAAAAAACGACGACGAGTGAGACGCAAAGGCGGCGGCGGGGCCGCTCCCGGGCAGGGTCCCCGCGCCGCATATTCCTGGGCCCCGAAGCGGCGCTTCCCCTTTCCCCTTGCGGGCACCTGCCGCGGCCGGGCCCGCGGAGGGGGCTCCGCGTTACCGGCCCGTCGACGCGGCGGCTCCTCGTCTGCGGTTGGCGCCGGGAAGAGCGCGGCGCGGCCGCCCTGGGGCCGGCGGGGACCTGTCCTGCCGCGGTCGGGGCTTGCGGGAGGAGCGCGGGGCGCCGGGCACGGCCCGGAGGGGCTCGTGCCTCCCGCCCGGGCAGGTGGGGCCGGGGCTCCCCGCTCCCTCCCCGCCGCGGGGCCTTGGACTCACCCGCGTCCTGGGCTTGGCGAAGCGCTGCGCGCCGGGCTCCCATTTCAGGCCGCGGGGCTGCGCGGAGCAGCGCTCCGGGCCCCGGCGGCGCCTTCCTCCCTGCTCCGCGGCAGCCCCGGCCGGGCCGCCCTGGGCCTCCCGCCGCTGCTGAGGCGGCGGGCGCCGCGCCGGGGGCTGGCGCTGCCGCCGCGCCGGTTCTGGCCGGTCCGAGCCGGTTGCGTCCGGCCGCGGCGCGGGCGTCACGCGCAGGACAGAAGCGTCGCGGGGCCGCGCGGGCGCTAACGGTTTTAACGGTAGCGGACAGCACACGGGTTGAACGAGCTTTATTAAAGATTTATGGAAACGTAAAAAACGCGCATGGGTTAGAAACCGTCCTAAATCGCCCCCAAAATAAGCTAGGAACGGGCCTTGCACCCGGATCTGACCAATTCCTCAGACTTTTGATCAGAAATAACTCCACACACAGGGCTCGTTCCCTCAAGCGCCTTGCACCCTTGGGGCAGTTGGAGCGCACGGACCTTTGTCACACAGCAGCCGCGCTACGGCCACAATAAGTTATTTTATTACAAGATATATAGAACATTTTTTCTTCTCCTCTTCGCCACCTCCTCTCAGCCGTGTTGCAGCGCAGGCACCACGGTGCAGAGACCACTCTGATCGTGACGTGGGACAAGGGAAGGAAATAAACGCGAATTGCCCAAAATTACAAAACAGAACTCAGAATTATCTACAGTACTTAAGATATAAATAGTGCAAATTACATATATCTACAGAATAAGTGTTTAGGGTATCAAAACTTTTCAGGCTTTCCAAATGGGCGGCTGGCCCAGATCATTCCACTCAAGCGTAGGCGCCCTAAAACCGGTGCGGATGTGCTCATTTTTTCAGGAAGAAATGCCGTGCTTCCTCCCAGGACTGGCGGGGGAACCGGTTGCAGAGCTCCAGATAGTCTTGGGCACTGAAAAATTTCTCTGTTGGAGACAGAACATAAAATTACCACATTATTCCCTCTTAAGATAAGACGGCAGTAAATTATGAGTAATGCACCCGCAGCTGATCCCAGCCCCATTCCCCACTAGAGCGCTCTCAGATCGTGATGTCAGGCCTCCGTGGGGCTTCATTTTGCTAGGGGGTCCAAGGGTCTGAGGAAGCCTCAGGGGATTTGAAGTTATGGGCCCCGTGCTCTGCGCGCTTGCAGGTTTTGCATCCTTGTGCCTTTTGCATCTCGGGCTCGTGCGGCCCAAAGCACCCGCAGCACTGAACAAAGCAGAGCTTTGTCTCCTTTGTTTTTTTGGGGGGGCTCCATCCTTCCTGCTGAAGTGAGATAGATTGATCACAATAATCCTGGATTCTCTCATCGCTATTACCTCGGCTTTTTGCAGCCAGGGTGTGCTTGGAAATGGCACTCACATGTTACTCATCTTTGTTTAAAAGTTCACTCAGTTTGAGTCATGAGAATAAAAAAAGGGAGTTTTCACTCAGGTTGCGTGAGCAGATTCTCACGCCGACACAAGCCTGGAAGGTTTGTGTAATAAACACTGCACGGGGCTGTTTCAAACTAAAAGCTGCAATGTTGATAGTAGAAATCGCCACAGATTTACATTAATTTTACATTTCATAATTTGTTTTTAAGCATCACATTTACGTGTTACACTTAGACCCGCTCATCTTCTACACCCCCCCCCCAAAAAAAAAAAAAAGGCAGCAAAATACAAACTGGTAACTGTGGCACATTTCTACTTGCTATTAGGGAGCAAATGCCTATTCGAGGGACTACTGCACTTTCTATGAGATCCAGACGACTTGTGACCAGATTCCCATCAACACACTTGAATTTCTTGCTTGTTTAACAAGTAATAGCTGTCTTAGCTGAGTAGTTTTCAAATGTTTAGCCTACAGTGGTTAACTGTATTCGACAGAGTATTTGCAATGACTGTGGAAAAAAAGGGGCTCTTCTGCATACGGACACAGTGCTGGATAATCACACCACAGTTTTTCACTAGTTTTTGGCTCCTTGGTACATCGGTATGTCTGTGTGACTGCAGGATGCCGGACCATTTGCCAATATCCTTTGTGAGAGCTAATTAAGAATGTCCATGTACAGTATCATATTTTGAGACAAAGTATCACATTGCATTTAATTAATATTCTGAATTTCTGATACTACTGGAAGTCATATACAAAAAAGTTAAGTTAGAGACCTTCTCCCAATATTTTTTTGCAATTTCCTCTATTCTTTTCATGGTGATACATACGCAGAAATACACACTGAAATAAAATGCCATCTCTACCTGCTTTGTTACCTAATTACTATGTTAATACATTTCAATGGAGACGTACCCCTCTGCTGAGATGGCTGATTATCCGTTTGGCCTGAATTCTGTGCAAAATCCTACAGGAAAGAAAACAAAAAAAAGGCATCAGCTTGTCAGATTTATCTGAGGAATTAATTTTTTTTAAGTCTTTCTATGGTCGTTCAAAAATACTAATACCTTTTAAACTGTTTTGTTTGCTACATCTCATAACAGAATACTGCTAAATTCTGTAACATAGAGAGCATTTTCTTTTTTTTTCTTTTTTTTTTGAGGAATTACCCTTTTTAATACACGCTATAGGAAAAGCAAGGCTTTAATGCTTCCTCAGGAAATAATTTTTTATCGTGGCTTTTAATTTACGATTGCAGCGATGTCTGCATAAAATGCGGAGCGCTTCCGCCTTGCACTGCCGACTCCAAACACGCTCCTTTCGCATCTCCCCCCAGCGCCGGGTTCCTGGGCTCTGCTTCCCGGTGGCCTCGGCGTCCGAGCGCTGCTCTCCTGGGAGCGAGCGCCGCTCCCGCGCCGGCGTGTGTCCCTCCGGATGCTCCGGCGGCGGAGCGCGCTCAGGTGACAGGATTTGGGTGCCCGGTGCGGTGCAGTCGCTGCTCCCGCGGGAGGGCCGGCGGGAGCCCGCACGGCCGCGCGGCGCTCGGCGCAGCCCGGGCAGCGCGCGCCGATACCGCAGAGCAGCCGCGGCGTTCCAGGCTGTAGCTTTTGTTCCAGGATTCACCGAGCACAGAAGGTACTTTATTTCACGTAGGAAATACAATTTAGCAAATCATATATACACTTAGATACTTTTAAAATTTCTCATCTAGAAATAAAAGTAACAGCAATAAAAAGGATGATGCAAACTTCAGACGAGGAAAATAAATCTGTTGATAGGCAGGTATGACATGAAAAGTTGTAAAATCTTGCAATAATTTCCCCTTGATTTATACTGCACACATTTCTTTAAAGTACTGTATTTAACTGGCATATTCTTACACGCCACCAAAAAGTTACATAAACAGGGCTTCTTTTTGCATTCCCTGGCACAGGAAGAATCTCATTTTCTAGTCATGAGCAAACATTTTACAGTCTTCACCAAAACTGCCACTGAAGCAAATAAGAGGTTTGTTTGACAAACAGCAGCGAATTGCAATGCAGAGAGAGAGGCAAGTCACTTGGTGCATCCCGGGTACAATATCTGTGCACATTCAATACATTTTAAAATATATTTTAACATTTTTTGGTTCTTTCCAGAATTATTTTTTGGTGAATGTTGAGTATTAGGGATAAGATTTTAACTTGGGTAGAAAGTTGAAATACCACTGAAGCCAGCAAAGAAACCGTAATTTATACAACATGAGGAACTTCTATATTTTAATACTACACTTTTTTTAGAAGCCTGAAAGAACAGTGTGTGGACTTGGCATCCAAGGTACAAATATACTCCTAACTAGAAATCAAATTATGTTGATCCTTGTAAATACACTTATGCTTAACTATAGCCAACCAGGGATTTAAGTACCAATCTCTCTTTTACAGTAAAGAAAGCAAGGTAAACAGCTCTAATTTTCCAGCTATGGGACAATCCCCCTACACTCATACTTTTTGGCTGAAGGAATAAAAAGATCAAACCATAGCATCTATCTGTAGTAATTTACATTATCTTTTTGCCACTTCTGTTGCTAAATCACAGTCTGTAGTTTTTATATTGGAATATTTCAGTATAAAGTAAAACATGAATTAAAACTCTGTATTCAAATACTACTACATTACAACATGGCAAATATTTTCACATATTTTTAATACAACATTTAATATTTTTAACTATTATTTTAGTATTAAATGGATAAAAAGTAGTAGCACTCAGAAGTTTGATATTACACTAGGACTCCTAGTAAATATTTAGTTCTTGTGCCCTCCCTCCGAAATGCATATTGGACTAGCTGTAAAGCATCAGGAAAAGACATTTCACTAACATGGCTGTATCAACAAGATTAACTTTCAGGTGACTGATTCGGAGTTCTAGCGGCATTAAAAACCCCCAAACTTCGTATTTTGTTTTGTTTTGTTTTTCTTAATAGCACACTATTTAATGAAAACTGCATTTATTCATCTGAAGATAGTCAATAACATGTATGGAAACCATGAGGCATGCACAAAATCTGATAAATAAAGCACAGAATATACATTTTCTCAAAGGGAACAAAAATGCTTTAAATCCTTATTCAAAACAGTATTCCTAACGACCTCCGTGGCTTACTGTCAAAAGCAGAGATTGCAAGATTAGAGCCAAAACATATGTTCTGTGTATTTTCTGCATAAAATATATACATGTCAGTTCTCCCCGTAAATCTGTTGTACACAGTATACAACTGTGCACATATATGTAAACAGATTAATATACAAATTTCAGATATGCTACATGTGAAGTGTTTTTTTTTTTTTTTTTTTTTTTTTTAATAAAGACTTTAAGAATCGTCCTGTAAAGGCAGGACCTACACCAAACCTGACCAGCACAGCCCGTAACTTTAATGAAAACAGGATCCTGCGCGGGACAGCGAGAACCTGGACTACCCTGCAACCTTCCAGCGTCCTAAGATGTTTCAAGTACAGATATAATCTGTGGTTTGAAAAGAACGGCATCGTATCGTAGAGCACTTCAGTGGTGTTTACTTATTTTACTTAAGGCAAATGATTTCCATACACAGGGAGAAGCCGAGAGAAATGGGGGAGCTGCAGTGTGGGAATAGCTACCTGAATGAAGGTGGCGAGCAAAACACAGCTCATCTCCTGCTCCAGGATGAGCTTGTTCTGAGGGTTATTGTAACAGGCGGCTATGAGCGAAGGGAAGAGCACTTTGATTAAGCGAGGATCGCTGAAGTACTGGAACGGCAACTGGCACAGCTTCTGCAGCACCGTGGGGTGACGGCCCGACTGCACAATCACCTGAAAAGGCAAAGGTAACACAATTAACACACGTGATCAATCTAGCTGTTCCCTTCCTGTTAACTGCTGAGAGTCACGCTGCAAATACGAGCCTGGTGAGAATTAAAAATTCATAAATACTTAAAATAACTCTGAGAACATTAAGTCCAAATAACTTCCGCTTTAGTGTGCAAGCATTATTTGTACTACAGAGGAACACAACAAATACACGGCTCTGAAATTTCTTTTCCCTGTACCCCAAAAGACAATAAATGAGTGAGAAACAGATTAATCTGAATGCTGATCATTTCATTTCATCCTTCCATTTAAAAGACAGAGCATTATAGAAAGAGGGACTATGACAATTTACAGATACAAAACAAAAACTAACCCGAACCCCATACCATCTAAACATAAAAGAAAAAAAAAAGACGGAAAGAGATCACCCGGACTGTAAAAACCCCTACGACGCTCCATCATCCTTTACTGGGCAGCTCTCTAGCAATGAGAGGAGCCTGTGTTTCACCGGGACGTCTGCTGCCGTTCGCGGGCACCGAGAAGAAAAGGTGATTGTGAGGCGCCCGGCAAGGAGCTGCGGTAAGCGGAGACTCCGCAAGATCCTCCCATCTGCACTTCTTATCTTAGTTTCTATCAGTGCCATTGACTCTAAAAGGAGAATTGTTTAGATAAATGGGACTGTTGTCATGAAGCAGGCTAAGTTTACAACTGTGTACGTCTGAAGAAGTAAGGCAATGCTATTACTGCACTCCTTGCAAAGGCACTTTTCTGATTTACTTGATATTCCTACAAAGTCTTTGCGATAAACTAAAAAATGCCCAAATCAGATCTGGTCCAAGTAACCTCGATTATACAATTATAATATGAAAGAGCTGCTTGACCCAAAGTTGGCTTTTCGGTATAGAAAGAAGCTCCTATAAGGTTAGGAGCACTGTAAAACTTAAGGTCATGACTGTAAATTGTACTTGGAAAAACACAATTTTACAGGTACACACCCAGACAAGACTGCATTCAAATTAAAACCAGAAGGACAGAAAGGAGCAGTCGAGACCACAGGAACATAAATTACAGGGATTTACAAGTTTTCAAAGCACTTTTAACAATACGTTAAGAACACACTCTCGGTCGATAATGCAGTTCAGTTTAGAAACAAAATCAACAAAGTAATAGTTTGCATTTTTTAGTTCACTAGCCAAAAAGACACTGAAAACCTTTCTGAATACTAGTAGAAATGCCTTAATGCCCTTAAAGCCAGAAGGAATTTTTAAAAGACGGCCAAATATGTGACAGTTACGCATACGTTCAGACATTGTGCTTGTGAGAAAAATACCTACTTCATCAATAAAGCACTTGGATACTTCTGAATTTAATTATCAGCTACAGTTCTGTAAGGAAATGATTGCTGATGGATATGAAGTGCTTTTACAAGTATAGAATTTATCAGAAAAATCTCAAATTGTGTAACCACTATAACAGAAAAGCAATCATTACTGATCTAAAATAACTGCAATCGGTATTTCTGATTCAGGAGAGAACAACAGAATTGTGGTTTCTTTTTAACAGCTACTATAGCTGATAAACAGATACTTGAAAAGCAGTTTCTAGAATACTTTATTTTTCATTCACTGAACTTCCTCTACCTGTTCTAGCAATGCCTGGATAATTAGGGAACGCTTCTCGCCCTAACACTGCCTATAGCCAGGCACCATTCATGGAATCACCGTTTTACTCTATTTTTCTTTTGCAGGGCTGAGTTATCATCATAGCGTCAACATGAAGGATAGGAAGCCTATGTAGCAGAGCTGCTGATTGCCTGGAATCAATTTTAATGATTTTAGCTCATTGTACCAATATGGTTACTAAACCTGATACACTGCATTAGATACTTAGAAAAAAAAATCATGAACTAATTATTCATTGGAAAAAAAGGAAAAATACCCCAGCAGAGTTTGTATTCATCATCAATTTTTGGAGAAAATGAAGCCTAGCACTTGACTTAACAGATGACCAATAAATAAAATAAATTAAAACCTTGTATAAGACTTCTTGATGATGACTTTTTTTTTTTTTTTAATAACAGACACTCCTCTCTTCTTTCTGAATGATCCTGGTACATTTTACATACCTGGAATACTCATTTTATAAAACTCTAATAGAAGTTCAAACCTCCTCACTGAAATGCAGTGAGGAAAAGCTGCTCTTCCTCCTGCCACATACTGGCACCCAGGCACATCTACCTGGAATTAGCTTTTCTTATGTCTCTCTCTCCAGCCTCAGATAATGCTTGTCAAATGTAACAAGATCCTAATTAAATCACTGCATTTCTGTGCAGTCAAGCACTTAAGCCCCTGCTTAACTTTAGATATGTGCCTAGGTCCCAGGGATGTCCATTTGTGCTTATTTGTTTTTGTGACTTGAGACCTCTCTGTCGAAGTCATAAAAGCTTCATTTCTTTTCTACAAAAAAGGCAACTCATACTATTGTTTTCTATATATCATTCAAAAATCAAAAGAAAATGAAGGCACTCCTACAGCTTTACTATTTTTGCCTCAATAGCTGGGTTAACTCGTATGAATCTCACAGAAGAGGCCCCCACTTACCTGCATTATTTTTGGCCCAACAGACGTTAGGAGACTGACCCTGCAACCACACAACCTACTCGCCGTCTCCAGGACCGCTTGTGCCCTGACTGCAGCGCACACGGGTAACAGACAGCAAATGCGGTTCCGAAACGCTGTTTCCTGACCAAGCGCCTGCTCCCGACTGCTTAAAAACCTCCATGACTGATGGGACGACCCGCGAGGCCTCCTTGCTGAGCAGCCCCTTCCCAGGCTGCCTGTCCGTGGTGACCTGTCCCTCCCCGCCGCTCCTGCAGCTCCCACCAACTCCTTCCAGGAGCAGGAGCCGGGCAGCAGTCCCTGCTCCCCACGCTGGGAAGTGCCCTCACGCGCTCCCGAGGGCGGGAGCCATCCCATCTGTTGCACTGATATTTCTGCAGTTGAAAAAGCTGGGGTCCCAATTTCCCAGGTCTCTAGATGGAATCCATTCATTCCTACACAAATGTATTTGGGCCAACATTCACTGCACAAGTCCCTGCTTACTGGTTTGCTGCAATTCTTCTAGCTGTGAAAGGCTGAAGCAGTATAAAAGTCAGTCTTTCAAAACAGGCTGCAGTGACAAAAGCCAGCGATATGCCACCCAGCACTTGAGCAATAAAAAAGACAATCAGTCAAAAAAATTAAAAGCTCCTCGTGGTACAGAGCAGCAATAAAGCTGCGCGGGGAGCTCATCATTTGCCTGGGAGATAAGGCTTCCCCGGGCGCACGGGAGGCGTTCTCGGCTGCAGCCTCGGGGTGGCCGCCGGCAGCCCACGTCCAGGGAGCCCAAAGGGCATCCGAAAGGACGGGAAACACTGATCAAGGGGCTGCTTTCCAATGATACAGATCAGCGATGACACCTCCGATCACCAGTCAGATTGCACCAAGTCCACGTTTAATTTCACAGAAAGAAGCACCTGGCACACCTTTTAACCCAGTGATGGAGCGGATGAACACCCTGTAACGGAGCGATAAAAAAAGGTTTCCCTGAGAAAACTAAAATTTCACTCAGAAATCTGAAGAATGCATGTAAAGTACTGAACAGATATTACACAAATCTAAGTTGAGTTTGTCATTCATATATTACTTAAGGTCTAATATATCCGTATCAGATACACAAGCAGAGATGTGTGCTACTAAATTCCAAGGACTGGCACAAATAGCATCATGAAAATTCACTTTTTTTTAAAAAAACCTAAGTACTAGTATACTGGTGGCCATCCACATTTCTGTTTCCAGGTTGTAATTGCCCAGGTTTTCCATAGGTCAAGAATTTAAAAAAGAGAAATTAAATGAATTTAATTTTTTTCTAGCAACTTCAAAGCAGATTAAGATCACAGATTGTTTTTTAAATGTTCTAAGCACACATTAAATATTACCCGATATTTTATCACAAGTCACAAAAAAGTAGCTGAGTCTTAGATCATGATCTTTGCTGCTTCTTGTGTACTGCAGAAGGTTAGTCCAGGATTACTGGAGAGTGGAAGTGCTGATTTTTAAAGTAATATTTAGTTTAGTTCTACTGATGGATTTAGGTTTCCCTGTTTCACTTGGACATTTGCAGCTCTGGAGAGGCATTACTCATGTCAGTTATTTCTGCCCATACACAACATAAAAACACTGGAATTATCTTTCAAAGAGGCTAATTCATTTTCTGGTCGGGAGGCACAGAAAGCCAGCAGAAAGCTTTTTGTCTCTGCAGAGGCAGAACAAAGAACTAAAAAGCAAGTATTCAACTGATGCAAAAAGCCAGTTCTCAAGCAACCAAACTGGGTTACTCTAGAGAATCCCAGTACTTGGGAGCGACCGCGGCGAGGAAGATGTTGCATTGAGGGCTGCCCTTACACCTGGAAAACCCCAAGCCCAGGAAAGCACAGGGAAGCTTGCCAGGTAATTATATTTGCAGTCTTATTATTTCTCTAGGGCTGCCCACTTCCCCTGCCCTGCAAAATCATAATAAAACAACCTGGTCACAGGGTTACAGGTGAAAAACGAGCCATTGTAAACCCGACAGGGAGCTGTCGAGCAGCAGCCCCCCACGGCGCGTGCCTTTAGCTGGCCCGAGCAGCTCCCCAGTGCCGCAGGCGCATTGGCTAACCAAGACAGTCCATCTCCTGCGACCCACTCACCACAGCGCCGCTGCCAACGGTGATCCCGTTTTCCCGGGACCTCGAAGCTCAGGGCTTGGGGACGCAGCCCGAGCTGGCCGCGGGGACGTGACCGGGCACGCAGGGAGCCCTGCACGGCGGGCCGCTCCGGAACGGGGCCGTGTACTTTACCATCATCAATCTCGTTTCATTTCGGGGAGACTTGCTGAAGACTTTTCCAGACACGTAACGGGAGGATGCGACTGAAGTAACGTCAGGCGCTACCAGAAGTGCCCTGGCGCGGTGCAGCTCGGCTTGAGCCCCTCCTTTCGCTCTGGGGTGCTTGCCCACAATCTCCGTGGGCAGACGTTTCCCAGGCCAACTCAGGTCAAACTGAAATCTTTGCTCACCTCAGAACACAGCTCAGCTGCTCAAGAAAAGCCAAGACGTTAAACTCGGTTTCATCTTTTCAGAAGAGTTTGTCTGAAAATAAATGTATTGCCTTCCATCTCTCCAGCACATTGAAGCTGCAGTCTCGGCCTGGGATGATCAAAAATTGTAAAACTGCACTTGCGTTAATGTTGTTAAGGGTTATCTTAGCTATTACTATTGACTGTGTTGCTTATTATTTCTATTCCTTTTGGTAAGTGCATTAAGAACAGTGCTACAGCCAATAAACGAGCCCATGTCTGACTGCCGCTGCCGAGATGGTGGCCAGCGGAGCACCTGGAAGGGGCCGGTGCCACCAGGGCTGCCAGCAGCCGCCGGACGCCGGCTTGGCAAGGCGGCCGCAGGAACCCAAAGCCGCTTGCTGGCACTCTCTGCGGGCTGTTGCTTTCTTCCGTCTGCAAGAGGAAAAAAAAAAAAAAAGGGAGGAAAAATTGGTTCTTGCTGCTTTAAGGCAACAGAGAAAGGAGGGCTGCCAAGGAGAGAACTGAAATTGGCACTATGACCCCCGCCAAATGCCAAGTTTGGAGCAAAACTTCACTGCGCATGGAAGCACTCCGCTCTCGCGCGACTCCGCGGGACGCTGGCGTGTCCGCGGGCCGGCTGCGGCGCTCAGCAACGTGACCGAGAAGCTGCAGCGCTCTCGTCGTGATGTGAAAAACACAATTATTTTAACATGTGAAGTGGAAACATGGGGAAACGGTCTAATTCAGCAGCTGCATCATCAATTTGTAAAGTTCCAAACTTCCTGAAGCTAAACTGTCCTCAGTTCTTGGAGAGAAAAAAAGCGCTTGTGAAATGATATATTTCATAGCTACTTTGTAACAAACACAGAGATTACCACAGTGAGATGAATTAACTTACTAGAAACACATCTGCCTCAACAAAATTCAATTTCTTATAAAGTAAGTCTTTAAAACTGTCTCTTCTATCATAACTTCTTTCATGTTCAGATGCCACTTTCTTAGAAAACTCACCCTAAAAAGCTAATGGGTCTCAAAGGGGCACCCTGGTTATTGCCACAATCTTGCCGACCCTTGCTCCAAACTTGAGTATGTCCATTATAAACATTTGGATTTTAAAATTGTACTCTTGGTATGGGAACTATTAATGCTCCTTTTCTATTTATTTATCATTTATATAAATTTCAATTCTGATTTGTACAAACAGCTAATAACTTGACTGAACAGGAACTGAAAAGCAGCATTTCCATGGGACCTTCCATCAAACAGTTAAATGCCTTTGTTTGATGTCCGGTTATTTATAACTTTGTAAAAGAAATAACTCTTTATATTAGTAGTCCACAGTTTCTCTTCAAAGTTAGATCTGCATTATTTCTTTGCTTCTATATAAACAAACCCCATACGGATAGCATTTAATCAGCAGAATATGTCACCACTTAGGCTCTTCTTCTGTTTTAAGGTCAAGCTCTTTTCTTTCCATTTTGCAAACTCTGCTATTGGCAAGACTCTGAGCAAAGAATGTCTAAATTCTTCCCAACATTTATCAGGAATCAGAACACCATTTCCATGCAGAAACAATCTTCTAGAAAGGTACATTCAAATTTAAAAACAATAATAAGTCTATTTGAAAAATTCTAGTATTTATTTTCTTAAAATGCCTTGTAAGCTTTCAGAAAGAAGTTTGATAGATAACAGAGTTCACAAATAACATTAGTCTTTCTATAAACCACATGATGAACATTATCCTTTTAGAGTTAGCTTTATAGCTCCAGGACACAGATTTGATGGTGCTACATGCATGCATCATTCAAAGAAAAAGAAATTATCTGAGCACTTTTTTATCCTAAGCCCTTTTATGTTTTAGGATAGGACAGTGATAAATACAGCTAGTGATGTATTTAAAAACGTAAAAAGCATCTATCAAAGGTGATACTAACAGGAAATCTAGCTAAATAAACTCTTTCCATAAAACACTTGAGAAAATGCCACCCAAAGAGATAACTGGCAAGTCAGTCACTTTAGCTAAAAGATAACAAATAGGATATATAGAAATTAATTGCAGCTATAAGTAAATAATGTTAAACAGAGATGGTAAAGGATGAGCTCCAATACAACATGATAAAGCAGGAGAATGGAAACAACGGTAATATGCCTTAAGGCTATTTGTGATTTCAGCGTCCACCTAGCCCTGTACTATAAACCAGTAGCCTGGTCCCCAAACCAGCAAAACTTAGTGAAGACCAAGCTTTAAATATGTGAACATCTGTGGTTGCTCCCATGCTTAGTGTTAAGCACTTGAGTACCTTGCTAGAAACTGAAATACACTGTAACTTCTTAGAAAAAAAATCATGTAGTTTCCAAAATAATAATAGTTTCCAAAATAATTCTAACAGTAGGTTAGACAAATTATTATTACACAAAAAAAGGAACCGAGAAATACACATATTCCATACATTCAAAAAAAAAAAAAAAAAGCTATCATGCGCATCCCAAATCCCTAGCTCTTATTCCAAACCCTGAAATGATCAGAATTGGCTGCTTAGTCCTGTGTTGTTTCTGAAGAATCTCCTTCACATTTAGGAAGGATCATGAACTTTCATATTTCCTATCTCCTTAGGAGTGTATCTTTTACATGTATTGACACATCTACCTCTGCATTACTCCAGTTCTGCCCAGGGCCCCCAGGACTTTGGTGCAAAGGGAATCTGGTAAGATCTGGTACTTCAGAAGGATCAATTTAGGGCCTAGATGTTCAGTTTTCTGACTTTGTATTAGCGCTATGTCCCACATTGCACTTTTTGTGCAATGATTGCTTTTTCAAATGCTCTCGCAGGAGTGCAACAGATGCTCGTGCATCTTTGAATTGGGGTTCCTTCACCATCACTTGCTTTATATGAAGACTACGGGATCACTATGATCCACAGCTCAGCCGAAAACTAGAATCCTACATCTGACCAAAATCAAGATGTAACCAATTAATCAACTGATTCATTTGGAAATAAACTCTCACTGGCATCTAACAAACATTTAAGACACATCAATCTCCAGGTGCCAAGATAACAGAATGAGAATGCAGCACTTGTAGCTGTAGGCTGCCATTTTGGGCTTCATTCTCGCTCTCACTGGCAGAGGCAAAACGTAGCGTTCACTGAAGAGAAGAGCGAGCCCTCAGCCGCCGCGGTGCCAGCAGCTACCAGAGGAGGTTTCTGTGTCCCTGAAAATGTACCTCGTGCTTTCCTCAGCTGACCAGTCAGAATGCCCAGAAGGTAGGGGAAAAGAGATACAGGTAAAATGTAAAAAATGCAGAATCAAAATACCACGGTTTAAACTACAGAAAACCTTTTTGCCTCTCCCTGCACAGTCTCTCTTCTCAAGCAAGCGCTTTCTGTCCCCTCTGAAACCATCTCTGCCACCACCTCATACAGGCCGGGGATTTTTATTACATTTTGTTTTCTGGCTTCTCCCATAAATGTGATGGGTTTGGGAAAATATCTCATCACTGGCTGAGGAGACTGCAAAACACGGAGCCACCCGATATGTTACTGAGCTGGCTGAGAAAAAGCTTACAACCGAAAGCAAGAAAATGTATTTTTCTGCCATGAAAAACATCCTACCGTTTACCCGTAGCGAAGGGCCGTGCAAGACGAGCAAGTTTTTCCACAGCGCTCCCTGCCCAAGATTTAAGGCGCCACATTTTTTTTTCCTTTTCTATTTCGGTATCGCTCGCCCTGGGGGATGTTTTGGCGCCCACGTCGAAGGGCTCCTAAACGGGAGGCAGGACCACGGTGCCCAACGCCTGCCAAACGCGCCGCTCCGTGAGCCTTCCCGGGCGCTTCTGTTCAGCCCGGAGCTCCCCGGCTGCTTTCGGAAAGGTTCAGAGAGCCCATGGGCAACCTCCGCACAAATCCACAGTCCTAAAACCACCTCCTCCGAAAAGGAACTACCAAAATAAGAAGAAAGTGATTGCATTTACTATTTACTTACAAACGTGGGCATTAAATACGCAAAAAAATGGGAATTCTGGAGTGTTTACACTTGCGATGCATTTTTTTCCCCCAAGAATCCCACCTACCAGATCAAAATGGATCCAGTCATAGCACACTCCCCAAAAGTAACATAAATAATGAAAACTTAATGATAGCCTCTACTAAAAACCTCTAAATAACCATTCTGCCAACTCTCTATTTCTGATTTTCACAATCATTATCTCATTTTAAATGTATTTTTCTTTTTCTTGCTCCACACTAGAGGGAACTGACTACGTTTTCAAAATCGGTACAAGCAAAGCACTGTCAAATGTACAGAATAATTTCTTTATACAAGTAAGGCGACTTCTAAAGTCTCTTTGTAATTGCCCTTTATAACCTAAAATATAATTATCATATATATATGTATGTGTATCTGTATATACGTGATATACATACACAAACTTTAAAATTATGTTATTCTGCTTAACATGGAATAAAATGTACTGGTATTTTATGATAGAAATGCTATCTGACATGTGGAAATAATGTAAAAAACATCAGAAAATGAAACTATTTCATTCATCTAAAGAAGCGGAAAAAACTCAGGAGTATGAAACATTTCTCACGGGCCATCTACTGTGTTTTCTTTGTGTTGGGAAAGAGTAATAAATTTCATGAAGTTTTCAAAACTGTGGCTTTCATATTATGCTTCCACTTTTTTAAACAGTATATTTATTATACCTTGACTGTGCTGTGTGATGTTAGATATTTTTAAGACATGAGAAATTCCGCTTCCAAAATACTCTGTCATCTTACTGTTCCTTATTCCTTTAACTGGAACAAAATAGCAAGCCTGAAATGTGTTTTACAATAATTTTTCACACTTAGATAGCATGGATAAATTTTTAGCGAGTGAGTGATACCATTAAGCTTAACTTTGTGAGCTTCTACTTTTAACATATGGATTATAAGATATTAATATTTACATTTTCTATGAATT